>NC_080172.1:31363761-32073334 GCF_950295315.1 Erinaceus europaeus | reverse complement strand
AATTTAATATCAGTCACTTTGATTTCTTATTGATTTCATAATGTAATACACTTAGAACTTTTATGGCTATCTTGAAGGGAAGGTCTATATACAGTGTATGAATTCCCTTCTACTTGAATTCTCCATGCATGATGGTTGTGAGATGGTAAATGGGGATGATTACTGAGGCAGGTGATCAGAATTAGTGAAGAAAATATTGCCAGGCTACTTCTTTGAAAAGACATGAGTTCGTTTGAGGGCTCAAGGATGTAGCTTAGCAGTAGAACACTTGTATTGCTAACATGAGCCTCTGGGTATCACAGTGCTGCAAGGATAGCCTTCTGGGCGATGGAGCGGTGTTTTGCTCTCTCGTGGTGCTTTCTCTAAAATAGAAAATTCAACCTAGGAGGTAACTTAGTGGTAAATGATATACTTGTGATTATTCTGGTTCTGCATTTTAAAAATAGTTTGGGTTAGACTGAAATTTAGATGCTATCATTTACTGAATGGATATTCTAATTGGGAAACATAAATCTTTGTTTCAGTTTCCTTTTCTGTAGAACTGGAGTCAGTAATGCCTCTTAGGTATGGTGGTGGTTGAGAATCATTTAACTCTTAGTTTGCTTTTTAAAAAATATTTATTTATTCCCTTTTGTTGTCCTTGTTCTTTTATTGTTGTAGTTATTATTGTGGTCGTTGTTGTTGGATAGGACAGAGAGAAATGGAGAGAGGAGGGGAAGACAGAGAGGGGAGAGAAAGATAGACACCTGCAGACCTGCTTCACTGCCTGTGAAGCGACTCCCCTGCAGGTGGGGAGCCGGGGGCTAGAACCTGGATCCTTATGCCATTCCTTGCACTTTGCGCCACATGCGCTTAACCCGCTGTGCTACCGCCCGGCTCCCCCCACCCCCTTTTCTTTTTTAACCTGAGCTGAGCACTGCTCAGCTCTGGCATATGGTGGTGCAGGGGATTGAAACTGGGACTTCGAGCCTCAGTTCTGAGTCTCTTTGTTTAACAATTACGCTGTCTAACCCAGCCCTGAGAATTACTTAACTCTTACAGGGGCTTTTTAGTTTTTGATGCAAAATAGCATTTTCATTCTTCTTCCCCACCTCTTTTGTCTGAGAGCAAAGATAGAAGAACATTTGTTCTCTTTAGTGTTATGTATGGTCAGGCCAAGTCACAATAGGCTTGTCTCATTCTAAAATTACTTAAAACATGAAAATTAATGGCTTTAGGCAGAAACTTAGAGTGTTTGGCAGAAAACTGAGAAATGTTATACATGTATCAACATCTGTATTTGCTGTGTACTATAAACCATTAACTCCACCCAGTAAAAATAGTTCAAAAAGGAAAATAATAAAAACTTGTTTTAAATAAGTTCATATAACTTTTGAGGTTTTTTTTTAATAGACACAGAAATTGAGAGGGGAAAGGGCGATAGGGAGGGAGAAAGGCACCTGTAGCACTGCTTTACTGTTTGTGGAGCTTCTACTGCAACATCCCCTACCCCCACCCCAAGGTGGGAACTTGGGACTTAAACCTTTGAGCTCTACTGGGTGTACCACTGCCCAGTCCCATACCTTTTTTTAAATTTTATTATCTTTATTTACTTATTGGATAGAGGCAGCCAGAAATCAAGAAGACAGGGTGTGATAGAGAGGGAGAGAGACAGAGAGACACCTGCAGCCCTGCTTCATTCACCACTGGCAAAGCTTTCTCCCTGCAGGTGGGGACTGGGGGCTTGAACCCGGGTCCTTGCACACTGTAACATGTACACTCAACCAGTTGTGCCACCACCCAGCCCTGCCCCATAACTTTTGATTTTAATCACTTATAGTCTTCCACCCCTAAAATAAAGCAAAATGAGATGCCTAATTGACCACTGAGACATAGTCTTCGTCAACAAGAAGTCATTATGATTTTGAGGAAGTTCCCTTGTCATCTGTTTTATAAGTTTCATGTTCTCATTGTGTATTTGATCTAATCTTTTTTAAAGATTTTATTTATTATTTATTAATGAGAAAGATAGGAGGAGAGAGAGAGAGAGAGAGAGAGAGAACCAAATATTCTGGTGCATGTGCTGCCAGGGATTGAACTCAAGACCTCATGCTTGAGAATCCAGTGCTCTATCCATTGTGCCACCTCCTGGACCACTCTATCTAATCTTGAAAGTCACTGAAACTTCAGGCTTACTAAGTCATATTTAACTATAAAATCATAAAATTATTATATATGGGGAGTTTGGTAGCTATTTGTGCAGGTAGTGTTGATAGAGTAGCTGTAACTTTGGGGTTGCACTTACCTGGACTTTAATTGTGAGTCAGTTACTTTTGTGTAGATTTGCAGTTATTTAACCAGTTTGTATCCCTCAGTTTCCTTATACCCTTAATTTGTGGATGTTCTTTTTTTTTCCTGCTGGGGCTTTACATCTGCATGATTCCATTTCTTGCATCCTTTCACCCCTGTAAATATAGATAGGGACAGAGAGTGAGAAAGACAGACAGAAAAAGATGAGATACCAGAACACTGCTTCACCACTCCTGAAGCTTCCACTGTATATGGTGCTCTTGTGTATTGTCAGGAGCCCAAACGTGGGTCGTGGGTCCTGGTGCATGGTAAAATATTCAGTCTACTGAGTGAACAACATCTATTGATTGACCAACATAATATATGTGAAAGTCTTAGCATACCAAAAGTGTCTAATTTTAATGTTAATTATAGTTTTCATATGTTACTGTGTGGATTAAGACATATTTAGATAAGCATAAAATAATTCAAGTGATTTCTACTCCCCCCACTTTATTGGGAAGTTAATAACTGTAGTACAGTTGTTGCTATATGGAAAAAAAATTCTTATTTTAGCATGATAGTTGTCAGCAAAATATCTGTCCCCCAACCTTGGTCCTTTTCTACTATCATATGCTTGGACCCCAATGCCTCTCCATCCCATCCCTTTATCATCAGTTGTAGGTTATAAGTTTCTTTATATCATATTTTATCTGTTTGTTTAATGGATAGAGACAGAGAAATTGAGCGGGAAGGGGGAGATAGGGAGAAAGAAAGACATCTGCAGCACTGCTTCACCAGTCATGAATCTTTCCTCTTACAGGTGGGGACCTGGCCCAGGTCCTTGTGTATAGTAATGTCTGAGCTCTATGGGTTGCACCACCAACTAGACCTAGGAAATAGATCCGTTTCTCTCTCTCTCTCTCCCTCTCCCTCTCTCTCTTTCTCCCCCCCTCACTCCCTACTTCCTTCCATCAGGCAGTTGTCCTTTGCCTCTTATTTAATTTTTTTATTATCTTTATTTATTTATTGGATAGAGACATCCAGAAATCAGCAAGGAAGTGGGTAATAGAGAGGGAGAGAGACAGACATCTGCAGCCCTGCTTCACCATTTGTGAAGCTTTCCCCCTGTTTGTGGGGGCCGGGGACTTGAACCTGGGTCCTTGCGCATTGTAACATTTGTGCTCAACCAGGAGTGCCACCATCCAGCTCTGGTAATAGTATAAAAATCAACAAAGTAAATGTTGATTTTTATACTAAGAGATGCCAGAGGTTCTTTTATTGGGAAAGTATGAGTTAAGTATTAGGAAACAAGTGTAGCAACATTTGTTGGTTTCTTTCAGGACACACATTATATGTTTTCTCATTTAGTGTTCACCATGACCCTATAAGAGTCATACTGTTACTATCTGCTACTTACAGATGATGAAATTATGGTGTTCTGTGATTAGTTTGATCACATTTACAAAAGTAATAAGGGAAGCCAGAAATCCCTATTTTGGAGACCTTTGAAGAAATTTTATGCTTCCTTCTTTCTATTACTAAGTACTTAGGAAGATTTTTTCCCCCCCTTCAACAGAGTGAAGGGAATTCATGAATTATTAACATGTCACATACAGCTACATAGCAAAATCTTGCATTTATAACTTGAGTTTCTCAAAGCATTTTTTAGTTGTTGTATTATATTTGTACTCTGTTGACATGCATTTCCCAACTTACAGATCATGCACCAGGCTACAAAGATGTGTCATGAATTTGACTGTAGAAATAGTTTTCTTTTTCAGTAGAGACCTATCTTTCTTGTAATTTGTCATACCTTCCCATAAGTTATTTCCTCTTGAGTTTGGATCTTTGTTAATGAGTAAAGAGAACTTTTGTGGAATTGCCAGGTGATAGGGGCTCACACCTCTGAATGTGTGCACACCTGGGTTCTCCTGCCTCTTACCAAATTACTGAATTAATAGAGAAGAACATTAAAAGCGAAGGAGAGTTCAGCTTTATTTCATCAAGTATTGATTTTGGCTAACCTTTTTACTTATACCTCAGCAGTGATCCTTTTTTAGTCAAACTTGGGACTTGAGAAGTTACTTAGCAAAAGTTTGATAATACCTAAATATGGATGAATAATGTAAATGTTTTCATTTGCTCATAAGTTTCTTCTCATAACAGTCAGATAGCTATTAAGAGGAGAATGGGGGAAAGAGATGTAGTTGCCATATGTGACTGTGAGTTACACATTTGTATGATCAACAGAGAAGATAGAACAGGAAAGAGAGAAGAACTATAATTTTAATGACTGAGTTCAGTGGCTCACTAGGGAAAAGAAGTTTATCAGGCATCTTAATTTTTATCATGATTTGCTTAGGTAGAAATACTGATTTTAGGAGTCAGGTGGTAGCACAGCTAGTTAAGCGCTTAAGCGCCGCAGGTGGTGCGAAGCGCAAGAACCAGTGTGAGCATCCGGGTTCGAGCCCGCCCCCCCCCCCATATGCAGGGGAGTCGCTTCACAGGCGGTGAAGCAGGTCTGCAGGTGCCTTTCTCTCCCCCTCTCTGTCTTCCCTTCTTCTCTCCATTTCTTTCTGTCCTATCCAACAATGACGACATCAATAACAACAACAAAAACAACAAGGGGAACAAAAAGGAATAAATAAATAAATAAATATTAAAAAAAAGAAATACTGATTTTAGGGAGTCGGGTGGTAGTACAGCGGGTTAAGCGCATGTGGCGCCAACTGCAAAAACCGGAGTAAGCATCCCGCTTCCAGCCTCCAGGTCCCCACCTGCAGGAGACTCGATTCACAGGCGGTCTGCAGGTGTCTGTCTTTCTCTCCCCCCCTCTTTCCCTCCTCTCTCCATTTCTCTCTGTCCTAACAACAATGATCAATAACAACGTCCTACCAATAACAATAATGATGATAACTACAACAATGAAACAAGGGCAACAAAAGGGAAAAAATATATATATGAAATACTGATTTTAGGTAATTAAATTTTCTGTTTTTATTTCTGTTTTATTCAGATTGTTCTCATGTACCAAATAATTTGTCTTTATAATTTCTGCTGTGAGAAGGGAGGTACATACATGAGCCTATTGGACCATGAACAAGGGTGAGAGAGAGAGAGATATGGAGAGAGAGAACAATTTTTATAAAAAATAGAATAGTAAAAAGAAAATAAAAATAGTAAATATAGTAAAATATTAAATAAAATAAAAAGTAAAATAAAATAGTAAAAAAAAGTTTGAAGTTAGCATTGTATATACCTTCCTCAGATAATAATCTCTCAGCACTTTTGCTCTATGAATCTCATCTAAACTAAAGAGTAAATCAATCATTTATAACATTATTAGGAAAGATTATCTTTCATGATAACTCATGTAGTCGTGAGGTTTTTTTTTGTTGTTGTTGTTTATTTTATTTTGTTTTACTTTGTTATTGGGGTCTGGTGTGTTTATGACTTCACTACTCCTGACACTGTCTCTCCCAGACTTCTTTTGTTTTCAGATAAAGTACATGTTACCATGCACAAGGACCATGCACCTTGGTCCCTACCTGCAGAGGGAAATCTACAGGTGGTAAAGCAGTGCTCCAGGTCCCCACTTCCCTTTCAATTTTCTCTGCCTACATCAGATAATAAAAGGGCTACTGTGAGCTGTGGATTTGTCATGCAATAACTTATACCTAGTGATTTTTCTTTATGCTTCTGACGACTTTGTGTGTATGTATATTAGAGAGAGAGGTGGGGGGGAAGGAGAGAAGAAGAAGGAGAGAACAAAAAAAGAGTAAGGGAGAGGAGAGATGAGAAAAAGAAGAAGGAGAGGGAAAAAGGAGAGACACTACAGCACCGATCTGTCACTCAGGGAGCTTCTCCTGTGTTGTGTTCTCCTGTCATGTTGAGGGCTCAAATCTTGGCTCCTGTCCATCATAAAGTGAGTGCATGCTCATTTTGGTGAGGTATTTTCAAGCTTTTTAAAGGCCTTTAGTTAAGAGCCTATAAAAATTCTGTAATATTTGTTACCAATCTTTGGAGTAATTTTTATATATCATTTTTTTCTTTCATAACACTTTATTGGGGGAAATGACTTACAAGACTACAGTTGTCATGAGTACATTTTCTTATCTCTTCACTATGGCATCTGTGCACCACATCCAGCACCAATTGAAATCTTTCACACCATGAACTGTGTTTGTGTATCTTTAAATAAAACTGATTTTCTCCCCTCTATACTAATTCTTATCAGGGATTAAACTCAAGCTTTTTAGTTTGATACTTAAAAAAATAATAAATTCAACATAGTTTTGCTTGAACAGTTTATCAGGGAAAGAGTGAGGAATCAGACATCCTACAATGACTGAAGTGTTGTGCCAAGTGCCTGATCCATCTCAGAAGAAAGACATGAGAATTTATATAATTTGAAGTTATAGTCCTTTTCTGATAATGTTGAATCAGAGCCATTTCATAGTTACAGATTTATTTCTAAATCTTATACTTGAGATAAACTGCTTTGGAAGTGAAGCGGGAAATATGCTAGTGAAGTTACATATAAAAGTAACACACATACATAGATACCCAGTCTATTAAGATCTGTTGCCTCTTTGGTGTAAAATGAAAACCGAAATGTTATTTATTTATGATTTATTCATGAATTGCTTATTCAGTTTATGGATGACGCAGGCCCTATGTTTGTTTTCTCCTCTCCCAGTTTGCCTCTCACTGGCAGCAACCTACTTGAAACTTCTAGGTTTTTTTCTTTTCCTTTATTATCATCTCTACTAGATGGGAGAAATGTCTGGCTTACATGATAATTTAAATGCACCAACATTTGGTATATACTATTTATTATTATAAATGAAAGTTGATTTTTGATAATAAAATTTAAAAGCCATGTAACCTTACTTAATCTATTATTTTAAACAGTCACAATTTTTGTTATTTTACTCCCAGTACACTTTTACTTGCCACTTTTTGCTAAGATTCTAAGTGCTATTTTTTCCTTTTTTTTTAAATTAACTTTTCTTCTACTTTTTATTTTTATTTTTTTATTTTCCCATTTGTTGCCCTTGTTGCTCTATTGTCATAGTTGTCATTGTTGTTGGATAGGACAGAGAGAAATGGAGAGAGGAGAGGAAGACAGAGGGGGAGAGAAAGACAGACACCTGCAGACTGCTTCACCATCTGTGAAGTGACTCCCCTGTATGTGGGGAGCTGGGACCTCTAACCAGGATCTCTAGCCTGGTCCTTGCACTTTGCGCCATGTGCGCTTAATCCGCTGCGCTACTGCCTGCCCCCAACTTTTCTTCTACTTTATTGTCTGCATGTAGAGAAAGACTCAGAGGGCAAAGGGGTGGGGGCACCATGACATCTAAACTACTTCCAGTATGTACATTTGGTTTGTACATTTGGCAGAGTAAGTGAAATATTCAGGTGAGCTATTTTGGTGTCCCTGATTGTCAGTTTTTATATTTTACTAATGAAAAAAATCAATTCTCTATTTTTTTATTTATGGAAACTTTGACATGGTAATGTTGAAAATACAAAGATGTGTGACAAACAGCGAATCACATTCAATGCAATGGGACTCCCAGGAGATAGAAGCTTAGCAGCTAATGCATACATACTATCATGCATGTAGTCCTGGGATTGACCCTGGCTACCACATGGGAGTACCATGGACAGCACCAAAGGAAGCTACATGCAGTGCTTTGGTCTTTAACTTTTCTTTTTTTTTTTTAATGTTTATTTATTCCCTTTTGTTGTCCTTGTTGCTTTTATTGTTGTAGTTATTATTGTTGTTGTTATTGCTGTAGTTGTTGTTGGATAGGACAGAGAGAAATGGAGAGAGGAGAGGAAGACAGGGAGGGAGAGAAAGATAGACACCTGCAGACCTTGCTTCACCACTTGTGAAGCGACTCCCCTGCAGGTGGGGAGCCCGGGCTTGAACTGGGATCCTTATGCTGGTCCTTGCGCCTGGTGCCACATGCGCTTAACTTGCTGCACTACCGCCTGACTCCCATTTGACTTTACTTTTATGGTGACATTCTTTCCTGTTTCTTTTAGGAAAGGTGGCCTATTTAATTTTCTAAATACATTTTTAAATTTCTTTTTGCTTTTTCAACTTTATTTAGAAAAACAAATCCAGGTCCCAGTGTCCCAAGCCCTCCCTCACCCAGCCATAACTTAAATAACTTAGAGGCAGAGTGGGCCGAGGTCAGGCAAGGAAGCCCAAAGATATGAAACGCTTCACGAATTTGCGTGTCATCCTTGCACAGAGGCCATGCTAATCTTCTCTGTATCGTTCCAACTTTTAGTATATGTGCTGACAAAGCGAGCACTTTTAATTCATTTTTTAAAAAGTTATTTATTTATTTAGAGACAGCCAGAAATAGAGAGGGAAGGGGATGGTAGAGAGGGAGAGAGAAAGAAAGACACCTGCAACACTCTGTTTCATCACTTGCAAAGCTTTCCCCCTACAGGTGGACACTGGGGGCTTGAACCTGGGTCCTTGCACATTGTAACATGTGTGCTCAGTCAGGTGCACACCACCCAGCCCCAGTTATGTATTCTTTAATTGTATTTATCCTGATTTTTATCTCCTCTAATGGCTTTTCATCACAGCTGCTATATTTTATACACGTATTTCATGTAGTTTTATATTCATGTTTCACAGTGCATTTTTTTTTCTGATTAGGTTAACTACATTGTAGTCATTGGTACATTCATTCCAGTAATTCTGCTTCAGTAGATACATACCCCCCCAAGAAAAAAAATAGTCTTAAAATTACTTTAGTTTTATAAGTAGAAAAATGTGTGCTACTAGATTTTAATGAAAAGACTACAAGTAAGTTGGTATAAAATTTTTGGTTTTGGACTGAGACCTAATCTGTCCTAGTCCTCTCTGTATGTTGATGCCATCTAGTGGCTATTGTTTCCTTATGCTTAAATTTCCATGGGCACGTATAGCTTTCTTTGGAGAACTTTAAGACAGCTCGCTGTAGCAATTACAATTTTAATTAGTTTTCTCTCATTTTGTGTATTTGATTGGATTGACTAGTCTGAGAAAAACCTGAAATAATAGGGATCCACTTCTGCCATCCCTTATTCTAGAAATGATGTCACCTGGCATGACTTTAACTTCTCCATCACTTCTTATTTCTTTCTGTTCTTTCTGCCTTTCTTTCTATTTTTTTAAATTTTTTTATTTTTCATCTTCATTTATTGGATAGTTACAGCCAGCAATGGAGAGGGAAGGAGGTGATAGGAAGAAAGACCAACATCTGCAACACTACTTGCAAAGCTTTCCCCCAGCAGGTGGGGACTTGGGGCTCAAACCCCTGTTCTTGCACATTGTAACATGTGCACTCAACCAGGTGTGTCACCACCCAGCCCCCTTCACTCTCTTACTAGAGAGACAAGTCAATGTCTTATACTTAGATTTATATAATTGTGTACGTTCTTCACAGTTGTCTGGGTGTCTAGATTTCTAGAACTGTTCATATTTCCAGGAAAGTTAGTGACTATGGGAATTAAGAAGTGGTAAAAGCAGTCTCTGCTTATTATTAATCTGGCATCGAACCCAGGGCGTCACTAAATTTGTGCTCATCACTTTCTGCCTTTTCTCTATCCTTTACTTACAAGAACTATTAAGATATTTCATATTTCCCTGCTGACATTAACCAGGATTGTGCTGCCTGGTTATTGCTTTTTAGTGAAGGTGTATGCTTTATTGGAAGTCGAACTTGTCTTGGAAGTTTCTCAGCAACTTGACCTCAGCATTTGTAGCATGCTTATTTATCTAATGAGAGAAAGCCAGAGACAGAGACAGTGACAGTCAGACAAACTGGAGTAATGCTCTGCAATATTATTTGCTCCTGAAGCATGAACCTAAGCCTTCTCACTTGCAATCTATAACTACCATTCTGTTCATATATAACTTTTCTTTATCTAATTTAAAAAAGTTTCTTGTACCTACTTTCCTCACTAAGCTGTTGTTTCTCCATGATTCATTTTTGTGAATGAAGTCAGTTGAGGGAGTTTCCTATCTTGATGTGAACAAGAAAATATACTGTTTTATGTGTAACTGCAAAGCAAGCTTTATCTTAGCCTAGGTTAAAAAAAAAATTCAGTCCCAAGTTGTTAACTTTAAAAGTAGTGTCTTGTTGCATTCCCTCATGGTATTAATGATTAGTTATCGGAAAACATTTCATTTTTGTGTACTCTCTGTATCCTTAATCTTTTGTTTTGAGAATCTTTTTGCCTTTTTTTTTTCCATTTTCTATTATATTTTTAGCACTGAGAAACTGAATCTGCCTTGTACCTCTTAGTTCTCACTTTTGTTAATAAATAGTTTTGCAAAATCCCCTTTATTATATTAACTATCTTTTCTTTTTAAAAAAATTTCTTATTCCCTAACATACTGTGGAGGAAACTCTAAGATGAAAAGAAGTCAAGTTTATTGGACACAATGAAATGACCTGTAAATGCCAGGCCAAGGTTGTATACCTAGGAACGTCTTCCTTCCCAAGCTTTCTAATTGCTACAGTTTAGCTACATTGAATGAACACACGCACGCACACGCACGCGCGCGCGCGCACACACACACACACACACACAATTTTACACCTGACACTGAATGAACACACACACACACACACACTCACACATACAGTTTTACACCTGACATCACAATTCTTTGAATATTTAAAAATTACTGTTCTTATTCACTGTGACTTCACTGCTGTAGGCTGACTTTTTCAGACAGACTGAGACAGAGAGACAGTACAACTTCAGTGCTTCCTCCAGTGCACTGGAGGCTAGGTTCAATCCTGGGTTTTGTACATGGCAGAAGCAGTATCCATGAAAGTAATTTTGCTGGTTGTTAAAAATGATTTTTCTAGTTTTTCTTTATTTTAGTATAAAAAAGTCAACAGATCATGTCTAAAACTTGAACTAAAGCTATAAATGTGGTATTTAAAGACATGGAGGTGATACCAAGATTACTAGCCAAAAATGTTTACTACTCCTTGAAGGGGTAGGGAGAGACAATTCTGCATTGAAAAAAAAATACCTTAAGTTATTTGCTAATTTATAATTTACATCAGGTGCATATATAATAATCACTAAAAATAAAGAGAAAACAAACTTTTTCCCAGTGATGGATATTTTGACTTTAACTTAGCTGATGTTTTGTTTGAATATGAAGATAAGCATTGATTTCCTTTAGAAAGCATCATTATTAATTCACCTAATATTAATTGAGTATCTGTAATGTGCTATGTATAATACGGGAATGTAAATGCAAATTAGACAGTAATCCTTACATCCAAGGAAGTTGTAACTAGTCTTAGGAAAGGAGATTTGTTCAATTAATCCATATATATGACTGTACAAAGTACCTGACAGGAGAGAATACTTTCTTGTCTCTGAACTTTGCCTCAAGTCTTGGATTAAATAATATAATTCACATTTATAGAGATCATGGCCTTGGCATGCTTTGCCAAGTTGGCTTTGTTTTAGTTCTTAATCTGTTCCCAGTCTTTGGGGATACTGATTCTTTTTTTTTCATGATTTGCTAAGGTTGGCATTTTTGTGGGTAACCTATACCTAGGGAGGTAAGGAACATATTGTATGTTTCTTTGGACTACAGTTAGTATTCTGTCACTCTTCAGCATTACAGAGTTAATGCTTGAGAAACTGGAATCATTTAAGATTTATATTTTCTCTCGGTACTCAGTTCAATGGAAATGATGATGCTGTATTTAGGATGCCTTCATGATTATTTCAGATTATTACTGGATCATCAAATTTAGTCACATAGTGATATCAACAATAGAAAGGAGAAAACTATGAGGGATAAGAGATTCTAGAGAAGATACTGCTTATAAGTAGGGTATGTTGAAAATTGGTAGTTGGTATATTAGCTAAAATACTAAAATATTATAGGAGTTCAAGTTACGTAGAGAACATCAGCTTGAATATGATGTTTTTTTAAAGCTTTATTCTTTGATTTTTTTTTTTTATCTCCAGTCTTTATTTTATTTATTTTTAGTGCCACCAGGGTTTTTGGCAGTGTTTCTCAATTCACTGCTTCCAGTGACAGCCATTTTTTCCTTTTATTTTTATTTCTTTCCGTTTTTATTTAATAGGACAGACAGAAATTGGGAGTGGAGGGGAAGTTAGAAAGGGAGAGAGAAAGACAAACTACTGTAGAACTACTTCACTGCTCATGAAGCTTTCCCTTTGCTGGTGGGTAGTCAGGCTTGAACCCTGGACCTTGTTGCTGGGTGCAACACCACCTGGCCTGCCTCCACCCCTTTGCCTTTTTTTTTTTCCCTTGCAAACAGTTTGTCACTTATAAGGTGTTTTTCTTTTTTACCAGCAGCTTTCTCATTTACCAGTGAATTTCTTTAATGAAAGAGCTGAACTCACATATTTCCCAAAGAATATACTGTAGGAAAAGATAAGTTTATGATCACTGTTAATTTCATTTAATTTTTTATGGACACTCCTTTGTCAGTTTTAAATGAATTCAGATAATTCTTTTTTAATGTTTTAAAAACAATTTTCGTTTTGTCATTAAAAAAATTAATTAAAAATTTTATTATCTTTATTTATTTATTGGATAAAGATAGAAATTAAGAAATTAAGGGGGAGGGAGAAAGAGAGACAGACATCTGCAGCATTGCTTCACTCCTCACAAAGCTTCCCCCTTGCAAGTGGGGACCAGGGGCTCAAACCTGGATCCTTGTGCATTATAACGTGTGCTCAAACAGTTGCACCACCACCAGGCCCCACTAATTAGTTTTTAATGTGCTAATGGTTCAGTTGATTCTTGATGGTTAATACTATCCAGATGTTAGGTTCAAAGAGGATAGGTAGAAAAGAGTGTTTAGCTGGTGGCAGGATCTGAATTGATTTGCTCCTTTTCTCTTGTGAAAAAAGGGGTAGGGTGATTAAAATTTAATGAGTGATATTGGTAGGCTCTGTCATAATAAGCAGCCATTGAATGATGAGATTAGACTTCAGTAATCCAAAGGACATGTTATGCATTAACAAATATGAAAATGCTGATAAAAATTCAAAAGAATGCAGTTTCATGTATGAGTCATTTGAAGATTGCCTTCAGAGATCTAGATTTGTACCAATGATTGATCTTTCCTTCCTTCCCTTCCTTCCCTTCCTTCTCTTTCCTTCCCTCCCTTCTCCCTCTCCCTCTCCCTCTCCCTCTCCCTCTCCCTTCCCTTCCCTTCTTTCTAAGATTTTATTTATTCATGAGAAAGGAGGAGAGAGAAAGAACCAGACATCACTCTGGTACATGTACTGCTGAGAATTGAACTTGGGACTTTCATGCTTAAGAGTCCAGTGCTTTATCTACTGCACCACCTCTTGGACCACAAAGTTTAGATTTTTTTAAATTCTTTTTCCAGAGCACTCTTCAGCCCTGGTGTGGGGGATTGAATCTGGGACATCGGAGCTTCAGGCATGAGTCTCTTTATATAACCCATATGTTGTCTCCTTGAGCCCCAATGATGTTTCTCAACCCTGTCAAGTACCATTCTTCATTCCTGTTAGTGTACTTCTTCATTGCTTCTATGAATATACTTAATCCAGTTTTACATCTGCTAGTATGAAAATTTCCCAGTTATAAAGTTATAAAAATGGAGTAAGCCTTGGAAACTAGCTTATAGCTACAAATTAATTTTATTAGATATGGCCAAAGCACTCTCCAAAGTGCTTATGCCAATTTATGCAAGGTACATTCACATTTATTATAGATGTATTATGGATGCAGTTGTACACATGTTCAAGCATATGCACAAGAATGCTCACTGGCACATTGTAGTAAAATATCAGTTAATAAGGAAATTGATAAATAAGTCACTATTTAAAGACCTTGAAGTGACTAAATTAATGGAGTAGAACTACACGTATCATTATGTCTGTATCTCAGCAACATAATATAGAGTGACAAGGTAAAAGCAAATTGTAGAAGGAGCCAGGCAGTAGCTTACCAACATATTACCACATGAGAAGACCAGGTCCAAAACAAGTTCCCACCAGCAAGAGGGGTGGTGGGTGGACTTCACAAGTTATAGAAGTCAGGTATTCCCCCCGTTTCTGTCTGTCTCTATAAAAAAAAAATGGGAAAAAGAAAAAAGAAATGTGACTGCCAGAAGTGATGGAGTTGTTATGCAGGTATCAAGCCTCAAACAAACCAACCAAATTGTTAATGTATACTACTGATATTTATGTATAGATTGAAACCTGTTAAACATTACATATATAGATTTTATTGGAAATTTAGTTTTACAAACATTTGTATTATATAGAGAAATATGTCAGGTATAACAATTACCTGTTTAGTGTTGTGTACTCTGTTGGTAGAAGTTTATATTGATTCAGGGTCAAAGAATCATGTGAGTTTTGAAAGTAGATACTACTTTGTATGAAAACAACAAAATCTGACTAGAATATTTTTATTAAGCTGTTATTTGATTCACAGGATAAAGGGTCAGGAATTACTTCAGTAGCTGTTATGCTTCACATTATAAAGAGACCAGACTTGATAGCCTCATTTTAAGTAAAAAAAAATCTTTTATTTTATTTTATTTTTATTTTTTATGTTATCTATTCCCTTTTGTTGCCCTTGTTGTTTTATTGTTGTAGTTATTATTGTTGTTGTCGTCATTGTTGGATAGGACAGAGAGAAATGGAGACAGGAGGGGAAGACAGAGAGGAGGAGAGAAAGATAGACACCTGCAGACCTTTTTCACCGCCTGTGAAGTGACTCCCCTGCAGGTGGGGAGCCGGGGCTCGAACCAGGATCCTTACGCCAGTCCTTATGCTTTGCGCCACCTGCGCTTAACCAAAAAAAATCTTTCAATAATATGACTTGACTGTTATTAATAATTAAGGTACTCCCTTTGCAAACATGTTGAAATCTTTTAAACCTTGCCATTGTCTAAAATAAGTATGATAATTCCTCATGTTGGCAAAGGTGAAGAGAATGGAAAACTCTTCAGTGACTTGTTTATATTAATCAGTAATCTTTCTGGAAGACAAGAAGTCTTTCATATGTAGAAATATGATACATATAAAACTATAAAACTTATTCTTTGACCTAGCAGTTTTACTCTAAGGAATTAGTGAGGATAATTGACATGCTTGCCAAAATATAAGTTCAAAGATTTTCTTTTAAGTTGTCATTTGACATAACAAAACAAAATAAGATAATAATTATTAAGTAATTAACATAGACATATGCATATTAATTTTTCTCTCCAAGGTAGCATAAGTCAGAAAGGAAATCTATAAAAAGGGCATCAACTCCCTCTCTCTCTCTCTCTCTCTTTTAATTTTTATTTCATTTTACCAATCCACTACTCATTTCTGACTTATGGTGGTCTGGGGACTGAACCTGAGACCTTGGAGTTTCTTTACATAACCTTTTGCTATCTCCCCCACCCAGGTATCAATTCTTGTATAAAATTAAAGGGATGGGAAAGTACATATATCAGTATATCACACAAACTTATGTATTAATAATTTGAAGAAATAAATTTAAGATTGGGATAGAGATTTACTATATTATTTCCTCTGGGAAACTGAAGTGAAGAGAAAGTGGCTTGTTATTTTGTATCTTTCATTACACTTTTTGTTTTCTATACTCTTAGTTTGCTAGAAGTTTTTTATTCATTACTTTTTATCTCAGATTTTCTATCTTTTTACCCTTTGTCCTTATTCCTGCTTTCATGATAAAATACCACCATCTGTAATAAGGAAAGAAAGCAAAAGTCACAAAGTGATCGAGTGATTATATAAAATACAACAGTTATGTTTTATGACTACTGAAAAATACCCTTCAAAATAGGTCATTATTAATCATTATTTATTGTCTTGTTAGTTTAAAATCTGATGTAAAGGTCATGACAGTAAAGCCAATTGGTCATTAACTGTGGTAATCATTGACCTTAAAAAGGAGAATTGGTCTTTTAGATTATTTTCTGAAGTTGTTAATAACTGTATTTGAAGATTAACAGTTATATTGTCATGGTGACAAGCATGCTAAAAGACATTTGCCCCATTCATATAAAAAAAATGTTTTAGTGTGTAATTTGCAATAGCATTCATCAAAATTATTCACTCTAAAAGGAAAAAAATTGATTGGTAGCAGTCACAGTGCCAAGGTTAGAGTTAGTAGTACTGAAACATATATATATATATATATATATATATATATATATATATATATAATCACTTTGAAGTGATTTATATGACTTCTTGGATATGTAATAGTTCTTAAAAATAATATTCTTCTGCAGTCCTCTAAATCTGAGTTCACATTCCATGCTGCCCCAATATAGACCCATCTTCCTCAGGTGTAGCATAGAGTTTGTTGTCCATTCTGCCTTTGGAGGATGGAACATTCTCTACCATTATTGATCCAAGTTGAGGGCCAGATCCTAGGGGGGCCCACAAAAGGGTCTATTGTGTTCTTCCTGATAGAAATGACCAGTAACAGTGGAGAGAGGGATTTATTTGAGGTCTAGGCCCATGAAGTCTATTTGGGAATCTCAGGACTCCCCAATTAGGGCCCCAGCTGATGGAATGGCCTGATAGTGACTAAAAAGTCATCCTTAAAATATGCCAGTCTCTTGCCCTTATTCAGCTTTTGCAGTCCTTGCTTTAACGAGGTTAGCTTTGGAGTGAGTGAGAGAACTGTAATAGGAAGTAGGTGAGGAGGGTATCTAAGTCTAAGTAGACACTTATTTCATTATGAACTTCGTGCTGACTCACTGCAGACTATTGTGTATTTTTGCTTTCAGGTATGTATTTTGCCCTAATTTATGTGAACATATGCTCTATCTTACGGGACCTGGTCTATATCTAGGTTTTGGGACTTTGTTAGGAAGTGAACCACCTGGAATGGAATTAGAGAATACCATGAAAGGAAAAGGAAAGGTCTCACCTGAGTAATGAGGGTGAAGGGTTGACATTCCATGCCTGATTTCTCTGGACACAGTCTGAAGCAAAGCATGCTGAGGTGGTACTCGTGTTGATTAAGTTGGGATCAGCTGATGCAATATCATTTGGTTTGAATTGAGAGAAGCATGTGGGAAAGTGAGCCCCCCCCCCCAGAAGTTTGAGGACTGGGGCAAATATAGGTTCTATAGTGGAAGCCCGAGGTTCCTGCTGTCTTAGGGTTTAAGAAGACAGTAGCTAGTTATTGCTATAATTACATAGCAATTGAGTTAACTTTGAAAAATCCCTTTGTTAGGGGCTCCTAAGCTAATTATGGGCCCCAGATCACATCAAATCAATGGGGTTTACAGACAACATTATTTACACCCCTTTCCCATATTAGGGAGCTACTCTCTTCCCTGATCCAGCTTTCTGGTCCTTTTTCCAGCCATGGCATCATCTCCCCAGACAATAACTTGGATCCACCTGCATATCAGATTTCAGGCTCGGGCAAAAAGAAAAAGGAAAAAACAAACAAAAAAAAACCTAGTATAGCCACAGGCCCTTTGGAATATAACTAAAATATGCCTTCTAGCTATCTATAAAATGGAACATCCCCCCCCCCCCACTCTTTATCTGCACTATTCTAACCCTTAGGTCCATAATTGGTCAACAATTTGTTTGGCTTTAATATGTTAACTCTGTTGTCAACCACCAGGTTCCAGTTGCTAGCACGATGCCAACCAGACTTCCCTGGACAGAAAGTATGGGTTGTAGTTGTTTTGATTGTTTTCAGCTTCTCTCTGCTCCTAAGTATACCTTGCTTAGGATAGTGGATTTGTGAATCGAGGCCAGAATAGATGGCATTCTTGAATGCAGTGTTGCAGTGCTCTTTTCTTTCTACTTAAGTTTAATTTGCATTCTCCTACAAATCCATGTCCTTACAGAGGTACAAGATCAGTCAGCTTCACTATTTGAATATGTTAGATATAGAATTCTCTTAATTTGTGATAATTTATGTATGATGATATGTGTAATATTGATGCAGATATGTTGGTACAGAGTACTATGTTTGGCTAGATCACAATAGGAATTAGCCCTCATTTATTTGTTTTCATTGTAGTTAAAAATCATGTTCTGAGGGTTTTTTTTTTTTTTTCCTGCAATACATTACTGGCTTGTCTTCTTCTCTTCCTAGCAGGGAAAAAGACTAATACCTTCTTAAGAATTGTGACAGTGGTAAGGCATGTCTTTTTATTGAAGTGTAGCTTGATGATTTTCTCTGTCAAGAGTTCAAGGTAGGTGTGTCCTATTTACGGGTTAAGTACAGAAAAGGGCTTGGGAGGAGTGCTTTACTCTGGGCCGAACCTGACTTTAGATATTTCTTATTCTGCCACTTTTGAAATACTAACATACTCTAGAAAACTTGAGGTTAGAAGGAAACATTAACCTATACTTATACTTATTCTTTTGTTCCTATTTACTTCCCAGTGTTTCAAAATTCTTCTTTTGTCATTCCCTTTCCATTTCAAGGACTGCCTCTTGTAATTCTTATGGAGTACAAGTTTTTCTTCATCTGTGAATTTCTTCTCCTATTCATTTCTGGAAGATATATTTAAAAATTGTTTTCTTATTTCCACTTAATGTACATACTTTTGATGAGGACTCTATAACGAATTATTATTTAAAAAAATTTTTATTTACAAAAAGGAAACACTGACAAAAAACATAGGATAAGAGGGGTACAACTCCACACAGTTCCCACCACCAGAACTCTGTATCCCATGTTCTCCCCTGATAGCTTTCCTATTCTTTATCCCTTTGGGAGTATGGACCCCAGGTCATTGTGGGTTGTGGAAGGTGGAAGGGCCTGGCTTCTGTAATTGCTTCCCCACTGAACATGGGTGTTGACAGGTCGATCTATACACCCAGCCTGTCTCTCTCTTTCCCTAGTGGGGCAGGGCTCCGGGGAAGCAGGGCTCCAGGACACATTGGTGGGGTCATTTGCCCAGGAAAGTGCAGTTGGCATCATGGTAGAATCTGGAACCTGTAGGTTCAACAAGTAGGAAATAAGTAGAAGAAAAAAATTTTAAAAATTGATTTTGTTTCAAAAAAGCAAAAATATACCTAGATGTGTTATATATAGTGTTATATAATAAACTTTATTTTAAGTACATGGTTTATCATTAGGTATTTCTTTATTGTGAGAACTATGCTGGTTATTTTGGGAGGTGGGACGGTGGGGATACAGAACTTTGGTGGTGGGTGTGGTTTGGAACTAAACACTGTAACCCTTCAATCTTGTTAACCTACTATTAATCACAAATAAAAAAATGAAGAGAAAAAGGCATTGCTTTGGAATAAAAGAGATTAGATGGAAACATGTCATTAATTTTTATTTAATATTTTATACATTATGATCATCTATAATCTGTTTTTCAACTTCTAAGAAAATCAGCATTTCATTTCTTAAATTTATCTAAACTTATTTGAAAATTATTTAGATCAATATAGGAACATAAACTTTTAAAAACCTGACAGGTTCCCCCCCCCTTTTTTTTTTAATAAAAAGGAAACATTGACTAAACCATAGGATAAGAGGAGTACAACTACACTCAATTCCTACCACCAGAATTCTGTATCCCATCCCCTCCACTGATAGCTTTCTTATTCTTTATCCCTCTGGGAGTATGGACCCAGGGTCATTATGGGTTGCAGAAGTGGAAGGTCTGGCTTCTGTAATTGCTTCACTGCTGAATATGGGCATTGACAGGTCGATCCATACTCCCAGCCTGCCTCTCTCTTTCCCTAGTGGGGCAATGCTCTGGGGAAGTGGGGCTCCAGGACACATTGGTGGGGTTTATCTATCCAGGAAAATCTGGTAGGTTTTTCCTTTTTTATAAACACTTGCCTTTTTGTGATTTTGAGAACATAAGAATATTGATGTATAACTTTGAGAAATAAAGAAAATAAATTATGTCATCCCCTATTAAGAATAATTTAACAGTTTCCAATCTTGGTTTCTCTCTTCATGTACATTTATTTTAAAAAATATATTATTTATGGGGCTTGGGCGATAGCACAACGGGTTAAGCGTATGTGGCGCAAAGTGCAAGGATCCTGGTTTGAACCCCCTGTGCCCTACCTGCAGGGGGATCACTTCATAGTAGTTGAAGCAGGTCTGCAGGTGTCTATCTTTCTCTTCCCCTCTCTTGTCTTCCCATCCTTTCTTCATATCTCTCTGTCCTATCCAACAATGACGACATCAACAGCAATAACAGTAATAACTACAAAAATAAAACAACAAGGGTAACAAAAGGCAAATAAATATTAATAAATATTTATTATATTGGATAGAAAGAGAATGAGAGAAATCATGGAGATGAAGAAGGTGAGGGAGAGAGAAAGAAACATTGGCATTGCTACCTCACTACTTGTGAAGCTTCTGCCTTGCATGTGGGGACCAGGGCTTGAACTGGGTTCTTGTGTCCTTGTAATGTGTGTGCTCCACCATCTGGACCTGCCTCCCCATTTTAAGGGAACTGTCTTTATACTACTAAATTTGTATGTTTTCACCAAACCTAGTTCATGTTTTACTTTGTGTTTTCTCTTTTTGTTCTTGTTTCTTAAGTTCTACCAATATGTCAGGTTAAAAGTTAAAAAGCAAACAAACATATAAATATGTTGGCAAGCATGCCAGCTCCCCCCTGCTCCATTGCTTAAGGCCGTGGTCTATTTACATAATCACTGTTTTACCTGAGACCCGCCCTGCCTGCAGGGCACTGGTTTAATCCTATTGGTTTGCACTCTCTTTTCGCTCCACCCCCTCTCCTAGTCACACCCTGTTTTACACCATTTTCTGATTAAACACACATTGGACTGCCTTCCAACTCCGAGAATCCCAGAGTCTCTCTCCTGCGATGCTAGCCGGACACGATTTCCTGATCCCTCTCCCACGCAGCAGCCTAGGTTGGCTCCAGTCGAGTTCTCTCTAACCCAGAGAGCACATGCTCGGAAGAGGCACCCTCAGGCTATCCCAGCATAAACATATTTCTTCCTTTCCAATTATATACTTTTTTCTCATTAAGTTTTAAGAGTAGTTGATCTTTTATGGATGCATAATGGACCAAAAGTTCATACCATTACTTAGTCATTGTCTTATCCCTGTACTTGGGAGGTTCCAGTTTATTCAGTAGATAATTGTTCTCAGTGAGCATCCTGACCCCACAAATCTCTTCTTCTCTGTCTATCTAGTGCATGGAATTCCCCAGTATTTCTCTTTCCTTTGTTAAAATGTGTTAACATCTTTAAGAACTTTGCATTGTAGGGTAAATAAATACAAGTAGAAAACCATCTGGCATAGTGCCTGGTAATTAATCATTCAAATACTGAGCTTTTCTCAACAGTAGATACTCTGCACTGTATTGGCCATTTTGTCCTTAATGTACTTGCCTTTCTTTGGTAGCTCACTTATTTATTCAATAAATGCTCATTGAGCACATACTGTATGTCGAGTTTTGTTCTACAGACTTGTTAATTCTAACTTGGAGAGATCCTTCTCATGAATTACTTATAAACTGTTTTTGACCCCTAGAGCAGGGGAAAGGAATCTGTGTCTTGTACAACATGGGCTCTGCCTTTTCTCAGACCCTAATTTAAAAAATGAAGTGAAACCTTTTTACAATATACTTTTTCTTTGCCAGAATTGACAAAGAAAATGCCTCTTTACATTCATGTTATTTAGCATGGCTTCCTTTGTGAAGGTTAAGTGTGTGTACCAGGTAGAATGAGTCAGAAAAGATGATGGACTCACTATCCTTCATCAAAATATTGTGGGAACTTTAACAAAGGAGGTGGGATTTTAAAAGCTATTTGAAATGTAAGGAACATTTAGTGAGTCGTGAATGTATTTGTCTGACATGATGAAAAATGTATAACCTAATTTTAGGTTTTGTTTTTTGATGATAGGTTTTCTTGTTTAAAGAATGTCAAGCATGAATATGTAAAAAATGTTCTATATTCATACATTAGGGTGTTTGTACTCCTTTTTTTCCACAAGTGATTATTGTCTTTCATTTATGATTAAAACACAGATTGTTAGGGCTTTGTTCCTTGGTTGGATTTTATTCAGCCCAGGAAGCATTTTCTCCTGTTAAAATATTAAAGCCTAATCTGAAATATTTTCACAAACACAAGTGACTTTTTGAAGGTTGCGCTCTTGCTTCTGTGCCGTTTTCTTTTTGCATATTATACATCAGTCTCTGAGGGAGTAATGTGTTCTTTGCTTATATATACATGAGTTCTACACTGCTACTCAACTTATTACCCTAGACCTTTTTAACTGAGTATTACAATGTCTTGTCTGGGGTGTATGTACTCTGTTGTCCTTGCTAAAGACTTTAACAGTTGTGAAATGTACAGGTATATTCATGTGCTATTAGAGTAAAATAATTTGTCAAGTTAGAATATTAAAAATAGAATGAATAACATTTTGGACTTAGGTGAATTTAATGTAGTATGTTAACATGTTGATTTTCAATAATACAAATCTGAAACTTCAAAATTATGACTCATCATTTAAAAATACATATTGAAAAAAAATCATAACTCTTATCCTAGATAAGCAAAAAGTAAAATACTTTAAAAATAAAATTGTTAGAATTACTTTCGTGTATTACTTCTTATTTAAAATGTTTTGCAAAGTACCAGAGAGCCTACTGCATGTAGTTAAATTTGTTTCTGATATCTAACAAACTGCAAGGCTCTTTTAACTGCAGTTTTTCCTGGGACACGTAATTTCAATCTAGTGACTAAGTATAAAGAAGAACAGTTGATTATTATGCTTATTTTAAGGGCTTGGTGCCTGGTAGGTAGACATACAACAAATATATTAATTAAGTGATGATTTATATTTTATCAGGTAAAATGGTGAAAAATAAAATGAACTTTGTACAAATGTTCAAAATGTAATTTTCAAGGAATTGGGAAAAAGAAATGAATAGTGACTGTCTTTATTGAGTGCTTTGTATGGCATGTGTTGAGCACATAGGTATTCTTTTGAAATGCTTACAGGGAATCCACTAGGTTCATATCTCATTGTCACACTTTTTAGCTATAACCTCCTAAAAGTCACGTATCTAGAAAGAGATGGACCTGGATTGTAATTTAGTAGTCTGAGTCCAATGATTTCATAGAAAATTATATAACCTGGGAGTCGAGCAGTAGCGCAGTGGGTTAAGCGCACGTGGCGCAAAGCACAAGGACTGGCATAAGGATCCCAGCTTGAGCCCCTGGCTCCCTCCCCATCTGCAGGGGAGTTGCTTCACAGGTGGTGAAGCAGGTCTGCAGGTGTCTATCTTTCTCTTCTCCTCTCTGTATTCCCCTCCTCTCTCCATTTCTCTCTGTCCTGTCCAACACTGATGACATCGGTAACAACCACAATAATAACTACAACAATAAAACAACAAGGGCAACAAAAGGGAATAAATGAATAATAATTTTAAAAATTTTAAATAAATGGTGACTTCACCATTTTAGAAAAAAATTATATAACCTTACATTTTTATTTTAAAGTAAATGAAAAGTTTAATTTCATGCTTTTTTTCTCTTTTCATTCCATTTTCCCCTTCCTTCCTTCCTTCCTTCCTTCCTTCCTTCCTTCCTTCCTTCCTTCCTTCCTTCCTTCCTTCCTTCCTCTCTCCCTCTCTCCCCCCTCTCCTTCCCTTCCTTCCTTCCACCACTGCTCAGCTCTGGCTAATGATGGTTTTGGGCATAGCACTGGGAACCTCAGAACTACAGGCATGAAATTATTTCTGTATGACCATTATCCCCACAATAGTTTAATTTTAAAAGTAAAGAGATGAACAACAACTATCAGATGGTTTCACTCATATGTGGAATCTAGAAAATTGATGTACATGAACTTGTAAAACAGACAAACAAAAAAAACTTAAAACAGAAGCAAGCAAACTGTTTCTAAGACTTGTGAGAACTATGGTGGTTACCTTTGGGAGAATTTTGATGGTGGGTGTAGTGTGGAACTATACACTGTAATCTTACAATTGTGTAGCCCAGTATTAATCACAGATAAAAATGAAAAAAAAGTTTAATTTCATTGAAATTAAACCAATAAAGTAGTTATATTGATAATACTTTTACTCTATATTATGACCAACTAGTTAATACAGGGGGTGACAGTGGTCATTTAAAATTCAGAAGAGGCATGCAGAAAAGGTAGAAAAAAAAAACCAGAGAAAGGAACTACAGTTACTTAATGGAAATGCAGGAAAAGAAAACATATGTCATGGAGGAATGAGAGTATGCCCGTAGAAGTGGAGTAAGGAAGCAGAAATGATCTGATAAGACCCAAAGACAATTTGCAAGTTTTAGTAACATCTTTATCATGACTATCTTTTCCAGTTGTAAGCTCTAGTATGCCATTTGAAATACTATGTAGCTCTTCTGATAAGAGTTCTTCAACTGTTCTGTTAACCCTGTTAGTCCTCTGGTACTTATGTTCATGGACTTTTATGGTGCAACTTCAAAATTAGTTGATGATTCAGAACTTAAGATGTATGATGGAGGAAGTGGTATAGAACTATACCCCTACTATATTATAATCTTAGAATTCACTACTAAGTCACTAATAAAAAATAAATTTAAAAAAATGTATAGGGGCTGGGCAGTGGCCCATCTAGTAGAGTACATGCTGCTGAGCACAAGGACCCTTGTTTAAGTCCCAGGTACCAAGCTTCAAAGGGAATGTTTCATGAGTGCTGAAGCAGTGCTAGAAGAGTTTCTCTCTCCCAGAGGGATAAAGAACAAGAAAGCTTTCAAGGGAAGGGATTGGATACGGAATTCTAGTGGTGGAAATTGTGTGGAATTGTACCCCTCTTATCCTATGGCCTTTTTAGTATTTCCATCTTATAAATAAAAAGTTTTAAAAAATGCAAACTTAAAAAAAGTCTTTCACTCTATCTTTCCCTTCCCTCTCAATATCACAATCTATCCAAAAATAAATGCTTAAAATACAAATATGTATATTATTCCCCCCACCCCATTTTCCTATATAATACATGGCATATCCATACAGTCTGGTTTTGGTAAATGATCTGTTTAGATTTAATTTAACATTCAATTATGCTCTTATGAATACACACACACACACACACACACACACACACACACACACACACACACACACACATATAAGAGCACTGCTCAGCCCTAGTTTATGGTGGTTCTGGGGATTGAACCTGGGACTTTGGAGCCTCAGGCAAGGGAATTTCTTTGCATAACCATTATGCTATCGACCCCCCCTTGCCTTTTGTATTCTTTGAAATGAACTATCTACTAACCTTACCTGGTAAATGTTTTATTTATAAATTAAGTAAAATTTGTCAGAATGGAGAGACTTTCAGAGAATTAAATTGTTTTTCCTTTAGTATGATCAAAGAATTGTATGATTATAAAACTATTATTATTATTATTATTAGAAACTTTTAACTATCTGTTTTTAATTTTTTATTACCTTTATTTATAGGATAGAGACAGCCAGAAGTCAAGAGGAAAACATGAGATAAAGAGGGAGAGAGACAAAGAGACACCTGCAGCACTGCTTTGCCCCTCACAAAGCTTTCCCCCCTGCTGGTGGGGATCAAGTGCTTGAACCCCAGTTCTTGCACTTTGTAACATGTGCACTTAACCAAGTGCACCACCACCCGGCCACAAACTACTTTATTATTAATTTTGTTTACTTGTTACTTAATTTCATATTTAATAATCATGTATATTCTTAGGCTGTGCTTCAAGTACATTATTGAGTATATCTTAGTGAAAAGGGCACTGGACTAACATATATAACCTTGAGCAGATTACTTGGACTTTTCTGTTTTTTCTTTTGTGAAACAGAAATTGAACCTGCTTGTTTTTCTCACAGAGTGACTGTCCATATAAATATATATATATGCGTGTACTAGAATCCATTTTTTTATTGCTTTGTACATGTATGGTTATTACATTTGTTATTAGATTAATTGTTAGAGTATTTCTTTTATGAATTAGAGGAAGAGCAGATGCAGAATGGATGAATTCATCTTGGTTATCTCAATATTGAATTTCAATAAACTTAAGCAGTATTAGTCAGATCTGGCTAGCAAATGGAAAAAAATGGTTAAGTTATAGTTTTATTAGGTACAAACCTGAACCATTTCATATTTTCATTCTGTGAACCAGTACCTTTCCATTTCACAAAGCTTTAATGTATAACTTACAAATCTTTCTCCTATCAGCTAATCTGACTTTTCCAACTTCAAGACTATCATTAGGCAAGATAGAATGAGAAAAATTCATAAAAGGTCAAAGAAGCAATTAAATAATCAATTTCTGATTGGACAATAGTGGAACTTTATAGACTTTTAGAAAAGTGATTTGCTATGAATTTCAGTGCCCTTTTTGATAAAAGGTCAGTTTTTGTTAAATTATGGTAAATATATCTAAGAATAATTCTCCTGGATTTTATTTGCATAAAAGTATACCTGGTTCGGTTTATAATTTAATTTTTGCCACCATGGTTATCATTGTAGCGCTCTATGAATCTACCACTCTCAGTGGACATTTTTCCCCTTGGTCGGTCTGTCAGTCTGTCTTTCTTTCTTTCTTTTTTTTTTTTTTTTTTCTTTCTTTCTTTCTTTCTTTCTTTCTTTCTTTCTTTCTTTTTTTCTTTCTTTCTTTCTCTCTCTCTCTTTCTTTCCCTTCCTTCCTTCCTTCCTTCCTTCCTTCCTTCCTTCCTTCCTCTTTCTCTTTTTTCTCTCTCCCTTCCTCCCTTCCCTCTTTCCTTTCTTTCTTCTCTTTTGTTTTCTATGTTATTTGACAAAACAGAGAGAAATCTGGTGGTTCAGTTTTCATTTTAAATCTCAATTTCACGTGATTTTTTTTTTTTTTTTTTTTAACTAGAGTACTTAACTACTCAGGTCTGGTTTTTGGTGGTGCCAGGGAGAGAAAGAGTCAGAGACAGACAGAAAGGTACAGGAAGATCAGAGCACTGCTCAGCTCTGGTTTATGGTGGTGCTGAGGATTGAACCTGGAACATCAGTGCCTCATGCATGCATAAAAGTCTTGCATAACCATTATGCTATCTCCCTAGCCATCACAACTTGATTAGCCATTCATATGTTGTTGGGCATCTGGGTTATTTCCAAGTTTGGACTCTTAAGAATGGTGGTACTGCTATGAAATAGATGTATGAAGTTCTCTTTGGATAGGTGTTTTTGTTTCCTCTGAATAAATCCACAGGAGAGAAATTGCTAGATCATAGGGTAGACCTGTGTTAGTGTTCTGTGAAGTCTCCACACTGTTGAAGTCTCCACACTGTTGAAGTCTCTCAAGGGTTGGACCACTTTATATTCCTACCATCAGTGTAGAAAGCTTCTTCTTCTTCCTCCGGCCCCACATCCTTACCAATATTTATTTTTACATATGTATAAAGTGGTATGCCATTATTGTCTTTATTTGCATTTCACTGATAATCAGTGATACTGAGTATTATTTTGATATCTGTTGGTCCTCTGGTTCTCTTCTTTGGTGAAGTCTGTCTTTGTCATTTATCCATTTTTAAAATGTTTTTAGTGAGTTCTTTATACATTTTGCTTATTAGCTCTTTATTTGGTATATGGTGTAAAAAGACCGCCAAATCCTATAGGCTACCTTTCTGTTTCAGTGATGGTTTCCTTTGAACTGCAAAAGCTTATCAGTTTGCTGTAGTATCATTGGTCACTTTTTTCTCCCCTTCTTTTAATGGTTGACTTTTGTTTATAGTCCTTTATTTTGGAATCAAGCCTTTTTTTTTTTATTTTGTAGTGACAGAGACATTGAAGGGTGGAAGAAAAGAGAGATACCTGCAGTTCTGCTTCCATCCTTGTGAAGCTTCCCTCCTGCAGGTGGGGACTGAGAGCTCAACCTGGGTCTTTGTACATGGCAATGTCTATGCTCTCTACAAGGTGAACCCCTTCCCAACCCCTTGGTCTCAAGTTTTTGAAGACATTTCTGAAGCATAGATCATGACATATTCCACTACAAAGACATTCTTCTATATATTTGATAGTTTCTAATCTAACGCTCATATTATTGATCTATGCCATGGAGTTGACATGAGTACATGCTGATATACCACATGAACATTTCCTCTGAAATGACAATGGTATTGTGACTATAATTTTAAGTCTTTGTTATTAGAGATAAACTGAAATATTAACTGATAAATATGATGTTTCATAAATGCATGTAACTATTGATGAAATATGATTGGTTTTAAATTGTTAGTTATTGAAGTTAAATTGGTAAACAGAGGCATACTGTTTTGCCAATTTTTATCTATTTTTGAGCTTATTTCAGTAATGAAATGCTAAAACTTTTATTACTTTGTGCTTCTGATTTGCTTAATGAAATAATTGTTTCATGTTAATTTAAAGTCATAGTTCTCTTAGTAGATACCAGAACTTGAATAATTCTTGTTTTTCTCATGATATAGAAAAATCAATCATTATAGCTCTCTACAGATAATTATCAGGCATGTAATTAAGACTTAGCTTGAAATGCTTCAAAATTTTTTTATTTATAGTAATTGGGTATAATTTTCAGTCATATTTCTGGCACCTTTCCACATGAAGTATATAATTTTGCCATATATAGAAAGCAGAGTTTAGTAGATTATTGCAAATTACTAATTATATAGCAATCATACTTACATTTGTTTAACATATACTTTTAATAACTGAGTATAAGTTGCATGAGGGCAGTATATCTCTCTTTCTCCCCCTCCCCCTCTCTCCCTCTAGCTCTTGCCCTCTGTCTCTTGCCCTCTGTCTCTGTAACTCTATATCAAAAAGACAAATCTCTGCCAGGAAATGGTGGTAGAGTTGTGCAGGCACCAAGCCACAGTGATAATCCTGATGGTGAGCAAACAAACATTAAAAAAAGGATTAAAAAAAAATACAGGTGTGAAGTTCCTATTAATGAAGAGCATAAGTGGAGGTTTTGCTGAAATTATTTAAAGTAAATCTATATGATGTGTTTTGTTTCCATATTTAGTTATTTCTGCTTATGTGAAAAGTTCTATTTTATTTAGTAATATTATTTTAAGAAGACTTTGGGGGGCTTGGTGGTGGCATATCTGGTTGAGTTCTCCACTACCACTGTAAGGACCCAAGTTCAAGTCTCTGATCCCCATTAGGGGTGGGGGGAAGCTTCATGAGTGGTGAAGCAGTACTGCAGGTGTTTATCTGTCTCTTTCCCTTCCCTGCTCAGTTTCTGTCTCTATCAAAAATAAATTTTATAAAATTAAAAGCCTTTGTAGCATTTTTAGTTGTAAGGGTACATACTGCATCTTATGAAAGATATAATACAGAAAGGTAAGTGTGAAAATGAAAAAAAGGGAAGATTTTTAGATAGATTTTAAATAGCTGAATAGAGATATATTTTTTTGTAATCTCTCTCGTGTGTGTGTGTGTGTGTGTGTGTGTTTTCATTTCTTTACTGGTTTTACTTACTTAAATGCTTGCTGTATTGGGGAATTGCTTAATTCCATAAATTCCATCCATTGAAGATCAAACTCATAAAAATATATGGAAAGAGGGAAGAAAATAGTGGGAGGTTGTTCAGTGAATATAATATAGGACTTGCATATGCAAAAGGTCTTCATTTGATTCCATATTTAAAGTTACTTTATATTGTATATTTAATGTATATTTAAATAAAGTTCTGTAAAGTCATCTATCTCATTCTTTTCTACTACTGTGGTCTGCTTAGTAATTCGGATGGAGACAGAGAAAGAGGGATCTGCCAATGCCCATGTCTAGTGGAGAAGCAATTATGGAAGCTAGGCCTCCCACCTTCTGAACCCCATAATGATGTTGGGTCCATACTCCCAGAGGGATAAAGAATAGGGAACCTTCCAATGGATGAGGATGGGATACAGAACTCTGGTGATAGGAATTGTACCCCTCTTATCTCACAATCTCACTAATCATTATTAAATAGATAAATAATAACACCAGAGCCACAGTATCTCCCATGAATTGCCTGGGTTTGAACTTGGGACACACACATAGTAAGGCACATGTCATACCTACTGAACTATCCCACTAGATCTTTGCTCATTCTTAGTCCTTGTTTTTTGCATTATTTGGAACTAGTAAAATTAGCAGTTTAATTTTCCTTGCCATTAAAAAGGATTTGTTTTTCAGTATTGAACCTCTGTCTATACACGATTGAAATAATACAAAAAGGTTCAGATTCCTTTGTTTATTTATTTACTCTTATTTATTTATTTATTAAATTTTTCCCCCTCTAGGCTTATTGCTGGGGCTTGGTGCCTGCACTACGAATCCACTGCTCCTGTGGCCTTTTTTTTTTTTTTTTTTTTTTTTGGGAATAAGACAGAAATTGAAAGGAGATGGGAAGATAGGGAAAAAGAAAGATAAGACACCAGCAGACTTGCCTCATCGAATGTGAAGCAATCCCCTGCAAGTGGGGCTCGTACCAGGATCCTTCCGTGGGTCATTATGCTTTGTACTTATGTTCACTTAACCCAGTGCACCTCCCCAGATTCTTCTTTTTAGAATTAATACTCCAAAATGGTTTCCTCTCTAGATATGTTAGTAATCATTCCCAAAAGTTAATAATTTAGCAGAATTACAAATTTCCTGTCATTGAATCAGTCTTATTCTGATAAAGATAGATTTCTGTCATGTTCCAAGAAACTTTTGAGCTTCAAAATAGGAATAAATTATATCTCTTTACTTAGAATCCTGAAATTTATGTAAAAACATAAATTTCCTTTTTTCCTTTAATTTTAATCCTTTCTAGATAAAAGTAATTTCTTGGATTGTCAGTTTCTCTACGTTTGTGCTTTTTTAATTCACTATCATTAATTCAGACTCTTCACTACTGCTGAATTCTTTCCCCAACCTTCCTGTATGCTTCCTTTTTTTCTGGGAGGGTTCTCAGGACACAGGTTATTATAGCATTGATGACCCATTCATTTTAATTCTCTTGGGATGATGAAATTAATGAAGGGTAGCATTTCTCTTAGAAACAATTTTGGAAATTAGACCCATTGATTCTGACTTTCTAATTCTGTAGGACAGAAAAGAGGGCCATGCATTTGCTCTTGCACTTGAGTGATACTGGCACAGTTCTGTAATAATCTAATTTTTTTTCCTTCCTTTTTTTGTCATCCTTACTAGACTTTAACCACTGTAGGGTGACTTTTCCAGATAAAAAGAAACAGGACCAGGTGGTAGCTTAGCGGGTTAAACACATGTGGCGCAAAGCACAAGAACCGGCACCAGGATCCCAGTTCAAGCCCCCAGCTCCCCACCTGCAATGGGGTTGCTTCACAAGCAGTGTAGCAGGTCTGCTGGTGTCTATCTTTCTCTCACCCTCTCTGTCTTCCCCTCCTCTCTATTTCTCGCTGTCCTGTCCAACAACAATGACATCAATAACAACAATAATAATAGTAACCACAACAACGGGGGGGGGGCAAACAAAATAGAAAAAAGTAGCCTCCAGGAGCATTGGATTTGTAGTGCAGGCACTGAGCCCCAACAATAACCCTGTAGGTGGAAAAAAAAGACAAAAGAAATTTGCATTTTTAACAAGCTCTTAGTTGCTGTTGCTGGTGTGAGGACTGCATTTTGAATAGAAGTTCTTGAAATTGGTTCATAGGTCAGGCTGCTTGTTAGACACTCTTGGGGAAGCTTTTAAAAATAACGTGTTGCGAATCTCCACCCAGAAGTTTGAAAGATTAGGAGACTCTGATGTACGGTTAGGTTGAGAATCCTAACAAAGCAGGATTCTTTTTTTTTTCTTCTTTTTTTCTACCTTAATGAGTCCCAGTGGGTTTCTCATGCCCATCCCCTTGGTTTAACTAATAACCTAAAGCTCAGTTAGGTGAGTAAACTGCCGTGCTTTACAGGGTTTTAAAGTTCTTTTTCTTTTTAAATTTTCCACCAGGGCCATCACTTAGTTTTGGTACCTGCACAACAAATCTACCACTCCCTGTGACCATTAAAATTATGTTCTTGGGAGTTGGGCAGTAGCGCAGTGGGTTAAGCGCAGGTGACGCAAAGCACAAGGACTGGCGTAAGGATCCCAGTTCAAGCCCCCGGCTCCCCACCTGCAGAGGAGTTGCTTCACAAGCGGTGAAGCAGGTCTGCAGGTGTCTTTCTCTCCCCCTCTGTCTCCCCCTCCTCTCTCCATTTCTCTCTGTCTTATCCAACAACGAAGGCATCAATAACAACAACAATAATAACCACAATAATAAAACAACAAGGGTAACAAAAAGGGAAAATGAATAAATAAATATTTTTAAAAATGTGCTCTTAACACAGGTTAACCCCTTATTCCTGGCTAAGACTTTGAGTTTAGGGTTGGGAATATAGCACATTAGACTTTCATGCCAGAGGTCTGAAGCTTCCGAGTAGTTCTTTAGTTTCTCTCATAAAAATACAATGAATAAACCTTAAGAATTCAGATACATGTGCCAGGAAGATAGCTTATCTGGTAGTGTGCACACTTTGCCATGCACAAGTACCTATATTTGAGTGCCAGCATCACATGAGAACATCATGTATGACAGGTGCTGTGGTATCTCTCTTTCCCTTTTTAATGTGACTTTCTCTCTTCCTGTCTCTGTCTTATTTTGGAAGGGGAAAAAAGGGTTCACCCAGTGCCCATGTCCAATGGAGAAGCAATTACAGAAGCCAGAATTCCCACCATCTGCACCCAAAAAATAATTTTAATCCATTTTCCCAGTGGGGAGGAATTAATAGGAGGAAGATGACTAGAGAGCTCTGAACTCCCAATTCCGTCAGCACCTGGAGAGACACGAGGGAAAAAAGGGGCATTGTAATGTAGTAATAGGTGTGTTAGAAGATGGGACCATAGGAAAAAAAAAGGCAGATATATACATATATAGACAGTTGTAGAAATAATAGTTAACCTATACCTGCAACCTTAAGAAAATTGCTGTAGATTACAATGAAGGGATTGGGGACTCAGAACTCTGTTGGTGGGAGCAGTGTGGAGTTGTACCCCTGTTATCTTGTGATTTTGTAATTCAGTATTAAACAACTAATAATTTTTTTTTAATTAAAAAAAGAGTTCACTGGGACCATGCCTAAAACTAAAAAAAAATGAATAGGAATACAAAAGAAAGATGACTTTGGGTTGATCATGAGTATAATAGCTATAATGTATTGAGCAATTATGTCATGAACTGTTATACTATTTACATGAATTACTTTTCTTTTGGAGGCTTTGATGCAGGTATTATAGTTTCCTCCATATTACTGAAGGCACAGCTAGAGAGCATTAAAATAGCTTGCTTACAATTTTACAACTAGTGACTGCTCCACATGGTGTTTGAAACAGGGTAATAAGATTCCACCATATTAGCTAAGGTGACACTCACTAGGATTTGCCTTCTGCCAAACCTTCAACCTCAGATTTCTAAATGATCATATATCCTTAGTGATAGCGCTAAATCCCATTCAAATCTTGGGATTTAAAAAAACAAAACAAAACAAACCAAGAACACCTTGCCCTACTAAGATTGTTCATATATCCTAAGCACTTACTCACCTTGCCTGGCTTTCTAGGAAGCTGTTGGTGCTAGAGGCACTTCTGAGATCTTATTCTGATTGACTGAAAAGACCTACCAAGCAACATGTTAATATCCGCTTAGCCTCTCTGAAAGCTCTGACTTGTGAATTTGAACTTTCCTGGGTTTTTTTGTTTGTTTTGTTCAGTTTTTTTTTTTTTTTTTACTTTTTAAAAATATTTATTTAGGAGCTAGGGAGAGAGTGTAGTTGTTATGCAAAAGTTTTTTTTTTTTTTTTCCCCTCCAGGGTTATTGCTGGGCTCGGTACCTGCACCATGAATCACCGCTCCTGGAGGCCATCCCCCCCCTTTTTGTTGTAGCCTCTTTGTGGTTATTATTATTGCCATTGTTGATGTTGTTCATTGTTGGATAGGACAGAGAGAAATGGAGAGAGGAGGGGAAGACAGAGAGGGGGAGAGAAAGATAGACACCTGCAGACCTGCTTCACTGCCTGTAAAGCGACTCCCCTACAGGTGGGGAGCCGGGGGGCTGGAACCGGTATTCTTAAAGCTGGTCCTTGCACTTCGCGCAAGTGCGCTTAACCCGCTGCACCACATCTCCCAACTTCCTGTGTTCTTAATCTTTGAGTTCCGCTTCATTCCTTGAAGATGGATACAGGAAAGCCTTGTGTTGGAATGAGATTGGGCAGAGTATTTAAGCAACTGGTTAGATGGTTTTAGCCTCTGTTAAACTTTGCTCACCACCTCTTAAAGGTCGAGTTTTCATGAAACTCCAGGCAGTTTTAGTGTCTTACTCTTTGTTAATAACAATGTTTTTCGAAAGCTGACTATCAGGAACATCCATTTTTAATATTTCAATGGCATACTTCATCTTAATATGCTGGGACATACTTTGCTTTTGAGAGCAGAATTAATCTTTTATCAGATGTATCAGAGATATGGCTGGTTTTGTTATTTTAGAAAAATAACCCTATGATTGTTTTAGAATTAATGCTACCCATATACCTTTATTTCCAAATATCTATTCTGAATAGATAAGGAAGATACAAACAGTCATTCATATTAAGGCAAATGCAAAGGAGTTGTATTTTGGTGCTATTTGAAAATCTAAGAAAGAAGTTTAACTTGTTGATTAATAAATTGATTAACTGTGAAGAAAGTGAATATGAAACTAAATGTAGGGCCTGGGTGGAGGTGCACCCAGTTGAGCACATACCTTACCATGCAGAAGGACCTGATATTGAGCCCCCAGTCCCCACCTATAGGGGGAAGCCTCCTGAGCAGTTAAGCATGTCTGCAGGTGTCTCATTCCCTCTCCATTTCTTTCTGTTCAATCTAAAAAAAAAAGAAAAGACAAAGAAAGAAACTAAGTCTATCCTAAGAATACTTGAACCTTCATTTATGACCTGCAACTTTATGAATAATGACAAGAATTCAGCACAATTTCAAGAAGATAATTTTATACATGGAAATGTTGCAGATGTGTGGAAGGCAAAAATGGTAATTTTATTTTATTCTTTATTTAAAGCAGGACCAGCTAGAAATGATAAAAAGCTCTTAAAAAATGTAACTTCTTTGCAGCATTGTGTCCTCAAGCTGTCACATACTTAAGAGTTAGTTACTCAGGGTCTTGTTAAAAATTCAGATTCTGGGGGGAAGATAGCATAATGGTTATGCAAAGACACTCTCGTGTCTCAGGCTCCGAAGTCCTAGGTTCAGTTCCCCACACCACCAAAAGCCAGAGCTGAGCAGTGCTCTGGTAAACATAAATAAAATAAAAATAAAAAATTCAGATTCTGGGAAGAGGTATATAGCATAATAGTTAAGCAAAGAGACTCTCATGCCTGAGACTCCAAAGTCCTAGGTTCAATCCACTGCACCACTATAAACCACAGCAGAGCAGATTCTTTAACCTCACCTCTTTTGATTCTCTGTGTTTCTTGAACTGTTTGTTTTTAGCCAGAGAAACAGATTGATAGGCAGGTGTGTTGGTGTGTGTCCGTGCATGTGTGTGTTAAATTATTTTAAAGAATAAGGGCTTTATGATTACAGAATTTGAAAAGACTGTAAATCTTCAGTTAACATTGATGGTTTTTTTGTGGCATATTCCTTGAAGAAGTACAATGAAGTGGGGGGTGATAAAGGGGCTATAGGAGTCAAATAATTTATAAGAGATATTGACAGATAATATTTATATAATGATCCAATGTGGGGGGATTATTAATGGTGCAAAATCATTCAAAGGGAATTTTGCAGGAGGCAAATCTTTGAGTTCACTAGAATGCCACTGTAACTTTTCTTCATGTCTTTTTTTCCTAGGTGACAGACCAGTCAGTGAAAGCATTTGCTGAGCACTGTCCTGAACTTCAGTATGTTGGTTTCATGGGTTGTTCAGTTACTTCTAAAGGAGTGATTCACCTGACTAAAGTAAGTATTGTGTTTATTTCTCCTTAATATTTACAAATATCATTCATATTATACCCAATATTGTGAGACATACTTGAATGGGAAATAGAGTATTGAAGTATACTAGCATCTGATGAAATTAAAACCAGTTTAAGGCAGTAACCATACCTGTTCTTTCTGAAATAGCACACCCCTTTAGATAAAACCTTATTATAATTTTTATTGCTAATGACTATGAAATAACATGTATTTAAAAACTTATAAATGTGATTAGATGCATTTATATTTTAAGGTAATAGATTGTCTTTTTCAAGTTATTTTGATTGAAGTTTTTTAAATTTAATTTAGTATTGGGGAATTAATGTTTTACATTCAACAGTAAATACAATAGTTTGTACATGCATAACATTCCCCAGTTTCCCATTTAACAATACAACCCCCACTATGTCATTTATCATCCTTCATGAACCTGTATTCTCTCCACCCACCCACCCACCCCAGAGTCTTTTACTTTGGTGCGATATGTCAGTTACATTTCAGGTTCTACTTGTGTTTTCATTTCTGATCTTGTTTTTCAACTTCTGCCTGAGAGTGAGATCATCCCATATTCATCCTTCTGTTTCTGACTTATTTCACATAACATGAATTTTTCAAGGTCCATCCAAGATCGGCTGAAAATGGTGAAGTCACCATTTTTTACAGCTGAGTAGTATTCCATTGTGTATATAGACCACAACTTGCTCAGCCATTCATCTGTTGTTGGACACCTGGGTTGCTTCCAGGTTTTGGCTATTACAAATTGTGCTGCCAAGAACATATGTGTACACAGATCTTTTTGGATGGATGTGTTGGGTTCCTTAGGATCTATCCCCAGGAGAGGAATTGCAGGGTCATAGGGTAGGTCCATTTCTAGCCTTCTGAGAGTTCTCCAGACTGTTCTCCACAGAGGTTGGACCAATTGACATTCCCACCAGCAGTGCAGGAGGGTTCCTTTGACCCCACACCCTCTTCAGCATTTGCTGTTGTTACCTTTTCTGATGTATGACATTCTTACAGCAGTGAAGTGATATCTCATTGTTGTCTTGATTGCATTTCTCTGACAATCAGAGACTTGGAGCATTTTTTCATGTGTTTCTCAGCCTTTTGGATCTCTTCTGTGGTGAATATTCTGTCCAAGTCCTCCCCCCATTTTTGGATGGGGTTATTTATTGTCTTGTTGTTGAGTCTGGCAAGCTCTTTATATATGTTGGCTATTAAACTCTTATCTGATGTATGGCATGTAAAGATCTTCTCCCATTCTGTGAGGGGTCTCTTGGTTTGGGTAGTGGTTTCTTTTCCTGTGAAGAAGCTTTTTAATTTGATGTAGTCCCATAGGTTTATACTTGCCTTAGTCTTCCTTGTAATTGGATTCGTTTCATTGAAAATGTCTTTAAAATTTATGCGGAAAAGAGTTCTGCCAATATTTTCCTCTAAGTATCTGATAGTTTCTTGTCTAACATCCAAGTCCACTTGGAATTGACTTGTATTTGGTGAAATACAGTGGTTCAGTTTCATTCTTCTGCATGTTTCAACCCATTGTTTCCAACACCATTTGTTGAAGAGACTCTGCTTTCCCCATTTTATATTCTGGGCACCTTTGTCAAAGATTAGATGTCCATAGGTGTGGGGCCTCATTTCTGGGCTCTCAATTCTATTCCACTGGTCAGTGTGTCTATTCATGTTCCAGTACCAAGCAGTTTTGATGACAATGGCCCTGTAATACAGTTTGATATCTGGGAGTGTGATGCCTCCGGTTCTGTTGTTTTTTCTCAAGATTGTTTTTTCAATTCTAGGTCTTTTCTGGTTCCAGATAAACATTTGTAGCATTTGTTCTATTCTCCTAAAAAATGTGGTTGGGATCATGATGGGGATAGCATTAAATTTGTTGATAGCTCTGGGTAATATATTCATTTTGATGATGTTAATTCTTCCAACCCATGAACATGGAATATCTTTCCACTTCTTTGTGTCTTTTTCAATTTCTTTGAGTAGTGACTCATAATTTTCAGTATACAAGTCTTTCACTTCTTTGGTTACATTTACTCCTAGATATTTTATTGTTTTTGTTGCTATAGTAAAAGGAATTGATTTCTGGATTTCAATTTCTTCTTAGTGTTGGCATAGAGGAATGCCACTGACTTTTGAATGTTAATTTTATAGCCTGACACCTTACTGTATTGCCTGATGATTTCCAAAAGCTTCTTGCTGGATTCCTTAGGTTTTTCTATGTAGACTATCATGTCATCTGCAAATAAGGAGAGTTTGACTTCTTCTCTTCCAATTTGTATCCCTTTAATTCCTTGCTCCTGCCTGATTGCTATGGCAAGAACTTCCAACACTATGTTGAATAGTAATGGAGATAGTGGGCATCCCTGTCTAGTACCTGATCTGAGTGGAAATGCTTCCAGTTTTTCACCATTGAGTATGATGTTGGCTGTAGGTTTGCTATATATAGATTCCACTATCTTCAGAAATTTTCCATCTATTCCCATTTTTTTGTAGTGTTTTGATCATAAAATGATGTTGTATTTTGTCAAAGGCTTTCTCTGCATCTATTGATATGACCATGTGGTTTTTGGTCTTGCTTTTGTTGATGTGGTAGATCACATTGATTGATTTACGTATATTGAAGTTTTTTTTTTTGATTGAAGTTTTAACTGTTCACACAATGTTGGGTTCTCTGAAAATTTGACTTGAAAGAATTGAATGAAGTTCACTACATATGTTTAACGTGTATATGTACAGTGAAAAGAGAGGTGTATTTATGTCACACATTAACTCTATAGTTGTGTTCAGTTACCATATATGTGAACTCTCTCCTCAGCAATGCGAAAATGCTAATTCCTCTGTAATATCTTACTTCAGCATCATCTTCACTGCTGCATCCAATAGGAAAACTAGTTCTTTTACAAAAGTTACCAATATATTACCTGAAGTTTTTCACTACACAGGTTTTAACTGCCACATATAATACATAGGAGAATGGCTCTAAGTCTTACCTTTTCTACTAAAAGCTGAGAGTGACCCTTTCATACAATCTTCCTTCATTTTGTTACTATTAGAGAAGTATTGTGTTAGCAGCATGATGCAGAAATAAAGTAAGATACCAGGTATCTTTGGGCTTGGTGTCTTATAGCTTATAGTTTAGTGGTAAATAATGTTTTTTGTTCTTTCCTGAAAAACGAACAAATGTTTATGAGTGTACTAATACTTTGCAATAAGACACATTAATACGGTCCTAGACTCAAGTCTGAATCTTAACTCTATGCATAGTAGTTAAGTAAGCAAATTATTTTTCAGTGTATTATTGGAAGTAATATACTTATGTTGCTTTCCTCAGTGTTGAGATTACTTTGAGTGCTAAATAAATATTAGCTGCTAATATTAAAACATATTCTACAATACCTATGCTTCTGGGGGGAAAATTTTTATTTTATTTATAAAAAGGAAACACTGACAAAACCATAGGATAAGAGAGGTACAATGCTGTGGTACAATTCCTACCACCAGAATTCTGTATCCCATCCCCTCCCCTGATAGCTTTCCTATTCTTTAACTCTCTGGGAGTATGAACCCAAGGTCATTGTGTGATGCAGAAGGTTGAAGGCCTGGCTTCTGTAATTGCTTCCCCGCTGAATATGGGCATTGACTGGTCGATCTATACTCCCAGCCTTGTCTGTTTCTTTCCCTAGTGGGGCAGGCTCTGGGGAATCTGAGTTCCAGGACACATTGATGAGGTTGTCTGTCCAGGGAAATCTGGTTGGCATCATCTGGAACTTGGTGGCTGAAAAGAGAGTTAACATATAAAGCCAAACAAATTGTTGACTAATCATGAACCTAAAGGCTGGAATAGTGCAGATGAAGAGTTGGGGGGGGGGGGGCGGGGCGGTGTTTCTCTGTTTTGTAGATAGCTAGTAGGCATATTTTAGTTATATTCCAAAGGGCCTGTGATTATACTAGTTTTTTTTTTCCCTGAGCCTGAAATCTGATATGCTGGTTGATCCAAGTTATTGTATAGGGGGATGATGTCATGGCTGGAAAAAGGACCAGAAAGCTGGATCAGGGAAGAGAGTAGCTCCCAAATATGGGAAAGGTGTATAAATATTGTTGACTGTAAACCCCATCAATTTGATGTGATCTGTGGCCCATATTCAGCTTAGGAGCCTATGTAACCTCTGCATCCCTATAGATTTGAGCTCACATTCTATGGTCATGAGTAGGAATGTTCCAACCTGTCCCAGTATCAGGACCCATCTTCCTCAGGTCAAAGATAAAGTATGTTGTCCAGCCTTCCTTTGGAGGATGGAACATTCTCTATCATGGTTGGTCCATGTTGAGGGCAAGGTCCTGTGGGGGCCCACAGAGGGGTCTATTTTGTTGTTACTGATAGAGATGACTGGTAACAATGGAGAGAGGGATTTGTTTGAGGTCTAGGTCCATCGTGTCTGTTTGGGAATCTCAGGACTCCCCAAATAGGGCCCCAGCTGATGAGGTGGCCTGACAGTGACTGAAGAGTCATTGTTAAAGTATGCCAGTCTCTTGCCCTTATTCAGCTTTTGCAGTCCTTGCTTCACTAAGGTTAGCCTTGGAGTGAGTGAGAGAATTGTAATAGGAAGTAGGTGAGGAGGGTATCTAAGTCTAAGTAGACAATATTTCATTATGAACTTTGTGCTGACTCACTGCAGACTATTGTGTACTTTTGTTTTCAGGTATATATTTTGCCCTAATTTATGGATATATGTGAACATAATGCTCTATCTTCGGGGACCTGGTCTATATCTAGGTTTTGGGACTTTGTTAGGAAGTGAACCACCTGGAATGGAATTATAGAATACTATGAAAGGAAAAGTCTCACCTGAATAATGAGGCTGAAGGGTTGACATTCCACGCCTGATTTCTCTGGACACAGTCTGAAGTGAAGCATGCTGAGGTGGTACTCCCTGCGTTGATTAGGTTGGGAACAGCGAATGCAATATCATTTGGTATGAATTGAGAGAAGCATGCAGGACAGTGAGCCCCACTCTTGTGGGCCCAGGACTTGGGGAAATATAGGCTCTATAGGGGAAGTGGGAGGTCCCTGCTGTCTTAGGTTTAAGAATGCAATAGATAGTTACTGCTATAATTACATTATTTGGCAATTGGGTTAACTTTGAAAAATCCCTTTGTTAGGATTTGCTGTATCACACACAACATCACCATCATTTATGTCCTTTGACAGTATTTGTATATAGTTGTGCCACCGGTTGCGTCTGTTCTCCCTGGTTAAGCTTTTTTTTTTTTAAACTTTTTTTTTTATATTTATTTATTCCCTTTTGTTGCCCTTGTTGTTTTATTGTTGTAGTTATTATTGTTGTTGTTGTTGGATAGGACAGAGAGAAATGGAGAGAGGAGGGGAAGACAGAGAGGGGGAGAGAAAGACAGACACCTGCAGACCTGCTTCACCGCCTGTGAAGTGACTCCCCTGCAGGTGGGGAGCCGGGGCTCGAACCAGGATCCTTCCGCTGGTCCTTGTGCTTAGCGCCACCTGCGCTTAACCCGCTGCGCTACAGCCCGACTCCCCCTGGTCTAAGCTTTTAAGAGAGTCAGCATATCAAAAACTCAGCCTACAGTCTGTGCATTAGAAAGTTGGAGACATTCAATTAATTTTCCCCTCTCATATTAATTAAATAGAGATTTATATGACTACAAATTAATAGGAGTGTATATAAACACCATTCCCACCACCAAAGTAGTGTGTCCCATCCTACACACTGCCTGCCCCGTGAAGCCAAACGTCCACCCTCACCCTCAAACCAGGGTTTTTACTCTAAATTTAGTCAAATCCTTGCTTTGAGTTCTCCTTTCTGTTCTTCTTTCTCAACTTTTGCTTATGAATGGGATCATCCCATACTTATCTTTATCTTTCTGACGTAGCTTACTTAACATAATTCCTTCTAGATCCATCCAAGATGGGTCAGAGAAGGTGGGTTCATTGTTCTTAATAGCTGCGTAATGCTTCTGGAAAATTTAAAAAAAAAAAAAAACCCTATCAGTATTCTAGTCTAAGTATATCTGAAAGAGAGTCTGCCTGTAATTGTATCTTAAATGACAAAATAGTAGGGGCCAGACAGGCACACTGGTTAAGCACATAGTATTAAGCATAAGAATCCAAGTACCAGCCCTGTCCTGTCCTGTCCCCCCACCCCCTCTCCCCCACCTGCATGGTGAAGCAGGTCTGCAGATGTTTCTCTTTCTTTCCCCCTCTGTATTCTCCTCCTCCCTCAACTGCTCTCTGGCCTATCAAATAAAATGAGGGGAAAAAAAGGACTCCAGGAGCAGTGGATTTATAGTGCTGGCACTGGAGCCCCAGTAATAACCCTGGAGCCAAAAATAAGATAAGATACTGAACAGCTGTATTTGTGTTTTGAGGATCAGAGCTAAAGGTATCAGAGAGGATATTCTCTATTATTGCCCTATCAGAATCTCCTAGGGTAACCAAGACCATATGTGACCATATATATTTTTTTTATTTATTTCCTATAATCTTGGTTTGAACATCTTGGATGATGAATGTTTTTCTAGTCACATCTAACACTGTTTATGGTGGGGAGTAGAAATTCTTTTTGGGTGAACAGATTGTACACAACACTTGTTATAATGACCATATGTGGGATTTTTATGATCACTTGAAATTGTTCCCATTAAGGACAAAACAAGACTTATTAGATCATCAAGTGCTTTCCTGAACATTTTGAGATGACCAAAAATTATGGTGTATGATACTTAAGATCTGAATTATTCTCTGTGACAAAATAGCAGCTACAGCAAATGTGTGCATTAGAAGGCTCAGTATGCTGGGGTCTGGCGGTAGCACAGTGGTTAAGTGCACATAGCACAAAGCGCAAGGACCAGAGTTAAGGCCTCCAGCTCCCCACCTGCAGGGACGGGGGGTCACTTCACAAGCAGTGAAGCAGGTCTGCAGGTGACCTTCTCTCCTCCTCTCTGTCTTCCACTCCTCTCTTGATTTTTTTCTAACTTATCCAACAATAGCAACAGCAATAACAACAACAATAATAACCACAACAATGATAAAATAATAAGGGCAACAAAAGGGAAAAAATAGCCTCCAGGAGCAGTGGATTTGTAGTGCAGGAACCAAGCCCCCAGAGATAACCCTGGATGCACAAAAAAAAAAAAAAAAGAAGGCTCAGTATGCTAAAAAGGTTTCTATGAAGACTATAGACTGTGAATACTAGTATGACCTGTTAACAGTCAGAATCACTGGGACTCAATATCAACTTTTTTTAATGATGTTTTAAGGATTGTCTTTGTTACTAAACCATCTTAATGAGATGATTTAATGATGGCTTACATAATTCTTAAATTTACAGGATTATATTTCCACACTGTACCCACCACCAAAGCTCTGTGACCTTCCCTCCCACTCATGATAACCATCATAGTTCTCACAAAGTGTTAAAAATAGTTTGTTTGTTTTGCAAGTTCATGTGGTTCAGTTCCTTATATTCCACACATGAATGAAACAAGATGGCACTTTAAATATGTTTAGGTTTTATAAAGTTGTTTTATTTCTTCAAAATCAATGGTAAAGCTCAGGTTTTAATAAAATTGAATTTTTTCTTTAATATCTTTGCTTTCTGACAGTATTTTTTACTTATAGTCACAAAATGTTTGCAAGTATTTAAATATTCTTAGCAAGTTGCACTGGACTTCTTATCCCATACTCTACAAGTTTCAGGTAAATGACTAGGAAGGTGGGCAGGAGAATGATGAGTGCTGTTAGTCTACATGTGAATATTTTATGATTTAGAAAAATTTCTTCAACTTAGCATTTTACTTAAAGTCTCCAACTTAGAGTTTGCTAATAGAATGGGCACAAACACATCTGTGCCTTATTTTCTTATCTAGGTAGACATATATCTGGATTAGATGATCGGTCTCTAAAGGTTTTTGCACCCGGAAGACCCTATGAATTTTGGGATTTGTTATATATGAGATCGTCAAAATAAGGGCAAGAGAAAAGAAAACTGAGACTAGATGGAAGAATATTCTTATTGTACTACTGTAAATTCTTGAACTTAATTTTACTTTGATATTCTCTACTTTGTGTAGACTCTTAAGTTTTGCAGTGTTATTTATTGACTTCATGTCCTTACTCTTCAAAAAAGATTCTGCTATTATCCAACAATATTCAGAGTAGGAAGCCTATCCTGCTAAACTTCATGAAAGAGAGTTCAGAAATGGTAAGACTGAGTGCATATGGGTTGAGAGGATAAAGTTGGGTTAACTGGACTATATTTAAAGACTTAGGAATCTATATTTAGTAAGGGTTAGTAAGAACTTTTGAGGTCTCCATTTAATAGGAATGTTAATGACTTGTACATTGCAGAATTAGTTCTCCTGTAACATGTGGGCTCTTTGTATCACATTATACCTACTTATAAATGGAAATTATTTTGATCATTTCTTCTTAGTTTTTATATGTTTTAATTTACCATCATCATCACTATTAGCTACCAGGATTATCACTGGGTTCCATTCCTTTACCATTCTATTTCCATTCTCCTCCTCTTCCACCTCCGTCTTCTCTTTCCACTTCCCTCTTTCTCCTCGTCCTTCATCTTAGGTAGAGGGTAACAGGCAGAGAGAAAGAGAGGGAAAGAGGAGGAGAGAGACGCCACCCCACTGCTCCATCACTTGTAAAACCTCCCCATGCCCGGTGCTCCTATGTGGTGGCTGGGGCTTGAACCAGAGTCCTCATGCATGGTAAAGCATGTACTCACCAGGTGAGCCATTTTCTGGTGCCTCTCTCCTCCCTTTAAAAATTTATCAAATGCAAGTATACTGGTAACTCCTAATTTTTATTTTTTTTTAAAATTTATTATCTTTATTTATTGGATAGAGACAGCCAGAAATTCAGAGTGCAATCTTCTTCTTCTAGCGTTTGCCCTTCTTCCGTAGCTAGTCAACAGCATCAGGTTGAGCCTGATGTAAATTTTCGAGACCTCCTTTGAATCTGAGAGGTGGCAGTCGTTGACTATGTGGGTCATAGTCTGTCTGGAGCCGCAGGGGCAGTTCGGTTTGTCTCTGGCTCCCCAGCAGTGGAACATAGCAGCGCACCGGCCATGGCCTGTTCGATAGCGATTGAGGAGGGCCCAATCATAACGTGCTAGGTCAAAGCCGGGTTGACGCTTGCAGGGGTCTGTGATGAGGTGTTTTTTCTTTACCTCAGCTGACTGCCAGCTCTGTTTCCAAGAGACTGGAACAGAGAAGTTCAGTGTAGGTGTAAGGGACCAGATTGGGTGACGAGACGTCAAGTGTTGGACAGGGTGGGCGAAGATATCCGTGTATATTGGCAGGTTCGGTCCAGCGTAGACGTGGGAAATGAACTTAGATGATGCCGCATCCCGACGAATATCTGGCGGGGTGATGTTGCTAAGAACTGGCAGCCATGGAACCGGGGTGGAACGGATGGTTCCAGAAATTATCCTCATGGAGGAATATAATTTGGAATCAACCAAGTGGACATGGGGGCTACGGAACCATACTGGGGCACAGTATTCTGCAGTGGGATAGCATCATGCCAGAGATGATGATCGTAGTGTGGAAGCGCTCGCGCCCCATGAGGAGCTGGCCAGTCTTGCAATGATGTCATTCCTCGCACCCACCTTTGCTGCAGTTTTTATGAGATGTTCGTGAAATGACAGAGTGCGATCGAGAGTAATGCCAAGATAGACTGGCTGGGCTTCATGCCGGATTCTCGTATCACCAAGGTGCACATTAAGCTCACGCAAGGCCGAGGCATGGTGTAGATGGAAAACAGATGATACCGTTTTTGCAGTGCTAGGAATTATTCGCCATTTTTTACAGTAATCAGATATCAGAGGCATGTCTTTCATGAGTGTTTCCTCGAGGATGTCGAACTTTGATGCCTGAGTTGCACAGCAGATGTCATCGGCGTAGATGAACTTCCTTAAAGAAGTTTCTGGGAGGTCATTGATGTAAATATTAAATAGCGTAGGAGCCAGAACAGAGCCCTGGGGGAGGCCACTTGAGACAAGTCTCCATCTGCTAGACTTGTCACCCAGATGCACCCGGAATCTTTCTCTTTTCCAGACTGGGTCGATCTTAGCACGTCCAACTTGAGTTAGGTGACTGGCCACTGAGTTTGGAGATACGGGAGGATGGGAGACGGGAGGGGGTTGGCTACCGGCACCCAGTCTGTGAAGAAGCTTCCAGGCCTTCCTACTTGAGTGGGTGAAGTTCAGACTTTCCATGAGTTGTTGCCAGCGGGCTTGGCGTGCTGCATCCAGGGAGGCAATGAGATGGTCAGCCAAATCTGGGTCGCCCGACTCATCATATTGCTTTAGTAGTTGCTCGCATTCAGCATCAAGATAAGGCGTATAGTTAGCACGTCTCCCACGAGGAATGGCTTGGAAGGAATGCAATGGAAGATGGAGAGGGAGAGAGAAAGAGATAAACTTGCAGACTTGCTTTACCACTTGAAAAGCTTTGCCCCTACAGCTGGGGTCTGGGGGCTCAAACCTGGGTCCTTGTGCATTATAAAATGTGTGCTCAACCAGGTGTGTTACAACCCTAACTCCTAGTTTTACTCCTAGTTTTCCTTACAACCGAACTCCTAGTTTTTAGAACAGAGTACTTAAATATAATTTCCACTCATAGAACTAAAAGGAACATGTACCTGCAATTCAGTATCCTAATGTGATAAATTAGGATACTTCTTCCAATGGAGGAAATTGGGAGCTAGGACATTGGTGGTGGGGAAGGTATGGAATTATACCCCTGTAGTCTTATAATTTATAAATCAATATTAAATCACTAATAAAAAACTTAATTAAAAGTTAGGAAACTTTGAGAGTAAAACAGAAAATGACTACAATGAATTAAATCATTCATTCGTAATGCTATATAAACTGTGAAATAAGGGGCATGTGGTGGTGCACCTGTTTGAGAGCATGTTACAATGCATTAGGACCGAGGTTCAAGCTTTTGTTTCCCACCTGTAAGGGGGAAAGCTGTAGGAATGGTGAAGCAGTGCTGAAGGTATTTCTGTTTCATTCCCTCACTCTATCCCCCCCCCTTGATATCTCTCTTTCTTTTTATCTAATAGATAAGTAAGTGAAATTTTAAAAAATCATCAAACAAAGCTTATTCCTTCACCAAGCTAAGATGGAGGAATAGGAAGCAAATTTATTCACTTCACTAAAACAAACTCAGAAAAACAGGATTTTTTTTTTTTACTAGTGATTTACAAAATTACAAAATAACAGAAATATAATTGTACACCATTCTCACTACCAGAGTTCTATGTCCCCATTCCCTCCATTGGAAACTGCAGATGCTGCCAAGATTATCTCAAGTGTTCTTGAGAAGATTTAATTACTGCTTCAATTTCCTCACTAATAATTGGCAGCTGAATTTATCTATTTCCTTTTGTATCAAGGTTGGCAGTTGGTATGACTCTTAGAATGTGTCCATTTCTTCTAGGTTGTCTAGTTCATTTACCTGTAGATGTATATAAGTCTCCCATATTTCTTTTTTAATCTTTATTTATTTACTGGATAGAGGCAGCCAGAAATTGAGAAGGAAGGGGGACAGACAGAGAGACACCTGCAGCCCTGCTTCACCACTCGTGAAGCTTTCCCCCTGCAGATGGAGACCAGGGGCTTGAACCTGGGTCTTGCACACTGTAATGTGTGCACTCAACCAGGTGTGCCACCGCCTGGCCCTCCATGATTCTTTATATTTTAGTGTCATGATTTGTAATCTCTTCTCTCTTGTTTCTTAGTGATTTTACCATTACTTTCTCTCTCTCTCTCTCTCTCTCTCTCTCTCTCTCTCTTTGTTTTAATGAGTGTTTTATCTATTTTATTTATCCTTTCAAATATCCTTTTGAAACCAATTCTTGGTTTCATTAATCTTTCTGATGGTCTTTTGTTTTCTATTTCATTGACTTATCCTCTTAATTTTTAACTATTTCTTGTTTCATATAAAAATAAACAAATGCTTTTTTTAAAAAAGGAAATAGAAGCACAAGGACTGGCACAAGGATCCTGGTTCGAGCCCCCAGATCCCCTCCTGCAGGGGAGTCGCTTCACAGGCGGTGAAGCAGGTCTGCAGGTGTCTGTCTTTCTCTCCCCCCTCTGTCTTCCCCTCCTCTCTCCATTTCTCTATCCAACAACAACAACAACATCAACAGCAACAACATCAACAACAACAATATCTATAGCAATAAAACAATAAGGGAAACAGAAGGGAGTAAATATAAATATTTAAAAAAGGAAATAGAAAAGATCAAAGTGTTCATTAATGAATAGAAAAACAAAAAGAGGAAATAAAACTGAAGGCTAGTCCTTTGATTTTGGAGACCCCTGATTTCATGATGTTTCTTACTTGTTGATGCTTGCACTAATGCTTTTTCAGCCATTCTATTTCCTTTGTTTAGGCTATGATGTCTGGCTATGTGTAGTAGCTCACGATGTTCTTTGCTCAATTCTTGCTCTCTGATGAAAATGTGTCTAGTGTAGATCAGGAGTCTGTGACTTATTTACTAGGTCAACAGACCTGTGGTCAACTCCACCAGGACCTGAGAGAGTAGAAGAAAGGGTGGACATTTGGAAGTTGTAATAGTAGATAGGAAAAGAAGGCAGAATCATAGGAGGAAAAAAATGGGGTCTGGGGCCAGACGGTGGTGCACCTGGTTAAGTGCACACACTACAGTGTGCAGGCACCTGGGCTCCTGCCCCTGGTCCCCACCTTCAGGGGGAAAGCTTCACGAGCGGTGAAGCAGGGTTGCAGGTGTTTATCTCTCATCTCCCCTTCCCCTCTCAATTTCTCTCTGTCTCTATCCAATAATAAATAAAAATTGAGAGGGGGGAAGAAAAAAAAGTGGGGTTAAGGTGGGCTGGTTGGTGGTGCGCCCTGTTAAGCGCACATAATATGAAGTTCAAGGATCTGCACAAGGATCCGGGCTAGAGCTCTCCACTCCCAACCTGCAGGACAGGTAGGTTCACAAATGGTGAAGTAGGTCTGCATGTGTCTCTCTTTCTCCCTCTCTAGCTCCTTCTCCTTTCTTAATTTCTCTCAGTCCTATCCAATAAAAATGGAAAAATGGCCACCAGGAGGAGTGGATTCATAGTACTGCCACCAAACCCCAGTGGTAACCCTGGATGTAACAAAAAAAAGGGAAAAAAATGGGCAAATATATATATAGTCAGATATAAAAATAAAAATTAACCCATATTTGCAACCTTGGGAGAACTTCTGAAGCTTTCAACGGAAGGATTGGGAATATAGAAATCTCATGGTGGGAATGGTGTGGAATTATACCCCTGTTATCTTATAATTTTTAAGTCAGTATAAAGTCACTAATAAAATAACAAAAGAAACAATATTTCGTATGACACTAGAAGGTCTACATGATGAATGCCATTTAGAAAGATGTCCTTAGTAGTCAGGTACTTATTAACTACCATGATATATATATATATATATATATATATATATATATATATATATAGGCTTAAAAGAAATACTTGGATGTTCCTCATTGCTTTGATGTAATAACATGCTTTGGCCATAATAAAAGGTAGATTTGTTTATGGTCACACTCACTGAAATTCCATCATGTGGGCCATATACTGGTGTGGTCACCTCTAGACTCTTTTTTCACTGTTTGATGGTGTGTAAGGTCAGTTCTTCCTACCCAAGGTTCATGCTATAATCTGGATCTCAGCACTTTGATATAAAAGATAAATTGATAATTCAAACCCAGAAAAAGATAAAACTTATTAAGTATATTACTCAAAGGAATGTGACTGCAGATTATACAGTATTTAAAGGATGATACAGGAATGTTATGAATACCTTTATTTCATCTAATTTATTAGATAACAGAACATTTATTTGAACAAGGCAAATGACCAAAGCTCACTCAAGGAAAGATACCCCTATATTACTTAGAAACTTTCATATGTAAATAACATATCTCCAGTGTCATTTAAGACTTACTGGAGATGGCCTCAGTGATGAGTTCAACTATGTATTTGTTATGTTTTAAAAACAATTTTCAGTAACATTCATGTAGCCCTCAGTTCAAGCCTCCAGGCACCGACCTTCAGGGAGGAAGCTTTATGAATAGTGGAGCAGCATTGCAGGCATCTCTCTTTCCTCCCTTTCTCTTTTCTCTCTCTCTGTCTCTTACATAAAAATGAAAGAAAAAAGGGAAAAAAATCAATAATAATGGCCACTAGGAACGTTGGAGTCTTTGTGCAGACCCCAAGCCTGAATGATTACCATGGTGGGTGGAAGAAAGAAAGAAAGAAAGAAAGAAAGAAAGAAAGAAAGAAAGAAAGAAAGAAAGAAAGAGAGGGAGGGAGAGAGAAAGAAAGAAAGGGAGAAAGAAAGAAAGAGAGAGAGAGGAAGGATGGATGGATGGATGGGTGGATGGATGAATGGATAAAAGAAATTAGGAAAAAACTGTCAGTAAGCTTACTTAAGTATTTACTTGTGAAATGATACAGTGTTAGGAGTTTTATATGAAATATAAAATGGATGCAAAGTAGAAAAAAGGCTAAGGAAGGGGATAAAAATTCCACATTATAGATAATTGAGCTGGATTGTAGGATATGCTCATTACTTTTGTTTATATTTGAAAATTTCTATAGTACTGAAATTTTGAGGTGTTAAAAGTTAGAATTGTTTATAATGTATTATACTTTTTCAGAGTACATAGCATGGGAAATGCCCAGAATAATATTAAATTGCTGTATATATTAATGTATAATACTAATTCATAAATCACTTGAAAGAATAGATTTATTCTGAAATGTCAAAATGGCAACTTGCTTTACATGTAGTTTGAGTACAAACTTTAAAAATTCTGTATGCTAGGAAGACAGGTAGACCAGCAGGTTAAGCGCACGTGGTGCAAAGCGCAAGAACTGGCATAAGGATCCCCGTTTGAGCCTCCGGCTCCCCATCTGCAGGGGAGTCGCTTCATGGGCGGTGAAGCAGTTCTGCAGGTGTCTGACTTTCTCTCCCCCTCTCTGTGTTCCCCTCCTCTCTCCATTTCTCTCTATCCTATCCAGCAACAATAACAGCTACAACAATAACAATAGCAACCACAACAATGGAAACAAAATGGGGGCTAAGCGCACATGGCATGAAATTGGAGGACTGATGTGATGATCCTGGTTCCAGCCCCCGGGTCCCCACCTGCAGGGGAATCGCTTCACAGGCCGTGAAGCAGGTCTGCAGTTGTCTTATCTTTCTCTCCCCCTCTCTGTCTTCCCCTCCTCTTTCATTTCTCTCTGTCCTATCCAACAGTGATGACATCAATAACAACAACAATAATAACTACAACAATAAAAAAGCAAGGGAAACAAAAGAGAATAAATATTAAAAAAAGAAATAAGAAATTGTGTGCTCATAAATTTAGTGCCACAGATACATTATGAATTACATCAGATTACTTCAGTCAATAGGAAGGCAGTATTTTAAATGGTAAAGAAAGTAATAACATTTTTGACAAAAAGTTTATTTTTACTATATGCCATATAAAAACTTTTATTTGTTAGATATTTTAATATAAAAACTTTTATTTGTTAAATATTTTTTATTTGTTAAAAATTTGGTAGACTTACATATGAATGTTATTCATTAATTCTGACTCTATAATAGGTTTTATTGTTGATTTAGTTATTTAGTGTGTAAATATGAACTGAATTCTTGCAGCATATTAGGACATGACTGGTTTTATTTTTTTTTCCTCCAGAGCACTGCTCAACTCTGGCTTATGGTAGTGTAGGAGATTGAACCTGGGACCCTGGAGCCTCTGGCATGAGAGTCTCTTTGCATAATCATTATGCTATCTACCCCCACCCCTCTTGAAGCATTATTAGGTATGGCATTGGTTCAGAAAGTTTTTGGGCAAAGTATTCAAACCTTTAATATTTTCTTGGACTATAATCACATCTAAAAAACTTTTAAAAATAAAATATTTTATATTTTAACAGTGTTTCTGGTTGAAAATATGAAATATTTTTAAAAGAAAGTGAAATTGATTTTTTTTCAGTAAATTAAACTTGAATAACCTAAAGAATATTTATTCAAGCAGTTAACTCAATTTTCATCTTTTCTTATTAATAAGAAAATGAATAAAGTAAAAATGAATAAAGTAGCTTGCATTTTAAGCGTTCAAACAATTGATTAATTTTGAATGCCTAATTCTACTTTAATTTTTTTTCAGATTTTTTTTAAATTTAATTATTTATTTATTGGCTAGAGACAGGTAGAAATTGAGAGGGTTGGGAGTGATAGGGAGAGAGACAGAGAGGGGACCAGGGGATCAAACCTGGGTCCTTGCTCATTGTAACATGTGCGCTCAACCAGGTGTGCCACCACCTGGCCCCTTAATTGTACTTTAAGGGTAATATTGTTGCTTAGTCATAGATCATTTCATTTGTTTCTGTTTAATGATAAATACTTGATATATTTTGAGATGTGTAAAATTTATGTGCTTATGTTGATCTAGCTCTGAAATATTCTCAAGTGATCATGATTTAGGGAATATTGTGAAGGGATATTTTTAAGGTGATCATGTTTTCAGTTAATTTTTAATCTTTTTACAGTCAAGAGTGGAGCCAGTAAGTGCATGTTGAGAATATAGGTAGTGGCTACCTAGGTCTGGTGTGATTCATTGATTTTTCTCCTAGGGCAGCAGACCACTTACTTGCTGTCTTTATAGTTATGAGTACTGACTGTATAACTCCAGGCAAATCAGTTAGTCATTTTTTTCCTTAGTTTTCTCACCTGTAAAAGGACATTTACATATGTCTAAGATTATAAGTAAAAAGTGTTTGTTCCATAGCTATAGAGTCTGTCAAAAACTGAAATAGGTAAACTATGAGAAAAATATTCACTTATCATGGTATATGAAAGTTCCATATCACTCTTTACCCTTACCCTATTTACATTTTTTGTTTATTTATTTTTAATTGGACCATTCCTCAGCACTATCATATGAGGGTTATGGGTATTGTGTCTTCAGCTTCTGGAACCTCAGGTGTGCAAATTAACAAATACTTTTCAATAAAAGCATTTTTTTTTTGCTGTAGTAATATACAGAACTGTTGTACCATGTTATATTGACCTAATGACTTTGATTTTTAATTCGTGAAATTATTAGTGTAGTTTATTCCCACATTTATTTTTCACTTTTTTAAGTTACTAATACCTATTCAGTGATGCTATTCTTTTTTTATGTTTTTTAACTTTATTGTTGATATTCTAGTTTTAATATATATTTATTTGTTACATTTTAATTTCAGCACTTGCAATAGCAGGATTTATCAAATGTGACACTAATAAAATAAATGAATTCACTTTTCAGATGACAGTGCAAGCACTAATAAGCACAGTGAACAAATGAGTTTCTTTTTTGTAACAATCCTTTGATATATTGATCACTCAGACTTTAATATAGATGTTTTTCTATAAAGCTGAAAAGTTGACAGTCCATTTGGAAAATGTCTTTCTTATATCTTGGCTTTATATTTTCAAATATTATCTTACTTTGCATATATTATTTTCAGTTTACTTCTTGAATTTTATGTATTTATTTTGATAGGACAGAGAGAAATTGAGAGGGTATGGGGCAGCAGAGAAGGAGAGAAACACTTGCAATACTGCTTCACTGCTTTAAAGTTTTCCCCCTGCCCCCGTGCAAGTGGAAACTTGGGTCTTGAACCTACTTCCCTGTGCATAGTAATGTGTGTGCTCAACCGGGTGCACCACTGCCCAGTCCCTCCTCTCCCCACTTTTGAATTTTTATCACATGCTTTTTTTGGTTAATTCTGTTTTTGTTGTTGCTGCAAGTATTCTTGTAGAAAATAAAAGTGCTTTTGTTTATCTGGTCTCTAACACATGAGGTCAGTCTTTATCCAAGAAAGATGTTAGATGTTGCTTTCATCCTTTCTTAGACTTTGAAGTTCACTCACACTGTTTTGTGACAGAAAGCTTTATTTAAGGATCAGTGTGAGTCTACTTTTCATTCAGTCTTGTAGTTTATACATTGTGATATTTGACATGGATGGACTCTCATCTATAAATGACCAGAAAAGACTGCCCAAATTAGAGAAACCAGACTTGGAGCTTAGTGAGAATAACTTAATATGTAACTTAATAAGAAAGACATATGTTGTTTAGATGGATTTTTTTTTTGAACTTGGGAAAATCTTGTTAATCATAGGAAAATATTTGTGTTTGTACATATTGTCTGTTTATTTACACATATGCATTAACATCGTATCTCTCCACCCTTTGTCAATTGTTAAGTCATGAAGAATTCAAATTAATCAGATTTTTCTTTAGAATATTATTTAACATTGTGTGTAGTGTTCATGATGATAATCTAGAATATACTCTAAAGGCTAACGGGGCTCTTGAGTACTTGAAAGGAAGATAAAATGTGTTGTAGCTTTATAGTAGGAGTCTGTTCTTTTTTTTTATAGTTAAAATATTCTTTCTTTTTTTTATTTAAGAAAGTATTAATTAACAAAACCATAGGGTAGGAGGGGTACAATTCCACACAATTCCCACCACCCAATCTCCATATCCCACCCCCTCCCCTGATAGCTTTCCCATTCTCTATCCCTCTGGGAGCATGGACCCAGGGTCATTGTGGGTTGCAGAAAGTAGAAGGTCTGGCTTCTGAAATTGCTTCCCCGCTGAACATGGACGTTGACTGGTCGGTCCATACTCCCAGTCTGCCTTTCTCTTTCCCTAGCAGGGTGGGTCTCTGGGGAAGTGGAGCTCCAGGACACATTGGTGGGGTCTTCAGTGTAGGGAAGCCTGGCTGGCATCCTGATGGCATCTGGAACCTGGTGGCTGAAAAGAGAGTTAACATATGAAGCCAAACAAATTGTTGAGCAATCATGGACCCAAAGCTTGGAATAGTGGAGAGGAAGTGTTAGGGGGGTACTCACTGCAAACTCTAGTGTACTTCTGCTTTCAGGTATATATTTTGCAGTAGTTTACGGATACCTGTGAACATATGCTCTCTGTCACAGAAACTGGTGTATATCTAGGTTTTGGGACTTTGTTAGAAAGTGAACCACCTGAGATGGAATTAGAGTATACTATGAAAGGAAAGGTCTCACCCGAGTAGTGAAGCTGAAGGGTTGTCATTCCCCACGTGAAGTCTCTGGACACAGTCTGAAGTGAAGCATGTTGAGGTGGCAATCGTTGCGTTGGTTAGGTTGTGATTGGCAGATGCAATATTATTTGATATGGATTGGGAGAGGCATACAGGAAAGTGGGCCCTATCCAATGGTTCCAGGACTGGGGGAAGTAGAGGCTCTATAGTGGAGATGTGAGGTTCCTGCTGTCTTAGGGTTCAAAAAGACAATTGATAATTAATGTTATCATCACTTTATTTGGTAATTGGGTTAACTCTGGAAATGTGGAATTCATTTCCACATAAAGTCTTAATTAGGCTAAAGTTCAGTAACTGTTCCTGAGACAGTAAGTACTGGTGTATGCTCTGAAATTTTACCTTGGGATTTCAAAATTTTACTGGAATTTGGACCTATATCTTACTACTCAATTTTCATAGTAATTTTGGAATGTCATTTAATTCTGAGTTTTCTCTTCTCTAGACACATAGGTCCAGTAATTGAGTCCACTAGAATTCAGTGACTCTAGGCAATTGAGCTCTTCACCTATTGCTCTCTAACCCAGAGGTATCATAGATTATTTGCACAAAACTGTTGATTACAGTGCATTTATAAAACCTTCAGGAGTATAGCTGCTTCTGCTATTATAGACTTTCCTTCAATTGATTGTTTCCCAGTGGGATCATGGACCATCAATACTATTTTTCTCTACACAAAAAGTTGTCGCTAGAGTTTTCTCTGTTAGACTTCCTGGAGAAAATGCTTCGTTATTATGTTGGATCTGAGGTATTTTTTCAATATGCAGTGGAAAATAGAACAATGTCTCAGAGCCTGAGAAAGCAGCTCAAGTTAATGACTTCTGTAGCTTTCATCTATCTTGAAGAAGAAAACAAATCTCCTGAACATTATGGATGCTGTTCCAACCCCTGCTTTGGGAGAAAGCTAGAATTATATTTATAGCGCTGCTTCGGTGTTCTTATAAGAAGCTGTGATTAGGTGAACTCTAGATTGTTGGAAATACCCTTCTTTCTCTTTTGCTTTATGATGATCCTAGTTCTGTTTGCCCTGAGATCCTTCTCTTCAAGCAAGTTCTTCTATAGCATAGGCGGCTTCTACTCTCTTTGGGCTGCATTTTGTAACATGTACATTCAACCAGGTGCACCACCACCTGGCCCCTGGGCTGCATTTTGTCAGAAGCAAGAAGGTCATTTGAAGGGACAGTCCAGGGTCATTTTCTTCCTCCTTTTCTGTCTCAGGTAGTATTTCTGGAAGCAGCTTTTTTTCTTTCATGTTTCCATTCCTGAATAGATTCCTGGCAGTTCCAGCTTGTTCTGGGAGACTAGTTATACTCACCCTTTTGTCTCGCCAACTTTGGGATTCTGGTGGCTTCTTGTTGTCGTGAAATCCCTGGTTTATATTATTATCTCCAGTTTCTCCTCTCAGCTTCTGCTTCATCAAAAATAACCCATTTCATTTTTTTAAATTCCCTTAATGTTGTTTGATTAATACAGCCGCTTCTATTTTTCTGGTCGTATCCTCAATGATACATATTCCCTTTTATGTCATTCAGGTTTCTGACATGAGAGCACATTTAAGAGAAAATAACTGATTTTGTAACAAAGGAGATGAAAGCACAAAGAGGAGAATTGCATATAATTTAAGACATATTATACTACATACTTCTTGAGACTCCCACTGGCCATTTGTGATCCTGAGTTTAAATAAACATTTACTGGAGAGACAAGGGCAGCTAGTTAGTTACATGTCTTTTAAGAATAATGAAACTGTGCTCGCTTCGGCAGCACATATACTAAAATTGGAACGATACAGAGAAGATTAGCATGGCTCCTGCGCAAGGATGACACGCAAATTCGTGAAGCGTTCCATATTTTTGTCCTGTCCAACAACGAATTGCGTCAACAAGGGCAATAATAATAACCACAATGAAGCTACAACAAGGGCAACAAAAGGGGGAAAAAAATGGCCTCCAGGAGCGATGGATTCATGGTGCAGGCACCGAGCCCAGCAATAACCCTGGAGGAGGAAAAAGAAAAAAAAAAAAAAGAATAATGAAACTACAAGGCCTAGGTGAGCCACAAGCAAAAGATAGAAAGATAGTTTTATATATGCTCCTTGCAGGAACAAAATTTATTTTCTCAGTGCTATAGTCTGTAATGTCAGTTCATGGAAGCACATGCGAAGAAAAATATTTGACTGAAAATTTGTGTAGCTTAGTTTTTGAGTTATTAGTTACATGTTAAATTATGTCTACAGTGGTTTTTGATTGACAGTTAAAAATAACATATTACTATGTCAGTACTTCTTTATTTTTTTAATTCTCTTGAAAGTGTGGTCAGGATTTTCATTAATGTGAAAAGATGTAAGTCTTTCAAAGTACACACTATGAATGTAAATCATAAGCCAGTACTTAAAGCTTTGCCTTGCATCTATATCAGGCATTGTCATTTTAAATTACATCTTATTTGGTTGAAGCATGTCAGCTCATAAACAAAATTGGTTGAGTGAACAGGGTTACAAATATTGTATCAGAAAATACTCTTAACATCAAAATAACTGTTGAAATATTTTTGAAGTTTATTTTGGAAATATATGTGTATCATATACTTTGATAATAGTGTAATACATTGTTTTACTGAATATTCAGGAAAGCTTCATATAGACCTTTTTTTTCCTTCTTTTTTTCACATTACTACTTGTCATTGGTAATGAACATACTGCCTACATCATAGTCATTAGTACTGAAGTTTTGATCACTTCCAGATCTTTACACTAAGTATGACGGGAAATTAGAAACTATATACTATTATCAGTTCCAAGTATAAATATATCGTAAACTGAAAGCTGTTGCCCCTTGAAATTATTACTATAAATCAAAAAAAAAAAGAAAGAAAGAAAAAAAAAGGAATCCAACTTAGTAGAGTCTCTAACTTGGAGTTTGAGTATACATCGCTTCTGTCTCTTAAAAAGTTTGAGTTTGTTTTACAGTCTCTGAAACAGCATCTGGGTGTGTAAAATAGAAAGATGTTTTTCTGAAATTAAGGTCTAGATATTTACCCTGAGCAGTGATTTTATATAGAAGCCCATAAATGAAGCTATCAGGCAAGAGGACTTTTTTAGATGTATATATGGGAGGCTAGTTTCAATACACCAAGGCTACTACTTTTTCAATGGGCGGGGGGGGGAGAATGAGTGGGAATGATTATGGCACCATAGCATCATATAATACCTCCTTTATGGTGCTTTATGGTGTTGTGGCTGAACTGGGCTGTACACATGGCAAAATACTTAACCTTACCCTATAAGCTGTCTCTCTGATACTTGGGTCTCAAAAAGATCCAAGGTGAAGGAAGGTCCTTTTGATGTGAAGGTGGCACGCTCACTCACATATTCTAAACCTGGCAAAAAGAAAATAAAAGACATCTTATTTTAGAGAATAGGTGAAGCAATTCTATAATGTTTGGAATGTTGAAAAAATATATATATATGTCAGACTATTTTAAGTTAAATGTCATTCATGCCATTTGTTTTTCAACTTAAGTTTAACTTCTGCTTAAATGCTATAAGAACAAGAAAGAGGTCAGTATACAGGTCACTTGGCTTGAATTAGGTATGCTTTTGTCTTGGTCTAAAGACTTTTCAGTTACTTTACTATTACTTTTGCAAATAACGTTATATATATTTTATATGAAACCTATTTCCAAGATTTTCAACATATTGAAGTGTGGTTTCTGGATAAAAGTGATTGAATTGGGCTCAAAATCCCATGAACTGTCTGTTGTTACAATAGATCTGTGAAGTTGGTATGAGGAAATAGAAACGAAATACATGATCAGTCCAATTAGATGAAATAATCTTTTCTTGTTTGCATTCACATTTGATTTAATTTTCCCTTAATTTATTTATACTTTATTATTATTTTTTTAAGTGAAGCAGTGGGAAGATTTTACTTTTTAAATGAAGAATATTTCTGTTTCTTTGCTCCTGCCGGGTAAGAAAGTGACAGGGTGCTTAATACTGCTAACTCTAAGTGTTGTTTGTAGTTTGTAATGAGCTCTAGAAATCTTATGTGGAGTAAAGAAAGGGATTCAGTAGAAAGGAAAGTCCTCGAAAAAAGTCAATTAGAGATTGTGCTGCCTGCCAGAGTGAAAGAGGATGAATGAAGGATCCATTCTGAATTGGTATACTAGGAAGCAGAAATCCAATTAACAAATCCTCCTTTATGCAGCAGGAGACAGTGATTAAAATTTTGGTGAACTACTCAAGATTTCTGCCACATGTGGGAGACCTCTGACATCTATAGAGTTCTTTTTAATGTTCTTCATTTTAAAAACAAATATGTAAATAGCTGATTATGCTTTTCGTTTTAAATGGTTGGGTGGAATGTGTGTTGGTTTATATATTTGTTATTATTATTTAGTGCTCATATTTTAGTGAAGATGATGTTCAAATATATCATTTTTATTTTATTTTATTATACTTTTTGTCACCAAAAAAAAGTTAGTGCTCAGATTCAGTGCTTGCATCATGATGTCATCTCTTCTGGTGGCCTTTTTTTCTCTTTCTTTTTCCTTCCTTCCTTCCTTTCTTTTCTTCTTTCTTTTTTTATGATAGAGATAGAAGTCAAGAAGAATAGAGGGAAGGAAGGAGGGAGGGAGGGAGAAGGAAAAAAGAGAAAGGAAGACACCTGCAGTACTGATTTGCCACTTGTGAAACTTCTTGCCTGTACTTGAACCTGGGTCCTCACTTCTAGTTCTATGTGCACCCTGTAGAGTATGACACTACCTGGTCCTGAATATATTATTTTAAAAGAGCATGTAGTTTCAGAGCTACATATTCTGCTTTGATATAGTTAAAAGAGTGGATACCCAATCTCTGGAAACTGAAATGAAATATTCTTTAAAGCTTTGATTCTGATTTTAAATGTACTCATTCAGCAATGAACATTGAATAAATGTATTCAGTAAAGGTATTTGATGTACTGAATAATGTGTTAGGTGCTTGTGACATATAGGTGAATAATACATGGTCCTTGACCTGAAATACTTTGCCTTTGATGGTAGTATGAAGAACATATAACTAAAGCAAATTATTAAGTAATGCATTTAAGGCATGGTGTGAAAATGAGCAACATTGAGCATATGCAGATGGTTCTTAGTCTTGACTGTGAGTATCCTACAAGGCTTTACATAAAACCTCAAAGGTTAAATAATGATTTCAGAGGAAATGAAGCCACCTTACAAAACTCGACTTGGGACACTATTGCTATCAGTTTTTTTTTTTTACAGGTTTCTTTTTTTAGTTTTTATGTGGCATACACTTTTATTTCTCTTGGGTAAATAACCACATAAGGATGAAGTTGCTGTGTCTTTCAGTAAGCGTAGATTTAATTTAATAAGAGATGATTAAACTACTTTCCAGAATAGTCTACTGTTGTGCACTTTCACCAAGAATAAGTGACAATTCCAGGCACTCTGAATCCACACTGGGACTTAGTAAGTGCCTTTCTGTGACTGGTTTCTAACTTACTATTTTTATGGTTAGAGAATATAATCTGTGTGATTTCAATCCATTTCTACATTTAATAATATTTATTCTATTGCTAACAGTGTTTCATGTGCACTTAAAAATATATGTATTCTGCTTTTGTAGACTTGTGTTAAAAATGTCTGTTCTGCTTATTTGTTTGTTGTTTCTGTGTTATGTATTTTTTTTTTCTGTGACCTTGGAAGAACTACTGCAGTTTCCAGTGGAGGGAATGAGGACACAGAACTCTGGTGGTATGGAATTATGCCCCTATTATCTCGTAATTTTGTAAATCAATACTAAATCACTGATAAAATATATTTCATGTTTCATTACTATAGGTATGTGTGTCTTCATAGTAATTTAATCAGACAATTAATTATCTTTAAACTTAATATAAATATTGAAGTTACTGAGATTGTACCTAATATATTAATCATATACATATTGACACATATATCCATACATGTGTATATATGTACCCACAACACACACACACAGGCACAAATGCCCAGCTCTGGCTTATGGTGGTACTGGGGAATGAGCCTGGAAACTAGGAGCCTCTGACATTAAAGTCTTTTTATATAACCACTGTGCTATCATATGTTTTCATATACCTAATTAGGAAGAATAAGTGCCATTTATGTTTCGATGACTACCATATTTATTTGGCATCTTTCCTTGGATGTCTAGTAAGCACCATAGTGATATATTCAAAATAAAATTCTTGTCTCGCCTATCACAAACTGTCTTATTTAATTATAATACCTTGTAGAGGCTCAATCTCCAAACCTTGGAATCACCCTTGATGTCCCATAATCCCTTTGTTAAAATTTTTTCCTAGTTCTATTTATAGCCATATTCATAATTTGATTACTTCATACCACCTCACTGCCTCCACTGTGGTCCATGTCATTGACTTGACTAAATTATTATAATTCAATATTGTCTATAACTATGTGTTCCTTTAAAAAAAATGAGTTAGATCATACCACACTTGTAAATTTGACTCCCACAATTCCTCATAACAAAGGTTAAAATTATGGGGCTGGGTTGTGGGGCACCTGGTTGAGCACATATTACCATGCATAAGGACCTGAGTTTGAGCCCCAGCTCCTCACCTGCAGAGGAGTCTCTTCAGGAGCAGTGAAGCAGGTCTGCAGATGTGTCTCTCTTCTTCTGTACCTGCCCCACCACTCTCAATTTCTCTCTGACTTACCAAATATAAGCAGAAAGAAAGAAAAAGAAGAAGAAAATAGCCACTGGGAGCAGTGGATTTTTAGTGCTGGCACTGAGCCCCAGTCATAACCCCAGTGGCAATGAAAAAAAAAATTTTTTAATTCTTAGCTTGGCCTCTAAGGCCTCATATAGCCAGTCTCTTCACTTTTAGAGCCTTATCGGCCAGAAGTTTGTCTTCTGCTTGTTTACTTTAGCACTTCTAACTCTACCAATCCTCTGAATACTAGGCTAATATCCCTCACACGTCTTTTTATTCAGCTCTGTTTTTCACTCCAGCTCCTTCAAATGTTTGATTAAATATTTTTTTCAGTGAAATCATCCTTGACTGCCTATTTAAAATGACACCTCACCTATCTTTCCTTTAATGTCTTCCACATGCATATATTCTATAGCATTTGATATCATCTATCATACTTGTTTTATTTATTATTCCATTACCCACTTTTAACTTGGAATATAAAAAACCCATTAGCAGAGATGTGCATTATCTTTGCTCACTGCTGTATTTTTCAAAACGGGCATTGTTTCTGGTCCATAGTAGATGCCTAGAAAATAGCTATTGATTATGTAGATATTTCTGCATTCTTTTGTGAGTGATTGATGAGGCTAAAATTTTACAGATTATTTTACACTTTCAATATTGTTTAAACATTAGTAGCTATTTATTAGAGAAGTGGTTCTAGTCCAACCTGGGATTAACAGGGTGTCATTTTTGGAGCAAATAGTGATTGTCCTTATTTGAAACTAATACAATCAGAACCTCTCAGGACTCAATATGGTCATTATATTTTTAAAGATCTCTCTGTGTTCCAGAGTATATCTAAGACTAGAGTCAGGTCCTCAGGTAACATTTAAGTGTGAATGAATGAATGAAATGCAGTGTTACTACCTAGATTTGTACTTGTTGAACCATTAAAATGAGATATCCAGTATTTATCATGAAGGATTGATCATGAGCAGCATGGCCCAGGAAGCAAGTGGGAAAAGATGAGTGGAACTACATGAGAAGGTGGAGGAGATGGAAAAGACAAGGCTGGTCTCCCATGTACTTACAACAGGGAAGGAAAATTTACTCCTGATCTTTTGGCATTCTGCCATTTAATAATTTCTTTCTAGGGGATATTATTATATTTAGGGCCACCTGGATAATAATTTGTATTAGGCAAGTGCATTCTAAGATTGATTTTTTCCTCTCTTTTAAGTGATAAGGATGTGAGGACAATTAAAATAATTACCATAGTTCTCTTCACATACTGAGAACAAATAAAAATTTAGGGAAAACAAAAGTTGAAGGAGAGGGATTTGAATTAGCTTAACAAACTCTAGGGGATAGCAGGGATAGGCAATGAAGGGCCTGATAGACAAGTTCTGGGCTTTCTTTTTTTGAGTTGTAATATTTTTGTTTGCTAAAGATTTCAGAGAAGATAGGACATATAGTCAGAGTTATTTAAGGAGAAGAAATCTGACTGGTAATGAGGCAAGGAGGAGTAGAAGGGACATCTCTGAGGAGAAACAGTGCAGTAAAGTAGACTAAAAAGCACAACAGAGTGTAAATAAAATAGTAAAGGATTGTCAGACCTAATACGAGAATGACAAAACCAAACAGACTTTGGATTTGGAAATAATGCAAAGAGACAGCAGCTCAGGGTGATTAAGAAATCAGTGATTGGAAAGAGTACATGGAGGAGACAGAAAATTAACATGGTTCCATTTATGGCTGTGAGAATAATTAAGACCCTGAAAGTTCTATTTCCATGACTAGAATTACCTATTTTTATTGCCTCTATGAAAATCTTTTAAAAAGCTTTCATTTATATTGAGGACCTCAGCTCTATGAAGTACTAGAAATAATTTGCCTTATGCCCTAAATATATTTTATCTAGCTATTAATACTACTACTCGCCTAAGTGCTAACTTTAACCATGCTGATGTTCTAGTCTCATTGATGAACAGAAACACCCACTCATATTCATTCATACCCCCCCATCTAACCAGGTTTTGATGTAAAGTTAAATAGTGACCCTGTAAAGGTATAAAGTCTTCCTGTGTTGAGGTATAGTAATTTCCTCTCAGTTCCATTCCTTCCCATTTTCTAGAGTAGTAGTTTATTATTTTTCTTTTTTCACCTTGAAAGACCTGTGCCACAAACTCTATTCCTTCTTCTTCTTCTTCTTTTTTTTTTTTAATTGGTGATTTAATAAATGATCAACCAGATTGTGGGATAAAAGGGGTACAATTCCATACATTTCCCACCATCAGAATTCCATATACCCTCCCCTCCATTGGAAGGTATCTTTATCCCTCTGGGAGTATGGACCAAAGATTTCTATGGGGTACAGATGGTGGGAGGTCTGGCTTCTGTAATTACTTCTCCTCTGCACATGGGTGTTGACAGGTTGATCCATGCTTGTAGCCTGTTTCTGTCTTTCCCTAGTGAGATAGGGCTCAGGGAAGGAGATCCTAGGACACATTAGTAAGGTCGTCTGCCCAGGGAAGTGAGGTTAGCATCATGGTAGCATCTGCAACTTGGTACTGAAAACATTAAGATATAAAGTAGAACAGATTGTTTAATAACCAGGAACCTAATAGTAATATAGGTAACAAAGCAGATAAGATTTGGGGTCTTCATGTTGGAAGAAGCTAGGAAGTCTATTTTAGGTATATTCCAAGGGGATCATGACTTTATAAATTTTTGCCTGAGGCCCACAGATAACATGGAGGTGGGCTAAAAGTACTGTCTGGGAAGATAGTGTCAGTATCTCCCTCCACATCCTTAGTAGGAAGCACTCCACATTTCCTTACAACTGTCTTTCTTTTACCTGTCTCCTGAGCCTGTGGTTTTTCCTGTGTTCCCACCCTGGCATCCTTATACGTGTTTGCAGATGAATGTGTGGCTTGATAATTTAGGTATTGGTTGACTATACAGACATTTTTATCCTTTTCAGTATTATCACCTCTAAAGAGCTTCTTGTATTATATTGTCCTCTTCAGAATGAAGTGATGGAGCATCCCACTACCCTTGCAAAGCTACTATGAACTTACTTATGTTGTTTCATCCACTCTGTAGTCAACCTGCAAAAGTGAGAATTTTATTTCATTTTCACTTTTCTAGATTCTTAAGAAAAATTAGAAGTCATTTGGGGTCTTTATATAGTCTTCTAAGTCTTTGTTTCCTAGGTAACATTTTAGTGTCTCATTTTATACTTTAAGTGCATGCATGGCCATACCAGTCATTGACTTAATTTTAGTATTTCACATGAATTGGTTACAAGTAATATTTTTCTCCAATAAGAAGCAGTATTAAGCTGAAAATTGACTGCCTACATTCTACATTCTGACTTAGATTTCTTTTTAAATACCTTAGTAAATGTTTAAAAATGGGAGTAAAGATTTAGAAGACCTTGCTTGTATGGCTTAGCTGTTCAGATCCCCTGTGATTTATATAGCCCAAAGTTTAATTAAAATGTCAGTTTCCTAAATGTAATTATTTGTTTCGGACTATGAAGGATTATTTTAGGTAGTTTTTATGAAACACTGGAGGGCACTATTATGTAATTCCCAGACTAAGGAAAAAAATATGATGAATTTGACAGAGCTGTTGTGGAGTTTTGAATAAAATGCCACATCTCATAGATGTGCTCAGTATGTATCTTGTAATGATGCCAGTTACTTTGAATTAGTCTCCTAGAAAGGCCTTTGGATACTGTCATATTTCAAATTGAACTGGCCAAAATGGTCACAGGGAAGGCCACATAGACATGACCTGTGACTGTCAGCTCATGAAAAAATGAGTATTGATTGAATCCGAGTGTATAATGCTCTTCAAGTTCTCAGTACAGTGCTGGAATCTGGCCAATATTAATCTTTCCTTAAGTGTGAGTTTATGCTTCAACAGAAGAATGAAAAATGTTTCACTTATGGACAGTAAATATAGGGCAACAACTACCACAAATGGCCCAATGTAATTGCCTGACCCACTTTGCTCTTAGGAGAGGGCTTGGATGCAGGATTTAAAAAGTTCAGGAGGAGACTGACTAGAATTAGACTTTTGTCACATGCATATTGTTACTGAAATCGTTACCTCTTGTTATTCCACTGGTGCTTGAAGATGTCTGGATTTTCTAACGTCTGTGTAATAGTTTAAATTTAGTAATATCTCTTTTCCTGCTGTCTGCATTTAATAAGTTAGACCTTTTTGATTCTCATTTTGTCATCCTGAATATGAAGGGCAGAACCAACACAAATTACTTTAGATTTCCTTCTCTACACAAATTTGTTGCATCCTCTTACTATGTTTTGCCTAGTGGAGTGATTTTTCTTTTATTGTAAAATGGACTTAACATAAATTTTGCCTTTATAACTACTTTTTAAGTCCATACTTCAGGGATATTAATTATACTCACACTGTTGTGATCAACATACACTTTACAGTAAAGGAAGTTAAGAGATGTGTAGAAACTTTGTGTCAGAAGCTATACTAGAGCCCAAGCAGACATGTATAGGGGATATTTATGTGACTGGACATAATTTTTTTATGATTTTCTATTTTCCTAGTGATTATAAAAAATGATAGCCAGGAGAATAAAGTATTGCTGTATGTAGAGTGTACTTAACTGCATTTAACCATTCACATGTGCATATAGTTACATATAACACAAGTCTTCCTTAATATTCATAGGTTTAATAGTCATTCTTCAGAATATTTTTAAGCAGCTTTTTAGATCTACTTCCTGTATTCCTTTCTGATTTTTTGTCCTTGGTACAAATAAGAGGCTGCTGAGGCCACGTACATGGGACAAGAGGAAGGTGCAAGGATTTTGTGTGTGTGTGTGTGTGTGTGTGTCGGGGGGGAGAGAGAGAGACACTGTGTGATGAGCACACACACACTTTGGGGACCCAATGCACAATGGTGGAAGAGAACCTATGTGGATGGTAGCACTGATTTGCAGATACCTATCACAGAAGGGTGAGAAATTGTACCCATGTGGCAACTGCCTTGTAATTCTTTATTTTCCTAATAACACATTAAAAAGAAAGAGGTGGCTGTTAGGACATGATTACAGTATATCACCCTGCACCTACACTTCAAAGAAGCCATTTGTTTCTTTACATGCAACCAGAGCAATTCATTTATTTATTTATTTATTCTTATTTTTTATATAACTGGATAGAGACAGAGAGAAATTGAGAGGGGACGGGGAGATAGGGAGAGAGATTGAGATAGAGAGATACCTGCTTCATTGCTCATAAAGCTTCCTCCTTGAGTGTGGGGAGTGGGAACCTGAACCAGGGTCCTTGTACATAAACCTGTGTACCCAACTGCCCAGTCCCTATATGAAATGTTGAAATTTTCTCATGAGTGAGCATTGGTTTAAGAAATTGAGTAGAGGGGGTCGGGCGGTGGCACAGTGGGTTAAGCACATGTGGTGCAATGCGCAGGGACCGGCGTAAGGATCCCGGTTCGAGCCCCTGGCTCCCCACCTGCAGGGGAGTCGCTTCACAGGCGGTGAAGCAGGTATGCAGGTGTCTATCTTTCTCTTCCCCTCTCTCTCTGTCTTCCCCTCCTCTCTCCATCTCTCTCTGTCCTATCCAACAACAAAGCAACGTCAACAATGGCAATAATAACTGCAACGAGGCTGCAACAACTAGGGCAACAAAAAAGGGGGGAAAATGGCCTCCAGGAGTGGTGGATTCATGGTGCAGGCACCGAGCCCAGCAATAACCCTGGAGGAAAAAAAAAAAAGAAATTGAGTAGAACTGCCTCCCCTCTTCTAGGATGTGACACTGTAGGAGTGGTCATATTTGGATTGAGTTTTTAGCACTTTCTTGACAGTTGAAAATAAACTTAAAGGATACAGTAGAATGGAGAAAGCATCTTCATCTATATTTTTGTGAGTACGTGCATCTAAAGAGGGCCTATGTATGAACTGCAGAATTTAAAGCTATAAAAGGTACTTCCCTTGTCGTCAGTGAAACTGGCTTGATTTCACAGACAGCATTCTTTATGCCTTCAATATTCATCTTCTATTAGCTGCATAACACATTACCAGATATTTAGTAGCTTAGAAAAAACTATACATTCAGCATCCTATTTCCATGGCTTAGGATTCCAGGCATTCCGGCTTTGTCCTCTGCTCTGCTCTTCTGCTACAGTCAAGGACTCAGTGGGACCTGTAGTTCTTTCTAGAGCTTCAGTCCACTCACAAGGTCATGTTTCTTTTCCTTTTTGCCATCAAGGCTATTGCTGAGCCTGTGTCTGCATGACAAATCTGCTGTTCCTGGTGGCCATCTTTTCTTATTTTTCTCCTTTTATTTGATAGGACAAAATGAAATTTGAGAGTGGTAAGGGATTTAATGAGGGAGAGAGAAAGATAGACACTTGCAGAAATGCTTCAGCACTTGGAAAACTTTCTCCTGCAGGTAAGAATCAGGGGCTGGAACATGGGCCCTTGCCCATGTTAATGTGTGCACTCACCCAGGTGTGCACCATTGCCTGGGCCACTTGTGATTTTTCAGAGTTTAGTTCCTGTAGTTGCTGGGCTGTGCCTCCACCCCTTGGCTCCTCCCCTTTTCTTTCTTATCATGAGCTAGGGATTGCTCTCAAATCTTTAAGGCCTCTAGTAAGTCTTTGTCACATGGCCCTCTCAGAGAACCTCTCAAATTCCCTCTTACAATGCAGATGTTTGTTTCTTCATGGCCTGAAGATCACTCTGCTTTTCAGAACATTTTAAGTGTTCAGTTTATTAGGTTAGGCATGATCAGCTGTATGGAGCTACTGATATAGTCAGAGCTGTCTGTTTCATTTTAAGAAAGCTAAATATATTCTATTACAGTGTGCTTTAGTTGGTAAATATAGATCAGACTCCAATGTTATTGGTAACTTGTTTCGGAACTTTGTCAGAACCCATTCCTACTTTATGGTTCTCCTTCCATTCTGGAACTTTGTTTTCCTGATTCCCATTCTAGACTGTAGGCTTCTTTAAACAGGTTTCCTAGCTCTTGCTCTTATGCTATCCTCCTCTCCCTCTCCTTCTCCTTCTTTGAATGCTCAGAATTTAGCCCTTATTTCTATTAGAGTTTACCTACTGTTGTAGACGTTTTCAAATTCCATCTCTTTTGACTTTATATTTTTGCAACTAGCCTCTGAAAGCAATGAGTAGTGAGTGACGCTACCTGAATACTCCTTGTGTAGTTTCTTCATGAACTGAAGTGAAAAGAGGGTCTGACTGTTGCCTGACAGATTTCGTTGTCAAGAACTGTGTTGTTTTCAATAGACATGTTCATTAAATATACATATACAATAAATTAAATGTAAACTTTTAAATCATTTATTTATTTAAGAGAAGGGAGGAGAGAGAGAGAGAGAGGGAGGATCACTATCAGAGCACTTCTTAACTCTGCTATTTAGTGGTGCTAGGGATTAAACCTGGGACTTCTGGGGCCTCCAGTGTTCAAATCTGGTATGAAAATTAATCAAAATAAAAATAAGCTAAAAAGTTCATCTTGTTGGGAGTTGGGCAGTAGCGCATCGGGTTAAGTGCGGGTGACACAAAGTGCAAGGACCAGCTTGAGGATCCCGGTATGAGCCCCCGGCTCCCCACCTGCAGGGGAGTTGCTTCACAAGTGGTGAAGCAGGTCTGTAGGTGTCTATCTTTCTCTCCCCCTTCCTGTCTCCCCTCCTCTCTCCATTTCTCTCTGTCCTATCTAACAATGATGACATCAATAACAACAACAATAAAACAAGGGCAACAAAATTGAATAAATAAGTTTTAAAAAGTTCACCTTGTTCTTCACAGTTGCTGTGTTTCAGGCATTCACTGGCCACATGTAGCTAGCATTTACCTTATCAGACAGCAGAGACATAGAGCATTTCTACCATTGAAGAGAGTATCCTGCAATTACACACCTTTAGAATCTCTCCTTTAGGAGACCTTCCTCTCTTGCATTTGAAACACAACTGGCTCTAAGGTTCGAACTCCCTATCCTGTGACTTTTGGTTCTAACCCCTTTAATTCAGCTTCCTGCAGGAATAACATGCTTTCTAACAGAAGGATTAGCATGGAGAAGACTGGTCAGTGCTAGAAAAACTCCCTCATGGTGCTGGAAATGTGTGTACTAGTTTCCTTTTGCTGCTGTAACAGATTACCACATATAGTAGTACAGATTTATTATCTCACAGTTTTGTAAGTCCAAAGGTTGACTTGTCTTCTGTTTTTTAAGTCAGAAGTCTGACACCAAGCTAAAATCAGAATGTTGGCTAAATTGTGTTTCTTTTTGGAAGCTCAAAGCTTTTTAAAGATTCTCTGAGAATCTGTTTTGTTGCTTGCAGTATTGGGATGTATAAGAAATGCATATTTTTTGTCATCTGAATAACTGAATGATTTGACTTCACTTACAATTATTTGGACTTCACTTAAAATTCCTGACTCACATTTCCCAGAAGACTTGGGATTTCCTAGGTGTAGAAAGTAGTGACCTTATTAAGATACAGAAAGTAGCTTTTGGAATATATCTGACAGTAGGTTCAGGTTATAAGAAGGCAAACAATTTGAAAAGAAGGTGGGATTTTTGGTCCTATCTACTGTTGACCTGTAATAGAAGAGGAGCTCAAGGTTGAATTCCATTGTCAAAGACCAATGATTTCATTAGTCACATCTGATTAATTGAAATCACCATAAAAACCAAAAAGGAAAGGGAAGAGAGACTGCAGTGGTAGTGTACTAGAATTTCATGTCTAAAGCCCCAGAGGTCCAAACTTCAATTCTCCTGCCTCACTATATGCCAGAGATGAGTAGTGCTGTGGTCTCTTGTCTCATAAAAAACAAATAAAAATTACAATTTAAAAAAGTGTGTGTGTGTGTGTGTGTGTGTGTGTGTGTGTGTTTTGGGGGGGCTTCCAGGCTTGTGAATATGTGACAATTTAGGGAGCTTGACAAGTCTAAAGGGGATGTCTGAATTAGAGGATGTTCTTGGGAGAATTAAAGTGAATTTTCTTGTTCACCTTTCTACCATCTGAGCATTGCTTTTTGGAATAGGGAAACCCCTACATACTCATGCAAAATCCTGCACAGTGTTCCTCCAGTTTTTTGTTGGGATTCTGTTGTTTAATACTATAGATCTGAGTTACCTATTCTTACTACACCAGTAGTAGTGTACTAGAATTTCATCACTAAGGCCCCAGAGGTCCAAACTTCAATTCTCCTGCCCCACTATATACAAGAGGTGTGTAGTGCTGTGGTCTCTGTCTCATAAAAAAAAAAAAACTACATTTTTTTACTGTTATTTAAGATTGTAGATCTGAATTACCTATTCTTACTATGTCAGCTCAGGGCTACTAGTACTTATTGGCTCCTGGTCCTCTTCATTTGTGCTCAAAGCCAGTAAAGACAGGTTGATTCTTTTAATATCTCTTGCATCTCCTTCTATCATGTCTCCCTGAATTTAGCTGTGAAAAGTTATTTGTTCATGTAATTTACAATAGACCTTGATAATTCAGGATAATCTACCTATCTCAAAATCCAGAGCTTTAATCGCATCATCAAATTCTGTTTTGCATATAAGGTGACATGTTAGGTCATAGATATATTTAGGAGGGTATTATTATTTGCCTTCCAATTAATTCTTTGCATACAACAAAGCAACAAAAACTTATTTGAGATGTCACTTATTTAAACAGTAACTTATTTAAAAAGGTAATTATGATCCTACGACTTTTGTGTAAATGACATCAGTAATTTTCTCTAAGGATACAAATCAAGGTAAGACAGGAAGCATAAGGAAAGGAGCAAGAAGAAATGAAGAAATGAGCAATGTGATACTGGTAAAGATGGAAAATCTTTACCTTTTTGTTGTTGGTCATCCCTGCTCCATGCTGACTTTTTCAGATAAAAAGCAGAGATGGAGCTAGAGAGAAAGATACAGCAGCATCAAAGTGTCCTTCAGTGAGGTGGGGGCCAGATTTGAATCTGGGTCATACCCATGACGAAAAAACACACTACATGTGTGAGCTTTCTTGCTGGCCTTAAAAATGTTTTTTGTGGGAATCGGGTGGTTGTGTAGCGGGTTAAGTGCACATGGTGCAAAGCGCAAGGACAAGCATAAGGATCCTGGTTTGAGCTCCTGGCTCCCCACCTTCAGGGGAGTCACTTCACAAGCAGTGAAGCAGGTCTACAGGTATCTATCTTTCTCTCCCCCTCTCTGTCTTCCCCTCCTCTCTCCATTTCTCTCTGTCCTATCTAACAAAGTCGACATCAATAACAACAACAATAACAACTACAACAACAATAAAAAAGGGCCACAGAAAGGGAAAATAAATAAATATTTTTTAAAAATTAAAAAAAAAAAGGTTTTTATATTACCTTCTGCTTGGTAAAACACAAAACCCATAATTGTATACTTTGTAGTTCATTGAAAAAAATTGCCAGTATATTTCAGAATTAATTACAAACTCATTTCATCTTCAAAAAAATGAGAACTATCCAAAAGTGACTTTATATTAATGAAGACATATGTTTGAAATTGAAAAATGTCAAGAAGAGTAATCTTGTCAAATTATGTGTACTTAATGTCATGTATTTAATCGTTTCTCCACCTAAGTTGCTAAGTTTTTGATTTTATGATGCCTGAATAATATCTATGTGGTTTAATATTTATCCCATAGATTTCTACACTGATTTTTAACTTAATATGTAAACATTATATAGTCAATTTAATTAAGCTATCCATTTATAATATGGTATGTGATATTCTACTTTTTAATAGACATTTTTAATTTTAAGAATGTTTACCTTTCTTTCTTTCTTTCTTTCTTTCTTTCTTTCTTTCTTTCTTTCTTTCTTTCTTTCTTTCTTTCATCTTATTAGTTAAGAAACCTTTCCAGCTTGGATCTACGTCATATCACTGAACTGGATAATGAAACTGTGATGGAAATTGTCAAGAGGTGCAAAAATCTTAGCTCCCTCAATCTCTGTCTGAATTGGATCATAAATGACAGGTAATAGTTGTATCATCTTAAAAACATGTTTCCAGAGAAAAGCATGTGTTCTGCAACCAGATACTAATTATCATTGTAACTTTAAGCAAAATTGAATTTAGCTATGTATTTTCAGATAGATATGTTTAAGTTTTGAAGCCATTTATATATAGTTTTGTCACTGGCAAAATGAATAAAGGCTTACTAGGCAGAAGCAGGGGGAAATGGAAAGTTAAGAATAAAAACTGGTAATACCCTCTAAAAAGCTGGGAGTAAGTAGCTGGGAGAGAGAGGCTCCGCATCAAGGTACACTTTTGAAAGATTCATTCTTATGTTGCAGCTAGGTTTTTCAGTGCTAAGATTCAAGTGTTTGACTACACAGTTATAGCAACAGTCTGTTGAGTTTTCTTAGTCTTTCATCCAAGACATGTTGTTTATTTTTCACTTTAATATTTTTTTCAATGTTTGGGGTTGATTTTACTGTTCTTGACAAGGAAAATGATTTGATAAAACTGTTATAAAATTATGGAGACTCTTTTTCAAGTATGTCATATTTTTTTCCTTCTGAATAATGAAAGTTAATGTCTTTTTTGAAAATGGAAGTTAACATTAAACAGTTTAATTTGTAGTAAAATTATGTAAAATAGTTCCTCTTACATACAAGGATAAAGGATTGCATGAGTGGAAAAATAATTAAAGTCATTTCATTAATGAGAACAGATATAAAGACCCTTGGAAATATATTTATATATTAGTTAAAAGAATTAAAATATTTTGCCACTACTGATGAGTGTAGGTTGGCTCTTAAATGTAGGCATGAGAAAAGATTCATTCTTTGAAAAGAATGTTTTCCTTGAGAGCACTAGAGCAGTGGTTTATTAAATTTGTATTTGTTAATGTTTTTTAAATCTAAGACCATCCTTCACTTTTAAATTCTTTTTATGCTTTAAGAATAAAATTACATAGACCCTACTTACCTTTTGGTAAATTCAAGTGACAGTTTATTAAATTATCCTGTATTGCTCTTTCAGTTACATGAGATTTTCCACATGGCTGTTTTTTTAGTCATTTTGTTGTGTGTGGTGGTGGGGGGCTTTAATGTTTGCAGTGCAGTTTTTAACACTTAACATGGCTCTTAGTAAAAAAAAAAATTTTTTTTTGGGAAATCTACTAATCTGGGTTAGACATATAATCACCATTTATAAAGGATGCTTGTTCTTGGGTAGTAATCACTGTAAAAAGAACATTAGTATCTAAAGAAAATTGATAAAAGTGAAACTCATCTCTGTAATCAGTGTTCACATTGATAGTTTGAAAGCAGTCTTTGTCATAATTAATCAAGAACATAAATATTATTGTATGAGTTTAGTGTTTGGCATTGGTTTAATGTTAAGATTAACTCCTTAGTAATTATTACATCAAATTTCCTGTAGGTAATTGTCTTTGTAACAAAACAATTATGAAAAATAATTGTCTTCATACTGCAACACCTTTCTGTATATCTATAGAAGAGTACTTATGTAGAAGAGTCTGTAATTGCAGGCTCCAAAGACAAATAATCCATATCTGATTATAAGGGTTATTACCTAAATAAATATTTATGTCTATGTCATTTGAACAAAGATTAAAGTATTTCTAATTTTCTAGACCTTCAAATGCTTATTTAGCAATAGTTCGGGATTTTCAAGTGAAAAATGAGCAGCTTTCACTTTGCTTTCTCTTTCCTTTGTTACACTCCATCTACCCAAACTTCTAGTTATTTCATTTTTTCCCCTATATAACTATAATGATTATTTGGTATTTGATCATATATATGCATATATCTGAGATTTATTTATAAGGAATGAAAGTGTATTTTTATATTTTTAATGGAAAAGTTTGGATTAATTGAGAAAACATGCATTTTAATGAGGTTGAGCGATGAGTTTTAAAGATCAGACACTTTTAGGTTTTAATTACACTACTTGCACTTATCCTGTGTACTGTAATAGAAGTTTCAAACATTAAAACCCACTTTGCAGTATCATCTAAATTACTCATCTGATTGTTCTTGCCATACTCTATCACTAAGCTAAGTAATATTTGTAATTATATTGGTATAAATCTAGGACTTCCCGTCAGACTTAATTATAATTTCAGCACTTAGCTGAGATGGGTTAGTAACCTTTCATACAGAGGGCACTGGAAGGCACTAATGCATTTAGCCTATCAATTAGCATCTGTTTTACATTTGTTCATTAGTATTATTGTCTGGTAAATCAGAAAGCATTTATTAACCCCCTACTAAATACTTGGTACAGTGTCTCAGACTGTGGGGCACTGAGTCTCTGCTACTCTCAAAGGTTGCTCTCTTTAGGTGACAGAAGACTTAATGAGTGAGATAATAGTGAGTCTTGTAAGGATAGAAGCGGGGGGGGGGGGGGGGGGAGGAAAGTAACCTTTATTACCTAGGTAATTGATAGGCACTTTACCCATGCTCTCATTTAATCTTTTTCACATCTTTTGTTCAGAGGAAGGTCATACAATTCCTATTAAACTTAGACTGTTTGCTTGACTTTTCTTTGGTTTCTCCAGTGGATTTATTTTCTCCTCATTGCTGCTATAAAAACTGGATGAGGGTAAATAAGAAAAAAACAACTGAACAATGAGTTGAATTTCCATTTTATAGTCTGGATTCACACATATATACAAATTCTTATTTTTAATCCAGTCTCATTATTTCCCTTCATAATGAAAGTATGATAAAGATTTTAAATGTTATTTCATAAATAATACTTTGAAAAGGATCTGTGTTTAGTACTGCTAGCTTTAATAAAGGATTCCTTATAAGAATATAAACTTCAGTATTCTCAAATGTATAGACATAGACTGATCTTGGATTAAAAGTTCTTTGAGATTTGGTAATGTGTTTATATAGGTTCTGTAAGGTTTTTTTTTTTTTTTTTGTAGTTCTGTAAAAATATGTAGGAATTGAAGGTCTTTACTTAGTGCTCATGATACCTTTTAGCATTTTGCAGTTGTTGAATTGATCTATATGACTAAGACATGCTGTTCTTTATCTTTGTTTTTATAAAAGGACTTTCTGTGTTTAGAGGGTTAACTGGCATGATATTTTCTTGTATTCAGAAGGATGGCCTAGTAGTGATTTGACATTTACCATTGCTTTTGAATACAAATAAAATCCAAATGGTTTATGAAAAGAGGACACTGACTATTTCTGTCAATGATTTAAACATCTGACTGATAGACCTCCTCCACTATCTGACTTTGAATTTATTGAAATTCTTACTTGTTATTTGTTACATATATTATGTTATTTCACACCTAATTTGATCTTCATTGGATTTTGTATGCTTGGTGCAGAGTCCCAAGTTAGTATTCTTTAGATGTAAAAATTCGATATATAAAAAACTGAATGATTGTGAGCATCTTTATAGTGATATGTTTATAATAATTTTTTTCTTTGTTTGCTAAGAAAAACTAAATGGGATCTAACTGATTTTAAAAGTCTTTGAAAAAGTTATTTTGGGGCCCAGCAGTGGTGCACTTGGTTAAATACATACATTCGCATTGTGTGAGGACCCAGGTTTGAGCCCCTGCTCCTTTCCTGCACTGGGTATCTTCACAGATGATGAAGTACATCTGCAGGTGTTTTCCTTTGTGTCTGTCTTCCCCTAACCTTTTAACTTCTGTCCACCCAATACTATTAGTTTAAGATAGAAGAAGAAAAAGAAAATAAAAAGGCCATTCGAAGCAGTAGATTCATTGTGAGGCACCAAGTCATAGTGATACCCTGATGGCAGTAAAAATAATAATGAATTTTTAAAAGTTATTTTAGCTTTTTGGAAGTTTTTACTCTCTTAAATTGATTTAATAATGATCAACAAGATTTTAGGACAAGAGGGGTACAATTCCACACAGTTCTCACCACCAGAGTTCTGTATCTCATCCCCTCCACTGGAAGCTGTTCTGTTCTTTTTTCCTCTGGGAGCATGGACCCGAAATCACTATGGAGTGCAGAAGCTGGAAGGTCTGGCTTCTGTAATTGCTTCTCTGCTGGACATGGGCATTGGCAGATTGATCATACTCCCAGCCTGTTCTATCTTTCCTAGTGGGTTGGGGCTCGGGAGAGGTGAGGTTCCAGGATACAATGGTGATATAATTTTCCCAAGGAAGTTAGGTTAGACTCATGGTAGCATCTGCAACTTGGTGTCTGAAAAAGCATTAAATTTTCCAAAATGGAGACCCCCCCCAAAAAAAAATCTCATCTGCTAGTTTTCCATTTTGGAAAAAGCTAGTAGGTCTATGATAAGTATATTCCAAGAGGCCCATGACTTTACTAATTTTTGCCTGAGCCTGACAGCTCACATGCAGGTGGGCTAAAGACATAGTCTGGGGAGATGGTGTCAGAGTTGGAAACAGGACTAGAAAGCTGGATCTGGGCAGAGAGTAGCTCCCAAATATGGGAAAAGTATATTGTTAGCTGTAAATCCCATCGATTTGACTGATGACTATCACAGAAGGTATTAATGTACATTTTTACTTTGTAATATTAGTCATTACAAAAGATCTGTCTTTTGATCATTTTTATATACCTATTATCAAATATGTCATACTTCCTTTAATAGTTGACTATGTTTGATCATGAATTAGGATCATAGTAGAGGCTAGCATTATGAGAAAAACAGAAGTTTTTTTTGTCTTCTATTCACTGTTGATGATGTTTGCAACTAGTTGTATGTGTCTAATGAAATTTATTATCTGAATTTGCAGTTAAAATTGAATGTACTAAATTCATTGAACATTGATATCTAAGGACACTTAATTAATTGTATGAATCTTATATTAAAACAGTGGGTTATCAGAAAAGTCATAGCATTTTTTTCTATGGTTTCCTGTGACAAAATGCATCATAACTTTTCTGACCCAATATTATGTCAGTGGACAGTCTTTTTCAGACTTGCAAATCTTAGAATTGTATAACCAATTTCATTCAAGTATAATGTTTTAAATTTATTTCTATTTCAATTATATGTAATTTCATTAAGATACTAACTATATCAACTGTATATACCTTTTTTAAGATAAATATTTGTTGATTTATTAATGAAAGAGAGAGAAGTGTGGTGGTGGTGGTGGGGTGTATGTGTGTGTGTATATGTGTGTGTAAGAAGAGCATTACTCTGATATGTGTGATACCAGGGCTTGGACTTGGACCCATATTTATTTTTTAATTTTTATTATTTATTTATTTATTGGATAGAGATAGAAATAGAGAAGGAAAGGGAGATAGAGAGGTAGAAAAAGACACCTGCATCACCACTTCACCTCTTGTAAAACCTCTATCCTCTCTGTGGATGGGACTGGGGCCTTGAACCCAGGTCCTTGCTCTCTGTTACACATGTGCTCAACCAGCTGCACCACCACCTGGCCCCAAGGACCTCCAGTATTCTAGCCTCTGGGCCATTCAATACAATTTCTAAAACCATTTGAAGTGGCAAGCTGGTGGGTCAAGCTCAGTCTAGTGTACAAATCGAGCCTCTTTTATTTGGCCTATACTGTGCTAAAATATTAATTTAGTTGGAAACACTTTATAAATTGGAATAGTTTACATAAAAGTTACAGGGTTTTAAGATCTACTTATTAATGTGTTTATGTGTAAGAGAGAGAAGATAAAGAGGCAGAGATAGAGAAGGGGAAAGGGAACCACTCTGGCATAAAGTAGGGCCTGGGATGGATTTGGGATTTTATGCATACAAGTTTTGAGCTATATCTGATGAGCCATTTTCCTGGCTACATAAAAACCTCTGAATTTGGGCCTTTAATTGGAAAAGTTTTGAATCTAACAACAATGAACCCACATCTCTAATCTAACGATTTTTTCCAATATGAGGAATGAATGGACTATTTCTATCAGACATGATCCATCCTTCTATACTATTTGTCTATTGCCCCCACCATGTCTACACACTGAGTTCTTTATTGAATCCAGAATGTAGAGATTTTTTAGATATTCCTTAGTTCTTTATTAAATTGAATGTGATTAAAGCATATCAACAGATAATAGCTAAATTATCTAAATCAATTAGTTTTTCATTATTTCAGGCATTAGAGCTTGACTAGCATATGGAAGTTAAGAGGGGGACAGAATACACCTTAAAATTAGCTGCAAATGGCTGGAGAGATGACTCAACAGAAAAGTAATGTAGGACTTGAATGTGTGAGATCCTGGGTTCGAGCTCCATTATGTTACGTGCCAGGAGTGCTCAGATTTTGGCGTCTCTCTCCCTCTCTCACAAAACAACTCTTTTTAACAAATATTTTGATTAATTTACTTAATTTTTTTTTTAGATAGAGACAGAAAGAGATTGAGAGGGACAGGGGAGATAGGGAGAAAGAAAGACACATGAAGCTCTACCACTTGTGAAGATGTCCTCCTGAAGGTGAGAACCAGGAGTTTGAACATGGGTACTTGTACACTGTAACATGAGCACTCAACCAGGTGTGCTGCTGCCCAGTTCTAATAAAAATAACTCTTTAAAAGTGTCAAAAATTAGCTGAAAACGTGACTGCTCTCAGAAATGAAAAATTTACTCCCACTTAATGTTTAAACAGCAGTGTTAGAAAAGTGCTGTGAATTATACAGAGAATTGAATTAGTCTTCTAGATTTCCTAGAAGAGTAAGAAAAAATTATTTTTAATGAATGTATTTATATATTTTCAGTGCTTAGTAATTTGTACATGATCCCTTTGTTTATAGTACTAAGAAAAATCTTAATTCAGTTATCTTTTAATTTTCAGTGTATAGCCCCTTTTCAAGTGCACACTAGTCTGTTTTAAATATGCTCAGGTTGAAGTTGTAGTGACAGATCACTCTGCCACCCCTTTCAGGGAGACTGACAGCACCCTGGCTCATGTAAAGCTCAATGAGGCTTTCTATAAAGATTTTTTTTTTTCTAACTCCCTTGATCTTCTCTGAATGTTTATTCTGTTTCTTCTTTCAAATTTCCATTGATTCAATAAAAAATGGTGACATTTAGAAATAAAGTTCAGAGAGGATTTGAGCAGGTGTTGGTGATATAAAATATTTGCTAAGTGTCCATTGTGTTTTATTTCCAAGAATTGTTATGTGAACATATGCTATATATTGTGTTTATAAGTGTTCAAGAACTGGCTGTATAATCTACCATCTTCCTGTGAATGTCATGTCACAGTGGACTTAGAATTTTATTTCATTTCAATCCCTTAATATTACTTAATTCTCCTAGAGACTGAGGTTTAAAGATTGCCCATGGGGGACAAAACTATCCATTAAATCCAGCAGGCATAGTTGAATTTGAGTTTGAGAATATTTTGTTTTCTATTAAAGTTAAGTAGTCTAGAGGAGAGGAATACTTTTCACCTTGGAGTTTTAAGTGTGAAATTCAAACTGTTTTCTCCTACAGCTTAACCCCAAAGACTTGGAAAAAAAGGAGACAGGAAAAGTTTTGCCTATGCTCTGACAATGGTTTATATTTTTGGAATGAGAATAATGAGACGCATTTATTTTTGAGTTCTGGGAAGGATTTAAGAACAGAATTCAGTGCTTCTGAGCTAATGATAGTTATTTGAGGCTGGCTTTAAGTTTTTTTTAATTAGTGATTCAATATTGAAAAGTATAAGATAACCCACACCTTCCCCACCACGAAAGTTCTGTGTCCCCTTTCCCTCCAGTGAAAACTGTATTAGTGCCTCCTAAGATCACAGATATGTGTTGACTATTATATTTATAACTATCTCTCTATACTTATGTATATTTGCCCATTCCCCCCATCCCCACGGTTCTCTTTCTTCCTTCCTTTTTTATTTTATTTTCCCTTTGTTGCCCTTGTTTCTTTTTTTAATTTTATTTTCCCTTTTGTTGCCCTTTTTTATTGTTGTTGTAGTTACTATTGTCGTTATTGATGTTGTCGTTGGATAGGACAGAAAGAAATGGAGAGAGGAGGGAAAGACAGAGGGGGAGAGAAAGACACCTGCTTCACCGCCTGTTAAGCAATTCCCCTTAGGTGGGGAGCCAGGGCCTCCAACCGGTATCCTTCCACTGGTCCTGTGCTTTGCGCCACCTGCACTTAACCCGCTGCACTACCTCCCGACTCCCTGTTGCCCTTATTTCATTGTTGTAGTTATTATTGTTGTTATTGATGTCATTGTTGTTGCATAGGACAGAGAGAAATGGAGAGAGGAGGGGAAGACAAAGGGGGAGAGAAAGATAAGACACCTGGAGACCTGCTTCACCGCTTGTGAAGCGACTCCCCTGTAGGTGGGGAGTGGGGGCTTGAACCGGGGTCCTTTCTCTGGTCCTTGCGCTATGTGCCAAGTACGCTTAACCCGCTGCACTACTGCCAGACTCCTTCTTTCTTCCGAAGTTGGCCTACTACTTTTGAGTACCCTTCCTTTCCACCCCCATTCCCCTTTCTCTCTGAGTCCTCATGGAATTAGAGTTCAGAGACCTATGGTTATTTTCCCTTAACATTTACCTCTCTGGGAGTATGGACCAAAATTCTTCATGGGGTGCAGAATGTAGAAGATCTGGCTTCTGTAATGGTTTCGCTGCTGGACGTAGGTGTAGGCACGTTGATCCATACCCTCAAGGACTGGCTTGTTTTTGACATACTTTTGTAGTCATTTAATTACAGTTACTAGTGAAACCATTGTTAGAAGGGCAAACGCTAGAAGAATAGAAGGGATAGTGTTTGAGAGTGGAGTAATTACTGATCAGACTCCAGTACTATCTATAAAACTGATTATCTTCTGTGTGCTTTATCCATTAAGTACTGTCTTTAAAAGCTGTGATTATTTTTCTAGTTCTAATGTTATCAGAATATTTTCTCATCTGTTTTTAACTAAGGATAATAACAATAGTTAGTAACTGTATTCATTTTAATTTTTTTTTTTTTTTATTGCCACCAGGGTTAAGGTTTATCACTGGGGTTTGGTGCCTACATGATGAATCCACTAATCACAGTAGTGATTTTTTTCCCTTCCCCCATTATTTGATTGGACAGAAGAGGAAAATAAAGAGAGGGAGAGAGACAGAAGAAGGACACCCGCTGTACTTGCTTCACTGCTTGTGAAGCTTGCCACCTGCTGATGGAGAGCGGTGGCTCAAACCTGGGTCTCTACATATGGTAACATGTGCTTAACAAGGTGTGCCACTGCACTACCCCAGTAACAGTGTTTATTATGGCTTGTGCCATATGCCATGTTAATTTATTCACAGACATAGGTTCATCTAATCTTTATAGCAATCCTGAGGAATTAATTATAAGCTGTATTTTAAGACCTAGAGAAATTAGACAGCTCACAAGCAGAAGTGGTAAGACTGGAAACCATTTTGTGTATCTTCAAAGTTCATGCTTTAATCATCAGGGCTTCCTGTTCTCCATTGCCTTATTCAGCTTCAAACCTTGAGTATCTTATTACTCTGATGAATTCAGTACGGTATTGACTCATGCCTATAGTTTTAGATTTTGTCAGGTTAGTATTTTGCTGTTGTTGCTCCCTTCTGTTTTTCAAAATGTCCTTGTTTTGTGGATAAAGTATATGCTAATCCCACCTCAAATATGAGACTATGTCTGATCATTTTAGAAATCGTTAGAATCTTTTCCATTCTTTATGACATGTTTGAGAGAGGGCAAGTTTTATATAACCTATTGCATACATAGCAGTGTTTGTTTTGTTTTGTTCTGGTATTTTGATTTTTTAAACAGCTAAGTTGTGTTGAGAAAATCTCTACTCCACATTTGTAGAATACTTTTAATTTCTTACAAATTTTCTTACTAAAAGTTTTGCCCATTTTTATATCTTATACCACCTCACATCTAGTTCATAGAATTTTATAAATTGGGAATCGGGCGATAGTGCAGTGGGTTAAGCGCACATGGCACAAAGCACAAAGTCCAGTGTAAGAATCCCAGTTTGAACCCCAAGCTCCCCACCTGCAGGCGAGTTGCTTCACAGGTGGTGAAGCAGGTCTGCAGGTGTCTGTCTTTCTCTCCTCCTCTGTCTTCCCCTTCTCTCTACATTTCTCTCTGTCCTATCCAATAATGACAATATCAACAACAATAATAACTACAACAAAAATAAAAAACAAGGGCAACAAAAAGGGAAAAATAAATATAAATAAATATATTAAAAAAGAAAAAAATTTAAAAAAAGAATTTTATAAATTAACTTTTAAATAGGTGTTTATTTAGGCATGTTATGATGCTCATTTATTTTTAAAAGTGCTTATTACCTGTAAAAGTTCCCTATCTCTTGTAGTAAATAAATGCTATTTCAGATTAAAGGAAATAATATATATATGTATATATATATAGATATATAGATATATATGATTAATTTGTTACTGAATTAAAAAGGCCATTGGTTAACTTCAGGTAAGTTTGTTGTGCCTTTGGAAATAAAAATTTTCCATACCTAGTATGTTTTGTTACCTGTGATAACTTCCACAGTTTATGTTATTGTTCAAATAGCTGATAATGCTTTTTTACAGAAAATGAAGGGTTTTTTTAAATAAAAGTACATGTGCATTTGTTCATGCATAAAAAATTTAATATATTCAAATAAAATTAAAAATTCCAACTGTGTAGTAGACCATGACATTGAATATTATTTCTGCTAGTATATATTCCTACTAAATAAATTTTAAAGGAAATATCAATGGATATTTAGCACTGGAATAATTAATTCAGTGAAATCACTTGAAGAATTCCTAAACTCAGACTTATTTTAAAATGGTCAACGATGAAGAAAATCTTCAGTTATTGATGAAAATGAGAGTTTATTGACAGGACAAATTTATGATCATCTCTTTCCACCCTGACTTCCCACAGGAGTTGTCTACTCTTAATCTTCAACCAGAAATCATAATTAAAATAACTCACTGTTGTCATTTTAAAATGTATGATAAATGAAGCCCAGTAAATAGTGAAAATATGAGAAAGGTGATTAGATCTGACAATTTTCTTGTAAAAGTTTGAGATGATAAATATCTCCTGTGATTAGTTATTAATTTAATGCAGGGGATTTTGCTTCAGCTTAAAATATTTATGAACAGTGGCATAGAGAAATACTTTAGAAGGTAGGTACACACATGTTTAATCGAGAAAAAATGGCTGAAAGTAGATAGGTAATAATTAAAAATGGCATTTGTGCCTGAACTATTTTTTGTGTGACAAGCCTTTCAGAAATTAAGAACAGACTTCAAGAATGAGTGAGTATTTTCATTTTGAACCCTTTTGCATCATGAAATCAGAAAGGTTTTATGTAAATCATCCCTCAAGAAATAAGACATTTCATCTGAGGTTATATAAAATCATGCATTTCTTACTGAAGTTGATTAAAGCAAACTTGTTTGATTAACAATTATAATCCTACTACAAATAATTTCCCCTAAAATGAACATGAATTCCTTTATATCTAAAGAAATACGAAATAATGCTGCTTGTAAGAAATGTTGCATCCTGCCAGATTCCTGACTGAATACACAGCACACCCCTCTGTTGGGGTATGTATAATGTAGGGATGTTTACTATATTGTTTATGATATTTTTCTCCTTGTAAGGGGTGTGTGTTTGTCTTCTTCTTTGTTCCTCAGACCTTGCCTCAAGCCCTTGTACCTTTCAAAAGGCCCACCTGACTCAGACAAATAATTTACCATATGTATATGTAGGTCTAGGCTGGGCTGTTGCACGTCTGGTTAAATGCATATATGACCATGGATAAGTACTGGCTTTCAAGCCTCTGTCTCCCAGCCCCCCACCTGGTGGGGGAAAGCTTCACAAGCTGTGAAGCATTGCTACAAGTGTTTCTCTTTCTCTTCTCCTTTCAGTCTTGCCATTCAGTTTATTTTATATTTATATCAAATAAAATAAATAAACAAAAATATTTAAGTACATTTAAATCTACTTTTAAATTTGACTTGAACTCTAAAATCTAGACAGTTCAGTTGTCCTTTTTCTTCCAGATTCATTTGATTCTAAATAAGTTGATCCTGCCTTAATAAAGTATTTAATGTTAATCAAGTGGAGTTTATGTATCACATCGTATTCATCTGAACACCACGCTCTGATTTTAAAAGATTAAAAAGTATGTTAATGTTGAATCATTTAGTTTTGCACTTTTAAGAGTCTTTGAAACACTTTTAAATGAAGAACCAGAATTTTGGCTGTCTTTCATATGTAATGTTAACTTGTATTAATTGAAAAGAGAAAGAAGGGACAATCATAGCTTTTATTTCTGCTTTGTGGTAGGAAAAGTGTGACTGTGAGAAAAAAATTATCGATTTTTCTTTAACTTTCCTATAGCAATTTTAAATGTTACTTTCTAAATGTGTATGTAATATTTGGTTAATTGTTACTGTGAACCTAAACATACTGATTAGGGCCGGGTTCACATTCAGACAATTATCTGGTTAATTGCTCTGGTGCAAAAATAGGCTAAAAAATCATCAGAACATCAAGTCGTGAAAGCACTGGCAGGAGTTTCAAAACCACCAAGCATACCTACTGCAAATCACATCAGCAAAGCAATTAATTTAGGCTAATTGCTTTTCTGTTTGTTCAAGATGCACTTTGGAACTGCCTTTTGAATTCATAGCAATTAAGATTAGTAAGCAATATAATTAAAGAATTTTAGGATAGTCGCTATTTTTCAAAAGTGACAATTATTCCATTTGGACCTATATAGTGCATCTATCAGTCCTATATAGAACTTTGAAATAACTAAAGCAAAACAAGATTATTTTAGGGTTGATTGATTCAAAAAAAAGTTTAGGAGGCAAGATAGCTTGAGATGGTATTTACATTGTCGTGTGTATAACCTAGGTTTGAGGCACATGCTCCCCCCCACCTAGAGAAGGCTTCACTGCTGCTGTGTCTTCTCACTCACCCCCCCCCACCCCAACGCTTTTGTCTCTGACTTTATCTGTTTATCTGGAAAATGTCACCCTGGAGTGGTGAACTCTCAGAGTAACACATATAGTGACACATTTAGTATATAGCATCTTTAACTCATTCAGTTAGAATAACCTAAACTGAAGCATGCCTGGTACAGTATCTTAGTTCACAAAGTCGAAGAAATACCTACTCATCAAAGATAGCAATGACTATTAGCATTTTGTCTAGATGAATGCATTTGGTTTCTCATAACATAATCAGGATATTCAAATGTCTTAAAAACTAGGTTAGGCACACTTTGGATAATTGAGTATTATAATTTTGGCAACACACTCCATCTAAAATTAAAAACTACTTGAATTTCCAATTGGTTTTTCTGTACCAGCAATGTTGTAACAGATCCTTAGCCACAGAGAAAGAATTAGAAATCCATTCTTATTGGAAAATTTAAAAATGTCACTAGGAGAATAAGTCATCCCAAAACCTGCTACTTTGTCAGATTGTCAAGCAGGTAGTGCTTCTTTTTTTACTTTTTCTCATTTCATAAGGGACAGGGACAGCTTTAACCATGTAGTTTAATGATATATCCTACCCTTTGAATTCAGAAGCAAATACATTGTATGGCTTTGTGTAAAGGAATGTGATTATAAAAGATACACATGTTAAAAAACTCCTAGTATAAATTATAATTATTGTGACATGTGACTATGGTTAAAAAAATTAGATAACTGTTTAAATGAAATTTGATACAATAAAGAGATAGTTAAATTTTGGCAAACTTTTTTTTCCCCCCTTAACTACAAATGTTAGGTATGCTTTGCTGTCGAGACAAGGAATGTAGCTACTGTATGTTGAAATTTTTGTTAGTCAAGGTACCAAGAATTTTTTTTCTTAATTCTTTCACTATCATATTTATTATGTCAATAGCATAGCATTTATTACTATGTCCCATTTTTAGACGAGGTAAAATGAGGTTCAGAGAAATAATGTAACATTCTAAAGCTGATAGATATCAAGTGCAGTCAGGATTGCGTACATGTCTGCTTGACCTTGGAGCTTAATCTTTTCTATCAAATGTCCTCAAAGATTTTATTTTGAATTAAAGAATATAGTTGATTCCAGTAAGCAGTTTAATGTACCAGTGGAGACTATTCAGTAAATGTGCTTGCTAAATAACATTATAATAAATACCATTAAGTAAAATAATGAAATACTTATTTGTAGTCTTGAGTGTTATTGTTTAGGATTGAATATTCATATTTAATGAATGCATGGGGTAAAAGACACCTCTTCTATTCTCATTAGGACCTTGAACTTAAAAGGAATACTTATAAACTTTAAAATACATTTCAAAGTCCATAAGCCGAAGAACTTGATTTTATTTACTTTGTGTTATGTATTACTAGGAATATATCCTTTTCTACCCTGTGGTCATGTTAGGGAGAAGTGGGAAGGAAGGCACCCTCTCCTAGAAGAGCTACATTGCTTTTAAAGTCTATGTCTTCTACTAATAAGACTTGTACTAGTATAACTTCTGTAATCTATAGGCAGTACTGGTACTAATACCTATGACAAGCATTCCACAAATAGAAATAAAAGCCTTTTCAGCTTTGACTTGCTTTTACTTTTAACTATTGCATTAATAACCACATACAATAAACCAATTAATACTAGCAGGTGATTCTGACATGTTTATGTCAGCACACTAATCAAATCTGCCTCAAGATTTTATTGCCTGTTAAATAAAGCCTGGGAGCATTTCCTCTGCGATTTATTATGGTATTTTAAGTAGTTTCATTTGAGGAAATATAATTTCTATTCGTTTTTCTTTTTTTTTAATTTTTTTTAATATTTATTTTATTTATTTTTTTCCCTTTTGTTGCCCTTGTTGTTTTATTGTTGTAGTTATTATTGTTGTTGTTGTTGTTGGATAGGACAGAGAGAAATGGAGAGAGGGAGGGGAAGACAGAGAGGAGGAGAGAAAGACAGACACCTGCAGACCTGCTTCACCGCCTGTGAAGTGACTCCCCTGCAGGTGGGGAGCCGGGGTTCGAACCAGGATCCTTATGCCGGTTTTGTGCTTTGCGCCACCTGCGCTTAGCCTGCTGTACTACAGCCCGACTCCCTCGTTTTTCTTTTAACTTGAATTCAAACTGAAATTTTACTTTTGGTTTTGTGTAAACTCTTTTCTCATTTAAGCATGATTACTGATTTCTTTGTAATTTGCTGTTTATATTGTTTTTATACAGGCATAAATATTATGCCTTATGTGAATAGATATTTATCTTGAGAATCCTATTTTAAATTGAGTATTTTTCTTCTTAGTTTCAGTGTAGACTCAGATGGACTGTAGATTTCTTAGAACGCTACATTGCAAAACTGCATAGGAATTAAAACTGTAACTAGACATTTCAATCTTTTCACAGTCCCAAGCTCAGTAAATTTGTGTTGATTGATTAGATGACTATCAAACTACTGAAGTTAGTGAAGAAATAGAGTAGGTCTAAATATTCAGTCAAAATAGTCAAGTTCATTTAATGTATATAGACATAACCTTTAAAATGCCTTATAAATGTAATTGACAAGTTAAGGAGGCACTCACTGACTGGCATATGTATGAGGTATGTAGCTATGAAAACACATTAACCTTACTGGATTTCAAAAACTGATGGAAGGTGGGGAGAAAAATCCTGCACAAACATGGTATTCATATTGCAGTAATTTGTTCAGAAAAGGGATAATAGGGGGATGTAACTCAGTGGCTGGCAGAGCATTTGACTGCAGAAAAGAGATAATATAATATGTGAAGACAATTTGCTGATTTTCTTCATTAATATTTAGTAATGGATTTGAGAAAATGATACATTTTTGTGACTTTTTTCACTTTCACATATTTATATACATTTATAGGATTAGTGTATATATTACTTATAGTTATTGCTTTGTATAATATGGTCTTGTTGGGAATAGAAAGATTTAGTAACTTATTTTTAAATGAATGTCCATCCATTTCTTTTTGTTTGCTTACAGAATTTTCCTTTTACATGTTTATTCCCAGTATTGAGGCATCATGTTATAGAGGAGTTTTTCTAGTAGTAGGACATAACAATGAACCATGTTAAAAAGGAGGGGAAGAGTAAAGTGTCGCCAGGTGGGCCCTGACAGACATTTAGACATCCACACAGAGATTGTTGCTCCTTGTTGCTCTTTTTTTAAAAAATATTTATTTATTTATTTTAATATTTATTTTATTTATTCCCTTTAGTTGCCCTGGTTGTTTTATTGTTGTAGTTATTATTGCTGTTGGATAGGACAGAGAGAAATGGAGAGAGGAGGGGAAGGCAAAGAGGACGAGAGAAAGACAGACACCTGCAGACCTGCTTCACCGCCTGTGAAGCGACTCCCCTGCAGGTGGGGACCCGGGGTTCGAACCGGGATCCTTATGCCGGTCCTTGTGCTTTGCGCCACCTGCGCTTAACCCGCTGCGCTACAGCCCGACTCCCCTTGTTGCTCTTTTTAAAAGGCAGTTGCTTAAAAGGACAATATCACAGTAACTTTACGATATTACTTTCTTGCACTTCATTGCATGCACATATATTTTATTGTGCATTTCCCCCACAGTGTTTCTAATGTTTACTTTGAATGATTGTATTTGTCGTTTATTTTCCACTTCTTATTGTACAATACATTTTGGGCTTCTAAACAGGTTATATATGTGTACACTGCAGTTCGTATTTAGATTTATGATGCTCTACACTAATGCATTTAAGCATATGCACTGTGAAGAACTTAAGAGAGATTACAGGGTAGCAGGGAATTGTTTTTATTGACTTAATTATGATCAACAAGTCCGTTGGGTAAGAGGGATACAGTTCCACACAGTTCCCACCAACAGAGTTATGCATCCCATCCCCTCCACTGGAAGACTTCTTATTCTTTAGCTCCCTGGGCATATGGATTCAGGATCATTATGGGGAGCAGAAGATGGAAGGTCTGGCTTCTGTAATTGCTTCTCTACTAAACATGGGCATTGGCAGGTTGATCCATACTCCCAGCCTGTTTCTAGCAGAGAATTCTAACATGTACTTCTCTGTGTTTTGTTAATACTTGTGTTTGCACTGAGTTCATTTTGTTTTGGGATAATGCAGCCTATAAGCATTTAGGTGGGACAAGCATTAAAACAGCTCTATGGCTAATCTTCAAAACAGTTCATTCTTGAGCAGGCAATCAAAAATGTGCATTTGTTACTTTGGAAGTCCTATTAAAGGTATCGTTTGAAAGTGTCAATCATATATAGACAAATCCCAAAATATGCAAAAATAAATTCTAATCATCAATAATAAAGTGCAGTATTGGATTTTAATAAACATTTTTGCAACACAAGTACATGTTAATAAAGATTCCATTTCAGTATAAAAGTAATTTTCTTGGGGCTGGGTGGTAGTGCAGTGTGTAAAGCGTACATGGTGCTAAGTGCAAGGACCAGTGTAAGGATCCCCTTTTGACCCACTGGCTTCCCACCAGAAGGGGGATCACTTCACAACCAGTGAAGCAGGTCTGCAGGTGTTTTATCTTTCTCTCCCTCTCTCTGGTTCCCCGTCCTCTCTTGATTTCTCTCTGTCCTGTGCAATAACAACAATAACAAGGGCAACAAAATGGGGAAAATGGCCCACAGGAGCAGTGGATTCGTAGTACAGGCTCCAAGCCCCAGCAATAACCCTGGAGGATAAATAAATAAATAAATAAATAAATGTAATTTTCTGAGAGAAATCACACTATTTTTATTTCAAAAGAGCAGACATTTACAACTGGACTTGAGTCTAAGTATTTGTATAAGTGAAACTTGTTTTTTAAAAGATTTATTTCACTGAGAAGGGCAAAGAGGGCGAGAGTGAGAAAAAGACCAGAATACTGCTCAGTTCTGACTCACAGTGGTGTTGAGGATTGAACCTGGGACCTCTGGCACCTCATTCATGGAACTTGTATACTATCCTGACCCTGTGTAAGTGAAATTTCTATCTAAAGACTTCAAAAAGGAAAAATCAACAATTTTTGACTTTTCTGTTTTACAGGTACCAAGGAGGCAATATCTGTTCAATTTTTATTTAACTTGCTGCAACTACTTTTGACATTCACAAATTTTGTCATTCATTTTTTCATGCAAATAAGAAAATGAGTGACTTGGGGTTTGAGAGCTAAAGAGTTCTCACAGGTGCTCAGACATGTTACCTCCTCCTCTCCTTCCCCTTGGGGAACAGGATAATCTCTAAATTAATTTGCAAGTTTTTTTTTCTTTCCCTTTTATAGAACATTTGACTCTCAGGTAAAGTTTTTTCCTTTAGTTTTTATCTTTTTGCCTTACATCAAGCTGTGGTTTGTTTTACCTTTTTTGTTGATGTAGTCACTGATGACATTTCCTCAGGTAATTTTTGTCTCCCTTAACTTGGATCTTTTTCCATTTCTTAAATCTGTAGAGTATTTTCTGTTATTATTGTCAGTGTCACTGGTGACATTTTCAATGGATTCTTGACATATTCATTTTATAATACATGGCTTTGTAAGGAGTTTTTTGGTCAGTGACATTTTGGCAAACAGTTGCCAATTGCCACCAGAGAAGGTCAGTTAGACCCAGAGCAATGAAATAAATTACCTTGAAAGGCTTCTCTGCAATACTAAAGACTAAGCTTTTTGTAGCAGATGCTGGGAGTCTGGGTTCCTTTCTGGCTTTTTGTTTGTTTCTAAACTTTTATCATTCACTATATAACCTTGATAAACTTATTGAAGTTCTTTTTTTTTTTTTTAACATTGGGCTAATGATCATCTACCTTTCTGAAATGTTTAGAAGCTTAATCATGTCTTAAAAGCACCTTGAATATGAATCATTAGTTCATTAGTAGAGTGGTGGTTTGGTGGTATCATCCATCATTGATGTTTTATCACCATTGTAGTCTCATGGTTTTCTGCAAATTGAAAGTGAAGGTCTTAAATCAAACTAAAGGCACTAGCAGATTTTTAAAGGTTACTTGTTGCTTACTGTGTAGTGGGGATTGGGCGATGGAAAGTCATCCTATACCCTTCTGCGTTCTTAAGGGGGTGAGCAAATAATCAGGTAAGTGAAACAAATTAATAATGGAAAGTCATCCTATACCCTTCTGCGTTCTTAAGGGGGTGAGCAAATAATCAGGTAAGTGAAACAAATTAATAAGAGAAAATGTAAAGGGAAATGTATCAATAACACACATACTGCCTTTGATTCTTAGTACCTCACCACATAGTTTTCAGCTACCTACTTAAACTTTTGGATACAGAGTACTGAGAAGATAGGAGAGGCCAGTGAAAGTGAGGTCTGCTTTGCTAGAAAAAGGAAAGGGAGAGTCACTTAATAAGAAATTTTATCAACAAAGAATGATTGTGGAAACAAAACTGAAATTCTGCTCTCTCCACAGACCAAATTCTCCCAAAGAGAACTCTATCATAAAGATATTTTTCATTTTCCTTGCAGCCCTCCCCCCATGAAATCAGGCTTTTGTCAAAAACTTGCAGTCAAGGGGCAGATTATTGTTCCCTTGCAATGGTAGCACTGAAATGGTCACAATGATCTGAAGAAAGTAAGACAGAGTATATTATGTATTTCAATACAGGTCATTTTAGATTAAATAGTGTTTTCAGATTAATCAGTAGAGAATAGAAAATATAGTGATACATTAAGATAAGGCTATTTAGTATATAGCTTTCTGATCCTTGAGTAATATTTTCCATTTGTGGTTTTCTTCTTTTAAGATTTATTATTAATTAAGAAGAGAGAGAGAGGAGAGAGAAAACCAGAGTGTCACTTTAGCACATGAGAAGTTGAGGATTGAACCCAGGACTTCATGCCTAAGACTCCAATGTCTCATCCACTGCACCACTTTTAGGGCATATACAGTTTTCACTCATATAAAATTCATTGGGCTGTTCATTTGCAGTTTTAATTCACATAAAATTTAATGAGTTATACTTTTCAAAGTAAGCTTTACAATCTATACATACATGCTTTTATACATGATGGGCTAATACAAAAAAGAAATTCAAAATATTCTAGGAAGCAAGGTTTTTCATTTCTAATTCAGATGAAAAAAATGCAGTGATAGAAAGTAAAGAAAATTAAATATTTTCTTTACTTATATGTAATTTTGGTTGTGATAAACTCCAAGAATTATAGGATCTGATTTAGAAGTAGTTTTAGGAGCCAGGTGGTGGCACACCTGGTTGAACGCACATGTTTCAACTCGCAAGGACTGAGGTTTGAGCTCCTAGTTTCCACCTGCAGGGGGAGAGCTTTGTGAGTGGTGAAGCAGGGCTGCAGGTGAATCTCTGTCTCTCATTCTCCCTCTCTGTCATCCCCTTCCCTCTCAATTTCTGGATGTCTCTATCCAATAAATACACATAAAGATAGTTTTTTTTTTAAAGTAGTGTTAAAGGACATCCAATTTCATTTTATAACTACAGGCTCCTAGCTCTTCATCTGTTACTTACAGTTATATAGTTCTCCTTAAAAAGATATTTTTGTCTTGTGACTTTTTCCTCTCATCACTGAACTGATTTTTAGTTATATTTAATCACATTACTTTCGCCACACAAAGTAATTCTTACAACCAAAGAAAGATCAGTACTTTCTTAAAGTATTATAAAAGTTAGGTTATTTATTCTCACCTTTTAATAAAAGCCACAATACACCCCATTCACTTTAGAGCTTGTATAAGTCTCTGAGAGGTTTTAAAATACAGAGCTATCTCCCTGCAGTGTGTGTTTGGAGGAAATGTAACAAGGAGGACACAGTGGACTTGCGAAGGGCAGACCATTAGAGGGAAGACATGGTACGTGCTAATTGTCCTTCCCTCTGTATTGCTCTGTTTTCTGTCCCTGTGGCATGCAGGTTTATTAAAATGCTAATGATGTTTATTCTATTTTTACTGGCAGCGCTCCATATTTGATTATTGATATATCTGAGTAACAGTGGAGTACAATTTCAAAGTCTCTCTTGACATTTTTTTCCTTAAATTTATATCCATGGAAATACAAATGTCAGATAGATTGTGTGTACTTTTTTTGTCTGTATAAAATGAACTGTTTAAAGAGAGCTGCCATTTGCTTGGAAATGAGCTTTTACTGGGATAGTGAGGTTTCTCCCTTGGGCCTCTTCCTAAATAGTGATAGTCTCCTCCTCTCTCCAGATTAATCCTGTTCCCAGTAATTAGTGCCCAATTATGTTTATGGTTTCCTCAGTTCTCTTTTTCTGCACTTTTGGTATTTCATATTTTTGCAAACCCATTTAGATATAGACTAATAAGCTTCAGAATAATTCGCTTGTGATGAGCAATGGGTTGAAGAGTTGTCATGACTCTGGATTCTCCCTGAAAATTTTATCCACAAACCTTAAAAATTGTAGATAAACTCGAGAACACCCCCATTTAATTCTTTCTAGTTTAAATCTTGGAAGTGAATCTTAAAGATAATGTGTGCCTTGTCCAGATGCACACAGCTCTTGGCAGTGAGGGAGCAACCTGAATTCTGTGCATCTTTGATTGCAAGGCCATCTCATCTCTTTCCCTGTTTTCCTGGCTTTTCTTTATTTGCTATGTTTTGCCACTGTCACTTGTCTCCTTTCATGGTTTAGAATGGAGTGTGTTATCTTTGAGCTATAAGTTCTTGTTCTTCTATGCTCTTTTGAATGACAAAGCAATATATACATATTATATTGCAACATATACATATGCAATATATACATATGTATATAGAATTTCGGTAAATATTTCTCTATGGTCTATTTTTTAATTTATTTTTTATATTTATTTATTTATTTTCCTTTTTATTGCCTTTGTTTTTTTATTGTTGTTGTCATTGCTAGATAGGACAGAGAGAAATGGAGAGAGGATGGGAAGACAGGGAGAGAGAAAGAGAGACACCTGCAGACCTGCTTCACTGTTTGTGAAACGACCTCCCTGCAGGTGGGGAGCCAGGGGCTCGAACCGGGATTCTTACTTTGGTCCTAGCGCTTTGTGCCACATGCACTTAACCCACTGCCCTACCCCAGATTCCTTGGTCTTTTTTTTTTTTTTTATGAGAGAAAGCCAGTGCCAGGTATTAATCCAGGGCCGTAGGCATGCAAATCCTGTGCCCCAACATACTGAGATTTTGTCTCACCCCAGGAATTTTTTTTTCTTGCAAAGAAAGTTAGTATTACCTAAATCCCATTATCCAGCCATTTTCACTGTTTGCATTTTAGTAAGCTTATTTTCCTATGTGTGGACTCCACTTTCTTTTTGGAATTCTGTACACTTTTTATGATCTGTGTCTATAACTCAACAATACTTTATAAACTTCTTTTTCCATTAACACAGATCCATTTACCATTTCTCAGGGATTGATAGTAGTGTTTAGCATTTTATATTTCTTGGTTGAGTGATTGCCGCCAGGATTATTGATGTTATTTAGTGTCTGCACAACTTCACCATTCCTGGTGGCCATTTTTCTTTTAAGGGTGAGAGACAGAGACAGAGAGAGAGAGAGAGAGAATCTCTTTCAGCACTGCTTCATCACTCATAGGGGTATATGATGGGGGTCTTGAATGCAGGTCCTTGTGAATGATAACTAGGTGAGCCCTCACTGGGCTCTTAGCCTATTATCATGTAAATGTATGAGAAGCAGCCTTATACTTAATTTTATACTTATATATCTTTTCTTCAAGGTTATATTCTTGAACTGCAATCTCTTCATCTAAGTGTGTACATTTCTAAAAAAAAAAAAAAAATCACACACTTTGCTAAATTTGTAGTAGAAGAAGCTTACCAGTATGTAACTCTTCAGCCCTCTACATGTGTGTCGGTTTCTCCTAACCTATTCCAACTCTGGCTGTTATCATTGACCATTTTGTGGCATTTGAAATGTCTTGGCAATCAACTTTTAATATTTAGGCACAAATGTAGGAAACCTGAAGAGACTTGCACTACCCTAGAATGGTAAGCTGTAGGTATATTTTAGATCCTCACTGATCTAAGCCAGGCAAACTCAACTTCCCTTCCCTTTCTTTTGTTCTTTTATTATTATAATTATTATTAAATATACTTTGAAGTTAAAAAAAACTGCTATAGCAAAGGGATTACTTAGAAAGACTATATTTAGGTTTATAAATGTCTGATATACCCTGCATTCACTCCACATAAAGATACATTGAGAAATGTTTAGATTTTCATAAGGGGTAAAATTAATAAACATATGTATTCTATCATATTTTAAAATTGACTTATTTCATGAGAAGGAGAAAGAGAGAGAGAGATACTGAGATACTCTAGAGTACTACTCTGAACCATGCCAGGGATCAAAAGCAGGACCTTCTGCTTAATGAATCCACAGCTTTTCCCACTGTGCCACATTTTCTCAACTTGTATTAATTCTGTGGTTCTTTAAGTTTTAAAAATTATTAGATGTTACTTGAAAGCTAGAAAAGCAATGATATAAACAATTTACAATTCAGTTATTTTCTGCCTCACATAGTAAAATGTTATACATTTTCCCTAATATGTAAGATGAAACTGCAATGAGAGTTATTGTTAAATGGCAGATCCTAATTAATCACTGAAAAAAAAACTTCTAGAAAACTCAAATCTCATAAGGTTATTCTTATTTTACAAATAACTAAAAATAAAGGTCAACCAGTAGATTTTGGAGGGCCTATTCATTATGGTGACCAAGTTTTAAAGATCCAGCTTCTAAAATACATGATGAGAGACACTATGAAATGATGTACAAGTAATATAAGTTGCTTGCTGTAATCTCTTTTCTGAAGCATCAAAGGCCCTTAATAGGGTGAATGTACTATAATACCAAGATTAGATTTATATATCCTAGAAAACGGGTTACACACTGATGAACAGCATTAAATTGACATAATGGCTCTTAGTGGTTATAAATGTAGCTTTTTCCTACTTTAATTGGCAATGACTAGACTGACCTTTTCTCCATAATTATAAGTACAGTGCAGTAATTATACAAACCTCTTCTTCTGAAATAAAGAGTAGAGGAAGAAAGCTCTCAGTCACTAGCTTTGAGAATGCAGAGAAATATTGAGTTGGCATTCTACTGGGGCAAAATGAACTACCAAAAAAGAAAAAAATAATAATAAATTATGTTCTTTCAGTTAGTTTACTAGCCAAGTTAAGGGAAAATAAAATAAAATAAAAACCTCCCAAAGGAAATTTTTTTTATGTGTTTAAAGGCAGTCATTCTTATTTTGGACAAAAGTAGTCCTAAAAATAAGTTTTTAAAGCAAAATAATAAATAGTGACCAGGAAAGGATCTCAGTGGATAGAGGTTGTGTGCTTGGAGTCTGAGGTATGGTTGCCCACAGTGCAGTTGCCAGAGTTATGCTCTGATTCACTCTCTTTGTCTCTATCCTATTAATATATAATTTCCCCCCAGAGCACTGCTCAGCTCTGGTTTATGGTGATGGGGGGGATTGAACCTGGAGTCTGGGAGCCTCTGGCATGAGAGTCTGTTTGCATAACCATTAAAATATTTTCCCTACTCTCTCTCTTTTTAATAAAATCAAAAAATATTTTAGATGTTAACTGGAGGGAGGTAAGGAGTAGATGGAAGATTTACTCCCAAAATTTAGCAAGAATTGTGCTAAATCCTAATTGTAGTCTAGGAGAGGATACTTTTGTTGGGGCTAAATCATAAACTCCACAAGGAAGTAAGAGTTTTGACCTGGGCATGGAGTTTCAGATACCAGTCATCCCAGAGGACTTAGGACTGAGGCTGAGAAGAGAGCCCTTTCTCTTACTTGAGAACAACTGACCTTCTTCCAGCCCTATTTCTGAACCTCATTGAGGAGGTCAACCAGCTCCCTGTTGTATAAGCCAACACAGCGAGAAACAAAAGTGGGAAAAATGAATTACTTTTCTAGTAACCAAGACTGTACATGAGATCAGCTGGTTTGGGAGAGCGCAGAGAAAGAAAAAAATCTGTATAAACTAAACCATTGGGTCAGTTTTTGTCACAGATCCTATCTGTTAACATCCTAAGCTCTTAGGATAGGTCAGGTATTCCTCCCACTGAAAGTAGTAGTTGGAACACAGTCACATCGCAGGGAAATGATAACTCAGTCTAGAACCAGGCTTATTTTCTCACTATAACATTAAAAGTTTATTCATTTTTTTTTTTTGCTTGTGAAGAAAGCTGTAACTTCAGTAGGTATCAATAGAATATCCTTGCTAGTCGCTAAAAATAAATTAGTAAATGAAAGTGATAGCCAACGACCATCTTTCATCAGCTCAAGCAATGAAATTGGTATGTAAAATACAATTTAAGAAAGTCACTATATAATATGTGAAAATTCACATTATATCAAAGTGCAGTGTATAGTAACTAAAAGCTATCCACATATACAAATTCACAGTCATTAATTTCCCCAATTATGGGAACAGCAAACAAGGTTTCAAAGTGGCCTTAGCTGTTTAAAGAAGTGAATTGAGTGGGGTAGATAGCATAATGGTTATGCCTGTGGCTCTGAGGTCCCAGGTTCAGTCCCATATACCACCATATGCCAGAGCTGAGCAGTGCTATGGTAATAAAATATTTTTTTAAGAAAATAAATAGAAATCATGAAAATGAAAAGTTGCAGGAAGTATTACACAGAAATTGCTTGAGAATCTCAGAGGGAAGTTTTAAAAAATAATATTTTGTTTATTAATGAGAAAGGTAGAAAGAGAGAGAGAAAAAAACAGACATCACACTGGTACATGTGCTACCAGAGATTGAACTCAGGACCTCATGCTTGAGAGTCCTATGCTTTATTCACTATGCCACCTCTTAGCCTACAGAGGGAAGTTCTGCTAAACTATAAACTCCATGAAGACAGGAAATACAAATGTTCTGCTCACTGACTTATTCCAAATGCTTAGTCACAATAGGTGTTTTTAATAACTATATGGTAAATTGATGATAAAGAGTAAGTGAAATCATGTTCAGTAATTTTCTCCCACATATTTTTGGATCAACCAGGCAATTACATATAATACTTCTCAGCCATATACCAATAATGTTTCTCTGGAAAACCTCACTTGGGGTAGAAAACTGTAAACTCCTTATGTGATATTGTACAAGTTATTTATAATCTATTATGTTGGTTCTCTTACTTGAAAAATTGGGGATAATAACAGTATCAGCTTCGCAAAATGGTACAAAAATTCCGGGTCTTACGTAAGACAGAGTAACTATCAATGAAGGTTAAACCTTATTGTCTTCTCTTAAGATTTGTTGTGATCCGTTGTGGTACCTAAAGAAGTTTTAAATTCCCTTGGCTGTGGGGAAACCCATAGTCTCCAACAAAGTATTTAAGACTCTAGGTTGTCCTTAAGAGGGCTCCCTATGGCTCACATAACCTACTCCCCAGAAGATGGATTGTTAAGTAGTGAGGCCTCACTTACTGGGTCCCCTGCCTTATATTAGTTATCAAGATCAAACAAATGAATTTTAGAACAGTTTGATAAAGGGAACAAATGATAAGCAAAATCTGCGTAGGGCGGCACCACTGATGAGAGATGTTTCCCCTTACAGGAGATGTCTCCTCTTCCATCCTCTGCATCCCATAATGATCCTGGGTCCATACTTCCAGAGGGATAAAAAAATAGGAACACTTTCAAGGGAGGGGATGGGACACAGAGTTCTGGTGGTGGGAATTGTGTGACTTGTACCCATTTTACCCTACAATCATGTCAATATTTCCATTTTATAAAGGGAGAGGGAGGGAGAGGTGTCTCCTCTAAGTAACAATCAAGGTCTTTTCTAAGTAGCATTCTTTTTTTTTTTCCTTTTTTTTTTTTTTTTAATGATTTAATAGTTATCTACAAGACCATAGGATGAAAGAGGTACTGCCTGGCTAGCGTGGGCACGTACTCTCTGGGTACTGCCTGCCTCTTCCTGGGTGCGTACTCTCTGGGTTGGAGAGAACGTGACTGGAGCTAGCCTGGGCTGGCTACTCACTCAGAGACTTGAGAGAGATGACCCAGGAACAGAGCTGGATCAAAGGAATGGAATGGGTGGGGATCTTTCAGGCAAAACAATGATTATGTAGATAATAAGGGAACATGCCATAGTATCAGGAATGCAGGGTGTTTTGTGAGGCAGGGAGTCTGATAAGAAGAGGCAAACCTTGGGGAGTTGTGTCCCTCCTCATTTGACCTCTCAGTAGGAGAGAGACTGACAGGATGGATGTCCCCTCAAGTCAAGCCCTGCCAAGCTCAACCACATCCTCACAATTTCCCTACAAAGTACAATTCCCCACAGTCTCTACCAGAGTTTTGTGTCCCATCCCCTGCATTGGAAGCTTTTCTGTTCTTTGTCTCTCTGGGAGCTTGGACCCAGGATCGTTATGGGGTGCAGAAGGTGGAAGGTCTGGCTTCTGTAATTGCTTCTCTGGTGGACATGGGTATTGACAGGTTGATCCATACTCCCAGCCTGTCTCTATCTTTCTCTGGGTGGGGGGGGGGGGTTGGCAGGCTCTGGAGAGGTGAGGTTCTAGGACACATTGGTGAGGTTGTCTGCCTGGAGAAGTCAAGTTGGCATTATGGTAGCATCTGCAACTTGATAGCTGAAAAAGCATTATGATATAAAGCAGAACAGATTGTTTAATAATCAGGTACCTAAAGGCAAGAATATAGCAGATGAGATTTGGGTTCTTCATTTTGGAAAAAGCTAGTAGATCTATTTTAGGTATATTCCGAGGGCCCCATGACCTAGTAGCTTTTGCTATCCTGATAGCTAACATACAGGTAGACCAAAGGTATTGTCTGGGGAGATGGTGTCAGAGTTGGAAATAGGACTAGAAAGCTGGATTTGAGTAGCTCCCAAATATGGGAAAAGTATATAAATACTGTTAACTGTAAACTCCATGGTTCTGATCTGGGGCCCATATTCATCACAAAAGCCTATGCAACCTCTGCATCCCTGTAGCTCTGAGCTCACATTTTATGGTCATAGCTAGGAACATTCTAGGCTGTACTCATTGCAGGACCCATCTACCATAAGTGGTAGAGTATGTTCACCCAACTTCCCTTTAAAGAATGGGATGGTCCCAACCATTGTTGATCTACATTGAGGGCGAGGCCCTATAGAGGACTACAGGAGGGTCCACTATGTTGTTCCTGATGGAGATGACCAGTGACAGTGGCGAGAGGGATCTGTTAGAGAACTAGACCCAACATGTTTATGTGGGAATTCTTAAGGAGATTTCAGCAGATTTTTGGCTGCAATGGGCAGCAAATTATGTATATGTCATTCATATCAGGTACCAACTAGCATGGCCAGGTGCTTTGGCTTCATAGACTCTTATTCATGTTTGAGTAGTTACAGCTCTTTGCTGACAATCAGATTAGGCCATGGGCTATATACAAGCCTATAACCAGTAAAGTCTTGGCATGTTGAGATATCTTTCATGGACATTCCTCCCATACTTGACTAGTCTTGTTAGTTCCTCTAGGTAGAAGTCATTTTATTTATTTATTTCTAAAATTAAAGTAACATTGAATTTTAGGTGTGCACCATTAAAAACCAGTTACTAAATTCAATTCTTATGCATGTTTATTGCCAGTACTAAGCACAGATGTTTTTCATCTAGATAGATAAAGTCATCTAGGTCCATAATGATTCATAGCATGATTTTTCTACATAAAAAAACTAAAATGTGAGAAATATCTGTAGTATGTAACTAGGAGACAGTTGTAATCAAAGAGCCTAAAAAAGTTTTATTTTGAGGGTCAGGCGGTAATGCAGTGGTTTAAGTGCACATGCACAAAGCGCAAGGACCAGCGCAAGGATCCGGGTTCGAACCTCCAGCTCCTACCTGCATGGGAGTCGCTACACTGGTGGTGAAGCAGGTCTGCAGGTGTCTGTCTTTCTCTCCCCATCTCGGTCTTCCCCTCCTCTCTCCATTTCTCTCTGTCCTATCCAACAACGATGACATCAACAACAACAACAATAATAATAATAACCACCACAACAATAAAAATACAACAAGGGTAACAAAAGGGGAAAAAATAGCCTCCAGGAGCAGTAGATTTGTGGTGCAGGCACTGAGTCCCAGCAACAACCCTGGTGGCCAAAAAAAAAAGTTTTATTTTTACCTAAGCCCATATAAAGTCAAGCATGCATTATTTATATTTTTCTTATCATATATCCATTAAACACAAAACACCAAATTATTTTAATACATCACTGTTCTATAAAGGTGACAATGTAGATAAGAAGGTTCAAGTGTCAGCAGTTAAATATTGAGAAATGGAATAGTATGCTGACAATGCAAGATATTAGAGCATTAAAAACACACATTGTGGATAGAGAAAAATAAACATTGCTCAAAAGAAACTTAGTGTCCTAAGTATACCCTGTGAAAAAATCATGTCTTAAACCTCTCAGAAAAAGTGGGCTTATTTATAAATGCAAAATATTTCCACTTAACGGCCATCATTCTATTTCAGAAAAATTAATACTCAGTTTGTGTACAACTCAATGTAACATGATTGATTATTTAAATTCTCTAAATAAGCTATTTCTCCAGAGATTGTTTCCTGACATTTGTAAGCAGTACATGATAGGCAAGAATAACTTTTTTTCCTCCCAGCACCTGGATATAAGAGTATCCTCTAAGTTAAGGTATATAATTAATCTAAAGTAGAATAAATGAGCAAAAATAATAGTCAAAACTACTTCTGGGCCAGAGCAAGAATTTGACATCACATATCATCATACTGTAATCCATATAAAGGAGATATCAGCTGGAAAATGTACTTTATTATTCAATCCTGACAGTAGACCAGGAACAAACCAGATATTGTTATAACGATTGAGACTTATGCTTCTTCTTCTTCTAGCATTTGCCCTTCTTCCGTAGCCAGTTAACAGCGCCAGGTTGAGCCTGATGTAAAGTTTCGAGACCTCCTTTGAATCTGGAGAGTGGCAGTCGTTGACTATGTGGGTCATAGTCTGTCTGTGGCAGTTCGGGTCATCTCTGGCTCCCCAGCGATGGAACATAGCGGCGCACTGGCCGTGGCCTGTTCGATAGCGATTGAGGAGGGCCCAATCATAACATGCTAGGTCAAAGCTGGGTTGACGCTTGCAGGGGTCTGTGATGAGGTGTTTGTTCTTTACCTCAGCTGACTGCCAACTCTGTTTCCAAGAGTCTGGAACAGAGAAGTTCAGTGTAGGCGTAGGGGACCAGATTGGATGACGAGACGTCAAGTGTTGGACAGGGTGGGCGAAGATATCCGCGTATATTGGCAGGTCCGGTCGAGCGTAGACTTATGCTTATCCTAAATCACAAGAAAAGTTGGTAGTGTTGGAAGAAATGAATACAAAACCATAGAACACACTTCACTATATTGCTCTTTCAGTAGTAATAAGTGATTCTATTTCATGAAGGTATCATTTAGTAATTAATAATGTTGTAGGCTTGACCTGTTCTGATTATATAGCTTTTTGCTATTATTTAATTTGCTTACATGGATTTTCATTCATATATGTCTTATATCTGTCGTATATGATAGGTCATTGTGACCACTGAGGTAATTAATGTCTGGTGTCTCTTTACAGATACATTCTACCATTGTATACTGTGAACTGTGAATAGAACTCAAAAGCTCACTGATAGTAATAGTTATTATTAGAGTGGCATGTATTAAATTTTTAAGTATGTGTCGGAAGCTTCTCTAAGTGCTTTGTATATATACTCCTATTTAAACTTTGGAAATTTATGGATCTTCTCATTTTACAGGTAAAAGAGTAAAACAGTAACTTAATGACAAATAGGAAGTTGCAAATCAGAATTTAAACCCCGGTTGTCTGACTTGAGAGTTTCTGCGTATAGTTGCTACTCCACAAGTTCTGTTAGCACGCATGTAGGCATACACAAACAACTCCCCACAAAAGAAGTTGGTTGTATATGTAATTTTTACTGTTGTTGTTGGATAGGACAGAGAGAAATAGAGAGAGGAAGAGAAGACAGAGAGGGGTAGAGAAAGATAGACACCTGCAGACCTGCTTCACCACTTGTGAAGCGACTCTCCTGAGTCGCCGGGGGCTCAAACCGGGATCCTTACGCCAGTCCTTGAGCTTTGTGCCACCTGCGGTTAACCTGCTGCTCTACCACCTGACTCCCAACCCTGCCCTTTTCATTTCCTCTAATTATTCCATAGTGTTACATTGTCATTCGCTTTTTAAAAAGTTTTTTCAGTTCCATTGATAAGAGTACATGAAATAAAAAGTTAAATGCTACATGATGTATATTATCAGCTAATGTATTTTGCATATCTAATAGCTAGCTAGCTGTAGCTTTTGTGTTTTGTTCAATATATAAAGTAGATTTATTGAAATTATTTTTGAATATAAAATAATTTTAAGAATGATTAAATTAAGATTATGTGATTTATTTTAAAAGATTATAAATTTAGTCATTCCTGTAGGTAATAATATTAGTCTCTACTATTTTAATTTTCTTGTGTGTATTTTTGTTGTCTTTGTCTATATTTATTTTCCATGCATAAGCTACTCTGTACATTGGAATAAAGTTAGTTTCTGTTGGAAGTTCATGGTAGAGCAGGAGTGTAATCACTGTTGTTATTATTTTGTGTTTGTTATATAAGGCTAGAAGTATCTTTTAAGGAAATCTCCACTGTTCATGGACTCAGATAACGATTTCTTTTTCTTTTTTTTTTTTTTTTTTTTAACACCAGAGCACTGCTCAGCTCTGGCTTATGGTGGTGCGGGGGGATTGAATCTGGGACTTCGGAGCCTCAGGCATGGCAGTCTCTTTGCATAACCATTATGCTATCTACCCCCACCCAGGTAATGATTTCTAAAGCTTGTTTTTATGAAAACTTGTAATAATTTCTTTGGTAAGATGGTAATGAACAGTAGGGTTTGAATCACACCAAAATATGATTATATAGTTTGGTCTCTTGTCTTAAGTTCCTCATACTTATCAATGAAAGAAAAAGGACTTATGACCCATGGCATGATATAGTGCTTATTGTAATCAAATAATAATTTTAAAAAATCCCTTACTTGGGTGATAGCAAATATTCATTTCATGTTTTAATTTTATTGTGGATAAAATTATACTAACCTAACAATTTTTGGTAAAACATAGCCACCTTAATTATAATTTTGTAGCTTCCCAGACAGTATCTAAGAATTATATATTTTAGGATACTCTAAATAGAGTATAGAAAACAGAGTGCAGAGAAAGGTAATATTTATAATTGAAATTAAACCAAGATGAAAATGACATTGTAAAGTAGATATTGCAAAGTAGATCACACAGTAAAGTATTATTTTAGTTTTTGTTCTGAATCAGAGTTTATTCAAGGATTAATTTATCTCTGAGCTCTCATGTTATGTTAGGTGTTAAATTAACTATTTACAAATAGTTAAATTATAGACCAGAAGGTGGGAGAATTGTGAGACATACTTATTGGTTCACCAGAAATTCAAGATAAAATTCTGTAAATATTTCTGAGATTTACTAAATCAGATTTTCCTTCAATGTGCAAAGTCAGTCCTAGCTACTGGGAGTTTAATTCTAGAAGCTAGGACTAAGTGTAGATTATTATTTCATAGAAAATAGAAATAACTCTAAGAACCTGTATTATGTATCTAAACTTTGTCAGTCTGAGAAACTGTCCCTGAAGACACCTTTAGAATGTGTGTGTATATTAGATAATTATCCAGTCACTTTACCATGAATGTTAGGTGATTAAATTAATTGTACAGGCAACTATTTAGGAGGAAGGGGCAGATTTATTATTTATTTATTTTTGGATTGTGATAGAAATTCAGACAGAAGGGTAAGATAGAGTTGGGGGTGGGGCAAGGAGGAGAGAAGAGATATGCACTATTGCTTCATCACTCATGAAGCTCCCCCCCTGCTGGGGAGAAGGGGCTTGAATCCAGCTCTCTACACTATGGTGTGTATGCTCAGTGAGGTGTGCCACTACCCAGCCTCTGCAAATTTATTTTATTTTCTGTGGAGGCCAGACTTCCAAACGGTTTCACTCCTTCTGCGTTGCCTTTTCATTTAGCTACCAAAGCAGCGAGTGAGACTCTAAGCTTCCCTGCTGCACTCTAATATTCCTGTATGGAGTACTGCCTGGACTGTATACAGGACAGTATACATTCTTACCCAGTAAGTTTTTTTCTCTGACCCTGTTATTTTTTTTCTTTGATTTTCTATTTAGACTCATGGAAATCTAGTTTCATTATTCCTTTTTATCTTTAAACAAATCTTACTGATTTAGCCTTGATTTTTGGTAGCATGTAATTTTGTTTTTGCCTCCAGGGTTATTGCTGGGGCTCAGTGCCTGCACCATGAATCCACTGCTCCTGGAGACCATTTTTTCCCCTTTTGTTGCCCTTGTTGCTTTATCATTGTTGTGGTTATCATTATTGTTGTTGTTGCTGTTGTTGGATAGGACAGAGAGAAAGATAGACACCTGCAGACCTGCTTCACCACCAGTGACACAACTCCCCTGCAGGTGGGGAGCCAGGGGCTTGAACCAGGATCCTTATGCCGGTCCTTGCTTCGTGCCACCTCCCGACTCACAGCATATAATTTCTTAAGTATATGTTCACACCTGTAGATGTACATAAACACTCACCACATATACCACCAAAATTGCAGTGTCATTACTCTTTCTTTTTTGGGGTTCTTCTATTTCTCTTTGGCAATCACCACATTTTTAGAATCTAAGAATTCTTTTTATTTCCTTTTAAATTATTTGCAGATTTGCTTTTGTTATATTTCTTATATGAATGAAGTCATCTAGTAACTGTCTCTTACATCCTAACTTATTCACTCATAATATCCCCCTCAAGTACCACCCAAGTTGTCATGAAAGGTACTACACCACTTAATCATTTTTTCAACAGCTGAGTAGTATATTAGGCTTATACCAGAAATTCTTCATCTGGTCATCTGTTGTGCATTTATGTAGCTGTTGTGGACTACATTGATGTGAATGTAGAGTTACAATTTTTTTTCTATTTTAAAACATTTTTAATATTCAATTTATCTTTTTGATGTTTTAATAATTTTACTTATTTACTTTTAATAGGATAGAAACAAAGAGAAATCAAAAAGGAAGGGGAAGAGAGGGAAAGAGAGACACCTGCAGCCCTGCTTCACCACTTGTAAAGCTTACCCCTGCAAGTGGGGTCCCAAGGCTTGAACTGGCTTATTTATTTTCTATTTGTGTATTTATTAGAAACAAAGAAAAATAGAATGGAAAGGAAGATGGATAGATAGATGGATGATAGATGGATAGATATAGATAGATAGATAGACAGACAGACCTAAGCTTCACCACTTGTACAACTTTCCTCTAGCAAGTTGGGACTGGGGGCTTAAACCTGGGTCCTTGCACATTATAACATGCACTCATTGGGGTGTTCCACCATGTGACCCCCAAATATTATTTATTTATTTTAAATTTTTATTTGTCAATGAGAAAGGAGGAGGGAGAGAAAGAACTAGACATCACTCTGGCACATGTGCTGCCGGGGAGCGAACTCAGGACCTCATGCTTGAGAGTCCAAAGCCTTATCACTGCACCGCCTCCCGGAACACTATTTTCAGATCTTTTAAAAAAGATCATTTGTCAATGAGAATGATGCACAGAAAGAGAACTAGAATATCTTTTGTGCATATGTAATGCCAGGCATTGAAACCATGCTTGCAAATCCTTTGTTCACTGTGCCAACTTCAGACTGCCCATGTTTATCACCATTATTTTTATTGTGTATATAGGCCATTTTCAAGGGGATGGAGCAGTACTCTTGTGGTGTTGATTTGCATTTCCCTAACCATAAGTGCAGTTGAAACTTTTCTCATACGCTTATGGGCCATCTGTATATCTTCTTTTGTCTATTCATGTCTTTTGCCCACTTCTTTTTTTTTTAAATTGTGATTTTCCTATCTTTCTTGTTGAGTGAGCTCTTTACATTTTGGATATCAATCCCTTGTCAGATGTATGATGTAAAAATATCTTCTCCCAATTAGTAAGTTGCCATTTTGATTTTGTTCTAGTTTCTTTCACTGTGTAAAGGAAGGCAATTTGGTTTTTGATATTTTTTTTCAGTGAAATTTCTTAATTCTCAATCAGAGATTATATATGTTTCCCAGTACAAGTGCTGCTCTATGGTTCTTTGGGGGATACCACCTAGTAGATCAAAAGTATAAATAGATGTTGGTTTTCAGAATTAAACAGTGCTTTATCTTAAAATTTAAATTTACCAATATTTGTCCCTCAAAGAGCACTTTTATAAACATTAGGCTTCCAAATCTATATAGCATTGTATTGAGTGGAAAAACTTTAGTTCATAGAAATAATATGATGATCTTACTCACTGAGGATCTAAGAAACAAAGCAAAGAACAATGCAGGGTAGATCCCCAATGGATAACAGTTTGTGGAGCTCAGAGAGGGGAACAGAGGAGCAATAAATGTTTTTTTGTTTTTTTGTTTTTACAAATACTTACCATACAGTTTTGTACTTCTGTTTGCTAAATAATAGCACCTTTTACTACTTGTACAGACCTTTTCCTAATTTACATCCAGTCCCCTACCAAAAAGAAAAAGAAAAATTCTTTTTTTTAAATAACCAAATGATTTATAGAATAATCTCATAACTCAGAAATAACTACTGGTAATATTTGGGTGAACTTGGGGCCGGGTGGTAGTGTACCCGGTTAAGCTTCACAAGTGGCAAAGCCAATCTGCAGGTGTCTGTCTTTCTCTCTCCTGAGTGTCTACTGACTATTATTGTAGGTATCTCCTAAGACCTACATTCCTTTCTATAAATCACAGTATCCTTATCACACCCAGGAAACTTAGCTATATACATACTTTTTCTCTTCTACAGTTTATTTTTGTTCCAAACATGTCCTTACTATATAATTTTTCAATCCCAGATCCAATGAAAGACTATACAGTGCATTTAATTATTATGTTCCTTTAACTTTTACTTTTATCTGTAATTCCACTGACATTTTTTAAGGGTCCTTAACAGTTATCTTACAGGGGGTTTTTAACCCTGCTTTGTCTGATTACTGGTATGTATTTACATTCATATTAAACATTTTTGGCAAGAATTCTACACAGGAGGTGGTATGGTTCCACAGGATCACATTACAAGTCATAGTGTCCATTTTCCTCATTACTGGCAGTAAGGATTGACCACTTGATTTGGGTAAAATGTTCTATTCTACAGGTAACTTTTATCCTTCACAATAACCTGTTCAGGATTATGAAACTGGGGAGTTGGGCGGAAGTGCAGCGGGTTAAGTGCAGGTGGTGCAAAGCGCAAGGACCTGTGTAAGGATCCTGGTTCAAGCCCCCTGCTCCCCGCCTGCAGGGCGGTGAAGCAGGTCTGCAGGTGTCTTATCTCTCCCCCTCTGTCTTCTCCTCCCTCCCCATTTCTCTCTGTCCTATCCAACAACGACATCAATAACAACAACAATAATAATTACAACAATAAAAACAAAGTCAAAAAATGGAAGTAAATATTTTTTTAAAAGATTATGAAACTATCTTATTTTTTTATTCATTCATTTATATTTTTTATTTTTTACCAGAACACTGCTCAGCTTTGGTTTATGGTGGTGCAGTGGATTGAATCTAGAACTTTGGAGCCTCAGGCCTGGCAGTCTGTTTGCATAACCATTATGTTATATACCCCCACCCAGAAACTGTCTTCTTGTCAACAACTTTCCATGCAATGATTTTTGATATCATTGATGAATCTGATAAGTTTAGGTTTTATGTGAACTCCTCATTCCTTATAGTTGCTATATTAACCAATTTGTCTTCAGAAGGCCCATTTAAATAACATACCATATGTAACATAAGGCTTATTTTGTAATACAGTCTTTACATTTAGCATTAGCAATCTATTGAAGTCCTTAAAGAGTTTCTTTCTAAATATCTCAAATTTTCTTTAAATAAGAGCTTCAAATACGACATTTTACATAGTAGTTGCCTTATCACATATATTGGACAAACTTTATGTACTTACCTTACTTTACATATAAAGAAAAAATCATCTATACACAAGCAGAATTAAATTGGATCCATCAAACTTGAGCTCATCTGTCTCACTGGTTAATAGAGAAAATTCTTTTTGCTTCACAAAATTACAGGACAATCTGTCAATCAAACCCTTCGCTTGTCTCTTACAAGATTTATACTAGGTTGTCTGTCACATCTTCTGTGTTCTGTATTTGCTGTAGATCTTACTTTATCAGCTCTAATGAAGCAAGCAACATAGAAAGTTGAGATAAGGTTTCTATCAAAATCTAATTCCCAATCAGAAGTCAAAAGGGCAGTCCTAGGAAGAATTTAGCCATCTGCAGAAACCTAGAAGAAACTTTGCTAAGAGACAGATAATTATAATAGTGGAACTTTTTGAGAAAGTTAACTATGACCGATGCTCAAATATTACCCATAAAAATAAAAACTGATCTTTCTATTATGCAAAATAGAAAGGCAATTTAAATAAGGACATATATGTTTGATTTAAACTTTTCTCACTATGAAAAATCTGACAGTATTTCTAAGCAAGTGATCTAGACATGAACAATATATAGTAAAGCCTATAGTAATAAACATATATATCTCAATGGCTTTGAAACCTGTGTCCAACAGACTAGCCAATGTGCATTATATATATATGCTTTTAATTAGTGTTTAGTAACTTTACCTAATAAAAATATGGGGATATTGAGGCATGCATTTTTATAATATTTTGCCTGAGGCATTAGTGTAGTTCAGTATGACACTGGATTTAAGAATTCATTCAATGAGTGAGACACTGAACGTTTAAAATTAAATATATTCTAGGAGCTTTCAGTCATAGAAATGAAGAAGCAGTGTCACAAACAACTGAAATGAAATACAAAGTACCCATATGAAGAAAAACTTCTGTAATTCACAACTAGAATTTCCTATTTTGATGTGTGTTGGTAAAGATATGAGCAGCAGAAGGTGATGTTGCTACGTGCTAATAAATATGACACAGGGCAGCTAGAGTGGATGGTGATGGTGTACATGGTTCTGTCATGGCCCATCTGAATGTATCTTAACAGTGACATCATTACATTGCTTGATTTATAACATTAATTCTTATCATTATTCTCTTTAGGAGTTAATGTATCTGAATTTTGGAATATCATTAATTTAGGAATAAACACCTTGATGTTGAATGTAAATAAAAAATTCTATAGATTAAAGTATACACCATGCTAACTATTAGAAATGATAGCATGGATCTGTGTTTATTGGTGTGCACAGAAAATTTCAAAATATTGCTGAAGGTAAAAGCGAGCTTCAGAACAATCTATCTTGTATCTTTTCTTTTCTTTGTTTCTAATGAAACAGAGAGTGGCAGAGATAGACATTCAGTAAAGCACTACCTACGCTAGTGAAGCTTTCTCCCTACAGATGGGAACTGTGGAGCTTAAACTTAAACCCTTGGGCTTGGTAACATGTATGTTCCACTGCATGCATCACTGTCTGGCCCCAATCTTGCATTTCTTGTGAGAATTTTTAGGCATAGAGAAGTCTATAATTTATTCATCAATTTCATGTTATAGTATACTTGTGTTGCTTTCTTCTTATTCTTATTAATATCATTATTATTTGCTTTTGTGGTCAACATTGTTCATCTGAATATTCCTTCATATATGCATGTTGGGGACTGAACTCTGTGTCTCGTCTATGGAAAAACATGTGCTCTATTATTCAACTACATATCTAGCCATATGGATAATACACATTTTTTAAAAAAAAAATTTATTTTACTTTTATCCCCCTTTTGTTGCCCGTGTTGTTTTTACTGTCGTTATAGTTATTACTGTTGTTGTTACTGATGTCATCATTGTTGAATAGGACAGAGAGAAATGGAGCAAGGAAGGGAAGACAGAGATGGGAAGAGATAGACAGACACCTGCAGACCTGCTTCACTGCCTGTGAAGTGACACCCCACCAGGTGGGGAGCCGGGGCCTCAAACCAGGATCCTTATGCTGGTCCTTGTGTTTGTGCCCCGTGCACTTAACCCACTGTGCTACCACCCGACCCCCCAATACATATATTTACACTCTGGCTCAGCTTTGGTTCATGGTGGTACCTGGGGTTGAACCTGGAATCTCAGAGCCTCAGGCATGTAAAAACCTTTTGTGTGACCGTTATGCTACTTCCCCCACTCCTCATATGATCATTACACAAATCTTCCAAACACTGGTTTAAATGTTTCCTGGACACTTACTTTAAAGTGGAACAGTTTGAATTGTAGGCTTATCCATGCTCTTCTTCCCAGTGGCTGTTAAAACTTTACGATTTGTGTAGTTCTCTCTCAATCTAAATTGTAATTGCCTCTAAATTATAGAGATCTTATTATGAGAATTAGTACTATATTCTATGTACCTTTTTGTTTTTCTAAAAAGCTCATTGGAAACTGAGGCACCGTAAGTTCTGATTTAAAATAACTCTTTAATACTAACCTCTCTTGTTCTGGATAACTGATTATATGATAAATGATTTTATTTGCAGAACTGGCAATAAAATTTTAACCTGTTTGTTATGCTTTACTTTCACAGTAGCCTGTATGAGAAACATTTTAACATTCATATTAGTAAATGAAAGGAAATTGGTGACTGTAAGAAATTGATGACTTAGTGTTTATTTGTTCAGGGAGGGAAACTGTTTAAGTAACTGGGTTTGGTTGGAAGATAAAATGGAACTTATCTTGTCTATCTGATATTAGTGTATTTGAATTTCAAAGTTCTGTCTAGTCTTAACAGTTTGGAGAGAGTATTTGAATTGTTAAAGTGGACCAGATTACTGGTAGAGCTGTACTTATGGTTATGAATCAATAATTTGATTTCATTATTTTTTTTTTGCCTCCTGGGTTATTACTGGGGTTCATTGCCTGCACTATAAATCCACTGCTCCTATGGCCATTTTTTCAATTTTTATTTACTTATTTTTGAGAGGATAGGACTGAGCAAAATTGAGAGGGGAGGAGAACATAGAGAAGGAGAAAGAAAAATATAGACACCTGCAGACCTGCTTCACAGCTTGGGGAGCCAGGAGTTCGAGTCAGGATCCTTGAGTAGGTCCTTGCACTTTGTACCATGTGTGCTGAACCTGGTGCACCACTGCCCAGCCTCCTTACTAACAGTTTTAATTTTTTAAACTTATCCTACAAACACATCTTCATGTACTATAACAAAAGTAAAAAAAAAAAAAATGGTGGGACAAGTACACTTAACCATATGTTTTAAAAAGATTTATTTATTAGTCAGATGGGATGGAGGATAGGGTAAGGAGAGAGAAATTTCACTCAGATATATTTAGTATATGTAACACTGGGTTTGAATCTGAGGTTTCACACATTTAAGTCTTGCACTCTACACTGGGCTACTTTCCTGGCCATGCTGGCTTTTTAAGTCACAAACTACTGGCTATTAAACAAAAAACAAAACAAAAAACCAAAAAAAAAAAAACACCTTGTGAAATATTAGTAATGAAGCATTTGTTCTCTCTGTTGTTTCTAATTTCTTCATTATGGTGGATTTGGATTCCAAGTATGTAATTCTTTAACAGTGTGAAATGTTACTGTGTTTCTCTATGACATTTGCATTTTTAAATGTGGAAAAGTCTGTGAGTCTAACCAAATTACTTGAATATTAAACATGTTTATTTTCAATATATATGGAGATTCAGAGTCATGAGCTCTATTTCACTAGTTTTTCCAGGTGAAATAGGCCAACTAAAAGATTTTGTCAGTTGCTTTCCTATTATGATTTAATTTAGTTTCAGAATTTTCAGTAGATTATATGTGTAAAAGAAGTTTCAGATAAGAAAAAGAATGCAAAATCTATTAGACATACTGTATGAGCAATGTTTATGAGATAGTTTAAAATATATTGGCAGTACAAAATTACTAGGTGCAGTTTTTGCCTATAGCAGTTGACTATCAAGTGATTAGAAATGTTGGAAAGCTTCATATGAAAGAGAAATCTGCAAAAGTCTATATCTACTCATAGCAAGTTGCCAAATCCATGAATTATGGCATTTTAATATAATTTTATTCTTATATCAGAGTTTTAAAATGTTTTTAGCTCTGGGAAATTGCTTTCTCCAGTTGACAAATGATTAAATGTAGGTCCTTTTTTATGTTAGAAATGATTCTAGTTTATTTATATTGGTTCATGAGAGTACATAAATTGAAGACTTAATGATTTACTGTTTATCATATTTTGCTTTCATACAGGGTTAACTCATTGAACACCTTTATAGAGTCACTTTTTCTAAGGCTGGAGAACTGGGAGAGGGAAGATGTAAATTCTGACAAAGGGGTATATGTATTGGTTTTTTTCAGTGGTGCACACCTGAAATATATACAGTATTTTGCAGTGCTGTAATGCCTCAATTAAAATAAAATTAAATAATCATAGAAAAATAATAAATCTTTAATAGCACCCGCAAACTCTTTGAGAGCATTAGAGTACAATTGAATGCAATTAGATTATAATAATCATCTGAAGTCAGTAGTTTCTTTTTTGGGAGGGAAATACTACAAACAAGTAAAAATTTAAAAATGGGGGCCAGGGAATTGACTCCAAAGCAGAATTCATACTTTGCATGTATAACACCCTGGGTTTCATTACTGGTACCCCATTTAAAAATGGCAGAATCATTCTTTATTCTCTTATTCTCATAAAAAAGTAACCAGACTTTTGATTCTTTTTAATTTAGTCTGAGTGCATCGGAAATGTTAAAGAATTACAGAGACAAAGAAAGGACCCATGTCCTTTGCTATGCTTAGAAATATGAATTGCTAGCCTATTTAAAAAATGAAGATGTTGTTAAAATATCTGTAAGTTTTTCCTTTCACAGTCATAAATTCCTTCCATTATCTTAGGGACTTTCTACTAACATTAATAATTTTTATCCAGTTATTTTTAAGTGCAATTATTAATATGAATTATTTGTGCTGGGGATGAGAATCAGTTAACAAACTGATACTTATTTATAAAGAGCTTTTTGTTGTTGTTGTTGGACAGAGGTGCTCTTGTGTTTGCCAGAGCACTGCTACTTGGGAGCTGATTTCAGGAAATAATAAGGAGCATCTAGAAATTCATGTCCAACTGATTTACTATTTACTCTTATTATTTTGGTTTGTACAAGTTTAGCTCATTAAACACCTTTTATGAATCTCCTTTTACTGGAAGTAAAGTGGGGAAAAGTACCAAAATGGCTTCTGAAAAATTACTGTTGGCAAAACAAGATTATAGGGGAAGCAAAACATTGAATTCAAAATATTTATAATTAGAGTATAGCCAGTACAAAAATCCAAAGAATAGAGGAAGAGAACATTTTCAGAATAAGCAAAGTAATTCTTGCTAAAGTTAGAATGTGTTTGTATTTTTATGTTTGTTACATGCTGATCTTTCTACTCATATTGCTGCTACTTCACTTAAAACTTAAACTGTTAAGTGATAGAAATTGAAAGATTTATTAAGGAAAAAAGATTTATTTAGGAAAGCTATTAAGGGAAGGGATGGGACACGGAGTTCTGGTGGTGGGAATTATGTGGAGTTGTACCCCTCTTATCTTATGGTTTTTGTCAGTGTTTCTTTTTTATAAATAAAAATTTTTTTAAAAAGGGGGAAAAAAGAAATTTTAAAGATGACTGTAACAACCATAGCTGAGAATGAACTTACATTCCAGTAGGACAAACAGACCCTTTAATAAGTAACTAAAGTGCAGAATTTGGATGGAAAATGCAGAGCTATGATGGAGTTACATCAGAAGTCAGGGGAATCAACTCAGTTGGAATGAGAATGATAAGATCCTAAATGCTTCAAAGATGTAGGATGCCTACACAGTAAATGTTTTGTTGAGATGTAGCATCTTGAAGGATAAGGAGGATTTTCCCCTGTGAACCCTGTGTGAAGAAGACCTGGAGACTGAAAATAGCACATAGTCTGCTTTACCAAAATGTCAGATTTGAGGGTGAAGACGCAGAAAATGATTGTAGATAAACGGAATTCATGTGGTTTTCATATCATAACTTGGATGCCATGTTGATATATTTGGAAAAGATATTAGAGGTAACTCTGTACCTTCAGATTACTTAAGGGAATAACTTGATCAGATCTTTTATTAAAAACATTATGCATGTGGGTGTGTGGAAGTAGAAGAATGACTGGAAAGAGAAAAAACACAGGTGTCCCTTTTCATTGGTAAAAAATATTGATTGGTTTCTACAATGATCAGAGTATGGTTGGAGACTCTTAATTTATAAAGCAAAGAAAATCTGGCCCAATCCTGTTCATAAATTAGCAGTCGAAAAGATACGTCAGCAAATCAGGAGATACTAATTTGATGGCAAATCAAAAAAGGGAACCCATTTCTTATAAATGTAATTTAATGCTATATTTACTACATAAGCTAAGTTTCTTGAATTTTTTGAAATCCTTTCAAGTTTATAACTACGTGAATTTAGAATTTTGGGGGACAGACAGACCTTGGGAGGAAATATGAGCCAGATTTTGATAGATGGCTTTGATAGCTCTTAAAACTTTTGGTATGGATACAGTCTCTCAGGATTGCTATCTTGTAAGAGTTTAGATTTGACATCAACAAATGCCCACCAGGCAGAGGAAGCAGAAAATGAAAAAGAAAATCATAAAAAAATAAACATAGTCAGGAATCTGAAATCTTTAGATTCATAAATCTTTATTTGCCACCATTTAATTTTTTATTTTTATTTATTTATTGGCTAGAGACAGTCAGAAATCAAGAGGGGAAGGGGAGATAGAGAGACAGAGACTGAGAGACACCTACTGCCCTGCTTCACCTCTCTCAAAGGTTTCCCCCTGCAGGTGGGGACCAGGGGCTCAAACCTGGGTCCTTGAGCATTGTAACATGTGTACCCCACCAGGTGTGCCACCATGAAGCCCCATTTGTCTCTGTTTAAGTAAATGCTGAATAATGTAGACAGCAATTCTACATACAGTAAGTGGTAGGCTGTTTTTGCTATTTATTGCATTTGGTGTTTTGCTTGTTTTATCAGCATTTTTAATCAGCCCCGCTTCGTTTTATTGTACATAATTTTATACATTACTGTTACTCTCTTTTGAAGATATTTTCCCTTGCAGTAACACTGCATGCTTTAGGTGTACGTCATTATAAATCAGCATCTGTATAAACTACATTAAGTCCATCACTGTAAATCCAAATACACTTTATGAAGCATTTAGGAAGATCTTATTGACTTTAGTGAAAACTACTTTAGTAAAGTGGTAATATGGGGCAAAATCTATAATATAATGATTGCAGGAGTTTGTTTCCTTTTTACATTTAAGATGGGAGAGTCTTGGAGATCTAAGAATTAAGTAGGCTTGTTGGCAAACGCTAGAAGAAGAAGAAGTAGGCTTGTTTAGGAATAAGGGAATGTCAGGAGAAATTAACCTTGAGAATAAGGAGATAATAGAGGGTGCTTGCTGGTTAAATGTTTGTGGAGCATTAGAAGTCGGAAGATTGCAGACTTGATGGCCCCTAATTATTCTTTGAAGCCAAAAGAGTTCTGAGATAAAAGCCTGAGGCAAAGAAGGAATTGAGTAGGACACTGGAGACAAGAGCTAAAATTTGGAAGTGTTTTTTTGTGGGAAGTGGCAGAGGGAACAGACCAACAGAATGTCGAATTGCTGAGTGGTTTTGAGAGCTTGGAAACCATAAATTTGCAGTGGCACTAGTCCACATGATTGTTGTATTTCCTCCAGCAGAAATCTGCAATCCAGTTTTGAAAACTCAAAAAATATTGATTGGAACTGAATCTGGAGATGCTATGAACCCAGGATGGTATAAGACAGCTATCAAATCTCATAAATTCACATATCTAGATGACAGAGTAGACTGAATAATTCTGACAATTTTAAAGTTAGTAAATATTTTATCTGAAGTGAAAATAGACATAATTGGTTTCTAATCTAGTATTAGTAATTCAGGTATTTCCCCAGTACTTAAACACTGTACATAATCACTGGATATACTGCTTTCCCTAACACTACCTCCCCTCCCCCCAATTCTTCAGTGTATGTTTTATGCTTGGAAACTTCCTTATTTCAGTCAGATCATTAAATCCGTGTGTTAATTTCTGAATTAACATGTAAGAATGTGCTTAATATTGGTGGGTGATATCTCTTAAAGAGATGTGAATGACCACTACCAAAAGGTAGATTCTGAGGCAATTCCTACCTCAGAGTCTACCTTTTAGGCAACCATCAGTATTAGATACACCCTAGGTTTTTACCTTCTTAAATAAGCCCGATACTCCTCTGGTGGCTTGTTTTTATAGTCACACTTCCACATCTTGTCAACACAGCATTTATCATCAAATTTTATGGTCTTTTCCTTTCACTTTTGAATTGCATGATCTAAGATATACACCTGCAGACCTGCTTCACCGCATGTGAAGCGACTTTCCTGCAGGTTGGGAGCCGGGGGGCTGGAACTGGTATCCTTAAACAGATCCTTGTGCTTTGCGCCACTTGCGCTTAACCCGCTGCACTACCGCCTGACTCCCTATTTTTATAATCTTTTGGGATTATAGAATCCTATAAGTTTTTGGGATTCTTGGGGTATACTATCATGTTGTCAATGAATAATGATAGCATGATTTCTTCTTTTCCAATAGTATACATTTGATATCTTTTATCTAACCTGTTTGAAGTGGTAAAGGCCTCCAGGACTTGTTGAATAGTAATGGTGATAGAGGACATCCATGTCTGGTTCCAGATTTTAGGGAGAAAGCTTTCAGTTTTTCCCCATTGAGAATGTTAACTGCGGATATATTACAAATGAACTTTATTATGCTGAGAAATTGTCCATAAATTCTAAGCATCTGGAGGGCCTTTTTTTTTCTTTTTGCCTCCAGAGTAATTATTGCTGGGGCTCCATTGCCTGCAGTGTGAATGCATTGCTTCTGGAGGCCATTTTTCCCATTTTGTTGCCCTTGTTGTTATTGTTGCCGTTGCTGTTGTAGGAGAGGACAGAGAGAAACCGAGAGGAGGGGAAGACAGAGACTGGGAGTGAAAGACACCTGCAGACCTGCTTCACCTCTTGTGAAGCGACCCCCCCTCACCCCCGCAGGTGGGGAGCTGGAGGGCACGAACCAGGATCCTTGCGTTTGTTCCAGCGCTTTGCACCACATGCGCTAATCTGCTGTGCTACCGCCTGGCCCCCCTTCTGGAGGAGCTTCATCATAAATGGATGTATCTTGTCAAATGCCTTTTCTGCATCAACTGAGAGAATCATGTGATTTTTATCTTTCTTTTTGTTGATACTGTGAATTATATTGGTTGAATTACAAATGTTGAACCATCCCTGCTTCTCAGGGATAAACCCCACTTGGTCTTGGTCATTTATTCTCTTGATATGTTGTTGAATTTGACTTGCTAAGGTTTTGTTGAGAATTTTTCTATCATTGTTAAGCTATAAGGTCAAGGAGATAGGTCTATAATTCTTTTGGGGAAGAATCTTTTCCTGCTTTTGAGATTAATGTGATGGTAATTTTGTAGTTTGTGTTTAGGAGTAGTTCCCCTTCTTCAATTTTCTGGAAGAGTTTAGGGAGAACTGGTGTTAGTTCTTCCTTGAAAGTCTTATAGAGTTCATTGGTAAAACCATCTGGACATGGACTTTTATTCTTTGGGAGTTTTTTGACTACTGACTAAATTTCTATGTTAGAGATTATAATTTTTATTTATTAGATTATATTAGAGATTGATTTCTATATTAGAAACCAAACTTATTTGCTGATGATGTGACAATATAATTATTTCCTCTACATTAATCATTCTAATCTTTTTTTATTTTAAAAAGTGACACCCGAATTCTTTGCTTCCCTTCTGCTATCTCCTTAAATGTACATCTAGAAGATATTTTTCTGGGGAGTTGGGCAGTAGGTAGCATAGCGGGTGGCTCGAAGTGCAAGGACCAGCTTAAGGATGCTGGCTTGAACCCCCTGCTCCCCACTTGCAGGGGGGTCACTTCAGAGGCGGTGAAGCAGTTCTGCAGGTGTCTGTCTTTCTCTCCCCTCTCTTTCTTCCCTTCCTCTCTTTACTTCTCTCTGTCCTATCTAACAATAACAACATCAATAACAACAACAATTATAACTGCAACAACATTAATAAAAAAAAAAAACAAGGGCAAGAAAAGGGAAAATAAATGAAAATGTTTTAAAATATTTTTAAAAAGATATTTTGGGGGGAATATTGGAGATGTTTAGTTTACTATAAAGATCAGAATGATTAATTTAGAGGAAATAATTATATTGTCCTTCTAACCTCAATACCATCAACTTCAAATCACAATTTGAGAGTAAAAAGAAAGAATAAATGCAAATGTTACTTTTTAAAATAATAAAAAAAAATTCTGTCTCTGCTTTCTCAAAGTTCCATATGTAGCTCAACCTCCTTGGTTTAATTGAAAAGGAATTCTTAAGGATGTAGAGAATTATGAAGGAGATTAGATGGTAGAAGCTTATTTTATTATTAGTGAGTGTGGAAGGCATTAAAGGAAGAACTGACTTGCAAACGTGGCTTCAGTATGAAGGATTTGTGCTAGTAGTCAAGCTCCTTTTACTATCATAGTTCATAGGGATGCATTCTTTCCCTAGTAAATGTCATGATAAAAATTATTAGGGGCAAATCACAAAACATCATTTTGAACCCTAAGAAAATTAATATATTTTTGTTTAAAAAATTATTGAGACAATTTTAGTTTACAAGATTGTGCTTCATACTTCATACTTCCTGATGTATATTATCATACTTTACCCACCATCAAAGTAATAATAACTCTGTCATTTATTGCCTCTCCCCACCCCCTGCACTTGTATACACAGTCTTTCCACTTTTTTCATACAATCTCTGTCCTCCTTTCTCCTTTTGTGACTTCAGTTCTGTGGTCAAAGTGTAAAAGCTTGTTCCCATTAACTTTGTTTTTTTCTTTGTTTTACTATGTCCCACATAAAAGTGAGATTATTTGGGAGTCGGGCTGTAGCGCAGCAGGTTAAGCGCAGGTGGCGCAAAGCACAAGGACGGGCATAAGGATCCCGGTTCGAACCCCGGCTCCCCGCCTGCAGGGGAGTCGCTTCACAGGCGGTGAAGCAGGTCTGCAGGTGTCTATCTTTCTTTCCTCCTCTCTGTCTTCCCCTCCTCTCTCCATTTCTCTCTGTCCTATCCAACAACGACAACAACAATAATAACTACAACAATAAAAAAACAACAAGGGAAAAGGGAATAAATAAATAAAACAAAATAAATAAAACAAAAAGGGAATAAATAAATAAAATAAATATTTTTTTAAAAGTGAGATTATTTCATGTTCTTTTGAGTTATTTCGCTTAGCATAGTCTCTTCTGGTTACATACATATCACAGGTCAAGATTGAATCTTTTCTCACGACATAGTAATGTTCCACTCTTATTCATACCTTTTCTTCTTATTCTACTTGTATGTCGGGCACTTGGAACACTTCCATATTTCCATTGGTGCTGCACTGAAAATAATTGTGCATGCATCTTTTTAGGTAAGTTTTCTTTGAATAAGTATTCTTTCTGACTAAATACATGTGATAGATTATAGAGCAATTATTAAAATATGAAATTCACCAAGTAATTTGCTAAAGTAATAGCAGTTTTACGTTATCAAAAATGGGAAGGAAGTGGTGTATTGCACCTAAGTAAAAGAGTCTGGGGTGGGGTTGTGGGAGAGTTTGGGTCCTGGAACACGATGGCAATGGAGGACCAAAGGGAGTTGAATTGTTATGTGGAAAACTGAGAAATGTTGCACATGTACAAATTACTGGTTTTTTTTTCCTATCAACTTTAAGCCACTAGTCCTCCCAATAAAGAAAAAATAGATAAATAAAATAAGAAAGAGAAGGAGGGTGAAATATAGAGGAGGCATAATGTGTAGCATAGGTGGAGAGTAAGGAGTCATGATTTAAGCAATTTCTACAGAGGAAGCTGCCAACCTAGTGTTCACTTTAGCAGCCAGGAATTTGTTGGATTTGGGATTCATATCAATGGACACATTAAAACATAACATTTAAGAATCTCACACATACGATTTTAAGACCACACACATATGATTTTAAGATCTCTTTCAAGAATAACTTTTAGTGCTTACGCATTGCATTGCTAGTCCTTTATGGTATAGCTGATAGTACAATTGTGATTTTCTGTTTTCACTATACTTTGCAAGTCATTCCTTGGAAAGAGAAATCTGCTATTATTCAATGACAACAGTTTAGCTTTGCGGTTTGGGAGAAAACTTCATTGCATTTTTTAATTTTTCATTTTCTGAAATTACATCTGTTACTTTAAAACGTGTGTTAGCAATACAAGTAAGCCTCAGTTTTATAAAACATGATTATTAAATCACAAATTTAGAAGTGAGACAGAGCTAGGGGATTTCTTTCACTATGAAAAATTTATAAAAGCAGAGGAATCACTTCTTTATCCCCTTGTTTCTATATTTATTAACCACATATAGGTTCATCTGTTTACTTTCAACTATAATTTTGAGATGAAATGTTATGTTTTTTTTTTCCCCCTTACATATAACTTTCTTCACTGGACTATTGATTACATATAGTAAATACTAGAGTTTTTTGCTATTGGACTTATATTAAGAATGCTGTTTATTTATTTTGCCGTTTAGGGAAAAAATGGATCTATATACTTGGACTTTTAAAAGTAATGGTTAGATAGCCTCAAAACAGCTACCAATTTTCAATCTCTTTACTAGCTGTGCTTAAAGTCTCTATATTAGAATATTATAATGATTAAAAATGTACATTCTGGAATATATATTGACTGGGATATTTATAGTTCAGGTAATGTTTACTGAGAACATACTATGTGTTAGATTTCTCTACCTTTTATTGATGCCACTAGATTTATTTTAACTGATGACAGATAGAAGACAGAAATTTAAATAAATTCAAAATTTTAAGCTTGTATAAACAAGATAAAATTTGGAAGACTGAAATTCAGGCAGTAAAGTTTGCCTCAAAAATCTGAGGTGCCCCACTTTTTCCCCTCTTCTTTTCCCCTTTCTTTTTTTTTCTCTTTCTTTCCTTCTTTCTTTCTTGAAGCAGACCATTTTCTTTCTTTCTTTTCTTTTTTTTCTTTATTGGAGGGGGATTAATGGTTTACAGTCAACAGGAAAATACAGTCGTTTATACATGTGTAACATTTCTCAGTTTTCCATATAACAATTCAACCCCCTCTAGGTCCTCCTCTGCCTTCATGTTCCAGGACCTGACTCCTCCCCAACCCTCCACCCCAGAGTCTCTTACTTGGGTGCAATACTCCAAACCCAGTCCAAGTTCTACTTTGTGTTTTCTTAATTTTCAACTTCTTTTTTAAATATCATTATTAGTGATTTCATAATGGTCAACAGGGAATAAGAGGGGTACAGTCCCACACTGTTCCCACCTCTGGAGTTCCATATTCCATCCCCTCCATTGGAAGATTCTCTATTTCTTTTTTTTTTTAATTTTTTATGTTATTTTATTTATTTATTTTTTGGTTTATTTAAATTTATTTTTTTATTTAAGAAAGGATAAGTTAACAAAACCATAGGGTAGGAGGGGTACAACTCCACACAATTCCCACCACCCAATCTCCATATCCCATCCCCTCCCCTGATAGCTTTCCCATTCTCTAGCCCTCTGGGAGCATGGACCCAGGGTCATTGTGGGTTGCAGAAGGTAGAAGTTCTGGCTTCTGTAATTGCTTCCCCGCTGAACATGGGCGTTGACTGGTCGGTCCATACTCCCAGTCTGCCACACAATTCCCACCACCCAATCTCCATATCCCATCCCCTCCCCTGATAGCTTTCCCATTCTCTAGCCCTCTGGGAGCATGGACCCAGGGTCATTGTGGGTTGCAGAAGGTAGAAGTTCTGGCTTCTGTAATTGCTTCCCCGCTGAACATGGGCGTTGACTGGTCGGTCCATACTCCCAGTCTGCCTCTCTCTTTCCCTAGTAGGGTGGGTCTCTGGGGAAGTGGAGCTCCAGGACACATTGGTGGGGTCTTCAGTCCAGGGAAGCCTGGCCAGCATCCTGATGGCATCTGGAATCTGGTGGCTGAAAAGGGAGTTAACATACGAAGCCAAACTAATTGTTGAGCAATCATGGGCCCAAAGCTTGGATTAGTGGAGAGGAAGTGTTAGGGGGGTACTCACTGCAAACTCTAGTGTACTTCTGCTTTCAGGTATATATTTTGCAGTAGTTTATGGATACGTGTGAACATATGCTCTCTTTCACAGAACCTGGTCTATATCTAGGTTTTGGGACTTTGTTAGAAAGTGAACCACCTGGGATGGAATTAGAGAATACTATGAAAGGAAAGGAAAATTTCGTAGGAATACTATGAAAGGAAAGGAAAGGAAAGGAAAGGAAAGGAAAGGAAAGGAAAGGAAAGGAAAGGAAAGGAAAGGAAAGGAAAGGAAAGGAAAGGAAAGGAAAGGTCTCACCCGAGTAATGAAGCTGAAGGTCTCACCTGAGTAATGAAGCTGAAGGGTTCCACACGTGAAGTCTGTAGGCTGTATATTTGATATGCGGACTCTCTCAAAAGCCTAGACCAAGTAGATCAGAAGCAACCAATGGCACAGCTATATACAAGATACTGGGTACTATACAGCAAAGCCTAACAAAAGGATTTTTCAAAGTTAACCTAATTACCAAATAATGGGATGATAACATTAACTATCAATTGTCTTTTTGAACCCTAAGACAGCAGGAACCTCACATCTCCACTATAGAGCCTATATTTCCCCCAGTCCTGGAACCTTAGGATAAGGCCCACTTTCCCACATGCCTCTCCCAATCCACATCAAATAATATTGCATCTGCCGATCACAACCTAATCAACGCAACGATTGCCACCTTAACATGCTTCAGCTCAGACTGTGTCCTACCAACTTTTTATTAATACCATTTATCTACTAGTTTATTTAGTCACCAGGGTTATTGCTGGGGTTCAGTGCCTTCATGGCTCACCATTTCCCTTAGCCATTTTTTTTTTCCTCCAGGGTTATTGCTGGGGCTTGGTGCCTGCACTATGAATCCACTGCTCCTGGAGGCTATTTTTTCCCCTTTTGTTGCCCTTGTTTTTATCGTCGTTGTTATTATTATTGCTGTTGCTATTGTTATTGGATAAGACAGAGAGAAATTGAGAGAGGAGGGGAAGACAGAAAGGGGGAGATAAAGAGAGACACCTGCAGACCTGCTTCACCGCTTGTGAAGTGACTCCTACAGGTGGGGAGCCGGCAGCTAGAACCAGCATCTTTACGCTGGTCCTTGCGCTTTGTACCACGGGCTGTGCTACCACCATCCCCCCAACAGCCATTATTTAAATATTTATTTATTTATTGGATAGAGACAGAGAGGGAATAAGAGAGAGACCTGAAGCCCTGTTTCACCACTTGTGCGGCTTTCTCCCTGCCAGTGGGGAGCAGGGGCTTGAACCTGGGTTCTTGAGCACTATAAAGTGTGCGCTTAACCATGTATGCCACCACCTGCCCCCCACAGCTGTTTTCTAAAGAGATTGAGAGACAGAAATAGGGAAAGAAAGAGAAGGAGAGACACGTGCAGCACTGCTTCAAACTTTTGAGGTCTTCCCACTACAGGTGAGTACCAGGATTTTTGTGCATGGTAGTGAGTGTACTCTTATGTATATGGATGTATACTCTTTTGTATATGGATTTTTGTGCATGGTAGTGAGTGTACTCTTATCAGGTCCATTTTTACATCGTCCTTGTTAATAATATTTTTTGAACTGTAATCATAGTGTTTGTAAAGGTTCACCAATATTTGCCTCTGATTTCCTTCAGAATCTTCAGAAAGATCATATTGATGAGTATACTAGATTCTTGCTAAGTGCCTTCTATTGGACATTTAACCACTATTTACTCAATTATTTTCTTCCTTCCCTTTCCCCCTTTCTTCTTTCTCTCTCTTTTTTTTTTTTTTTTTGCCCTTGCCTGTGCCTTGGCCCTGGCCCTGGCTAACTAGTCACTATTGTAAATTACCTCTGTAGTAAGGACTTATATTTTGATGTAAAGGTTGTCTCTTGCTGCGCTGAGAACATAAGGGAATTCACAGGGCTGATTAGTTTATGATAAGTATATGCTAATCACATGCGTGCATACACACACACACACACACACACACACACTACCCTCTTTCCTAATTAGATTTTTTTTCCTTCAAAGCTGTGGGTTCATATTATTAAAACCAATAATTTCCATGCAAGTTGTCTTTCCATAGAAACTTGTCTCAATACTATGTAAAATTGTTTATAGTTAGAACTCTTAGTGGGGGGTCTCTTTACTAGTGATTTTGGTGCCTAAATTCTGGACACCTTGTACTTTTCACAATCATTCTTATAAATCAAAGTGTTGTTACTAAACAGCCATGGATTTATTTATACTAGTAGAGTTAAAAACTGTTGAAAGGATTTATATTTTGATGAAAATGATGAATACTGTTGTTAATAAGATTAGCTCAGTATCTATGAGCCTTTTTAGGTAACCAGAAGAAATAATTTATGAGTCAGAATATAAGTTAAAACAATTTGAAACAAGATTTTTTTGTCACAATAGATATATAAAACAGGAGAAAGGTCTAAACCTGAAAAATTGTTTCTATTCCTATTTGAAATGTGGTGTTTTTCCTTTATTTTAGCAGCAGAGTTGAGAATTGCATATTCATGTAGATGGTGTTTCTCTTGAGTTTTGCTACTTTCCTAAAATTTGAAGATTTATGAAGACTTAGAGCAATAAAAACATTATTTTTAAAAAATATTTATTCCCTTTTGTTGCCCTTTTTATTGTTGTAGTTGTTGTTATTAATGTCGTTGTTGTTGGATAGGACAGAGAGAAATGGAGAGAGGAAGGGAAGATAGAGAGGGGGAGAGAAAGACAGACACCTGCAGACCTGCTTCACCACTTGTGAAGTGACTCTCCTACAGGTGGGGGACCAGGGCTAGAACCAGGACCCTAATGCTGGTCCATGCTGGTCCAGGCGCTTAACCCACCGTGCCTGACTCCCTATTTTTTTTTTTTTTTTAAGAAACATAGTCTAGGGAGCTGGGTGGTGGTGCATCTGGTTAAAAGCATATATTATCATGCTCAAGGACCCAGGTTCAGCCCCCAACTCCCCACGTGAGATAGGGAAGCTCATGAGCAGTGAAACAGGTCTGCATGTGTCTCATTATTTTCCCCTCCCCTCTCAATTTCTCTATGCCCTACCTAATAACATAGAAAGAAAAAAAAAAAAAGAAAAATGCGACCCTCAGTGGTAAATTTGTAGTACCAGCAATGAGCCCCAGTGATAACTCTGGTGACAATAAGAAGAATAAAATCAGAAAAGAAAAAAAGTCTAAATGAGGAAAATATTAAGAATGAGATTGGAACTTAAAACCAGTCTTTTAGGCTGAGTCACAGTAATGTGTAGATGGTCAGTGAACTTACAATCTCACTTTAGTACAGTTGACTGTGATTGTAGCCATCTTTGAGAGCATAAATTATTATATCATTAGAGCACAATTGATAAGATATATAAAGCTAAAAGTACAAGTGAAATCTTAAAGTTGACTTTAATAATTTAAATTCTGGAAGTTGTTAAATGCATAATAGAAAAAGAATTAATCTGAGAAAATTCCAGCATGAAAAAAGTATCCTTTTAAAATAATTTCTTATGGCGTGGTACATTTTACTACCTGGAGTAATATGTTCCACAGGTAGCCTTTTTTTAACAAGCACATAAATTGAATCCACATATAATAACAGCTCCTGACAACTTACACATAGTTCTGACATTCACATTGACATGTAATCATTTCCATGTAATTTTAAGGACATCTCCCAAAACTCATGGTCATACTCAGATATTATGAATACCCACTCCCCACCCCCCATTTTACTTGTAGTTTCTTGATTACTAAATTATGCACTATTTTGCTAATGATAAGCTTTGTGATTCTTATGTTAGAATAGTCAATTTACATGTATGTGTGAAAGAAGTAAATCTTCATCTTCTCACTTCTTTGGTAATCTCAGCTTTGATTTTCTGTAGTGAAAATTATGTGTTAAATGTCAATTATGTATCATTACTGTGTTTATACTTATATAAAACACATGCCAAAGTGTGGACATGAACATGAAAAAAATAGTTTGTATATAAATTCCTGTTCCTTCTGTTAAATGCTATTATTTTAATAAGCCATATTATAAGAAAATGTTTACAATAACTTACCAGAACTTGTATTGAAATCTACAGTCTGATCACTTTATCAGGGTATAAAAGCACATACAATTAAAAAGAAATAGTCTGTTTAAATTTAAAGTTTGTCTAACCATCCCTTGAAAATACCTTATCCAAAAAAAGAAAAAGGTGATTTAACATTATTTTAAACTAAAGTTCTGTAGATTGCAAACCAATAATTATTTTCATTCATTTTGAAAAAATCTTCTTGTAGTCAGGTTTTTAAAAAGGTTGAGCAATCTATCATGATAATGAATTACTTCTTTAAAAAGTATTTGATATATTCACAGGAGTTACAGAACTACCATGACATATTTTACTCAGTAATTTTCATCTCAGTAGAGACATATTTAAATAAGTAATGCTATTCAAAACTGTTACTGAAGTCTTTTGACTAGTTTTCACTGTATAGAAAACATTAAAGTTAAAACTGCAAAGTGATTGAAGCTAAATGAGAGCCTATTTTGATTATAAAAGAAAATGATATTCAATTAGACAATTTCATATCTGTGAGACTTTTCAACAGATAGTGGTAGGTTGTCTATTTTAAGAGCATGGATTAGACTGTAAATGGATTCCTTAGAAATATGTGTATGCAACTCTCTTGAAGATGCATTCCTTTAATTTACAATACTGTCATCCTGTGAGTGACAACTAGTGAATACATTGCATTGATTTCATAATACCTGACAGCCTATACAACTGCAGAACAAATTGGTAAAATCCTACTTTGTGAAAAGACAGTCTTTTAAAAGAGCCTTTCTTTCTTTCTTTCTTTCTTTCTTTCTTTCTTTCTTTCTTTCTTTCTTTCTTAACTCGTGTGTTCCATCAGGATGCAGTATAGTTAGATTGATTACTTACAGTTGAAAGAAAATACTTAAATCCAGATTTTCTGCTAACAATAATCAAAGCTTGAATGTATTTTTAAGTCAATCTACTTGATGCAATTCTCTGAGAATGCAATTCTCAGTAGCAATTGGTTTCACATCTACTTAAAAATCACATCAACCAGAAAATTCCATTTAAATAGTTAGATGGAGAAATGATTTCCTACATGCTAGCAACATAAATGTAGTAACTGAACCTGGTTGAGCTTGTTATTATGTTGCAGACATTTAGGTATCCAGATGTTCCTGATGATACTATATATAATTTTGAAAAGTTTATTTTTTTTACAGTTGGCATTATCTACAGAATTATACCTTGGTATCTGTATTCCCCAGTGTATCACAGTTGGTTTCTTTAGCTAGTGTTGTGCGATCCATATCTCATTAAAATTTTAAAGTGCTTGAAAAAAAATTGAGCTATGGATGTTTACATAATTTTTAATGGCTTTGTAGACTTTTGTTGATTTTTGTATTTTAATCAGTGATTATGGCAAGCCATCTGAAGTGTTGAGAGAAGCTTTTTTTGGTTGTTATTTCATAATGTCTATGTGCCACAGGGTAAATTATAATAAGGTGAAAAATTAATTATCGGTATATTAACCCTTTCACTTTTCACCTATTTCATAGCCCTCTGTTTTACTGTACTATCATTTTAGCATTGAAGTTGAGCCAGGCTAGTTGAATAAGAATCTCCAGTAGCACAACTGACAATTAATATTAGAGAAAACAATACTGGAAGTGAAAAAACATAAAACATTGGCCACCATTGCAGATAAACTCCAGTGAAAGCAAAGAATGTGACTAGATAGTGATTAGCTTTTTGGGTTAGCTGAGGGTTATGAAGATATTCTTAATAACTGATATTGTAGAGAAAGCAAAAAAAAATGTACCATGAAACTTGCAACTCTGATTAAAAACCTCAGGTGGCCCTATTATTCAACTATTTTTCAATGTTTGGATGAATTTGAATGTAGTGCATTTTATAACCAACTTTTAATACATGATTTTTTTTTACTAGACTGATTTCAGTGAAAGAAATTTGCATTGCATTTTTTAATGGTAAAACCTGTGATCTCTAGTTTATATTATGTTATCTACAGTGTTTTGGAGTAGAGTTTTGAAATCTGCTAAACAAAGATTTTTAAAATGGAAACAGTCACCTTCTACTGAATTTCCTCCTTCCAGATTTTGTATATTTTCTTAGTGCTTCTTTTCTCACGATCATCTGATACTGAACATCTCCTTTTTTCCAATGAAGCAAGCAAGCATTATGTGTCAATAACCTTTGAAACCCTAAGTCCTATTAGTTATGCTGACTGTGCATTTTATGCATAGGAGAAAAAGCAGTATTGATGGCACTTTCAAAAAGGGAATCAAGATGCATAATCTCCTGTGCCTGCAAAGCTTTTCAATAGTTTCCTCTGTGTGTGTGTGTGTGTGTGTGTGTGTGTTATTATGTCTTGGACAGGACAATGATACAGTTCGGTATTAGTCATCATTGTAGCTTTTGAGTATCAAAATTTATCATTATGGTTTGTTTCACCATAGCCTTAATTTATACTATAGTGAGTATAATAGGTAATATAGAAGCTACTTTTATAATGCAAATACATGTCTGAATCTTCAAAGTTCATAGTTATTTTAAAGACAAGAATAGCTTTCTAAATTTCCTACTGATACCTTTATTCTGTTCCTATTGACAAAACTAAAACAACAAAGCATAGTACAGAGAACTAAAGACAAGACTGAAATTGCACGTATTTGAGACTTTAGATAATCAGAGGCTTAAATGAAATTACTATAATACTTGTTGTGTTCTCTTCTGTGACCACTGAGATGTTTTTTGCTACGTTTTTGATTCTCAATGACTATAACCTGCCTTTTTCTCCCTAAATATGTCTTTCAGTGAATATAGAACACAGCAAACTTGGTTATTTAAAGCATGCCTTAATAGCTTTAACGTTAATATGAACTCTTTTATCTGATCTTTTATCTGACCCTTCTTTAAGAAAATTGGCCTTAGCTAACCCATGCTATGTAGTGCTTTAAGATTTAATGACAAACATGTATGTATCTGGTATAGTATATAAAATATAGGAAAGTTTCTCCTAAGGTCTTAACTATCTAGTATGTTAATAAAATAATTCTGAATCTGATATAAAAAGTCTGATTTGAATTGGATGAAAAACTTCAGGTTTATTACTTTTATTAGTGGATTAACAATAGTAACTGAATTTTAAATGATAAAAGGAGAAGTGAGTAAATCTTATTTAGTTTTACCTTAAAACCTCTGAAATGATTTATTAAAAAAAAATAAATGTGCCCCTGAGCTGATATCTCCTGTGCCAGGTTCTAGCCTAGGGCCCATTTTTTTTTTCCCTATCTGATTTTAAACTGATCAAATTAGTGACTAAATTATGCTCTCTATTTTATTTAAGCTATTTGCTATTAGTTGAGTTGCCAAGGACTATCTCTGGTCTACAGCTGACCAAAAATTACTTGCCTCTGCACGTCTCGTAACTGCATATGATTGCTCTACAGAAAATTCTTAGAAGTCTCATTACATCAGAGAAATCTAAAATTAAGAAGTTGAGAAATGAGATTCTTACAGTTTTGGGGTTTCAGAATTTTTGTTATATCTTGGGACACTTAGGACTATGAGCCTAGACAAGTGTTGTGCTTCATTTGGCTACATTTCTCAAGAAAAATAGAAGAGTGTACATGATCTAAGCAAAGGTATATATTTCCTTCTGGAGTTTGAATAAAAATTTGAGTAATACCATAAATTTATTTCATTTCAAAAAGAGTCCTCTTCATACATAATTCTAGTACTAATAAAAATTACATGGAAACATCAACCAAAACACCTTACTATTTAACTATGACATTTTAAAAAGGTCTCATAATATCTATCCCTCTTCTAGAAATTGCTGTGGTTCCCTTTAGCTACCTAAAAGTTCTTATTTTTGTATAACTTCAATTTTCATTAATGTTAAGGCTTACTCATTTGGTTAGTTCTGAATCTGATCTATTTTTATATATTTCTAAAACATTCAGAAAAAAATTCAGGTATTCTAAGTGTGTTCTTATGTGCACTTATTTTTTTATACAGTATGAGTGAAAAAACTTCCAAATGTTTATGTTATTTTCTGTATTTTTTTTCTTGCATGCTACTTGAATTAGGCTGTGATTAAAATAAATAAAATGTAAAATTCATGGCTTCTCATAACTTGATAGCAAGGAAAATATTATTAGCCAGGTTTACAATCTACACCACCTTTCTTTGGGTAATTAGTTTGATAATTTCAAGGATGGTTTAGTTGGGTGTAGTTTTTATGCTTAGGATATTGCCCTAGTTGTTTTCCTCTCTCAAAAAGGGATATTTGATTGCAGTTAAATTGTGAAGTTCTGAAGCTATGTTAGCTAGATTTTTTACTATGTCAGCAAGCAGAATATTGTTTGCACTTCTTTGCTTTTTAAATGCTGCTCAGGGAGCTGCGTAAGTTATAATTGATGCACAGAAGAGATTTCGAATTTTATATGCCTATAAATTGGCACTGCTACATAGACTAGAAAGATGAGATTGGAGAAGTTATTTTCCCGTGAGAATGATACAAATTACTGTCAAACTGTTTATGCTTGCTGTAAAAATATTTTCAATGTACAGGTATTTGCTTACTAGCTGGATAGCACTCTTATTAAACTAGAATAACGTTTTGAGTCAAAGTGGTATGTTTTCAGTACCACTGCATATTGTTATAATAAGCTAATTTAAGTCGTTTTAAAGCTAAAATACCTATACTTGTATTTGTTGCTTAAAACTCAAATAAATTTAAGTTGAGAGTTTAACATTTTTAAGAAACCATAGTTTATTCAATTCAGTTTTTTTCTTTACATATGGAAATACTGAGACCAGAAAATGAAAGACTGTTTCAAAGACTTAGAAATTTGCATGAATAGAACTAAAGTTAAGTTTTTCTGCATCACGTTGATTCTTTTCTAACATATCTCATATCTGGTGATAATTGTGCATAATATACACTTATTTCAGGAATATAAATGCTATTTCCTATCAGTTTAAGTTTAATCTCTAAATGATTTGAAATTTGCAATGCTTAAAAGAAATCTCTAGGACCTTACTAGTGATGTTGACCAAAAATTTAAAGTTTTAAATTCATAGAGGAAAGTATAAGAAAGTTCAATGTTTATCTTACTTTGTAAAAGCTGTTAGCTTGGACATGTGAAGTAATTTTTACCCCAAATATTTGAGGGTCACTCAAAATTTGTTCAGCCTCTAGTATTTCAAAAAGAATGCTCCTTTGTATAGGCGCTTTGCCTTTGAGACTCAGGAGAGGAACCCACAGCCCAGGATTACAGTGGAATTTCATTTTTTCATGTTTTAAGCAGTTTATCCTCATAGCAATGTATTACGTTATGACTTTGACCATTTAGGAGTGTATTTTCTTGATTTTGCTTTCCCTTTACCCAATAGCAAGATCTAGAAGATCTCATTTTTTGCAATGATTTTTTTTCCCTTCTCTATTAGTATAGAGAAGAGACAGGAATAGAGAGCATCTGCTAATGAAAGGTGACAATGAAACGACAGTTTGAGGGGTGCAGAAATGGGATGAGACTAGGGTTTGCTTTTAGTCAGACTGCTGTATTTTCCCTTTAATTTATTCACTTCTCCCAGGAGAAAGCTAGAGAGAGAGAGAATTCCTATAAAAGCTTTACTCTCCTATGGAAAGTTTTGCCAAAATTAAATTGATGTTCACAATTTAGAAAAGAAAAATGTTAAAAACAGACAAAAATCTCAACCAAGCACATACACATGCAAGTAGCACCAAAGCATTAATAACCTTTTTCTAATAGACCCAGTATTTTCCCGTTGATTGCAAAGCAAGTTCTAATGGAAAAACCTGGTGATGGGTCTTTACTAAAAAATTAATAATGTGAAGATATTAGAATATAATTAGTTTAATTTAAAGTTACAAAATGGAAATGTAAACGTAAACATAATAACTGCATATATTTCAGTACCTGCAGAAATGCTCAAGGATTGTACTTACATGGTTATCTGTCTTTGGATGGCTGCCTTCATTTATTTTAACAGGTACTTAATGTAAATTTTTGGAGCTTTGCTTGGGCTGAGGGAGAGAGCTAAAATTGAGAGAAATTAACACACAAATACACTTCTTCCAGGAGGAAGCTAGAGAGAGAGATGTATTTCCTACAAAAGCTTTACTTCCCTATGGAAAGTTTTGCCAAAACTAAACTGATGTTCACAATTTAGAAATAAAAATGTTAAAAAGAAACAAAAATCTCAGCCAAACACATACACATAAAAATAGCACCAAAGCATTAATAAGCTTTTTCTAATAGACCCAGTATGGTGGAATAGAAAAATCTAACATGTAGCTAAAGAACAGAAAATGAAGATCAAAATAGTAAATGAGAAGCAGTAATACTTGTGCCCTTCATCCCAGATTAAGGTCCTGCATTGGCAATATCACAGATGAAGCTCTAGCAAATGCAATGTTAGACTCACCAGCAACCAGAAGTAATGCTGTTCTTTTTCACACACATTATAGAAATATTAAAAAATGAACACACTATAGGAAGACATTGGGCATTGTTTTGTGGGCAGCTTCTCATGGGCATTTTCTGTAAAGTCTTTTGCTGACAAATAATATGGTAGACATTATTGAAGATCTTTTTCTTGTGCTTCACTGAATTTGAGTATATAACCTTAGAGTTCTGGTTTTTGTATGAATAACAGAGTTGGGATATAATTGTCAAGTCCTATAATGCTGTTTTTCTAAGTTTATTATTCTTTCTAGAGATTATTTCTGTTTTCTTCTTGTTATTATATATGTATTTCTCACTGTGGTGGTATTAATTTAGGTATGCATTTTGTTTTTAAGATTTCATCTTTTTTAATTTAATTTATTTATGTATTGGATAGAGACAGAGAATTCAAGAATAAAGGGGGATGGAAAGAGGGGAAGACAAAGAGAGACACTTGCAACTCTGCTTCACCACATGTGAACCTGCCCTCTGCAGTTGGGGCCAGGGACTTGAACATGCGTGTTCACACATGGCAGCTTGTGCACTCTGTTTGTCACTCCTGGTCACTAGGCAAACATTTTACGGGGAACTCACAGTGGGCTTGTTAGGATAATAAATTTACCTTTACAATTTCTAATAGTGTACTTACGATTTGATACTACCACAAAAATTAAAATCCACTTATCTATTAAAGCCAGATGAAATCTAAGAAATGAAAGACCATATGGAATGACACTTCAGTGGACTGTAGTTTGCTGCAGGAGATCTGAGGACTCAGAAGGAGTAGGAAAGAGCATTTAGCAGAGCCTGGGCATCTGTTTCCCTATGGTGGAACAGGATGGTGGTTTGGTGGAGGGTGAACTGTACTAATACCTATCTGGAGGAAATGTGGAAATGTTCTCTTGTGACAACAAGAATTCTATAAATCTACATTCTCTTAGTAAAGGGATACTGGAATTGGGAAGAAAAAAAAAAGTGCAGCACAATGATCAAGAACTTGAATTCTAAGGATAGACTGTTTTAATTTAAATACTGACACTATTACTCAGTAACCTTGTAACTTATTTGCAAACTATTTAATAACTTCTGTTGCTCAGTATCCTCATATTTAAAGTGAGGGGAATTGGCCCAGCAAAATAGCTCATGTGGAAGACCCAGGTTCAAGCCCAGTTCCCCTAGCACTGATGGAAGTTTCAGTGCTGTGATATCTATCTCTCTTTGCCTGTCTGCCTCTCTGTGCCGCTCTGTCTCTACCTAAGAAAAAAAGAAATGGGTAAAACTAGGACTGGAAGAATTATATTTACATCATGGTTTTGTGAGAGCCATGTATATATACAGACACACACATATATTAATATATAGGTATTTGTGTATATTTGTGTGTGTGTTTGTAAGTGTGTATATACTGGATATATAATTTATTTTACTTTTAAAATTATACGGATAACATGAAAGTTCTGTATATTTAAATACATAGCTTATAGATAGTAATCTACTTGATACAGAATAAGCCCTTTATTATAGTTAGCTATTGCTATTGTTGGTAATTTCATTCTGAAGGGACAGCATATTTTCAAAATTCAGAAAGATAGTTTAGGGAATAATATTTGTCTTTTTCAAAGATTTTTTAAGTATTTATTGATTTTTATTCTAACTCTTTTCCAGTGTATGGAATTAAATTATCAGTATCCAAGTAATATAAAATGGTCCAGCTGTAATATAAAGTTTTATAGAGTAATAAAGTGTCAATTTTCAATATCTACAAAAATGGGATTAAGAGAACATTTAAATTATAAATCTATTTTTATCCAGTGGATTTATGTAGCCTTATTCTTTTGTAAAATGTATTGTTATATTAATACATGTCTATGATCAATTTGGATAGCTAAAAATACTTCCTTTCTCTTTTGTTAGCTCTTACCTTTGATTGCCACAAACACTCAGACTCTCTTAATGTGGTGGCCTATTTACTTAACATCATTTCTTTAATGCTAATAGACTAACCCTTAAAACATTTTATTATTTTAAGCTACTGGCATATAAAGAACACAATAAGTGTGGTGATAAAAATAGATGCATTTATTTATTCTATCATTCAGTTAGTAATTTAGTACCTCCCTTGTGCCTGGCATTGTCCAAGGCACTAAGGATATGTCAGTGAACCTTTTGGATCATACAATAAACTACTAAGTTTTTTTTTTTTCCTTTTTCTCCATGATATAGGAAATTCCTACTCACAGTTGCTAAAACCCAAATATTATTTCTGTACATAGAACTCTTCTTTATCTGTATTATACACTTAACATGAACCTTTTATTCTCTTCCATAAAATAGTGCAGAGGTCATTCTGAAATACCATCCTTTACAAAGGTGAGATTAAGTATAATGAAAATGAGGGTGCCACTCTCATGTAAATTTCCCTTCACTTAGCACCTAGTTTTTTGGTATTACAGGGAAGGGTAAACACATGTTAATTGTAAGCCCAACACCAATAGCACAAATGTACATATGTTTATCTACAGCAGCTTAATACTGAATACACAGTATGAAGAACTACTAATACCAGCTAGCTCAAGTAGTGTTCTGAAGCGACTCATCACATATCACTCCTTGCCAGTCACTTTCTGTGTTTTATGAAAGTCCTACACCAAGCAAATCTAGTCACAAATTATTATTAAATCTTGTTCTCCAGTATTATTTGAAAACACAAGAAAATGACCAGGAAGTGTTGTTGCTATTATAGTGTGTCAGAATTAATCTCACAATGAGTGGAATGTGCTGGCCTGTAATCTCATTACATAGAAACTTCTGCAAAATATCTGATTCATGTATATAACAAGTTACTATATGTCTAACCTTAAGATATTAGATGTAGTTACTTAATTTTCTGATAAAATTATGAATGCTTTACTTTCATTGATCCTTAAGGTACATATACTAGAGCATTCTTCAGTGAATTTAGAGAGATGGGAAATAAATTCTTTCTAAAGTTGAGGATTCTGATTTTCTCAGAGTTAACAATGGACCCTATTATGCTGCTTCCAACTGAGCAAGCTAGGAAGAACTTCACAGCTGGCTGGGCACCTGACATGCCCAAGGCAGGTACTCTGACCTGCTCATATAGCCCTGGTTCCTCCTGGGGAGAATAGCAGTTTCCATTCCCTGAAGTGCCTAATTTATTCCAGGCTATGAATAGAATAAGCTTGTTGATTTGGGACTAGTAGCATTCCCCTTGCACAACCTCAGGACATGATTATCCACACCAGGGTCAGGTGGGAACTTCCCAGCTGACCCTGTGCAGTCTACACTTGGGGTACTTAACAAGAGTGATATGAGACTATTGGAAAGGCTATTGGAATGTCATATTCACTCACAGGTATTTATGTTTTAATAAGTTACTGACAGCTTCTTTTGCTTTTATACAAGCTTCATTTTATAGTAACTTATTACAAAAAAATATAACTGAATGAATTGTTAATGAACAACATTAAAACACAAATCAAGAAAATTGTAATCCTTGGGTACTGATTTTTTTATTATTGTTATCTTTATCGGACACAGACAGCCAGAAATTGAAAGGAAGGGGGAGATAGAGAGAGAGAGAAAGAGAGAGAGAGAGAGAGACCTACAACCCTACTTCACCACTTTCCCCCAGCAGGTGGAAACTGAGGGCTTGAACCTGGGTCCTTCTGCACTGTAATGTGTACATTTAACTATGTGCATCACCACCCAGCCCCTGATTATTATGATGTTTTTAGAACAAGTGTTTACAGAGTATATAAATCACTAGGTCCTATCAGTGACAACTAAATTAAAATGATACAACAAAGCGCCTGCTTCAAATGAAAAAGCAAAACAAAACAACAACAAAGTGTTGTACCCAGTTGAATACAGGTTACCATGCTCAAGGATGCAAGTTTGAGCTTCTACTCCCCACCTTTGGGGAATGCTTCAGGTGTAGTGAAGTAGGTCTTGAGGTGTCCATCTTTCTCTTTTAGTCTCATATACCCTAATCCCCTATTAATTTCTCACTGTCCTATCAAATAAAATAGAAAGAAAAAAATGGCCACTGTGAGCAGTAGATTTATAATACCAGTACTGAGCCCCAGTGATAACACTGGTGGCAAAACAAAGCTAAAATTAAGTAAAATAAAACGAACTAGAAACACAGAGAAGTTGAGAAACAAGTAGAATGAAGCATATTACCAACTAAAAAGTTATATGTACTGTGTTCAAATCATACACCTGTTAATATTTAAGCTTAAAAAAAGCACAGAGAGGAGGTAAATAGGATAAGTTTCTTGTGAATAGGAAAATGTAATCTTGGCAGGGGTAGGTAGCATAAAGGGTATGCAAAAAGACTCTTATGCCTGAGGCTCCAAATTCTCAGGTTCAATTCCCTCACACCACCATAAGCCAGAGTTAAGCAGTGCTCTGGTAAAAAGAAAATATAATCTAAGTTTTACAGTGTTTAAATGGTGTCAAAAAAAAAAAAAAGAATGTTACTAGTAATTTTGGTTAAGTAAGGAAAATTGGTAGTTTGTTAGCTGGAACTGTTTTCCTTACTTGACCAAAAGTCATCTCATAGGTGATTTCTGCTTAGTGTTGCTCAATTAATGTTTGCTGAATTCTGTCAACTTTTGTTGTTGTTGGAGAAAACTGGAAAGAAACTGAATTCTTTGATGTAGTTAAGAGAACCAACTGAAAACTTCCAGGTCCACATAGCCTTTGGGTAAATTTGTGACCAGGAGAAAGCCTATTAGAGTAAAGATATAGTTAAACTTCTGTATCACTTGCTATTTAAAAGATGGAAGGGATTCTTCGTGATTTACTGATGGTGAAATCGAGCCAAAGTACTAGCATCTCCAGATTTGCCTATCCCAGGCTCATTAGAACCCTATAACTTAAATTGTGCTAAAAATGCTTTGTTAGAATAAACAGTAAGAGGCCAGGCAGTGGCACACCTGGTTGAGCACACTCACTACAGTGTCTGCACATGGACGTGGCTTCAAACCCCTGGCCCCCACATATAGGAACTTCATGAATGGTAAAACAAGGCTGCAGGTATGTGTGTCTCTTTCCTTCTCTGTCTTCCCTTCCCTCTCAATTTCTCTCTGTCTCTATTCAATAATGAATAATTTTTTTTCAACAAGAAGTTCACTGAAACAACAAGAAGACTTTAATAGAAAACTACAAGGGAGTCTGGCAGTAGCCAAGTGCAAGGACTGGCGTAAGGATCCCAGTTCAAGCCCCTGGCTCCCCATCTGCAGGGGAGTCGCTTCACAGGCGGTGAAGCAGGTTTGCAGGTATCTCTCTTTCTCTCCTCATCTCTCTTGATTTCTCTCTGTCCTATCCAATGACGGCAACAACAACAATAATAATAACTACAACAATAATAAAACAACAAGGGCAACAAATGGGGAAAAATGGTCTCCAGGAGCAGTGGATTCATGGTACAGGCACCAAGCCCCAGCAATAACCCTGGAGGCAAAAAAAAAAAAAAAGAGAAAGAGAGAAAGAGAAAACCAGGATTCTTTTCTTTTAGAGTAACTTACCCCTACTTAAACACAGATTACTCTACATGTAACAGCTACGTAAAAAAAAAGTCATAGGGGGAGTTGGGCGGTAGCGCAGTGGGTTAAGCGCAGGTGGCGCAAAGCGCAAGGACCTGCTCAAGGATCCTGGTTGGGGCCCCCCACCCCCAACCCCGGCTCCCCACCTGCAGAGGGGAGACACTTCACAGGCGGTGAAGCAGGTGTCTTTCTCTCCCCTCTCTGTCTTCCCCTCCTCTCTCAATTTCTCTCTGTCCTATCCAACAACAATGACATCAATAACTACAACAATAAAAACAACAACAAGGGCAACAAAAGGGAATAAATAAAAATAAAAAAGAAAGAAAATTTTTAAAAAGTTATAAAGTTGTCTTTGGTCTTACAATAATAAATGAAAAACATTAAGATTCCCCAATCAAACAAGGCATGCAAGAATTTTTATGTTGTTCTTTTTGTTAAACACTGAGAGCAAAGTAACTTACTGGAATATAAAGATAAGAACTGAATGAGCAGGCCACTAATACAGAAGGGAGAAAGGGGGCATTTTCACAGAACTAATATTTTTCCTCAACCTGTCTCCATTTGATGTCAATCAAAACATACCATTGGCTATTTAGTTTTTTAAAAAAAGAAAAGCAATATGCTTGTGCACATACACCAGTTACTTTATGTACAATAAAGGAATGGGGAAGGGGAAAATGAAAGGATAGAGAAAAACTATACTGTAGTACTCAGGATGTGGTGGAACCAAATTTTGGCTTTCTAATTGAGAATGTCTCCTTGGTCTGGAGGAACAGAGTTCTGGAGTAAAGTAGCAGGTTCCCTTTTTAGTAGACACCTCCTGTCTGCTCCTGGAGCACATCAATTCTATCTTCATCCTCCATTTCCAACTATGCAGGTGTATCTGTTTCATTGATCGGCTGCCCATCAAATCAAAATCTGATTTGCCTCATTAACAATCCCTGTCGTTCACAATAGGCTTTCATTAGTTTACGAAGTGGTGTATGCCTCTTAATATTTATTTATTTATTTGTTTTTAGTTATAAAAAGGAAGTGCTGACAAAACCATAGGATAAGAGGGGTACAACTCCACACATTTCCCACCACCAGAACTCCATATCCCATGCCCTTTCCTGATAGCTTTACTATTCTTTATCCCTCTGGGAGTATGGACCCAGGGTCATTATGGGGTGCAGAAGGTGGAAGGTCTGGTTTCTGTAATTTCTCCCCCGTTGAACATGGGCGTTCGGAGGTCGATCCATACTCCCAATCTGTCTCTCTCTTTCCGTACGGGGGCAGGGCTCTGGGAAAGTGGGGCTCCAGGACATTGCACCACCGAACCATCCTGACTCGCCACCTTCAGATTAATACCGTCTTTGTTCTCAGTTTTGACTCGTTCCTCGTTTTTCATAGGCCATGGTGAATGCTGGGGTCTCCTCACTTACCGTCTCACAAAAGAGGTACAAGGTCTGCACCAAATAAGCCAATGAATGAATATTTAAAAGAAATTAAAATAAAAAGTAGTAAACTTGGGTGGGGGAGATAGCATAATGGTTATGCAAATAGACTTTCATGCCTGAGGTTCCTAAATCCCAGGTTCAATCCCCCACACCACCATAAGCCAGAGCTGAGCAGTGCTCTGGTGTTTCTTTCTCTCTCTGTGTGTGTGTGTGTGTGTGTGTGTGTGTGTGTGTGTGTGTGTGTGTGTCTCTCTCTCTCTCTCAAAAATAAAATAAATTAAAAAATAAATTTTAAGTAGTAAACTTAGTGCTATGTGGTAGCAGGAATATTCCACCCGAAAACTTACCTCCCCCAGAGTCGTCTTTTTTTTACCTTCCTTTAGACATTTTCTTACTGCTTCTTGCTATCAGTCAAGTCCTTCTCCTGTCTCTCTATATAAATTACTTCATTGGGGGCTGGGTGGTGGTGCACCTGGTTCACTGCATGTTACAATGCACAAGGACCCAGGTTTGAGCCTCCAGTCCCCAGCTGCAGGAGGGAAGCTTTGTGAGTTGCTGAAGCAGGGCTGCAGGTGTTTCTCTATCTCTTTCACTCTATATCACCACTTTCCCTTTCAATCCCTGTCTCTAGCCAATAAATAAAGATTATTTTTAAAATTAATTAATTACTTCATTGCTTTTAGGTGGTTTGATACTCTATTGCTAAAGCCCTCTTAATTTTTGTTTCTTCAAAAAAAAAAAAGGTTCCTCTCATAAGCATCACTTGGTGCCCAGGAGGGGTTGGAAGCACAAGTTTACAGGCCCACAGGTTGGATCATCACTTAAATCACCTTCCACTATTTTTCAGGTGTGGAGGATGGAAATGGCAGCTTCCAAGACTGCAGGCCAGCTTGCTCACTTACACTGGCAAAGGAAAATATCAACAGAAGAAGTGAGGAGAAAGAGGGGAAGGAAAGAAAGTTAGTTGAGAGAACAGACAAGGATATGTACTCTTGCTAGTGTTTCTAAAGAGGATTACTATAAGGCAGGGAAGGAAGTAGTCAAATTACAAATATAGGATTTTAAAAGTTTATTTCAAGAGGAATAGACTCAATTTAGGTACTATAGTAGGTATTTTTAAAATACCTAAAAATAGTCCATGCTACTTCAGTCTTAGTAGGCAAAGCAGCTATGCAAAGCAAATAATTGCAGCAATATAAAATAAGTATCATTTGCATACATGAATGAAGTATGAGTTGGTACCTATAAGGAAGTACAAAAAAAAAGGAAGTCAGACGGTAGCGCAGCGGGTTAAGCGCACGTGACCTGAAGCGCAAGGACCGGCATAAGGATCCCAGTTCGAGCCCCGGCTCTCCACCTGCAAGGGAGTCGCTTCACAGGTAGTGAAGCAGGTCTGCAGGTGTCAATCTCTCTCTTCCCCATCTCTGTCCATTTCTCTCTGTCCTATCCAACAACAGTGACATCAGTAACAACAATAATAACAACAAGGGCAACAAAAGGGAATAAATATTTTTTTAAAAAAGCAGAAGAGGCTGCTTACAGGAAGTGATCTTTCTTCCTTTTCTTTTTCTTCCATTCTTTCTCTGTCTTTCTTCTTTCTTTCTTTCATTCTTTCTTTCTGTCTTCCTTTCTTTCTTAATTATCAGAGCACAGCTCAGTTCTTATTATGGTGCTGCTAGGGACTGAACCTGAGAGAGACCTTTGTTGCCTTAGGCATGAAAGGTTTTTTACATAATCATTAAGCTATCTCCTCAGACCCACACTTGAAATCTTGATGCATTCGAAAATTTTGGAAAGAAGATGTTAAGCTTATGAGTACTGCAGTTTATAAGTCAATCTATTCCCCAGCTACAAAAAAAAAAAAAAAAAGAAAAAAAAATACAATGACTTTTAGATAACTTTAACTTACACAAGTTTCTCTTACCACACTTTGAGATACTGGTAGGTATCCTTTTAAAAAAGGGGGGGATCTATAGTTTTTTTGTTTTATTTTGTTTTTTTAAATTTTTAAAAATATTTATTTTCCTGTTTGTTGCCCTTGTTTTTTTTTTGTTGTAGTTATTATTGTTGTTGTTATTGATGTCATCGTTGTTACATAGGACAGAAAGAAATGGAGAGAGGAGGGGAAGACATAGAGGGAAGGACACCTGCAGACCTGCTTCACCGCCTGTGAAGTGACTCCCCTGTAGGTGGGGAGCCGGGGCTCAAACCGGGATCCTTATGCTGGTCCTTGTGCTTTGTGCCACGTGCACTACTGCCTGAATCCCTGGGTCTATAGTTTTAAAAAGAAAGCTGAGAATAAATTACTAATCCATCTCAGGGATTTCTGATGAATTTAAGGTTTCTAGGATTTCTACAATAAGTAAATGTGGTTTTTCTTGAACACAAGGAATCGATTAACACGTTTTGGTATATTATAGAATTTCAGCCCCATAGAACGCAATTTGGGGAACACTGCATAAGAGAGTTGTAACTCCTTCAAGGACTTTTTTCTTTTGTTTCTTTTTTTTTAATTATTTTTTTATTTATAAAAAGGAAACATTGACTAAACCATAGGATAAGAGGGGTACAACTTCATACAGTTCCCACCACCAGAACTCTCTATCCCCTCCTTTCCCCTCCCCTGATAGCTTTCCTATTGTTTAACCCTCTGGGAGTATGGACCCAAGGTCATTGTGGGATGCAGAAGGTGGAAGGTCTGGCTTCTGTAATTGCTTTCCCACTAAACATGCTAAACATGGGTGTTGACAGGTCAATCCATACTCCCAGCCTGTCTTTCACTTTCCCTAGTGGGAAGGGCTCTGGGGAAGCAGAGCTCCAGGACACATTGGTGGGGTTGTCTGTCCAGGGAAGTCTGGTCAGCATCCTCCTAGCATCTGGAACCTGGTGGTTGAAAAGAGAGCTAACATACAAAGGCAAACAAATCGTTAACTAATCATGAACCTAAAGACTAGAATAGTGCAGATGAATAGTTGGGTGGGTGGGGGTCCATTTTGTAGATAGCTAGTAGGCATATTTTAGTTATATTCCAAGGGGCCTGTGGATATACTAGTGATTTGTTTGTTTATTTGTTTGTTTTCGCCTGAGCCTGAAATCTGATATGCAGGTGGATCCTAATTATTGTCTAGGAAGGCGATGTCATGGCTGGCAGAAGGACTAGAAAGCTGGGTCAGGGAAGAGAGTAGCTCCCTAAATGGAAAAGGGGTATAAATAGTGTTGATTGTAAACCCCATCGATTTGATGTGATGTGGGCCCATATTCAGCTTAGGAGCCTATGTGACTTTTTTTTTTTTTTTTTTTTAATAAATCAATTTATAAGCATAGCCAATTATTCCTTGGCTAATTTTGTTACTAAATATTTGATATTTTTGTTGTTATTGTTAAGTGGAACTTTTTTCCTGATTTTGCTTTCATATTGTTCATTGATAATGTACAGGTATAAAACCAATGTTGTTTTCACATTTTGCAACTTTGTTTAATGTAGTCAGTTAACAAGGTTGAATGGCTAAAGAAATATAAACCAGCAAAGTGTCAGATTTTCTAATGCATTAGATTCTCTTAAATGTTTCAAACCCTCTAGATATAAAACAAAAAATATATAATATTTATGAAAGTATTTTGAAAATCTTATTTGGATCCACGTCATTATTTCTCTGGATTTCTTCTCTTGGGCTGCTGGGGCCACTTACCTGACAAACTGCAGAAAAACTTCATCTCACCCTGGCTAAAGAAGTTAAAATACACTGGGAATATTAAATCTGGTGTTCATTTCATGAATGATACATTTATTTGAGTGAATTTTAGAGGAAGGATATACCTTTTTTTTTTTTCTCCTAATGTTATAATACGCCTCACTACCTTAACCTCTTTCATTATCTTTAACTGCCCAGTTCAAGTTGAGTTCTACTGCTCCATGGATTGTGATTAATTCCTTACTACCAAACTTGGTTCTCTACCTACTTTTTTTTTTTTCCTTCAGCAACACTTTTTTTTCCTTTTTTTTTTTATTTTTTAATTATTTATTTATTTATTTTTATTTAAGAAAGGATAAATTAACAAAACCATAGGGTAGGAGGGGTACAACTTCACACAATTCCCACCAACCAATCTCCATATCCCACCCCCTCCCCTGAGAGCTTTCCCATTCTCTAGCCCTCTGGGAGCATGGACCCAGGGTCTTTGTAGGTTGCAGAAGGTAGAAGTTCTGGCTTCTGTAATTGCTTCCCCGCTGAACATGGGCGTTGACTGGTCGGTCCATACTCCCAGTCTGCCTCTCTCTTTCCCTAGTAGGGTGGGTCTCTGGGGAAGTGGAGCTCCAGGACACATTGGTGGGGTCTTCAGTCCAGAGAAGCCTGGCCGGCTTCCTGATGGCATCTGGAATCTGGTGGCTGAAAAGGGAGTTAACATACAAAGCCAAACAAATTGTTGAGCAATCATGGACCCAAAGCTTGGATTAGTGGAGAGGAAGTGTTAGGGGGGTACTCACTGCAAACTCTAGTGTACTTCTGCTTTCAGGTATATATTTTGCAGTATTTTACTTTCTCCTACACTTCTAGAATCATTGTACTGTTGTCAGACCAAATGCCTTACTGCATTTAGATTATATGCTTCCTTGAGTCTAGGATTTCTCTTGTTACTTTCTGCCTTACCACATTTCTATAAGGAGATTTTGTTCACTGCCACCTACATTTCAAAAATTTTGTTATATCATTTCATCTTTTTTAAAGCAGTGACTTAGTGAGATTTCTAAACCAGTGTTTATATTTAGGTTAAAAACAAATAAACACTAGTCCTGGTAAGTGGTTAGCCTGTGTCCTGTTATTTAATTTCAATGTAGTTTGGAAAAAGTTCATCTTGATATCTGAACCTTGGTTTTCTCAGTGTTTAAGCTAGACATATCTACCTGTCAAAGGCAGGGGGCCAGATAAGAGGATGTCTTGGGGATTTCTTTCCCTTTCATCTCTGATAGCTCTTGTGCCTCTTACTCTTATGCCTTCTCATCTTGCTCAGTTGCTCATTATTAACATGATCTACATATGTCGGCCATTTCATAGAGCTACTCAGAGAAATTATACTTCCAGCTTTGATTTACTTGCAAAATTTGAATTGGGAGATTCACTTCCCACTTTCCTACCCTCAGCAGCTTGATCTTATCGTTGTCTACTACCTCTGAATATTCCTGTGCTGTCCTATTTGCCCTGTAGCCAACTCACCCTTCTTATAATGAAGTAAACATTTGGAATTTACATAGAAATGAGAGTTAAAAATCAGGACCATAAATAGAATTAAGGAGTAATAGTCATGTATATGATACTGAATTTAAAGAAACATATTCTTTATTTACTACATCCGAGTCAGTATACACATACACCAAATCTGGTTTTTAAAATCAGTCAATAAAGACCATATTTCCCCTAGGTATTTTGCTTTTGTTTTCTTCTAGTACATTTTTTTATTTTTAATTTTACCATGGGTACTTGGAGCAAACAAATCATTACTTGTTATTATAATTTGAAAATTTACTGATCTATAAATAAATTTATTGTTTATTTATTCTCTATATAAATTCACTGTTTATTTACTATAAATAAATTTACTGTTCTATAAATAAATGCCTGGGCATTTATTTCTTAATAACTGTTTTTTTTTTCTCATATGTCTTGAGTTTGACCAAATATTAGATGATTGATGCATTCATATAAAAATTACTTGGGAATTGTGGCACTGTATACACTTAAAAATGTGCATCATGTTGAAATGCCTTTGCTTTTTTTGGACTGCATTTCTACCTAAGATTAAAAGAACTCTGTTAATATTCTAGATAAGAAACAAAATCTTCAACATGTTTGTCATTTACCTTGGTTCTCTGGACTCAGGACATGACATTTTATCTAGCAGCTTGAGAGCAATATTAAAAAATGATGTAGCATCACAAGTCAATGATAAATATGTTCATCCAACGAATTTAAATGTGGTGAGTAGATGCAGCGGTGTGATTAGCATTCAGTGGCCTATGTCTAATTCTTTTTTCAGGCATTTAAAAACCAAGCAAGCTTGAAACATTTTGCAATGTGCCAAGCATTTGTGTGCTCCATTCAGTATCAGGGTAAAATTTTGCCCCTTTGAATGTCTTTTTTGATATACATAGTTTGAAAAACAAGTGTCCACAGATAAGAATATAAAAGTCACTTCGTATACTACACCATTTTAAACAAAGAATGTAGGGCTACTACACATACAGTTTTATTTATCATGATTGGCCATAAAATAATTTTCTTGCCTAATTTGTTTCAATCTGACATTTAGTGATGTGCCTAATTATCTTTCAATAACAATAACACTCAATTAATATAATGATGACTTATGCTTGATATCAGACTAAATTTACAATAATTTGAAAATCAGGTACAACAACTGAGAGAACTGAATGGAATGAATTTACTAACATTCTAACAAATCAGAAGTAAGAATCAGCAGATTATGAATTTTCACAGTAACCCATAAGCAATTATGAAGTTCTTAAAGTTAGGGTATGTAAAACTTGTATATGGTATATTAATAAATTTGCATATAAACTAATTTAGAAGTGTTTATTGTAGACAGTGATGATAATATACAACTTTCATATTCAGCATTGAACTGTAATCTATATAGTAATCAGTATAAGTAGATTTCTATGACTGGAGTAGCTAAATGATTTTTGTTTAAATTACCCATAGAATTAATAATTATAACATTATTCCACATGCAGAAATCCTAAAAGTAGAGAAGTATATATTTAAAGTTATGTCTTAAATAATAGGTTAGTAACCGAAATATATAGAGTTCCCAACCTCAGGGAAAAACACAAAAAGAAACAAACAAACAAACAAAACCATCACCCAATAGTGGTTGGAGGATATAGACAGAATATTTACCAAAGAGATCCAAAGGGTCGATAGACATAGGAAAAAATACTCAGAGTCACTAATTAACAGAGAAATGCAATTAAAAACAATGAGATACCACTTCTCTCCTGTGAGAATGTCATGCATCTGAAAGGATAATAATAACACATGTTGGAGAGGTTTGTAGGGGTAAAGGAACCCTCCTGAATTGCTGGTTCAGTCCGTGAGAACAGTTTTGAGAACTCTCAGAAGGCTGGAAATGGGCCTACCTTGTGATCTTGCAATTCCTTTCCTGAGGGATATATCCTAAGAAAGCAAACACATCTATCCAAAGAGGTTTATGAAAACTTATATTCACAGTGGCACAATTTGTAATAGTCCGAACCTAGAAGCAACCTAGGTATACAAATGACAGATGAGCAACTAAGAAAGTTTTGGTATATGTACACAATGGGATACTTCTCAGCTATTAAGAATGATGAATTTACCTTTTTTTTTTTTAATTTTCTCTTGGACGGGGCTTGTTAAGTGAGATAAGCCAGAATGAGAATAAAGAATAAGGGATGGCTTCGCTCCTGGACAAAATTTAAACAAAACAGCAGCAAGGGAAAACAAAATTTGGACTGAGTTTGTTGTATTGCACCAAAGCAGAACTCTAGAGATGGAGGGGAGGGAGGAGCTTGTTGGGGTGGGCTTTAGGATCCTGAAACATGATGATGGAAAAGGGACCTAGGTTGAAAGTGGGTGTGTTTTACATATACCTATCAAGCTGAGATAAGAAGTCTTACCCATGTGTCAATAACTGTACTGTAAACCATTAGTCCCCTCCCCCCAATAAAAATAAAATAAAGCAAAGTGGTGTCTCTTAATACCGTTTTACTATTTTTTTTTTAGAAAAGTTCCTTCTCTAAAGAGTAGCTCAAACAGCCACATTCCTGGGATTGATATTCCAAGTGCAATGTTTAACAGTTATTTTAAGGTGGAAGTCCATAGTGTGTAGAAAGATTCTGAGAAAAGACTTCCCAAGTTCATAATAAAGTGAATTTCATTTTAGGCATTTCTAGAATGAATCATTTTCATGTGTGTAGTACCTGATGGTAAGGGAACATTGCTCAGAGACTCATCAGTATTTGATGGAATCATGGTGTCTGCTTCAGCAGTTGTCCTGTCTCTGAGAAAGACATTTCAGAAGTAATCCCCCCCCATTCCCACTGTCAATAATTCTCACTGTTCTAGAATGATCCAGCTATAACCCCGTTATTTTCTTCCATACATGTTAATTTAAAAGCAACATTTAAGAATTTTTACAATACATGGTTTTATAGTCTGTGCAGTCGTTATTGACTTTGTTCTGTATTACAGATAAAAGCTTTAGTTTTTTTCTTATTGCTATGACTATTTAACTATTTGTTAAATTTTTGACTACATTATCAATAGTAAACTGACCTATGTTTAAGACCAGGGTTAGGGCAATATTTTTCCTATTATAAAGTTTATAACACATTTATATTTGATACTAATAAATGTTAGATCACACTAACTGATAAACTGATAAAATATTTGCTTATTTTCCCCTTTCCCATTTTTCCATATAAACTTCCTGATTCAACTGCATCCTTCTAGAGGGCAGATATTCTCTGATATTCATCATTGTTAATCCAGTGTCTTACTCAACAACCTGTAATTGAGTAAGTAAATAAATCTGATATTGGAAATGAATAGTGAAAATATTTCAGGGTTTTTTTGTTTGTTTGTTTGTTTTTTTACCTCCAGGGTTATTGCTGGGGCTCGCTACCAGCCCTAGGAATCCACAGTTCTTGGTAGTCATTTTTTTTTTTCTACTTTATTTTTTATTTGACAGGACAGAAATAAATTGAGAGTGGAGGAAGAGATAGGGATAAAGAAAGATACCTGCCAAGCTGCTTCACCACTTGTGAAGTTTCCCCCTGCAGGTAGGGAGCAGGGGCTGGAACCCAGTTCCTTGCCCAGGTCCTTCTGCAGAGTACTATGTGCCCTATACAGGGTGTGCTGCCACCTCACCGCCAATATTTCAGTATTTTTAAAACCAAACTATTTCTTTTTAAAACCAAAACTCATGCTCCCCAACCAATGTACACATGTATATGCCCATCCTAGGACTAATGTAGCATCTATCTATATCTTTTCTTCCCCTTCCTCCTCTTTCTCTCTTCTTAAAGGATCCAGTAGCTTAAAAGTACTGAGAAATCTTTAAGAGTAAGATATTGAGGGGGGACTAGGTAGTAGTGCAGTGGGTTAAGCGCACATAGTGGAAAGTGCAATGACTAGAAGGATCCCGGTTTGAGCCCCGGCTCCCCACCTATGGTGTGTGTGTGTGTGTGGGGTCACTTCACAAGCTGTGAAGCAGGTCTGCAGGTGTCTATCTCTCCCCCTCTCTGTCTTCCCGCCTCTCTCCATTTCTCTCTGTCCTACCCAACAATGACAACATCAATAGCAATAACTACAGCAACAATGAAAAACAAGGGCAACACAAAGGGAAAATAAATAAATATTAAAAATTTGAACTTTTTAAATCTTAATTTAACTAATGCAATCTTTTGGCTATTTCAGAGTCCAAAATTAGAAGATTAGAATATTGGGGTTTTGTTGTTTGTTTGTTTTTATTTTATTTTTTTTAGTAGGTCTGACTTAGAAAGGAATAAAAGGCAGGACCATAGGAAGAACGGGTAGATAGATAGATAGATAGATACAGACAGACAGACAGACAGACAGTTATAGAAATGATAGTCAATCCATATCTGTGATCTTGAAAGAACTAATGAATGCAGTTTCTAATGGAGGGAATGGGGATACAGAGCTCGTGGTGGGAAAGGTCTGGAATTGTACCTCTGTTGCATTATAATTTTTTAAATCAGTAATAAAATTTTTTAAAAAGAATCTTACTCAGTTCATGATATTCTATAGGGCCTAGCATAGACTCTAACATGAGTCACCTAGTAAGATCTCTGTGAACGCTGCTCCCCAATGTTTGGCACTAAGTAATCAGTCCACTTGGTAAACATTCATTGAGAGCTCTATATGAGATAGGATTTTATTAGTCACTGGAATTCAGAAATGAATAAAAGTTAATCAAGTACAAGTCTAAACACTGAAAGATTATATGAATGGAGAAGACTTTCTGAGAGATTGGAAGATTTTAAAAGCCCTTGGTGTATGCATAAAGGATACTGTAAGTAGTGTATAAGCGTGTTCTGTTCAGAAATATGTTAACATTAGTCTTTCCTGTAGGAAAAAAACATTTAAATAAATGTACAGTAAGATTTATGATGATAGGTGTTTAAGGAAAATGTCTAACAGTTTCACTTACGGTATTCATTGCCATGAATAATTTTATTGACAATTTTATATTCTTTCGATACATCACTGGATTCTTAGTTATATAGATCTGCTTTATTTCTAATTGTCATATCAAACAGTTGAAAAGTATCAATTCAATCAAGCCTTCATTTTGAAGTACATCTCCTTGCCCCATCCCCCTCCCTCTTTTTTTTTTTTTTTTTTGCTTATTCTTGTTCATATTTTGAAAAGCAGTGTCTGCAGATAGTTATTTATATGTATGAATTCACTGGTTCATTCTAGTGCGAAATAGGTCATTCTGGAACAGTGAGAAATGTGATTGCTGAATTTCAAGCAGTTTTTGCTGCTCTGGTGGATCTGTAGGAAAAGAAAAGGGGTCAGGCCAGCACTTGTTGAAGATTTCTTGTTGCCATTGTCCTAGTGAAATAGACTTGATGCTAGTAAATGCATCAAGTGTACTGGTGAGAGGGAGAAGATGGCTTAGATCTCAGATTTAATAACTAGTAAGAGAATTTATTTGAATCACTGATTAGATCAAGGAAACACACAGATGCATTCTGATTAATATGTGTGGGACTTTTTTCTCCCTAAAAATTTTTAGGTAAGCAAATAGCAGTATGATGTCTTTTTTTTTTTTAAACACAAATCTTAATTAAAAAATTAAAACATTCTAGTGTAAAAAAGAAAGAAGAATAGACTATACTGGGATTAATATGGTGATTTTCATTAAAAATAGAAAATTGTTGAACCAAGGAGAAAGCTAAACATTAGACTATTGGACTTGTATACTTGAGACCTCAGAGGCTCCAGGATCAGGCTGTGTAATGCTTTGGTCTCTCTCACATGAAAATAAATAAATTGTTAAATAAATGGCAAGTTTTTAAACATGAAAATAAGGGTGCTTTAAGAAGTATTTTATGGTGTTTAACACTTGAAAATTTTGAGCATGTAATACCTTCTTCTGGGTAGAAATCGGGACTCTAAATAGCAAACAGTAAACTGTAATTTTAATTTACAAACTTGATAAAGACCCTATTAATTAAAATCAAATTCCTGTAATCAAGTGGCAGTTTTGTTTAGAATATATGCATTAATCTATTCATTTCTTTTTCTTTCTTGAATGGTGTAGCTTTGATGTATTTTACTTTTATTAATAGTTAAAAATCAGAAATTATATATTTGTAAATATCTACTTTAGCCCATTTTCATTGTTAATTTAAATAAAGAACTTTCCTTGGAAGAATTTGTTTCAAATTAAACTCAAAGAGAAGGTCTTATAAGAGATTAATTCAAAATTATGCTGCAATCTTGAAAACTGTTTTTCCCATAGCCATTTTGAGCTAGTGAGTGAGAAGGATAGCTGACAGAGCATGGAAGTTTTGCTGGGGGAGTCTGGTGGTAGCACAGCGGGTTAAGCGCAAGTGCTGCAAAGCGCAAGGACATGCTGGTCCGGGTCCCCGGCTCCCCACCTTCAGGGAAGTCACTTCACAGGCAGTGAAGCAGGTCTGCAGTTGTCTGTCTTTCTCTCCCCCTCTCTGTCTTCTCCTCCTCTCTTCATTTCTCTCTGTCCTATCTAACAACAACAACATCAATAACAACAATAAAGCAACAAGGGCAACAAAAGGAAATAGATAAATATTTTTAAAAAAAAGAATTAAAAAAAAAAGTATTGCTGGACTGGCCAAGGTGAGTTGGGGTATCCTATACTATCCAGGAGTTGTGGGAAAAATAACTATATTGCACTGTTTATAAGCTAAGATAATAATTGCTTTGTTGATATGCAATTTAGAAGAGAATAAACACATTTGACTATGTCACATGACCTTAAGAGAAAAATCTTCAACATAAATACTAGAGCTCACGTGGAGTGGTTCCAGCCAGCGGGAGGGATAAGCCTCCAACCCTCCCTCACCAGCTCTAGTGGCTGCGTGAATTAGAAAGAGGCATCAGGGAACATTCTGGTATGAACATTCGTTTATTTGGAGAAGGGTACAGGCCTTTATACTGAGTTAAACAAAGGACATTTTTCACATACGTCAGAAATTACAGGTTTCTTAAAGGTCAGCTTGCCCATATGGTAGGGGGTTTGTATGATAAGAATTGATGAGATACATAAAGGTCAAAACAATTAGTTTCCATGATGCAGGTGAGTTAATTATCCAAAGGTATTTGAGAGAAGCATAGGGGTTAAACCAGTCAGGTGAGGTAGAGAAGAAGAAAAACAAAGCTTGATGTAAATCACAGATATCAAAAGGAAATAGAATATGGGGGTCTCACTGCCTGGTGCTGGCAGGGGTGTATGATAGAGTGTGTTCCTTTATGATCAAAATCAGTGAAGTGGATGTGTGAACTTTGAGTGAACCCTCAAGCAGGCAGCCATTTGGCCTGCTAGCAGGGGGAACTAAGTGTGAGAGGCTTGTAGGCTTTCTGTGAGCTTGAGAGACTAACAAGGAGAAACTGAGTCTGGGAGTCATTTCCCTCTTGACTCATCTCTATAAGGAGAGAGGCTAACAAGTGGGGTGTCTTTCCAGAGTTCCATCCAAGGATGGGAGAGCTCCCCTAAGCTCTACCAAGCTTTCACATAGTCCCACACATAAAGAAGGTTGATTTTATCTGCTTTTAACGGAGCAGATGATGAGGCTGGGTGGTGGTGCATCCAGTTGAGTGTATGTTACAATGTGCAAAGACCCAGGTTTAAGCCTCCCTGTTCCCCCCTGTTGGGGGAAAGCTTTGCAAGTGTCTCTCTTTCTCTTTGTATCTCCTCCTACCCTCTTGATTTCTGGCTGTCACTATCCAATAAATAAAGGTAGTAATTTTTTTAAAGATTAGTCAAAAAATAATAGAGCATATGATTATATCCCCCACACCCCTGAATTAATTTACTGTATTTGATGTGTGAAAACTTCTTCAGATAATATGTACTGTTATGCGGCCAGGCAGTGGTGCACTTGGTTAAGTGCACACATTACAGTGTGCAAGGATCCAGGTTCAAGACCCTGGTCCCCACCTGCAGGGGGAAGGCTTCACAAGTGGTGAGGCAGGGCTGCAAGTGTCTCTCTGTCTCTCTCCCTCTCTATCTTCCCCTCTCAATTTCTCTCTGTCTCTGTACAATAATAAATAAATAGAACATTGAAAACGTTAACAATATGTACTGTTATTACCAAGAATACTATAAAACATCTTAATCATGTGTTTTTCTAGCATTGGAAAGTATGTTTTTTATTTTATATATGTAGTAAAATAATGAACAGCCTTAAGACTGTGTGTTTGGAATCCTGGTTGTGGAGTAGTGGTCCATATTTCATTCTCTTCATTAACTTTTTTTTTTTTTTTTTTTAACCAAAGCACTGCTCAGCTCTGGCTTATGGCAGTGTGGGGGATTGAACCTGGGACTTGAGAGCCTCAGGCATGAAAGTCTCTCTTTGCATAATCATTATGCTATACCAATCTTCATTAACTTTTATGACTCCAAGGTGCTTCCTTTTTTTTTTTTTTTTTGCTTTCAGTTTTTTACTTTCCTAGTAGGTCTTTGGTTGAGGATGAACCAGATCTAGTAATGGGGTGCTTTTCCCTTTCTTTATGTTGTTTTAAGTAAAGATTTAGAGCCAGAACATCTAAGGCATTTTCTACTTAGTGCTTAAAAGTTGTATGGAATCCACAAATTGTTACTTTTTATAACAAGAAAACTGAAGAGGAAAACTTTAAATCTTAAACTAATAACTAGCAATGTCTTTTTTTTTTAATAGATCTATCCTAACGTAATTTTCCTTAAAGATACCAACTATATTCATTCATAGATTTATCCATCTTTCAAATGTAGTAGGTGCTCCACCTTAAATGTGTGAAGTTGATTCCCATATCTGAAGAGATTCTATTATGTCCTCCTTGACATTCTGTGTCACTTTTTGTAAGCAATGCAGCAATGAATGAGTTGCAGCCACATGTAATTTTAGAAATAACAAGAATACTTGGGTCCACTAGAATAAACTAGGTCCACTTAGAAGGATTCTTACAAAGCTGGAATAGAATAGAAAATGGGAGCAAGAAGTGAATAGTAAAAACTAATATTGAAAGTTACAATAACACATTGATGTACACATTACCTCTGTGTGTATTGTTTTCTATATAGTGATGGATCCAGTATTGCTTTCTGACAGATGCACAGGGCAAAGGAAATTCTGATGGCTTCAGTGGAGTGCATAGGGCAGGGGTCAAAGGCAGCTGTCCAGCTCCTGATCTGTGCTCTGTCATCCTGAATGTCCAGCTTCAGTAAAACTGAATTGAGTGGAAGCTGCCAAGTAGGGGGCCACAGAGTATTCTTGTTTTCATTATTAAGGAATTAGCTATTCTTAGCTGTGCTTCTGCTGTATTATGTACAGAGCACTGATCAAAGTGCTTTACATATATTAACTCATCTAATCCCTACTGCAGAAAAGTTACTATTATTTTCCAATTTAAGATGAGGAAACTGACCTCAGAGAGGTCAAGCGACTTACTTGCCTTGAGTTCACAGATTTATAACTAATGAATAGCAGAACTAGGATTAGGATTCAGGAAGTCTGACTCTGCTATCCACTTACCTCCATGCTATGCTTCTTAGGAAGAATAAGCTGACCCAATGCAGAGAGGGAGAGAGAGGGAGAGGGAGAGGGAGAAAGAATGTTACATACTATTCAAAGTACAGATTTTAGAGTTTTAGAAAATTGAAGAGGACTGTAGACCTGGAAAAAATGTTTTCTAGAACATAATTCAATTTTAATAAAAACAGAATCAAAGTAAGCATGGTTTTTTGGGGGGGCACACATTCACTATAAGGATTCATGACATCATTGAGAAGAGAGTAGTGGTTGGGGGCTGGACGATGGGGAACCTGGTTAAGCACGCATGCTACTTTGCACAAGGACTAGTGCAAGGATCTGGGTTCAAACTCCCACTCCCCACCTGGAAGGGGGATGCTTCACAAGTGGTCAAGCAGATCTGTAGGTGTCTCTCTTTCTCTCTCACTATCTTCCTCCTCCTCTCAATTTCTCATTGTCCTGTTGAATTTAATGGGGGGAAAATGTCTGTCAGAAGCATGGTAGTGCTGGCAGTGAATCCCAGTGATAAAACCCTGGAGACAAAAAAGAAGAAGGAGGAGGAGAAGGAGAAGAAGAAGGAAGAAAGAAGAAGAAGAGAGAAAAAATGAGAGAGAGAGAAGAAGGGGGAGGAGGAGGAAAAAAGGTAAGAAGGCCTTATCACTTCTTATATTTATTTATTTATTTATTTATTCCCTTTGGTTGCCCTTGTTGTTTTATTGTTGTAGTTATTATTGATGTCATTGTTGGATAGGACAGAGAGACATGGAGAGAGAGGGGGGAGAAAGACACCTGTAGGTGGGGAGCCAGGGGCTCGAGCCGGGATCCTTACTCAGGTCCTTGCGCTTTGTGACATGTGCCCTTAACCCACTGCACTGCCGCTTGACTCTGGCTTATCACTTCTTAAGGACTCAAACTTTGGTTGTATGTATAGCAAAGTATGCACCCTCCCAAGTGAACTGCCTTTCTAGCCCTATTATTTTTTAGTCATTTTCAGGAAGAATAGAAGTTTTAATAAGGAAAAAAAAGTTTAAGATTCTTTGCTGTCTTGGTAATTGTTAGTTAACTTTGGAAGTGGTTATATCAGCAAATATGCTTAAAGCAAAGCTTGTTTCCTGCCCTATGCCTTTTGGAAAAATTGTCTAGAAAATGAAGCAGATGATCTATTATATACACAGATAATTAACAGATGAATCTAGCTCTTTTGTTCCTATCATTTTACCTTTTCCTATTTGTTTTATAACTTGGGAACTTGGGTCTGTATCCAAACAAATTTGTTTTCTACTTAACTTTGGGACAAAAGTAGGAGATAAATCATCCAATAATGCTCACTTTTTACCATGCACAAGGATTTGGGTTCAAGACCCTGACCATTACATGGGGACCTTTTTGAGTGGTGGAACAGTACTTTTGTTCCTTCTCCTCTCTTTCTATCTTTATCCAACTCTTTGTTGCTCTCTCTCTTTTTTCTTTTCTCTTTCCTTTTTATACATTTAATTTATTTATTTATTAGAGACAGAGAGAAACTGAGAAGGGAGGAGGTGATAAAGGGACATAGAGACACCTGAAGCTCTGCTTTCTCTCTTCAGGTGGGGACCAGGGTCTTCCACCAGGGTCCTTGTACACTGTAATGTGTGTACTTAGACAGGTGAGCCACTTTTTTTTCTTAGGGGGAGAAATGATAACGATCTACCAGAAGCAGTGGTATTATGTTGGTGTAAGCCCTGGTTTTGGGGAAGAGGAGGGGAAGTGTAAGACCATCTTTATGTAACATACTTAGATCTAGTGGCTTAAAAGAACATTATGCCCAAGATCTCACTAATTTAGACTAATTAACTTTCCACTGTAGTTTTTCAGTCCTAGTGATACTCACCAACCTCTGTTGACCAGTGCTGTATTATAGTTTTTCTTTAATTAGATTAGTAGTATTTTATGTTAAAGATCTATCTAAAAGTATGGATAAGAGATTTGCTAACCAAATGTCCATTGAAGCAATAAGAACAAATGTATTGTTTTTGAAGCAGAGGCAATGACTTAGCTTTGTAAATTTCTAATAAATTTAGTTTGAATTTGAAGTGTCCCTTAAAAATTGTAAGCTCCCAGGGTCCGGCGGTACTGTCAGGTTAAGCGCACAGGGCGCTAAGTGCAAGGACCCAAGTAAGAATTCTGGTTCTAGCCCCTGGCTCCCCCACCTGCAAGGGAGGTTGCTTCACAAGTGGTCAAGCAGGTCTGCAGGTTTCTATCTTTTTCTCCCCCTCTGTGACTCCCCTCCTCTCTGTTCTGTCCAACAACAATGACATCAACAACAACAACAATAATAACAACAACAATGATATTATAAAAGGGCAACAAAAGGGAAAAAATAGCCTCCAGTAATAGTGGATTTGTGGTGTAGGCATTAAGCCCCAGCAATAAACCTAGAGGCAAAAAAAAAAAAAATTGTAAGCTACAACAAGTTCTCAAAATTGAACTACTAAATAAATACAAGTCACTGTTACATAATTCTATAAAGCTGATAAATGGATTTTCCCCTCCTTTCTAAATTTTATACAGCTGATGTTTTTAAGCATTAACTGGCTCACTTAAAATAAGACATTTAATTAAAAAAAAAATATATGCCACTTCCCAATTTGTTTTCTTTGGGTCTTCAAATCTCTGATACCCTCTTTATCCATATTCTGTTTCTATGAAACTCACTCTTTGGACTGACAAAAAAATCCTTTAGTTTGCAGTAACCATATCTTCTGGGGGGAAGATAATATATACTGTTATTATCAAGAATACTGTAAAACATCTTAATCATGTATTTTTCTTTGAATAGTATTTAATCCTCATTCCTTAAAAATAAGCTGCTGAAACTGATTCAACTCATCTCAGTTGAGTCCCAGGCACTTAAATTCTATATTGAATCAAGTGCCCTGGTCCTGGTGGCAGCTGCCCTGGGAACTGTAAACTCACTCATTTTTGGTCTCTGTCAAACACACCGTTTTCTCCAGGCATTTTGCTTTGCTTTGTTTTTGCTTCTGTGCTGTCTGTTTTAAAATTTAGATAATGTATATCTTTAGCATCTCTCCCAACTGACGTAACATCTTTTAGAAAGTGTATTCTATGATTTAAGTACTTTTGACATTTTTCTTTTAGTTGAAATAAAAGCATTAAATAGATGATGAGTTGTGTTTTGTTTTGTTTTGTTTTGTTTTTTGGTCTAGTTTCTCTGCACATGTGCCATTGAAACGTGTGAGAAGGTAGCTTGGAAAATTGCTATCACACAGTATATTTTAAAATGACTAATTATAAACATTTTCTCCTTTTTGTGTCAGCTGATGTTGAAATACAGCACAGAGGTAACTCAATTTAGTTCAAAAGCCATTTTCTAAATGAGAAAAATTAGCTGGGAACAGTGTTACATTAATAGATACTGCCAGCGGCTGGATTCTACATACAAAACACTTGTTCATGTTTTCCTTGAACCTCTTTGATTGGGCCCAGTGCTAAGTTTGCAGTGAATGGGCTCAGTCTGGTCCTTGGCAAGCATAGCAGGGTAATGAATAGTAGAACATCGAAAGGCTTAAATGTCCTGGCACAAGCCCTGTGTCGGTATGATGAGCTAACCGTAATATTGTTTAATGAGAAGGCCCTGTGTCCTTTTGGAAATAAAATCTTGGCCTGTGGACAGACGTCTATGTACACACATTGAATTTCTCTGTCTTCCTGCTATGCAATTCCATTCGTAATTAAACTTTGAAAGCAAAGTTCTGAAGAGGTTCTTGAATGCCTCTCCTCCTAGCATGCCCAGAAACAAGTGGCTGATGTAAAAATGACATAGTCCTAGCCTTTTATTTGGTTGCTTTCCAAAGTTTACATCAAAGACTTGAAGAACAAACTCTTTAAGCTAGGGCAGTGTAGACATTCACTGCCACCCCTCCTCCCATGTCTTTGCTCTGAAAAGCTGTGGTAAATTACCACAGATTTTTGCTATGGAAAGTCTGATGTTCTTATTTGTTATGTTTATAGCTCTATCTCTGTAGTGAATTGTCTAAATCTGTCTCAGTACATCTACATTCCAAGAGTGAATTAATCTTCTTATGTGTAGTTTCGCCTTAAAAGCAGAGAAGAAAAAAAAAATCATTAATGATTTAAACTATTATAACTTGCTTTTTTATTTTTACTTTTGGTTTTTAAAAATAGAACTAAACTCTATAATCTGAGACTACCAGGAATACTCAAAGAAGCTCCAAATGAAAATTTATTAAATTTGTATCAAATGCAGTTTAAAATATAAATCGTTAAGAAGAGCCTCCAAGAGGTCCATCTATTTATTTGCTTAGTCAACATGAGGGCATTACCACTCTGAGCCAACTTTTTTTTTTCCAGAGACATGAAGAGAATGAGAGACAGATGGGAGATACCAGTGTCCTAGTTTTCCCATGTGGTATAAGGGAAACTCAAACATAACTTGTACACATGGGAAAGCAGATGGCCTTCCAGGGAGCCCTTTTATTATGCCATTTTAATTTTAAAGGGATTTAATGCTTCTTTATGAGATTGTAATATTACAGGGGTATAGTTCCACACTGTACCCACCACCCTGACACCTCCAAAAATATTGACCACTATAGTTCTCACAGATTTGGATTTTATTGTCTGTATCCATATGAGCAAAACGATCTGGTAATTACCTTTTGCCTCCTTACTTACTTCATTAAACATAATCATCAGAAGTTGCAAAGATTCCTTTCAAAATACATTTCAGTTCTGTGTTATAAAACTAGGCTGCTGGTAAAGCATAATTAGTTAACAAAAAACATGGAAAGTTGTATAAATATTAAAAATCCTACAGGTCCAATAAGGATGACAGAGGACCTAGTGGAGGTTGTATTGTTATATGGAAAACTAGGAAATGTTATGCATGTACAAACTATTGTATTTACTGTTGAATGTAAAACATTAATTCCCCAATAAAGAAATTAAAAAAATATTAAAAATCCAAGGACCTATTGAAAATAAATTTTGAAATATAGACAGAGCTATACAATATAACATGTAGGAATATATTTGGAAATACAGCAACATAGTTTCTGGAATGTGCTTAAAAAGTTTAAATTGGGGAGTTGGATGGTAGCACATCGGGTTAAGCACATGTGATGCGAAGTGCAAGGATGGGTATAAGGATCCAGGTTCGAGTCCCGGGCTCCCCACCTGCAAGGAAGTCGCTTCACTAGTGTGAAGCAGGTCTGTAGGTGTCTTTCTTTCCTCCTCTCTGTCTTCCCCTCCTCTCTCCATTTCTCTGTCCTATCTAACAATGACATCAATAACAATAATAACAACAACAACAATAAAAACAAGGGCAACAAAAGAGAAAATAAATTAAAAAAAGAAATTTTAAAAAAGTTTAAATTGTATTCTTAGGTGGAAAACTGAAAAATGTTATGCATGTACAAACCATTGTATTTACTGGTGATTGTAGAACATTAATCCCCCATAATGGAAAAAAAAAGTTTGAATTGTGATGGGAAGAACTAAGTCATACATGAAATAAGATTGGGCATGCTTTTCTCATCATTGACCTGGGGTTGTATATAAGAATGCCCATTATATAATTTTCACTATTCTTTTACATGTTTGATATTTTTGTTGGGGTTTTTTTGTTTGATTTTTTTTTTTTTCCTCCTCCAGGGTTATTGTTGGGCTCCGTGCCTGCACCATGAATCCACCGCTCCTGGAGGCCATTTTTTCCCCCGCTTTTGTTGCCCTTGTTGTAGCTTCGTTATGGTTATTATTATTGCCCTTGTTGACGCAATTCGTTGTTGGATAGGACAGAGAGAAATGGAGAGAGGAGGGGAAGACAGAGAAGGGGAGAGAAAGATAGACACCTGCAGACCTGCTTCACCGCCTGTGAAGCGACTCCCCTGCAGGTGGGGAGCCGGGGGCTCGAACCGGGATACTGACGCGGGTCCCTGCGCTTTGCGCCACATGCGCTTAACCCACTGCGCCACCGCCCGACCCCCTGTTTGATATTTTTATAATAAACTATTCGAATAATTTCTCTAGAATGATGGTTTAACAGAATGAAATGCCTTTTTGCTATAGAAATAAAATCAATAAATTTAAGATATTTTTTCAAAATCTTTAAAGTTTGTGATGTTCCAGTATATTGTGATCTATAAATAATTTTCTTCAGCGAGTAAATATAGAAAATACAGATTGTTACAAAAATCTTGTAAACATTTTGTTAACTGAGATGTTACATGGTGAGATAATTAGAATACTTAAATTAGTTCTGTTATTCACAGGAGAATAGTCTTCTGAAATATTTTTATACTAGAATACAAGCAGTAAGCTCGTATCAGGCATGCGTTACTTTCTCTAGGTAATTGAGAAAGAAATTGCATTCTAATTATTATGACTTATACCATTATACACATGAGACAATTTTGGTTAACGGAGACTTGGTTAAGAAAGGAGAAGGTGTTCTGTAAGGCCAGCAAATAGCTCCCTTGGATAGTGTTCTACTTTACCATGTATGTGGCCCAATTTTGTACCCCTGTTCACTACTATATTGTAGGAAATTTCAATGCTATAGTCTCTTTCAGTCTTTATTCCTCTCTCTTCTTCTCTTTCTCAGTCTCTCTGTGGAAAAAAAAAATGAAGAAAAAGTTCTCTGTGCAAGAAGGAACATACTTACATTGATATCTGTATCTTACAATAATTCATTTTTGTTTATTTTTGTTTGACCACTAATCAGTTAAGTTCAGTTTTAAAAATTTTGTTTATACTGTTGCTAAATTGGGAATGGAATATAGCTTAATGAATTTGCATTAAGAAAGGTTTTTGTTTGTTTTAATTTATTAGGGAATTAATGTTTTACATTTGACAGTAAATACAATAGTTTGTACATGCATAACATTTCCCAGTTTTCCATATAACAATGCAACCCTCACTAGGCCCTATGTCATCCTTTTGGACCTATATTCTCCACCCACCCACCCCAGAGTCTTTTCCTTTGGTGCAGTACGCCAATTCCAGTTCAAGTTTTACTTGTGTTTTCTCTTCTGATCTTGTTTTTCAACTTCTGCCTGAGAGTGAGATCATCTCATATTCATCCTTCTGTTTCTGACTTATTTCACTTAACATGATTTTTTCAAGCTCCATCCAAGATCACCTAAAAACGGTGAAGTCACCATTTTTATAGCTGAGTAGTATTCCATTGTGTATATATACCATTACTTGCTCAGCCACTCATCTGTTGTTGGACACCTGGGTTGTTTCCAGGTTTTGGCTATTATAAATTGTGCTGCTAGGAACATATGTGTACAGAGATCTTTTTGGATGGGTGTGTTGTGTTCCTTAGGATATCCCCAGGAGAGGAATCTCAGGATCATAGGGTAGGTCCATTTCTAGCCTTCTGAGAGTTCTCCAGACTGCTCTCCACAGAGGTTGGACCAATGGACATTCCCACCAGCAGTGCAGGAGGGTTCCTATGACCCCACAACCTCTCCAGCATTTGTTGCTGTTACCTTTTGTGATGTATGACATTCTCACAGGAGTGAAGTGGTTATCTCATTGTTGTCTTTATTTGCATTTCTCTGACAATGAGTCTTGGAGCATTTTTTCATGTGTTTCTCGGCTTTGGGGATCTTTTTTGTTGTGAGTATTCTGTTCATGTCCTCTCTCCATTTTTGGATGGGGTTATTGTTTTCTTGTTGTTGAGTTTTGCAAGCTCTTTATTTTGGTTATTAAACTCTTGTCTGATGTATAGCCTTAGTCTTCTTTGTAATTGGATTTGTTTCATTGGAGATGTCTTTAAAATTTATGCAGAAAAGAGTTCTGCCAGTATTTTACTTTAAGTATCTGATAGTTTCTGGTCTAACATTCAAGTTCTTGATCCACTTGGAATTTACTTTTGTGTTTGATGAAATATAGTGGTTCAGTTTCATTCTTCTGCATATTTTAACCCATTTTTTCCAAGACCATTTGTTGAAGAGACTCTGCTTTCCCCATTTAATAGTCTGGGCACCTTTGTCAAAGATTAGATGTCCATAGGTGTGGGGGCTTACTTCCAGGCTCTCAATTCTATTCCACTGGTCAGTATGTCTATTCATGTTCCAGTACCAAGCAGTTTTGATAACAATGGCCCTATAATACAATTTGAGATCTGGGAGTGTGATGCCTCCAGTTCTGTTCTTTCTTCTCAAAATTGTTTAGGCAATTCTCAGTCTTTTCTGGTTCTAGATAAACATTTGTAGCCTTTGTTCTATTCTCCTAAAAAATGTGTTTGGGATCTTGATGGGGATAGCATTAAATTTGTATATGGCTTTTGATAGTATATATTCATTTTGATTATGTTAATTCTTCCAGCCCATAAATATGGAGTATCTTTCTACTTCTTTGTGTCTTTTTCAATTTCCTTGAGTAGTAGTAACTCATAATTTTCAGTGTACGAGTCTTTCACTTCTTTGATTAGGTTTAATCCTATATATTTTATTGTTTAATTCCTTGCCCCTGCTTGATTGCTATGGCAAGAACTTCCAAGGCTATGTTGAATAATAATGGTGATAGTGGGCAGCCCTGTTTAGTACTTGTTCTGAGGGGAAATGCTTCCAGTTTTTCACCACTGAGTATGATGTTGGCTTTAGGTGTGCTATATATAGACTCCACTATCTTCAGGAATTTTCCATCTATTCCCATTTTTTGTAGAGTTTTGATCACTGGTTGTTTCTGAATTTCTGATGACAATTCTTTCAAACTCTTTACTCACTCCTGTGATTATTTCCTTAACTTGTGTTTGGTTGTTGACCTCATTATTTTGTGGTTCAGCCTTTGGGGTACTTTTATCTGGACTCTTGTCCTGGTTCACTTCTCCAATATTTCTTCTTGTTGGTTTAACCATTCTATATAGTATGTTATGAGGTCCCTCTCTCACAACTTTTCAAATTACAGATCACTAATGCCTGGATTGACTTGTGTCTAAGTAAGGTAGTTAAAGGGTTCACAGTGGAAATTGACAGTTGTTTCAATATTATTTTAATCCCTGCATTGGAACACAGTGACTTAAAATCCTCTTTTGTTCTTTTTCTTCCCTGTAGGCTATGGGAGCCTGGGGCCTTTAAACTATAAGTAGCCTTCTTAGCTTAATTCCTCACTGCTGGCCAAGAGATAAAGCAGGGTGGAGAAGAAATAATACAATGGTTATGAAAAGAGACTCTCACACCCCAAGGATCCAAAGCTCCAGGCTCAATTCAGCTTCTCTGCCAAGCTGGGCAGCACTGGTGGGCCCTATGAATTTCTAAACAAATTCCGTTTATAGTCTGTAGGTTCCCATCAAGAGAACAATATGGAAAGGCTTCCGCCACACAGCTCCACCACTAGGCCATCAAGGTGTAGATCTTCTCCTGAGTTTCCTGGTTAGTTCTCTGTCCCCTGGTGTCAGCACAAGGCCTCTCCCCCGCTGCTTCAGATTCTGAGGGCAGTAGCAGTGGAGATTCACATTTGCATTTGGTGAGTCTTAGGGGAGTCCTCTCCTCCCTTCAGCTGTCTTTTTGTTGGTAAAACAGACTGGAGGTGGTGCCTCAACTGGTAAACTGCCGGATTGTTGCCAGCCACTTAATCTCTCCCTAGGCTCCTCTCTGTCTATGAACCGCACATATTTGCACTCATAGGTGATTTGGTAGGTTCCTGAAGTCGTTCTAGTCCTGCCTTGTTGCGGTCCCAGATGATCTTTGTATTCCTAGTTGACCTGGTAGAGGAGGGGGAGAAACCTGCGGTAAGAAAGTTTTAATTAACGCAACTTCAATTTTGTTGTCAATGGGAAAGGAATTGATAACTGTCAAAGAAGGGTGGGTAAACCATCAGTATATATATTTTCATCAAGTACTACTATATTATCTTGTCAGTACTTAAGAGGCTATGTAGCTAGTTATTTTCTCTCTGAATAACACTATGTCTTTATGTTTATAACCTTTTATGTTTCCATATAAATTGATTATTGTTTTCTTCAACTTAGAATTTTTAACAGAATTCCATTTCAGAGATATTTTTTAAAATATTGTTTTCTGTGACACATTAGTACAAAATGAAAGTTGACAAAGGTGAGTGATCAGAAATCAATGCCTTAAGAAACGTGTGTGTGTATATGTGTGTGTGAGAGAGAGAGATATGATTATGGACATTCATACATTGATAATGAAAAGTGTTTATAATTCATGATAATTTAGACTAAATTTGTGGAATATATGGCCAGTCACTAAATAGTTACTGAGGACCTACTGAAGTAGCTGTATTTTCACACATTCGACCATAAATTTGTCTGTTTGCTCATTCAACAAATATTTACTTAGTGTCTATTGAATTTTCTAAACTTCTAGGAGATCTAGAAATGAAGAAAACAGTAAAGTTTCCTCTGTTATGGGATTTTCATCATGGAGGTTGTGTGTAGACAAATAAGTGTGAAATTTATCAGATTTTATAACTTGTTACTTGGAGAGCTAGAGTATATGAGGTAATAGTGGAAAGGCATGTTGGATTGCCAGGGAGGACACCTCTGAATATAAAATCTTTAAACTGAGATTTGAGTGTTGGCAAAGAGCCAGTCATGCAAACATAAGTTACTTAGTTTTGTGTATGTGTGTTAAAATCTGAAAATTTAAAACTTTCTCGCTTTCACAGAAACAAGGTCTTAATCAAATAGCCTTGCTTTTGTATGTTTTCCTGGGCTGATCCCATATGCTATATGCCTTTGTTCTACACCAACCCTGTAGTCATCAACACTCTACACTGGCTTTCTGTCTCTATACTACAGGGCTGTTTAACTTCCAGTGCTAAACACTGACCCTTGTTGCAGGGCTGCCTTCTCTATTCCAGCACTCCATGCTGCCTGCTGTTTATCTAGACAAAATAGGTAGGTAGGAACACACATGCATATGTACACACACACACACACACACACACACACACACACACACACCATAATGTGTAAGCTTCCTCCATGGTGGTGTGCACTAGGCTCCAGTCTGCTTTATCCATTTGGCAAAACAGCACACCATTCCAAGTGAACTATAATATTTCAGTTTCCCCACTTCCTGATCTTTTTATTCCATACTCGTGGGCTTTTTGTGAAAGTCATGATGCATTTTTACATAGAAAAACCTAGAGGAAAATATGTCTTGACTTTTCCAACAATATCTCATCATCCAAGCACATTGCTGTTACTACATAAAACTTTACCCCTCTGGGAGTTGGGTGGTAGTGCAGGTGGTGGAAACTTCACACCCAATTAAGAAGAACCTATCTTCTGTTTGTGCAATCCCAGATTCTTATTCTTCTAGTGCTTGCTTGCTCCTGGATAATCTGATATTTGAATCTGGGCTAATAATTTGAATATAAGGAAGCTGAACTATATTCTCCATCTCTTATTCTCTCTTGCTTTCTCTTATATTCTCTCCCTTCAGAGTCACAAAATCACCTTTCTTGGTGGTATTTGGGAACAGTTCCCATAAACTTGTTATTAATTTTTAATTACCACCAATAATTTTGGGGAAAATGGATCTTGTAACACTAAAGTCATCCTACATGGGTCACTGTCTAAATTCAGACCTGTTACTGCTTATGTCTGAAAGACACTATAGTTTCTACTTATATATGAGTAGTGTTATTGATAATGAATTAAAGGCTTCCTACTGAGCTGAAAAATAACTTTGCCCAGATAAATCATTCTTGCAGTATATGCGCAAAAGATAACTATCACTTATGAACAAAATTAGATAGGATATTCTGTGTTGTAGTCATCGATCACATATTTTGGACTGACCCTTTAACTTTATGCAATTGCAAGCAAGCATAACAATTTTAAAACTCAAGAGACTATATATAGGAAAATAACAAGATTGATATGGTAATCATGTTATTCAAACAGGCCAAAAGCTTTTCCAGCTCTCTCAAATTGTAAACTTTTCAAAAACAATTTTATCTATATTTTGTAAAGTTGTGTTTTGTCATAGGCGGCATGTTCATGTTCATCATTGATTTTACCTGTCTAGGAAATTGATTTATCAGTTTTTCTCATTCCTGAGAAGACAGCTCTCTTTATAAAAATCCCCTAGTTCTTTTCAAATGATTGAATTTGTGTCATTTTGTTCTGGCATCTGACTTAAAACTAAAAACTCTATGAATGATATTATTTATCTTAACATCAACTCTTATTGTGAATAAAATGTAAGTATATTTGTCATTTACTACCTATGGCCTAATCTTAAAAGTGATAAATTGTACATAAGGGTTCTTAACCTATACTATGTTCCCAAAACAATAAGTATTACTAGGACTTATGGCAGCAAAAGAAAAAATGATCTCAGTTGTCAGAAATTTTTTAGAAATTTAGATGGTCCATCAACGTTTTGTTGATATGAGAACAAGCCAAATTTGTTTTATACAGGGTGATTCTTTTCTAAATTGCTTTGTTAATACTAAGATTTATTTGAATTTTATGTAGCCTCTGTTGTTTCTTGCAGAACGGTCATAAATAGCATCCTCTCTCCTTTCTAACAGCATAGTAAAGGTTAAATAAATACCATGTATCAAGTGAGAAAGCATCTCAGGTTCCCACTGGTTTCCATTCCCAGTTCTTCCTTCATTTTCATATCATAGGTAAATAACTTTCCCATCTGATAGTTCCTATAAAAGTTGTTAGAGATCTTCAAATGTAAGATTCTGAGGACATACAAACCAGTATTATTGGGATAGAAAACACAGGTCCTCATTGCTCAACAATTGTAAACATATGACATGTCATGATTTTTAAAGTGAATGTCAGAAATGAAACATTTACTTTCTAAAAGATCTTATAATCCTGTAAATCACTATTAAATTACTACTAGGAATGAAAAATTAAAGCACTCATATGAAACAGGAAAGTAAAATGTACCACTTATTTTATTTGAGTGGAGGAGCAACTTATTTTTTCCCTGAGCGTGATGATTGGTGGCACTTCTTCCCTGTCAGTTTTAAAGTGATCTGATAAAACACATGACAAATAGGCATTCCAAGACAAACATGAAGTTGATTTTCCACCTTTTCATATCTTTGTGTCTATCTATTATGATATGAGGCTTTGAAAATTTGGGGTGTTTAAGTCATTTTTATTTATACTTCAATATTCATATTTTTTATAATCATAATACATCATGTAGTAGTAATTAGTTCCTAGAAATGGTTTAGACAGTAACATTTTTTAAGCAGAATATGAGAGTAGTTTGCACATTTAGGATGTTGAATATTTTTAATTGTAAAAAGATCTTTATTCAAGTAAATGGAATACATTTATAACTGTTATATAAGCACAGAGACATTTTATATATGTATTATCATTTTCTAAATATTTAATTTCATTATGAATAAGCAGAATAGAATTTAGTGATACCTCTTTTTTTCTGTAAAGGATATAGAAGAGAAATGAAATAAGCTTGTGATGAACATTTTATGGATCTTTTCCTTTCCAATAGCACATACTGTCTCTATGGAATTATACACTTGTCCCACTAGCATGTATATTATGAAAACTTATGTATATTCTAGTTGCCTCTTGTTTCTAGAGTCATTGAGTTTACTATAATTTGGACAACTTTCTGGGTATAAGATACAGAAAGATAATATCTGTTTTATCAGAAAGATGATTACATAAGCTGTTTGTATAGAGAGATTTCCCCTTATGTTTTCCTCTTTCTTCTTGATTAATTAGTCACAGAAAGTATAATTTGTACATAATTATGACTGAAAAAGCATACACTGCTAAGTGCCACAAAGTATGTGTTTTTTTTTACCCGCATTCTAGCAATCATTTTAAGTTTAAAAGCCTTAAGTTTTTTTCTGTGCAACTTTTTTAAAAAATTTTTATTTATAAAAAGGAAACATTGACTAAACCATAGGATAAGAAGGGTACAACTTCACACAATTCCTACCACTAGAACTCTGTATACCATCCCCTCCCCTGATAGCTTTCCTATTCTTTAAGCCTCTGGGAGTATGGACCCAAGGTCATTGTGGGATGCAGAAGGTGGAAGGTCTGGTTTCTGTAATTGCTTCCCTGATGAACATGGGCATTGACAGGTCGATCCATACTCCCAGCCTGTCTTTCTCTTTCCCTAGTGGGAAGGGCTCTGGGGAAGCAGAGCTCCAGGACATATTGGTGGGGTTGTCTGTCCAGGGAAGTCTGGTCAGCATCCTGCTAACATCTGGAACTTGGTGGTTGAAAAGAGAGTTAACATACAAAGCCAAACAAATTGCTAGTGGGCATATTTTAGTTATATTCCAAAGGGCCTGTGGCTATACTAGTGTTTTTGTTGGTGGTGGTGGTTTTGTTTGTTTGTTTGTTTGTTTGTTTTGCCTGAGCCTGAAATCTGATATGAAGGTAGATGCTAATTATTGTCTGGGGAGATGATGTCATGGCTGGCAGAAGGATCAGAAAGCTGGATCAGAGAAGAAAGTAGCTCCCTAATATGGGAAAGGTTTATATATATTGTTGACTATAAACCCCATCGATTTGACATGATCTGGGGCCCATAATTAGCTTAGGAGCCTATGTGACCTCTGCATCCCTGTAGATCTGAGCTCACATTCTGTGGCCATGAGTAGGAACATTCCATGCTGCCCAGAATCAACCCATCTTCCTCAGGTGTAGTAGAGTATGTTGTCCATCCTCTGAAGGGAGGATGGAACATTCTCTACTATTGTTGATCCAGGTTGAGGGCAAAGGCAAGGTCCTATGGGGGCCCAGGAAGGGGTCTATTTTGTTGTTCCTGATAGAAATGACTGGTAACAATGGAGAGAGGGATTTATTTGAGGTCTAGGCCCATGAAGTCTGTTTGGGAATCTCAGGACTCCTCGTGTAGGGCCCCAGCTGATCTGTGCAACTTTCAAATAGCAGACTATGTACCAGTGTGTATTCTGATGTGAAAACCATAGACTTTACTGTTATTTTGGAATAAGGAGTGAATAAGGAACTACAAAGTAGAACTTGAACTTATGAAAGAAGGGTTATAGTATGTATCCTTTCTCCAAGGTCCTGAATCTGTGGCTTTCTTAGTACTTATGGCTTTGATTTTTAAAAATCATGCCCCTGTTTATTTCTCATTATCATACATTTCCATTGCATCTTGAAATTAAGTTAGGCATTCACATAAAGCACAGACACCCTACCAAGTTAAAAAATTTAAATCTTACTCTATTGTACTTACCCTTAGATCCACCCATTTAACTCTCGGGTTTGCATTTCATCTTTGTAAATATAAGTGCAGTAAAATGGCTAAATCAAAGAATATTTTAAAAAAACTGTCAGTTTAGGATTATGACCTAGAGTAGGTAGTAAAGGAAATTCTTCTAAGATGCTAAGACACTAAACAATGTATGATATAATAGAACTTTTTCATTGGTGACCCATAGGGAATATCTAACAGTATAAGTTGCTTTTTCCGTTTTTGGCTACATTTCAAGGGGAATTCTTTATTAGAAGGAAATTTAAAAGAAATAATTTTTAGTAACTTTTTTAATACTGCACATCAGTGAATTTGACTTCACTTCCTCTTAGAGTTTTCATTCTTATTAATAAATTATAGACAAAATGCAGTTGGTGGGAGATTGTGGGAAATTGAGCTTTCTCATGAAAATGTAAGGAGCCAGTAGTTTCAGCAGAAGATAATGATCTACACTAAGCTACTGTATTCTGATTTTAAAGTAAATTAAGAATTTCAGTGGAATCAGTATCATAAGAGTTGATTATGACATCAGAAATACAAAAAGGCCACATTCAGTAGTGAAATAGTAGCCAATTTTGATACATTATAATCATTGAATTTTAATTTGTTCTCCCTTAGAAGGATACTTGAAATAAACGTCATGCATCTGTGTGTGTGTGTGTGTGTGTGTGTGTGTGTGTGTGCAATGGAGTCTTCCTACTTGTAAGGTTAAACATTTAATTATTAAATGTATTTTTTACTATTTCTCTAAATATATGGCTTAAAATGTTCTGTTCTTCTCTTCATTGCTGATTCTCCAGGCAATTTTCTCACAGATTGATTATATATTTATATAACTTGGGGACTGAAAAGAGTATATGCTTAACTAGTTCCTAAAACACATAGTTTTTGTTCATTTGAAACAGCAAAAATAACCAAAGTTTCTAAAATATACAATAAATCTTAATTGTATGCATAAATCTAGTACTTACTGCTTATTTTCATTCTATTTCCTTTGGGAAACATTCATCCCTCAGGTATGTAATTGAAAAGACCTGTTTATGTACTCATTTCAAGGAAAGTATTTAATGAGAGACCTTCACATGTTTCTTGACAATGAAAAGGAAACAATTCCAAGTTTTGTAAAGTTAATACTTAAATAAATATACACTCACTAAACTAAACAGCCTCATCCTCTAGTTTGTCAAGTCCAAGTACTGGTCTTTTGAGAAGTTTGTGCATGGACTGGCTCAAGTGTCTGAGCTAGGAGACTTAGAAATTTTTCTGATATTTAATTACTATAAACACAGTAGTTAATGTATCTTTGTACATTTAAATAAATTTAAGCATGCTAAGTAATACACAGAACTAAAAAGTCTATGTCTAAGTCATTTTCTTTTCTTTACTTTCTCTTCCTTTTCTTTCTTTTTTACCAGAGCACTGCTCAGCTTTGGCTTATGATGGTGTAGGGGGATTGAACCTGGGACCTTGGGAGCCTTAGGCATGAGAGTCTGTTTGCACAACTATTATGCCACTCCCCCCCAGAAAAACTTTGTCTAAAGTTGAATTCTTTTGAGTCTTACAAATTTATAGTACAGTGCCAAAATATATTTGTAACAGAGAGGAGCAAATGGATAAATTATTTTAAAAATGTGTTTTGATAAATTTTCTTACTGTTTTTAACATGAAATATTATGTTTTATTACTCATTTGTTTTTCTGATACGTAATATAAGTATAAAGATATAAGGGTTAAAACGCATAAAAATTTCAAAGAGTACTTATATATACTTGAAGTCAACTGGAGTGTATTTAAGCAAAATGTAGTTTTAAGAAATTTATACGTTTATTACTTGGAACCAACTATGTGCTAAATCCTATTTTCAGGAAACATATATTCTTTGTGTAAGAGTAAAAATAGTAGCATCAAGAATGGGTGCAAATACATAAGACATAAAATTTGTTCTCAAGGATATCCTTTTATTAGGAGAAATAAGGTACATATAATTTAAACAGTAGCAAATAATAACAAACAATTTCAATAAAGTACTAAATATGGTATTGAAAAAAAATAAAAGCAGACCTCCATTTTCAAAAGTAAATTATATGTAAGGCACCAGCATTGAAAGCAGAGACTGATTTTTTTTTTCTATTACTATAATTTTAGCATACAGGTTAAAATGTATATAATGATTGCTCAAGAAGTGAGGTCAGGCCAGAAGAGATCTCAATATGCTGACATGCCTTAACCTACCTAAGACCTGTGGGTTTAACTCCTGAATCCTCATAGGACCTTCTAAAATATAAAATGGCAGGAAGAAATCTCTATGTACACTGGGGTGATGCTTAAATGCATATTTTTAATTAAAAATAGTTTCTTTATTTTTTAAAGATGTTTTAAATGTTTATTTATTCCCTTTTGTTGCCCTTGTTGTTTTATTGTTGTAGTTATTATTGATGTCATTGTTATTGGATAGGACAGAGAGAAATGGAAAGAGGAGGGGAAGAGAAGAGGGGGAAAGAAAGATAGACACCTGCAGACCTGCTTCACTGCTTGTGAAGTTACTCGCCTGCAGGTGCAGAGCCAGGGGTTCAAACTGGAATCCTTATGCTGGTCCTTGTGCTTTGCGCCACATGCGCTTAACCCACTGTGCTACCACCTGACTCCCTGTTTATCTTTATTTATTGGATAGACATACATATTGAGAGGGAAGGGGAAGATAGACAGAGAGGCACCTGCAGCACTGCTTCACCACTCATAAAGATTTCCCTCTGCAGTTGGGGATCAGGATTTTTTTGCTCAACCACGTATGCCACCACCTGACCCTTTCCCTCTCTCTCTTTCTATCTCTCCTTCTACCTTTTTCTCTATATAGACGTAAAAAACTGGATCAGAGAGGTTACTCAGCAGTATCTCACATGCATGTGGCCCTTTGTTCCACAAATCCATGTAATAAAAAAGAAAGACACGAGGTCACTCAAATGAATGAGCCAAAAATTTTAAATAAGTAATAAAGAGATTGATCAATTATAAGAACTCAGCAAATATTACTTTTTGTAATATTAATTTCAGTCAATATTAAAAGAATATATAGGTTTAAATTATGTACTTTAGCCAGCAGTTGCAGTACAGTATTATATTTACTTTGCTATCATCTCATTTCCGGATTTTATTAGGGCTTCACATGGTGAGATTTTGTTTGGTTGATTTTAATATTGTTAATAATGTTCCTTGCTAAGGTCACATTGTAATAGCCTTCAGTGAAATCAAGATGACACAAGAAGAGTTTCTTTTAAGCAGAATCACCCTCCCTAAATGGAAGCATGGAAAATGTGGCACCAGTTATTCCATTGATTATTTTAGTATACATTTAAAAAAAAATCTTTGCATGTGTGTTTTGTTGATCTGTAATAACCTGCAAAGTATCCATAGAACTAGGCATCTATGCTAGTGATATATATATGCAGCTTAAACTCTGGTATGTTTCATAAGATCCAGGTCAGCAAACTACAGGCAATTGGGTAAGGTAAAGCCCCTCTTCTACAGTTTTGGTATGATCCCCAAGCTAAAACTAACTTCTGTGTTTTATTATTATTATTATTATCTTTATTTATTGAATAGAGATATATAGAAATTGAGAGGAGGTGGCAGATAGGGTGAGAGACAGCAAGACACCTAAAGCACTGCTTCACCACTTGCAAAGCTTTTCCCCTGATGGAAACCATGGACTTGAACCCAGATCTTTGCTCATTGTAACCTGTGTGCTAAACCAGGTGTGCCACCATCTGGTTCCTACTGTGTTCTGTTTTTTTCCTTTTCTTTTTATTTTTTAATTTAATTTTTTATTTATAAAAAGGAAACATTGACTAAACCATAGTATAAGAGGGGTACAACTTCACACATTTCCCACCACCAGACCTCTGTATCCCATCCCTTCCCCTGATAGCTTTCCTATTCTTTAACCCTCTGGGAGTATGGACCCAAGGTCATTGTGGGATGCACAAGGTGGAAGGTCTGGCTTCTGCATAATTGCTTCCCAGCTGAACATGGGCATTGACAGGTCGATCCATACTCCGAGCCTTTTTCTTTCCCTAGTGGGGAAGAGCTCTGGGGAAGCGGAGCTCTAGGGGTGGGAAGTCTGGGAAGTCTGGTTGGCATCATGCTAGCCTCTGGAACTTGGTGGTTGAAAAGAGAGTTAACATACAAAGCCAAACACATTGTTGACCAATCATGGGCCTAAGGGCTAGATATTGCAGATGAAGAGTTGGGGGCCCCTCCATTTTGTAGATAGCTAGTAGGTATATTTTAGTTATATTCCAAAGAGCCTATGGCTATAGTAGTGTTTGTTTGTTTGTTTTCCTTGCCTGGGACTGAAATCTGATATGCAGGTGGATCCTAATTATTGTCTGGGGAGATGATGTCATGGCTGGCAGAAGGACCAGAAAGCTGTATCAGGGAAGAAAGTAGTTCCCAAATATGGAAAAGGTATTTAAATATTGTTGAACTAGCCTTATATTCCTGGAATAAATCCCACTTGGTTGTGGTGAACAATCTTTTTGATATACTGCTGTATCCGGTTGGATAGGATCTTGTTCAATATTTTGGCATCTATGCTCATCAGAGATATTAGTCTGTAGTTTTCCTTTTTTGTTGTGTCCTATCTGCTTTTGTTATCAGGATGACAATGTTGGCTTCATAGGAGGTGGAAGGGAGTGTTCCTGTTTCTTCGATCTTGTGAAAAGCTTTAGAGGTATAGGTATTAGCTGTTTTTTGAAGGTTTTGTAGAATTCATTTGTGAAGCCACCTGGTCGAGGACTTTTGTTTTTTAATAACTGTTTCGATTTCTTTGCCTGTGATTGGTGCATTTAGGTTTTGTAGTTCTTCTTGGTTCAATTTTAGAAGAACATATGTTTCCAACTATCTTCCATTTCTTCCAGATTCTCTAGCTTGGTGGTGTATAGTTATTCATAAAAGCTTCACATGATTTTCTGTATTTCTGTGGTGTCAGTTGTGATCTTTCCTCTTTTATTTACAATTCTATTTATTTGAGTCTTCTCCCTTTTTTTTTTAGTGAGTCTGGCTAATGGTTTGTCAATCTTGTTTAATTTTTCAAAGAACCACCATTTGGCTTCATTGATCTTTTGTATAGTTCTCTTATTTTTTATGTTGTTTATTTCTGCTCTAATTTTAGTGATTTCCATCCTTCAGGTTGCTTTAGGGTTCCTTTGTTCCTCTTCCTCTAAGTCCTGAAGGCATGTAGTAAGGTCTTTTATTTTAGCTTTTTCTTGTAATCTAATGTGTGATTGTATGGCTATGACTGTCCCTTTCAGTACTGCTTTAGCTATGTCCCAAATATTTTGATAGCTTGTGTCTTCATTTTCATTTGTTTCCAGGAACATTTGAATTTCTTGCTTGAGTGTCTCTCTGACCCAGCGGTTCTTAAGCTGCATGTTGTAGAGTTTCCAAATTCTGTGTCTTAGTAATTTTCTGTTTGTTGTTAAATGTTAGCTTTACTCCACTGTGGTCTGAGAAGATACATGGGATGATTTCAATGCTCTTGAATTTGTTGATACTGTCTTTGTGGCCTAGCATGTGGTCTACCCTTAAGTATGTGTTGTGTGGCTTTGAAAAGAATGTGTATTTGAGTTTTTTGGGGTGAAGAACCTTGAAATTATCCAGGAGGTCTAGTCTGTCCATCTCTTCATTTAAATATCTTGTTTCTTTGTTGATTCTCTGCTTCATTGATCTAAGTGTGAGAGTGGGGTGTTAAAATCTTCCACTATTATTGTATTACTATTGATGTATTTTTGTAGTTATTTCAGTAGGTGTTTGATGTATTTAGATGGTCCCTCATTGGGTGCATAGATGTTAATAATTGTTAAATCTTCTTAGCTGATTGATCCTCTAATTTTTATGTAATGGCCTTGCTTATCTTTTATTATTTTATTTAATTTAGAATTTGTTGTGTCAGATGAGATGAGATGAGATGAGATGAGATGAGAATGAGAATGGCTGTTTCTGCCCTTTTTTGTGGTCCATTCGCCTGTAGGATAGTTTTCCATCCCTTCACTTTAAGCCTGTGTTTGTCTTGTTGGGTCATATGGGATTCTTGAAAGCAGCATATGGTTGGGTTGTGCTTTCTGATCCATCCTCCCACTCTGTCTCTTTTTTTTTTTTTTTTTTGAGAATATAACATCAACCATTTGGTTTTAGAAATATATGACTTGAGGAGAAAGAAAATTCATTAGAATATGTCAAATATCTATGTTATTTTCCTTAGCTGCAAAATAAAATGTATGCAATATGTGATATATCTAGTTTTTTTATAAGAATTTATTTTTTTAATTTATTTTTTTGTTTGTTTTTATTTTTTATATAAGAAAGGATTAATTAACAAAACCATAGGGTTGGAGGGGTACAACTCCACACAATTCCCACCGCCCAATCTCCATATCCCACCCCCTCCCCCGATAGCTTTCCCATTCTCTATCCCTCTGGGAGCATGGACCCAGGGTCATTGAGGGTTGCAGAAGGTAGAAGGTCTGGCTTCTGTAATTGCTTCCTCGCTGAACATGGGCGTTGACTGGTCGGTCCATACTCCCAGTCTGCCTCTCTCTTTCCCTAGTAGGATGGGTCTCTGGGGAAGCTGAGCTCCAGGACACATTGGTGGTGTCTTCAATCCAGGGAAGTCTGGCCGGCATCCTGATGACACCTGGAACCTGGTGACTGAAAAGAGAGTTAACATACAAAGCCAAACAAATTGTTGTGCAATCATGGACCCAAAGCTTGGAAAAGTGGAAAGGTAGTATTAGGGAGGTACTCACTGCAAACTCTAGTATACTTCTGCTTTCTTACTTTGGTGCCATACTCCAAACTCAGTCAATTTCTGCTTTGCGTTTCTACTTCTTTTTTTTTTTTTTTTTACATGCATAACATTCCCCAGATTCCCATTTAGCAATATAACCCCCACTATTTAATTCATCATTTTTCATGGACCTGTATTCTCCCCACCCACCCACCCACCCCAGAGTCTTTTACTTTGGTGTAATACTCCAATTCCATTTCAGGTTCGACTTGTGTTTTCTTTTCTAATCTTGTTTTTCAACTTCGGCCTGAGAGTGAGATCATCCCATATTCATCCTTCTGTTTCTGACTTATTTCACTCAACATGATTTTTTCAAGGTCCATCCAAGATCGGCTGAAAACGGTGAAGTCACCATTTTTTACAGCTGAGTAGTATTCCATTGTGTATATATACCACAACTTGCTCAGCCACTCATCTGTTGTTGGACACCTGGGTTGCTTCCAGGTTTTGGCTATTACAAATTGTGCTGCCAAGAACATATGTGTACACAGATCTTTTTGGATGGATGTGTTGGGTTCCTTAGGATCTATCCCCAGGAGGGGAATTGCAGGGTCATAGGGTAGGTCCATTTCTAGGCTTCTGAGAGTTCTCCAGACTGTTCTCCACAGAGGTTGGACCAATTGACATTCCCACCAGCAGTGCAGGAGGGTTCCTTTGACCCCACATCCTCTCCAGCATTTGCTGCTGTTACCTTTTCTGATGTGTGACATTCTCACAGGAGTGAAGTGATATCTCATTGTTGTCTTGATTTGCATTTCTCTGACAATCAGAGACTTGGAGCATTTTTTCATGTGTTTCTCGGCCTTTTGGATCTCTTCTGTGGTGAATATTCTGTCCAATTCCTCCCCCCATTTTTGGATGGGGTTATTTGTTGTCTTGTTGTTGAGTCTGGTAAGCTCCTTATATATGTTGGTTATTAAACTCTTATCTGATGTATGGCATGTAAAGATCTTCTCCCATTCTGTGAGGGGTCTCTTGATTTGGGTAGTGGTTTCTTTTGCTGTGAAGAAGCTTTTTAATTTGATGTAGTCCCATAGGTTTATACTTGCCTTAGTCTTCCTTGTAATTGGATTCGTTTCATTGAAAATGTCTTTAAAATTTATGCGGAAAAAAGTTCTTCCAATATTTTCCTCTAAGTATCTGATAGTTTCTGGTCTAACATCCAAGTCCTTGATCCACTTGGAATTTACTTTTGTATTTGGTGAAATACAGTGATTCAGCTTCATTCTTCTGCATGTTTCAACCCATTGTTTCCAACACCATTTGTTGAAGAGACTCTGCTTTCCCCATGTAATAGTCTGGGCCCCTTTGTCAAAGATTAGATGTCCATAGGTGTGGGGCCTCATTTCTGGGCTCTCAATTCTATTCCACTGGTCAGTGTGTCTGTTCATGTTCCAGTACCAAGCAGTTTTGATGACAATGGCCCTATAATACAGTTTGAGATCTGGCAGTGTGATGCCTCCGGTTCTGTTCTTTTTTCTCAAGATTGTTTTGGCAATTCTAGGTCTTTTCTGGTTCCAGATAAACATTTGTAGCATTTGTTCTATTCTCCTAAAAAATGTGCTTGGGATCTTGATGGGGATAGCATTAAATTTGTAGATGGCTCTGGGTAATATATTCATTTTGATGATGTTAATTCTTCCAACCCATGAGCATGGAATATCTTTCCACTTCTTTGTGTCTTTTTCAATTTCTTTGAGTAGTGACTCATAATTTTCAGTATACAAGTCTTTCACTTCTTTGGTTAGGTTTATTCCTAGATATTTTATTGTTTTTGTTGCTATAGAAAAAGGAACTGATTTCTGGATTTCAATTTCTTCTAACTTAGTGTTTGCATAGAGGAATGCCACTGACTTTTGAATGTTAATTTTATAGCCTGACACATTACTGTATTGCCTGATGATTTCCAAAAGCTTCTTGCTAGATTCCTTAGGTTTTTCCATGTATACTATCATGTCATCTGCAAATAAGGTGAGTTTGACTTCTTCTCTTCCAATCTGTATTGCTTTAATTCCTTGCTCCTGCCTGATTGCTATGGCAAGAACTTCCAACACTATGTTGAATAGTGATGGTGATAGTGGGCAGCCCTGTCTAGTACCTGATCTGAGGGGAAATGCTTCCAGTTTTTCACCATTGAGTATGATGTTGGCTGTAGGTTTGCTATATATAGACTCCACTATCTTCAGGAATTTTACATCTATTCCTATTTTTTGTAGTGTTTTGATCATAAAGGGATGTTGTATTTTGTCAAAGGCTTTCTCTGCATCTATTGATATGACCATGTGGTTTTTGGTCTTGCTTTTGTTGATGTGGTGATTAGAAGATGCTTGGGATGATTTTAGTGCTCTTGAATTGGCTGATGCTGTCTTTGTGGCCTAACATATGGTCTATCCTTGAGAATGATCCATGTGGATTTGAGTAAAATGTGTATTCCAGTTTCTTGGGATGAATGACTCTGAAAATGTCCAATAGTTCTAGGTTATCTATCTCTTCATTTAGCTCCCTTATGTCTTTACTGATTTTCTTCCTGGATGATCTGTCAAGTTGAGATAGTGGGGTGTTGAAGTCCCCTACTATGATTGTGTTACTGTTAATATATTGCTGTAGCTCTTTCAGTAGAAGTTTGATGTATTTAGATGGCTTCTCATTGGGTGCATAGATATTAATAATTGTTAAGTCCTCTTGATTGACTGATCCTCTGAACATTAAGTAGTGTCCATTCCTATCTTTTTTAATCTTATGTATTTTAAAGTCTATCATGTCAGATATGAGAATAGCTGTTCCTGCCCTTTTTTGTGGGCCATTGGCTTGAATGATAGTTTTCCATCCTTTCACTTTAAGTCTGTGTTTGTCTTGTTGCGTTAGGTGAGTTTCCTGTAGACAACATATTGTTGGGTTGTGTTTTCTGATCCATCTTCCTACTCTGTGTCTTTTAATAGGTGAATTCAGGCCATTCACATTTATTGATATCAAAGATTGAAGATATTTTAACGCCATTCTTGTAGAGTTTTAGAGTGTTTTGATATATGTTCTATTTGTGGTGGTCTGTTTGTTTATAGGAAACCTTTCAGAACTTCTTTCAAGGCAGGCTTGGTGATGGTTGCTTCCTTCAACTGTTGCTTGTCTGAGAAGGTTTTGATGCTTCCATCTAGTCTGAATGACAATCTAGCAGGTCACTCTGTCTCTTTTAATGGGTGAGTTTAAGCCATTGAAATTTATTGATATTATGGATTTAATGTATTATAGTGCCATTATACTACAATTTTTTATTTGTTGTGATATATGGCAAGTATTATGGTGATGTTCTTGTTTATAAGAGATCTTTTAGAACCTCTTTCAGGGCAGGCTTGGTGATGGTTGCCTCCTTTAACTGTTCTCTGTCTGAGAAGATTTTGATCCCTCCATCTAGTTTGAATGAAAATCTAGAAGGGTATATTATCCTTGGTTGAAACCCTTTTTCATTCAGGGCTCGATAGATATCTTGCCATTCTCTTCTGGCTTTTATAGTTTGAGTGGAGAAGTCTGCTGATAGTCTTACGGGTTTTCCCCTGTATGTGATTTTCTGTTTTCTCTTGCAGTCTGTAGGACCCTTTCTTTATCCTTACTTCTTTTCATTGTAACTATGATGTGTCTTGGAGTCTTCAGGTCTGGGTTGATTCTGTTTGGTACTGTCTGAGTCTCTTGAATCTTAATGTCTTTTCTGTTGTCTAGGTCTGGGAAGTTTTCTTCTATAATTTCCTCTAGAATGTTTACTTCCCCTTCCTCTCTTTTTTCCTCTGGAAGGCCAATTACATGAATGTTACTTCTTTTGAGATCATCCCATATGTCTCTGTTGTTGTTTCCAGTATCTCTCAATCTCTTTTTGAGCTTTTACCTCTTTCTTAGTTTTCTCTTGCTCATCCTCTGTCTGCCTAATTCTGTTTTCTTTTTCTATTAGTCTGCTTTCCCTTCCCTCAGCTTCTTTCTTCAGTTCAGTTATAGTATTAGCTTGTTCTGCTACTTGACATTTTAGTTCGGCTATTTCAGCTTTTAGTTCTCTAATTACCTCGAGGTAGCTTGTGTTTTCCTTGAGGTTCTCATCTGTTGTTTCCCTAATTCTGATAGCTGTTTCCTCCATAGTTGTCTTCATTTCTGTGATTATTTGGTTTATTATTGCTTGAATACTTTCTTTTTCTATGCTTTCTTCTGACTGATTTGGAGTTTCTTCTGGGCTCTTATCTTGATTCATTGTGGTAGCAGTTTTATTTGCTCTTGGTTTAACCAATTTCTTTTTATTGATGTATTTTTTATTTTTCTGTTCTGTCATTCTTCAACTGTTGTGTTTTGAGTACAAGCCACACTTATTAAATATCTTTATGACAGATGTAGTCACTTAATCTCAGAAATTACAACAATAGTAACTTAAGCAAGGATTGATGCAGTTCAGCCAATACCAGTTAGCCAAACAACATCTCCAGTCCAAGAAAGAATAGCAACCAAATCCAAAGGAAAAGAAAGAGAAAGGAAAAAAGGGAAAGCCAGAGCAGACAATTATGCAAATCTACTGTCCACTGTAAATTCTGGGGATAGCAAGAGGAGAAAGGGAAGTAGAGAAGACACACACACACAGTCCACTCTGAGTCAGATTTCTTCCCCCAAATAATTTACAAATGAGTATCAGTGAATTCAGAAATCAAAAGAAGGAGTAAGAAAGAAAAGAAGACAAGAACTAAAAAAAAGAAAGAGCATTGAAAGGAAAGAGGTTTTTTGTTTGTTTTATATCTAGGAGGAGGGAGAAAGGAGAGTGGAGGGAAGAGGTAGAGAGGAATAAGTTCCTCTTACACTGAATAGGCCACCCAGTCACATAGCAATAGAGAAAACAACAGTTAATTTTGGTCAACCTGCAGAAACAGTGACAAAAGGGGCACACATATATAATAATGGTAATAATAACATAGAATAGAGTAAAAAAAACCCTAACAGTCTGAACAAAGACAGCCAATTGTAAGAAGTTCCCCCCAAAAAAAAAAAAAAAAAAAACCTTCAGGTAGTCTTTCCCAGGCAGGGGTGGGGTGAGGGTCTGATTGGTCAGGTATTTTGTCACTCAAATAGAGCTCCAGCCACTTATTAAAAGAGAGAGAGAGAGGGAGTCGGGCTATAGCGCAGCGGGTTAAGCGCAGGTGGCGCAAAGCACAAGGACCGGCATAAGGATCCCGGTTCGAACCCCGGCTCCCCAACTGCAGGGGAGTTGCTTCACAGGTGGTGAAGCAGGTCTGCAGGTGTCTATCTTTCTCTCCTGCTCTCTGTCTTCCCCTCCTCTCTCCATTTCTCTCTGTCCTATCCAACAACCACAACAACAATAATAACTACAACAATAAAACAACAAGGGCAACAAAAGGGAATAAATAAATAAAATAAATATTTTAAAAATTCAAATAATTTTTTAAAAAAAGAGAGAGAGAAGAAGAAGAAGGAGGAGGAGGAGGAGGAGGAGGAGGAAAACAAAAAGGAAAAGCACCCCTGGTGAGTCAGGAATCTTGGTAAAGAAAATAGCTCATTGGGGAGCCTGCTAGGAGAGGCATTCCTGCCCCTGGGGGCTGGTTCTGGGGTGGGTGGGAGGAATGAGCTTAAGAAATAATCAAAAGATTTCCTTTCTCTTTCCCTGGCCTCCATTTTCTAACCCAAGAGTGGTCTCACCCTTAGGACACCTTATTCACCCTTCTGCTGACCGCCCAGTATCCTACCCTATCCAGAGAATCCCTGGTCATAGGCTGTTGTTTGTTGGAGCTCACACGAGCCACTGCTTGCCGGTAGCCATCTTGGCTCTGTTCCCCCTACTGTGTTCTTAATATAAACTTTCAGTTCATGAAAAGCAAGATTATATGAAATTTAAATTATCCTTTAAAATCTTTATCAATAAGTAAGTTTTCCTTTGAGCACAATCATAGTCATTCATGTGTATTGTAATGGCAGAGAGAGGAATTGGGATTTTGGTCACATAGCGTACAAAGCCTAAATTCTGTACTATGAGGTCTTCTACACAAGAACTTTGTCCACACCTGCTATGAGAAATGCAGTTGATAAAGAGAGGAATCATTGAGCATTGAAGCCAGGGAAATCATTATGGAAATGCTCATTTTGATCCAGGTTATTTGGGTAGCATGAGGTAAAACCTCTAATGAAAGAAAACACAAGGGAGAAGCTGTGGGAGATTGTAAGTAATGGTTCCTGTCTAGTATGCTTTGAGCAAACTCTCAAGTGAAACATTCTAACAATGTTAGTAATATATCAAAGAGAAGATTTTAGATATTCACAGTCATTAGGAATGACAACAACTTTTCATTAGGAATGACAACAACTTTTTATTTGTTTAGACTATCAGCAACAAATATAATAATAAAATTGTATTTAGAGTTCTTGACTACTTGTCCATTCCTTTTAACAAACAATTTCTCTTGAGTGTCTTTTGTGCATGGGATACTTCATTTGGTGATTCAAATAAATGATAGGCAAAATAAAACTAGGTAAGGAAAAAAAATATGGGTCACAGACTTTTTTTTTTTTTGCTTTGTTTTTGTTTACATGAGTGCTATTCTGGAACTCTGTGCCAACACAGTCTGCTGCTCCTGATGTCCTTCCTTCCTTCCTTCCTTCCTTCCTTCCTTCCTTCCTTCCTTCCTTCCTTCCTTCCTTCCTTTTCCTTCATTCCTTCCTTCCTTTTTCTCTCATTTCTCATTAATAGTTCATAGAGAAATTGAGAGGGGAGGGGGCAGAGATGGAGAGGGAGACAGAAGACAGAAAGACACCTGCAGCCCTGCTTCACAATTCATGAAGCATCCCATCAACCCACCCCCTACCCATGAATGGGGACTTGAACTTGACAATGGGTTCAATCAACTATGTGTGGTGTGTGCCACAGCCTGGATAGTTCCAGATTTTTTTTTTTTTTAGCATACCATCTTTAGAGATGGAGTTTCTTAAGTAATCACAAGTGGAAAAACTAAGACTGATTTGAGGTTCAAGAATGAAATAGGAGTTAGCTGGTGATGATACAGCACTGTGGTGAACATTTAGGTCAGAGGGACTGTGCATTTATGTGTAAAAGTACTGAGCGAGCATAGTAAGTGTGAACGTTCATATGACCAGTTATATAGGAGGTAAGGAAAAACATAGTACAAGTTGAGTCTAAGACCAAAGTCAGAAGATGAAGGACCTTAGCACATTAAGATTGTTAGTCTGTGGGGAGAGATGCTCGTTGGTTGACTGTGTTCCTTGCATGCTTGAGACCCCACTTTCATTCCTTGACAGACATATGTCATAGCAGTGCTTTGGTCACTTGCATGCTCACTTTCTCTTTCTCTCTCCTGATACGTATGTGTGTGTTATTTTATTTTATTAGAAGTTTTATGGTCTTTATATGAATAGTAGTTTTCATTGATATGCTTTAAGCAAGATTGTGGGCAGTGCAAACAAGGGGCAGTTAATCCAGTAAGGAGGCCATTGATACCCCATGTAACATATTAGAGCATTTTGAATTAAGGTGGTAGAGTAGGAATAGAGAAAAGGAAATAAAATTAAAAACATATTTTGAAGACAAAACCACAAAACTTGATAATAAATTTGAATATGAAGAGACACTAAAGAAGGGAATATTAACTAAGACTATTTTGCCTTGTCTTTTCATTATAGTATGAGTAGTATAACTGTTCTGAGGTTATTCTTTAAGGCACTGTGGGGAAGGTATATCACGAAATCAGCCTTTGGAGCTGGTTAAACACACGCAATACAGTGCACAAGGACCCAGGTGCAAGCCCCTAGTCCCTACCTGCAGGAGGAAAGCATCACAAGTGGTGAAGCAGGGCTGCAAATGTCTCTTTGCTTCTCTACTTTCTCCTCCCCTCTCAGTTTCTCTCTGTCTATATCCAATAATAAATTATATATATATAAATATATATATAAATTATATATATAATTATATATATATATATAATTACAAAAGAGCTCAGCCTTTGGCACTTGGAATTAGAGGGCATTCACTTGAATTTTTGAGGAATTTCTATGCAAGTGGAATATATTGATAGATGTTGCTTTAGAGATTGTATGACTGTGAACACCAGTGACAGTGTAAGAAAGGAAAGGGGCCTTGGATCAGGACTTAAGGGGGATTTCTTAAATGAGTGGGTAGAAGAGAATAAGTGTATTGTGTAGTAGAAGCCAAAGGAAAATTAGTATCAAGAGAATGATAACTTGTTAAAAAAAAGTTGACAAAAAATATGAACAAGTGAATTTTGTGATATGAATACCTTAAGTAGAGCAAAATATTTAGATGAGGCAACAAGAATTGAATCTCTAAATTACTGTTTTATTGAAGTTATTTATGTTTAACAATATCAGTTTTAAAGAAAACCTGCATTCCCAAGTGTGTGTTTTTGTTGTTCAATTGATCCTGAACTCTTTTAACAATGGCAGTTAATTAAAAAATGGGATTCACTTAAAAGAAATTTACTTCACAGCAAATTTTTATTGAAAACATTTATTTCCAATGCCTAAATACTCAAATCTTACCTAAATTTGTATCAAATCCTCTTTAATAAAAGGACAATAATGAGGGGGAAAAAAGGTTGTTGCAACTTAAAAAATGGTAATTTATGATTAACATTTCATTATTCACAGGGCTGGTCAATTTTTAGTAGGTTCTCAGCCAATTTAACTATATTATCTAATTTATTAAATAGTTATTCTCCCTTACTTGGATTTCTATATATCAGTGAAGTAAACTGTATTATCAAAGGGCAGTTGGAACAAAGAGGCATGAGATGGGGCAGAAGATAATCCATTTTAATCCATGTGCTTTGCTTATAGGGGTTTATGAAAATTTTGGCACTAGTGGTTTTGCATGTGTAATTAATTGTTTTGACTCTGTTTTCTTATTTTGTTATATAATATGAAAGTAGACAGAGAATGTATCTACCACTGTTATGTTCATGTGCAGCAGACATTGAGATAGACGTCAGGACTCCTATGCTTAATAGGGTTCAACTCTCACAAAATGAAGGATGAAGGGAGAAGTATTGGGCAGGGAAAATTCAAACTTCGATGCAGGAACAACAATGCCTTGGCCGTCCCTGCAGGGAGTTGTGGAACAAGCATTGTCCTGCTTAAGTCTAAAATGAATGGCCCTTTATGTCCTGCCTCACTCAGCCACTGTTGCAGGCTGCTGCTTGTGCAGGGCGGCTTTCTGCTTACATCTTTCAAAAAACAGAAAAACAAAACAAATAAACAAACAAAATTCCAAATTAAATTGCTGCAAGCTAACTTTTGGGTCAAGTTGAAACTCCAAAAAGAAAAAAATAATGAATAAAATTGCAATGTAAGTATTATAAGTGTTAAAATATTTATCTGTTTAAGTTCCCAGTCCCAGCTGGGATACCTATTGTAAAGACGGGAAGTAGACTCTATAAAAATTTCATTTTCTTAGAGTTTTTGTAAAACATAAGCTTTCGATTTCTCTGCTTTACTAAATGGTTGAGATTGCAGACTGACACTTATTAATTATACCAGATTTCTAGTTTTAATTAGAGAATCTCTTCTGAGACTAAACCTTTTTACCATTAGGCTGTTTGAAACCTATGAGATAAAAAAGCATAGTTCTTTCAGAAAATTATTTACATGATTTTAATTAATGATTATAATCTCCATGGTCATTTTTGCAAAAGAGCATTTAATCCCATAACCAGTTTTCATGATTTGCATTTTGCAAAAACATGTCAGCCCTGCAGGCTTATTATCTGAGCTGTGTTTTTTCCAGATGAAACTTATTTTGGGTGAATTTTATTTTGCTACTGTTCTAAGCCCCATTTCATACCTTAACACCTGTTTCTCATGCAGAGCAAACCGATTGGTTGAAAAGTAAAGTTTCTTCCTTTTGCCAAGACAGAACATAGCCCTTGGCAAGGTTACCTTTGAAAACAGTTTTTCATGCAGAGACCGTATACAAGTAGCATTGCTTTTGCCAAGATCCTCTGACTAATGAAGGGTCTGAGCGATGGTGTATTCTTTTTCATTGCTCGCGGCACGTATATGTAGCATTTCTTCTGAGAAAAGGCACTCCAGCGTTTCAAGCAGAAGCTAGAAGTTTAACCTTCTAGGAGGAAGGTCAATGTTAGTTTTTATTACTAACACAGAAGAAAGACACTTTATAAGAATATGAAAGCTAAATTCTTTGTTAAGTAGAAATGATTAAACAGTGAGTTTTTCACCTTTCTTATGAAAATCAGTCTGAAACTGTTTTCCATTTTTAAAGTTGCATTTCCTCCCACCCACCCCCCACTTTCTGGTTTAGGTGTCACTTAGAGTCTTTATATTAGTGATGCTAAACACTGGTCTCCAGACTAAAACCTGGTCAGAATTTAAGGCCCAGGTCTCTGGGTTTGACGGCCTGTTCTGTTTTGGTACTGTAATACCATATATATATATATATATATATATACTGGGGGGGGTGTAGGGGGAGTGGGCAGGTCCTGTTTAATCTTAATTTATGTGAGAATATTTGGATTTTCCAAAATTTTAATACTATTAACAGTTTAATAGTTTCATAAGATCTATGACTGATGCTTTGTTTCGAAAATGGAAGAATCCTAGGTAGTATTGTTTTATGTGAGTTAATGTAATTAGAAGGAATCAAAATATCTTTCCTATGTGCATGATAAAAATAATTGGTATATTATTATTTGTGTAAATTTATGTTTCCTGAGGTGGGCATTGGGAAGAAGTTATAGACTGGATCTGATGTTTCTTGCTTTATTTCCCCTTTTCAAAAAACAAGTAAGCAAATATTTTTCCACTATTTAATTTTCTTTCTTTCTTTTTTAACCTCTTAAAACATTGGGCTGTTTCACTATATTTTTCATCATCTCCCCTTATATTCCACATTCCCCTTTAGTCATAGAAAAGTAATAAATCAAGTTCATAACATTTTTTGTCATACTGATGCAATGTTGCCTTCCTGAACAAATAGCTGGTTGAGAAGGGTAACATTTATTTTTAAAAAAATGTTATTTGCATGCTGTTGAAAGACTCAACTTACCATTTGAGTATTAGAAGAATTTCACTTAGTTGTACAGGCTTTTGTTATTACTTTTGGTAAGAGCATAGTTCAATCTGTTCATTATAGTCAGAAAATAAAATCTTATAAAAGGGGTTGGAGAGGGAGTGGGGTGATAGCGCAGAGGGTTAAGTGTAGGTGGTGCAAAGCACAAGGACCGGTGTAAGGATCCCAGTTCGAGCCCCTGGCTCCCAACCTGCAGGGGAATTGCTTCACAAGCAGTGAAGCAGGTCTGCAGGTGTCTGTCTTTCTCTCCCTCTCTCTGTCTTCCCCTCCTCTCTCCATTTCTCTCTATACTTTCCAACAACAACATCAACAACAATAATAACTACAACAATAAAAAAACAAGGGCAACAACAGGGAGTATATAAATAAATATTTTAAAGAGGGGGTTGGAGAAAAATAGCTCATCCATTGTTTATTTCCATCACAATTACTATTTTGACATTCTACACAAAAAGGAATTGGTGAGAGGTTATCTAGTGCTGGCACTTAAGGTCCGTGTTCTAACACATATGGTAGGTTATAAAGCTTGTGTTTTAGAAGAAGCAGTTTTAGCAGGTAAGGCCGTAACTTTCAAAATGCAAAGGCTGTGTATAGTGCATTTGGTGACTGCTGATTCTAGATCTTGCCGCTACTAACAAAGTGATGAATCTGAAACAAGACTCCAAAAAGACTGAACTTGAACTGTATAATAGACCTGAGGGTGGGGTTGGTAGGGGACTGATAAATTGGGTTGACTACACTCCCAACAGTTAAAACCAGTCTGGAAATAGGACAGCCTCAGGGGTTCAATCTGTACTTTTCCTAATGGTTCTACCCTTGTTACAAAGGAGGGTATTTGAGACCCAGTGGCTACTGGAGGCTAAAAGGGTTGTAGGAGATGGGTAGATTTGGGGTCAATAGCCCCCTCCCTCATTGTCCCTAAAAATTCAGTTCCTGGTTTTCTCTTCTTCCTTGATCTGAGTAAATAAACTCCAGCTTCTGTACAAGCAGATTTTTCCTTTATCCAAAGGCTGTTGTACAGTTAAGTTTTCAACCACCTTGTTCAACCACAATTTCTCCCAAACATAATGAATATCTTTGTTGAAACTTAAGAATTGTTAGCCCAATGACATTTTCAGTGGACACATGGGTAGGGGGTGTTAATTCTACTATCACTATAAACAGAAATAGTCTATAGGCCAGATGATTATTTTTTGCTCTTCTGTGAGAGAACTGTGTTAACTGTAGCTACACTCACATTTTTAAAGATACCCCTAAGCAAATTAAATGTCTCTGCCTTTAATTTTTCTCTAAGATATTTCATTACTTCAAATGCTTTTCATACCCTTCCATCAGTCATATCCCCAGTTTCACAAGAACACACTCAATAAATCAAGTGTCTGCAGATAGTAAGTAGTGGTGTTCAATCCTTTGAGAAAGTGTTGTGTAATATAGAAATACTATGCTTAATATCTAACTCCCTGTCTACTTTCTTAATTGGATCTGTGCTCTGGGGGGCATTAGGTTGAAGTGAAAAACAATGCAGGAACAACATTGCGTTCCTGTGGCCAAGTCAATTAATCATGCAATGCATTTCAAAGGAATTACTTCTAAATAATTGTTATGTAAATGAAACCCATTGCAATTGTTGGGTAGTAAACAAAGGCAGGTCTGCTGTATACAACCTAAAATACCAACCCTGACACTTCCAAATCTACTCTGAGATCATACTTAAAGCCTCTTTGCACTTACAAAAGTAACCATAGAATTTTTTATAGCCATATTGGTTCCCTGTGAACCTAAAATTAAACATTCAGCTTTTGCAAACAGAAGTTAATAATTATAGGAATTTTTAAATTTTCTGGTATTTTTTTTTTTTTTGCTATGACTTTCTCTGGTCCTTTATAAACAAGTTTATAGTATCACTGAAATAAAGCTGGATTGATCTGTCCACCCCATAGCACAGAGTATTAACAGTCTCTGTAATTTAGCTATAGGTGCAAAAGGAAAGGCTTTATTTTGAAAAACTGTACTACAATGAAAATGGAGTTCATTCCTCAAAGTATTCTTCCTTATCCTGCCTAGTGGCTGCTTTTTTAAATTCCTGGAAGTTTGGGGACCTAGATTCTCTTTTCTCAGGATATTTTTCCTGTCTTTTCCTCATGAGGGCCTTAGCTCCTCCCTAAGAAATTCAGCTTTGGTGTTTGGCTTCCTAGGTAAAGACTATCTTGGCTTTGTCAGAATTAAATTCTGCCTCATGATTTCTACTACATCAAACAATATCAAATACATTCTCTTTATTGTTAATCAAGAGTCAGCAATTATGTCTTGACATTTCCTATTTCAGGGAAGTGTCCAAAATTATAAAAAGGACCCTCGTGGAGAGAGTTTCAGGATCACTTTTCCCTATCATTATACAAATTACTTTTCAGCAGTACAGGCCAGGTGCTCAATAAGTTTCCCATTGGTCTCATTAGGAAGCACCCAGCTTTTTGGTAAGCGTGCCCTAGAAGTTCAATTCCTGCTGAACCAGGACTATTTGAACTTTGTTTACATTTCAACTTCTTTTCAGACATCAAATATGCTTGGCTTCAGACCTTTAGGATAGTGATCCTGAGAGAGTTTTTTACTGATTAGTTGCAGAGACTCATTGCATACATAGCTCAACCTCTACCAGTTATTTATGAAAAGAAAGAAAGGTGTGAAATGAGAGTCATTTCAGCTTGGTTCTGAGTTGTGGAGGAAATGAATGTGAGGTAAAGAAACCATTTTACAGAGAGATGTGAAAAGAGATACAAAAAAAGTAATTTATTATCTATACATGCTTTCCATAATACCGAAATGCACTTTCCTTTCATATGGAATCCTGGCATCTTACCCAAATCTAGTTATAGCTGGGTTATTTCACATTACACAAAAATACATCTCTCCTAGGTTTTTACATTACTGGCACAAAGCTCTATGACCAAACTTACCTTGTTTTCTATTTATTACTGTGAGGAGAGGAGTTGTCTTCATTATTGCTTAGCACAGACCTGATAGTTAATGTGTCCTAAGAAAAATGTTAGATGTCACTCTCTTGAATCCGGCACTACTTTGTCAGCTGTGCAATCCAGGTTTGAGCCTGGCTCCCATCACACTGAAGGAAGCTTCACTGAAGGAAGTCTCTCTGTTCCTCCCTCCCTTCCTTCTCTTTTTTCCTTCCTCACTTCCTCCCTCCCTCTCTGTCTCTTAAGGAAGGGAGGGAGGAAAGAAAGGAAGGAAGGAAGAAAAAAAAAGAAAGAAAGAAAGAAAGAAAGAAAGAAAGAAAGAAAGAAAGAAAATGTAAGATGAAAAAGTGAATAGAGGACATCTATAATGTGCACCTGCTTATCCTGAGCAGGACCCAGGTTTTGAGTCTGCCTACCACTGCACTGAAGAAAAATATCAGTGATGTGGCATCTTTCCCTCTCTCCCTCTATCTTCCTTTCTCTCTTTCTATCTGAAAATTTCTGCCCTGAGTAACGAAGCCCTGGTCACCACATGGAAAGGAGAGAGGAAAGGAGGGAGGGAAAGAGGAAGCAATCAGGTAGAATGAACAACCATATAGTTTCAATGTTCAACTTTAAAAAAAAAAAGTAAGTATTTAAATCTGTTTCATTTTGCATGATCTGGAGATTCACAATAGCCCTTTTTCCAATAATATTTTCAGTACTATAGAGCTGTAATAATATTTTCTCTTCATTAAAAAAATTTTTTTTCTAGCTATATGTAGTTAATACTTGGAGCCTGGTTGAGATTGATCTAACCCAGAGAGGGATTATGTATCTATGTTATTTCACGTATAGAAAATGATAATATAGGGAGTTGGGTGGTAGCACAGTGGGTTAAGTGCAGGTGGTGCAAAGGAGAAGGACCAGCTTAAGGATCCCGGTTCGAACCCGCGGCTCCCAACTTGCAGGGGAGTCGCTTCACAGGCAGTGAAGCAGGTCTGCAGGTGTCTATCTTTCTCTCCCTCTCTCTGTCTTCCCCTCCTCTCTCCATTTCTCTCTGTCCTATCCAACAATAGCGACATCAGTAACAGCAACAATAATAACTACAACAGTAAAACAACAAGGGCAACAAAAGGGAAAAAATGAATAAATAAAAAGAAAATGATAATATTTCTATATAGTGCTCAATGTTTTCTTTACTAAGAACATCATATGTTGAACTTTCAGGGGAACTTTTATTTGTTATAAAACCTTAGTTTTGTTGTTTTATCATTTTTATTTGCTGAACCTTAGAGTTAGAACAGGCTTATCATTTTTTTATTTTTCATGTTGGTGGCCTTCTGTTTTCTCAAGTGTGATATTTTGATAGATTTTTACTTCAATTTAAGTCTCTGTGGGTTATACCCTATAATTGGTAATAGTTAAATTTCTGAACACTTTCTTTCATTTTACTTGTCTCCAGTCTTCACAGACATTTCAGAAACCAATAAAATTATTAACACAGTGACTAGTTAAACTAATGCTTCTCTTTATATTTTTTCCCATTTTAGCAGTGAATTTCAAAACTAATGTAGTTCTAGTCTTCATCCTTTAAGAGTTGTTAGTCATTAGATTTGGTGTTACTCAGTTTAAAAGTATGTCAGGGAAGAGAGTAGCTCCCGAATATGGGAAAGGTATATAAATATTATTGACTGTAAACCCCACCGATTTGATGTGATATGGGGCCCATATTCAGCTACTCTCTTCCCTGATCCAGCTTTCTGGTCTTTTTTCCAGCCATGACATCACCTCCCCAGATAATAACTTGGATCCACCTACATATCAGATTTCAGGCTGGGGGGGGGGGGTGGAAGAAAAAAAAAACTAGTATAGTTGAACCTGGATCCTTGTGCACTGTAACATGTGCTCTCAACCAGGTGCAACACCTGGCCCCCTCTTTTTAAATCCATTAGTCTGCAAACCTATGTGCTGCAGGGTAGGTTTGTCCATATGATTGTTTTCAGTATTCTCCAAGTGAGTAGGTAGGGGTGAGAGAGTATGTCTATGTAGTGACCTTCAGATGTGCAGGCAGGGTTCTTTTTTTTTTTTTTTCTTTACCTTTTCTTGCTCTGTTAAATGAAGATCACAAAGATCAGGGTTTAGGGTGTATTTGGGAATCATTCAGGAACAGTGATCAGTTGGGATAGATGAGGATATTTATTGTGTTCCTGGTTGAGGAAGGTGAGCTGTAACAAGTTGGTGTCAGTTTGGATCGAAATTATGACAGACATGAAAAGAAGTCCATAAACTCCAGAGGAACCAGCTTCCCAACTGGAGATACCAATCATGAGTTGAAGTTTTTCACCTAGTTTCAAGCAGAAATGTGATATTTGGCACAAATTGAGTTTTTCTTTTGCAACTTTTTGAGTCTTGAAGCAGGCAGATTTTGCTATGTGGCCTTTTACCTGAAAACTTCATACAGATCATTGCCCAGAGAAAAGTCCATGTTACCTCATTCTGGGCTGCCCTGAAAGCATAAAGGGAAATATTTACAAGGACTTGAGTCTCTGATGCCCTGCAAATGAAAGGGAAGGGTGTTCTCAAATTCCTTGCAGCAGGAACCCATTTCAGTTTCCAAGTCGAATAGTGCATCTGTGAAAACAAAAGTGATAGCAACTGCATTATAAATTTGAAGAGAAGTCCATTAAAGCCCAACTGATGTCAGTGTGACATTGTTCAGGAATGGTGGCCAGTGAAACATATTGTAGTTTGCTGCAGCTACTTGAGCCACTCCTATTGCTGGTTGTTTCACTCCCAGAAGTTTCGCTGACCAATATATATGTGTGTGTGTGTGTGTGTGTGTGTGTGTGTGTGTGTGTGTGTGTGTGTGACTTTCGCTAACCAGACTTTCTGAGAGTCAAGGCTTCTGATCTTTATTGACCAAAGGGTAGACCCCCAAGCTTCTCAGAGTAACTTCTTTTGCTACTCTGCCTGCTATTACTGTTCATGACACATACTCTTTTAAGTGCTGTGTAGAAATTGCCCACCCCTTGGGTGAAAGAGATAGCACATCATGGTTATGCAAATAGACTCTCATACCTGAGACTCCTGGTAAAATAAAGGAAAGGAAAGGAAAGGAAAGGAGAAAGGAGAAAGGAGAAAGGAGAAAGGAGAAAGGAGAAGGAGGAGGAGGGGGAGAGGAAAAGAGAGAGGAGAGGAGAGGAGAGGAGAGGGGAGGGGTGGGGAGGGGAGGGGAGGGGAGAGGAGAGGAAAAAGAAATTGCCATTTCCTGCAATAAGGAAGCTCACTTCCTGGATCTTATGTGGTGAATGCTGACCTGGGAAGTTCTGCACATGCATGGCAGCATTTCCCATGAACCCCCAGGTCATATCTGATCTCTGCCTTATACAGTATCCTAAAAAGTTTGAAAGGGAAGAGTGTAGCTGTGGGGGAGGGGAAGCAGAGGAGGGGGAGCATTACTCACCCAGTAGAACACACTCTATCATGCACAAGGACCAAGGCTCAAGCCCCTGGCCATCATGTGGAAGTACCAGCATGGGGAAACTAATTTCACCAGTGGTGTGTGGCATCTCTCCTCTTTTCTCTGTTTCTTACCTTATATCTTTAAAAATAAAAAAGTTCTGTGTGGATATAGAGTCTCATTGATAATCCTAGTGACAAAACAAATGGGGGGGGGGAGTAGTCTGCTGTTGAAAAGGCTGTGACCAAAGAGAAATTTAATGTTGAATTCCTTCAGTTGCCAAGTTCACTACTACGCAGTCTGAGGTAGCACACTGATCTGAATGCTAGTAGTGACCTCTGTGCCCATTCAGCAGCCTCCTATTGGAGACAAAAGTGTTCAGACTGCCATTCAGCCCTCTAAATGGATAGGGATAGTTATTGCCTCATTTTAAGCCTCTTTCTCAAATCTTAAATTTCAATCTCGGATTTTAAAGTGAAAATGGAACCAAGATTGACTACAAATTAAGTTTCTTAAACAAAACACATATGGACTTCATAAAGAGATAGTATAGTAGAATCATGAAAGCCTTAGTACCCGCATTCCTACTTTTAAAACATAAATATTTAAGTACTTGCTTTGTCAACCAAGTAAGAAGTTGCACTTTGACAATTTCAGTGAGATAGTTGCATTTGTCCCAGCAGTGCCGCTTAGAGATGGCAATGTCATTTGTATCTCAATAACCTGTGCCATGTTTCCACAAGTTGACCTTTTGAGAAATTTCCTTTCCTAGTGTTTTGTATTTTAATTAGCTGGAATATCTTTTTTCCCCGTCCAGAAACTGCATTAGGTTCCTTTCTCTCTCTCCTCCTCCTCCCCTCTCTTTGTTTCTTCCTTTCTAAGGTATTTGGCATTGCTTCACTGATATACCTATACATTTTCTTTTTTGAAAAATCGCTTTTCTGTACATAAAAGGGTTTCCTTAAAATTTTGCTATAGATTAAAATTGCATTTCCCAGTGTTCATTACTTGGTAGTATGTATTCTGAGCTGAGGGTATCTATTTCAGAAGTCCTTTATGTTTTGCTGCACTCTGGAACTACTTGGCCTTAAATTATCTTAATCTTAGTAGTCCCCATAATAAAATCTTACTAGTCCCCATAATAAGGACCAGGGCTAGTAAAAACTGTCCAAAACAAATGATATATTTTTAATTAAGTGGCACTAACTTGAGTATCTTCATATCTATGTTTTCAGAAATGCTGAGACCTTTCCAGCTGAGGTTCAGTTTACCATAATGAGTTTACACTAATGAGTATTGTTTTGATTTATGCAGTAGAAAGAACAGTAGGAAAAACATATGCATCTTGTGAGATGAGTTCTAAGCATTTGCATCAATAAAGTATACTCTTATTAAGCAAACCCTGTGATTTAAAAGCAGTGTAATTTTTCAGTTTTCAGAGTTTATTTTTGAGCAGTTTCAGTCTTCATGATACCATGAAAAGTTCTTTACATTGCCAATATGACAAATCATCTTGTTAGTAAAAGGGAGGACATAGTCAACTTATCTTTATGTTAATATAGCTGAATTTCACTGTGGTTTTTAAAGACATCCATAGTTTGGGAAGATACAGGCAATTCTGGAAAAACAAGCAAAAAAAAACCCCTTTGTTATGATCAGAGCTTTAAAATTAGATGTGTTGGAGCTAAGGCATAGTCTTTGCCATGTGCACAACCTATATTCAAGCCATAGTACCAAGGGGGAGTATAGTAAGTCCTAGGGATATCCAGTGCTGTGGTGGCTATCTGTCTGTTTCTCACACATGTATAAAAAGTGATAGTAATCAAATAAAGTAATCTTAAAAATTATAAGCACTATTGAATCTTTTGTAAAAGCTGTCTTTGGGGAGTTGGGTTAAGTGCATTTGGCACAAAGTGCAAGGACCAGGGTAAAGATCTCAGTTTGAGCCCTGGCTCCCTACCTGCAGGGGTGTCGCTTCACAAATGGTGAAGCAGGTCTGCAGGTGTCTGTCTTTCTCTCCCCCTCTGTCTTCCCCTCCTCTCTCCATTTCTCTCTGTCCTATCCAACAATGACAACATTTTTTATGCTGAAACTTAAAGTGGAAAAAATTGTCATTTGTCAGCACTGTTGAACTTGGTTTCAGGCACCTGTACGAGGAAAGGTTCAAGATTTGAACTATATATGTAGGGAATCACCAGCTATAATTTCTTCCTCTAGCTATGTGAGGTGAAACTATGAAAAGTTAAGCAGCTTTTTTTTCTTATCCCTCACTGACTCTTTAAAATAATAGGGAGAGGAAAAAATGCAGGGGAAAAAAATCTTTCTTTCCTCTGTGTATAAGCAGGATATTTCGTTTATTTCTGTGACTACCTAACTTGTAGGTTATGTAGTCTAGCTTTCTAATGAAGATAATTTCCCTTGAGACTTATTTTCTATGAGTTCATATTTCCTATTTATACCTATTATTGGCAGGATGCGTATATACGCACAGAGAGAAACACATTTCTAGGAATAGTACAACATTAGCCTTTAAAAATAATTTTTCTCTTATTATTTCCCTACTAACTGATCCCTTATGCTCTTTGACTTAAATGCGTGTCTTTAGTGTCCCTGCTTTTAAAATAATAATGATTCTACAATAGTAGAGCCTTACTATAAAACAGACTGTTGAATTAAATTTTGCTTGCTTAAATCTTTTTAATATCACATTGTAAAACACAAAGTCCCATTTTAAATGTAGAAGAGGAGAAAGCACATGTCTGGTTTCAGTAAACATGATTCAGTTGTGAGTTTGAGGACATATTCTCTCTATTCGTATTTCTCTGAACTTCTGCCCCTCACATAACAAAGATCTTGTGAATAAAATAAAAATATTTTTTGCAGTAGACCACAGACTACATATAGCTCATTCAAGTTTCACCTTCTATGTTCCTTTTATTTAGATCACACCTATGAGTGAGATCATCTGGTATTAATCCTTCTAGCTTCTTTCACTTAACATAATTCCTTCAAGTTTTGTTCTACTTGAAGAGAAGATTCCATCTTCTTTTTCTTTTTTTTTTTTTTTCCTCCATTGTCATTGCTGGGCTCAGTTCCTGCACCATGAATCCACCGCTCTTGGAGGCCATTTTTTCCCCCTTTTGTTGCCCTTGTTGCCGTAGCCTTGTTGTGGTTATTATTATTACCATTGTTGATGTTGTTCATTGTTGGATAGGACAGAGAGAAATGGAGAGAGGAGGGGAAGACAGAGAGGGGGAGAGAAAGACAGATACCTGCAGACCTGTTTCACCACCCGTGAAGCGACTCCCCTGCAGGTAGGGAACCTGGGGGCTGGAACTGGGATCCTTACACTGGTCCTTGTGCTTTGCACCACATGCCCTTAACCCACTGCGCCACCACCCAACCCCCTCTTTTTTAAAGATCATGTATTTTTTACTGACATATGTAGGAAAAATGAAAAGGAGAGAATTACTAGAGTATCGTATTGGCATATGTAATGCTATGAGTTGAATTTGCAATTTCCTGATTCCATTCCCAGTGCTTTATCTACTGCACCACCTCCTAGGCTTGATTTCACCATTTCTTATAGTGTAGTTGTAGTATTCCAGTGAGTATATGACCACAACTGCTTAAAAATCTTTTTTTATTTGTTATTAATAGTATGTGACAAGATTGTAAGGTTACAATCTATGGTTCCACAACACACCCACCATCAAAGTTCTGTATCCTCACTCTCCCACCTCACAAAGGTAATCACCGTAGTTCTCCCAAGTCTTAGAATAAAATCTTTTTTTTTAGATATCTTTTTTTATTTTAATGTTACAGAGACAGGGATAAAGAGAGCGAATGAAGTACTGCTCAATTCTGGTTTATGATGGTGCTGAGCTTCAGGCATGAAAGTCAGTTTTTGGGGGGTTTGGTATTTTTTTAATAATTATTTATTTATTCCTTTTTTGCTGCCCTTTTTTATTATTGTAGTTATTGTTGTTGCTACTAATGTCATCATTGTTGGATAGGACAGAGAGAAATGGAAGGAAATGGAAGAAATGGAGAGAGAAATGGGGGAGAGAAAGATAGACACCTGCAGACCTGTTTCAACACCTGTGAAGTGACTCCCCTGCAAGTAGGGAACTGGGGTTTGAACTGGGATCCTTAAGCCAGTCCTTGCACTTTGCACCACATGCGCTTAACCTGCTGTGCTACCTCCTGACTCCCATGAAAGTCATTTTGAATAACCAATGTGCTTTCTCCACAGCCCTACCACAGCTTTTTCTTTTCTTTTTTTTTTTTTTTGCGTCCAGTGTTACTACTGGGGCTCGGTGCCTGCACTATGAATCCACTGCTCCTGGAAGCCATTTTTTTCCATTTTGTTGCCCTTGTTGTTGTTATTGTTATTGTTGCCATTGTTGCTGTTGTTGTTGGATAGGACAGAGAAAAATTGGGGTGGGGGAGAGACAGGAGAAAAGAAAGACACCTGCAGACCTGCTTCACCACTTGTGAGGCGATCCCCCTGCAGGTGGGGAACCAGGGGCTTGTACCATGATCCTTGCACTTCATGTCATGTGTGCTTAACTTGCTGCACTGCCAGTTGGCTCCCTTTTTCTTTTAACTACTCATATGCCATACATGTTTAGGTTGTTTCCAATTTTGGGCTATTACAAATAGTTCTTCAGTGAACTCAGCTAAATTGTATATATTTTTTTATAAGACACCTTAGATAGCAGGCAAAAACCAGCACTTTTATGGGTGTCTCACATAATACAACAGGGAATTTTTAAAAAATGATAACAAAGTGTCTGCTTAAGTATATTAGACTATCTGAAAATGTGAGATATGTACACGTGAAGTAAAATAAATGTAGTAGGGCAGCTGTAAACTGTCAATAAATGCCCAAGCATAATGACTAGAAAAGAAAACTGCAATTTGAGAAAATGAGCTGATTCATAATTGAAATTTTACCAGACAATTTAGATGATAAACAATATTCCAGAATTCCATGCTAGCCTATAACTTGGACAGCTCTCATTTTGAGCTTTCAATAATGAATAATACATACGTATGAAAGTGAACTAAAATTGTTAATCTGCTCAAATGATGGTGTAGTTTAATTCAGGTATACTCAGTGTAATAAAGAAATATGGAGTAGCAAGGTCATGTTTGTAAACCTTCTCTCTCTCTTTTTTTTTGGAGTGTTTTTTAATTTTTATTTATAAAAAGGAAACACTGACAAGACCACAGGATAAGAAGGGTACAACTCCACAGAATTCCCACCACCAGAACTCCATATCCCATCCCCTCCCATGGTAGCTTTCCTGTTCTTTAATCCTCTGGGAGTATAGACTCAGGATCATTATGGGATGCAGAAGGTAGAAGGTCTGGCTTCTGTAATTGCTTCCCCGCTGAACATGGATGTTGACAGGTTGATCCATACTCCCAGTCTGTCTCTCTTTCCCTAGTGGGTCAGGGATCTGGGCAAGTGGGGCTCCAAGACATATTGGTGAGGTCGTCTGTCCAAGGAAGTCCAGCTGGCATTATGCTAGCATCTGGATCCTGGCGGCTGAAAAAAAGTGTTAACATATAAAGCCAACCAAATTGTTGACTAGTCATGAACCTAAAGGCTGGAATATTATAGATGAAGATTTGGGGTCTCCATTTTGGAAATAGGTCTATTTTAGGTATATTCCAAATGGCCCATGACTTTACTAGGTTTTGTCTGAGCCTGACATCTGATATGCAGGTGGACCCATCAAATCAATGGGGCTTATAGTCAACAATATTTATACACCTTTCCCATATTTGGGAGCTACTCTCTTCCCCGATCCAGCTTTCTAGTCCTTTTTCCAGTCATGACACCATCTCCCCAGACCATAACTTGGGTCCACCTGCATATCTTTTTATTTGTTTGTTTATTTATTTATTTATTCATTGAGGATATAGATAAGAAGAGAGAGAGGTGTAGTCTGGGAAGTGGCACAATAGATAAGGCACTGGACTCTCAAGCATGAAGTCCTGAGTTCAATCCTCGGCAGCACATGTACCAGAGTCATGTCTGGTCCTCTCTCTCCTCCTATCTTTCTCATGAATAAATAAATAAAAACTCTTTTTTTTTAATTTATACACCTCCATGCTCTTTTTTTTTTAATTGATTTTTTATTTAAGAAAGGATTAATGAACAAAAATATAAGGTAGGAGGGGTACAACTCCACACAATTCCCATCACCCAATCCCCATAACCCACCCCCTCCCATGATAGCTTTCCCATTCTCTAGCCCTCTGGGAGCATGGACCCAGGGTCGTTGAGGGTTGCAGAAGGTGGAAGGTCTGGCTTCTGTAATTGCTTCTCCGCTGAACATGGGCGTTGACTGGTCGGTCCATACTCCCAGTCTGCCTCTCTCTTTCCCTAGTAAGGTGTGTCTCTGGGGAAGCTGAGCTCCAGGACACATTGGTGGGGTCTTCAATCCAGGGAAGCCTAGCCAGCATCCTAGTGGCATCTGGAACCTGGTGATTGAAAAGAGAGTTAACATATGAAGCCAAACAATTTGTTGAGCAATCATGGATCCCAAGCTTGGAATAGTGGAGAGGAAGTGTTAGGGAGGTACTCACTGCAAACTCTAGTGTACTTCTGCTTTTTCAGGTATTTTGCAGTAGTTTATAGATACGTATGCACATAAGCTCTCTCTCTCTCACAGAAACTGGTGTATATCTAGGTTTTGGGACTTTGTTAGAAAGTGAACCACCTGAGATGAAATTAGAGTGTACTATAAAAGGAAAGGTCTCACCCGAGTAATGAAGCTGAAGGGTTGTCATTCCACATGTGAAGTCTCTGGATACAGTCTGAGGTGAAGCATGTTGAGGTGGCAATCGTTGCTTTGGTTAGGTTGTGATCAGCGGATGCAATATTATTTGGTTTGGATTGGGAGATGCATACGGGAAAGTGGGCCCTATCCAAGGGTTCCAGGACTGGGGGAAGTAGGGGCTCTATAGTGGAGATGTGAGGTTCCTGCTGTCTTAGGGTTCAAAAAGACAATCGATAGTTAATATTATCATCACATTATTTGATAAAAACTCTTTTTAAAAAAAAAAGAAGAGAGAGGGGCCAGGGTGCACCTGGTTAAACATACACAGTACAGTGCTCAAGGACCTGGATTCAAGCCCCTGGTCCCCACGTGTAGGGGGAAAGCATCACAAGTGGTAAAGCAGTGCTGCAGATATCTCTCTGTCTCTCTCCCTCTCTGTCTTCCCTTTCCTCTCAATTTCTGGCTTTCTCTATTCAATAAATGGATAAAGATAATAAAAAAATTTAAAAGAGTGGGTCCAAGCGGTGGTGCACCTGATTAAGTGCGCACATTACAGAGCATAAAGACTCACATTCAAGCCCCTGGTCCCCAGCTGTAGGGGGGAAGCTTCATGAATGGTGAAACAGGGCTGCAGATATCTCTTTGTTCCTCTCCATCTCTATCACCCCCTCTTGATTTCTGTCTCTATCCAATACATAAATTAAAAAAAATTAAAAATTAAGAGAGAGGGAAAGAGAAGGAGAAACACCCGAAGCACTGCTTCACCACTTGTGAAGCTTTCCCCCTGCAGGTGAGAACTGGGGGCTTAAACCTTGCCTATATTAGCATGGTATGCCTCCCCATTCCTCTTCCTTATTGCTTTCAACAGAGTGTGCCACTGCCGCAGCCCCTCCTTCATACTTTAAGAAATCAAATAGGACATATCTCCAGGAGAGGAATTGCCAATTCTTAGGGTTGGTCCATTTCTAGCCTTCTGAGAATTCTCTAGACTGCTCTCCACAGGGATTGAACCAATTTACATTCCCACCAGCAGCATAGGAGGGTTCCTTTACCCCCTCTGCCTCTCCAGCATTTGTTGTTACTGTCCTTTCTGGTGTGGCATTCTCACAGGATTGAAGCAGTATCTCATTTACTTATTTATTATTTTTAAAATTGCCACCAGGGTTGTTGCTGGAACTCGGTGCCAGCACTTTGAACCCACTGCTCACGGTCACCACTTTTCTTTTTTTTTTTCTTTCTTCTTCATACTCTTTTTGTTTTTCTTTCTTTCTTTTTTAATTGGATAAGACAGAGAATAATTGAGAAGGGGGGAGATAGAGAAGAAGGTAGACACCTGTAGACCTACTTCATCTCCTATGCTTCGAGCAGGGGCTCAAACTTAGGTCCTTGAACTTGGTAAATATCTGTTGGCCTTTTGGATCTCTTCTTTGGTGAATATTGTTTATATCCTCTTTTCTTAACATACTCATCCAAAAAGATCTATATCCATAGCAGAACAATTTGTAATACCCCAAATGTGGAAAAAACCTAGGTGTTCAACAACAGATGTGTGGCTAAGAAAGTTGTGTTATATACACACAATGGATGACTACTCAGCTACTAAGAATGATTTAAAAAAAATGATGAAATCACATTCTTCACCCCATCTTCAGTGGACCTTGGAGGAAACATGTTAAGTGAGATAAGCCAGAAGGAGAAGGATAAATATGGGATGATCTCACTCATGGACAGAAGTTGACACATAAGAACAGAACAGGGAAACATAAAATATAACTTAAACATAAAATATAACTTTGCTGTATTGCACCAAAGTAAAGGACTTGGGGGGTGAAGGGGGGGACTTTAAGGTTCTTGGTGCATGATGTTGGAGGAGGAGGACCTAGAAGGGGTACTAGAGTGTTATGCAGGAAACTGAGAAATCTCACACATGTACCAACAACTGTATTTACTGTAAAACTTTAATACTTCAAATAAAAATATTAAAAGGAAGAAAGGAAGGAGAGAAAGGAAGAAAGCCAAATAGGGACAAAGTGATAGCTTACCAGGTAAGGTATATGCATTATCATTTACATAACCCAAGTTCAAGTTTCAACACCACATGGTAGTTCTATGGCATTGGCAGAAATTTTTCTGTGTCAGGTCTTTCCATCTCTGTGTCTCTTTCTCTTTCTCTTTATCTCTATCTGAATGAAAAACATGGTGCATGAATGGTAGAATCATGCTGTTCAATGCCCCAGTTCAACTGAAACAAAAATACATACATATGTACTTATATACATACATACAGGAGCCAAGTGCAAAACTGCAGAATGGTCTGGGGAAATAACACAGTCAGTGCTCTGTACAACAGACTTTAATGTCTGAGACTTGGAAGTCCCTGGTTCAGCTTACAGGAAAACCATAGCCAGAGATGAGCAGCTGTTTTTTAGGGGGGAAAATACCCTAAATAAATAAACAAACAAACAAATAAACTGGGGGTCGGGCGGTAGCTCAGCTGGTTAGGTGCACTTGACGCAAAGCACAAGGACCGGCATATGGATCCTGGTTCGAGCCTCTGGCTCCCCACCTGCAGGGGCTGTCCCTTCACAGGCTATGAAGCAGGTCTGCAGGTGTCTATCTCTCCTCCTCTCTGTTTCCCCTCCTCTCTCGATTTCTCTCTGTCCAGCAACAACAACAGCAGTGACAACAATAATATCAACAATGACAAGGCTAACAACAAAGGCAACAAAATAGGAAAAATAGCCTCCAGGAGCAGTGGATTCATAGTACAGGCACTGAGCCCCAGCAATAACCTTGGAGGGAAAAAAAAGATAAACATCATGAAAAATGGCAAGTGACTACAACTTTAAACTTAAAACCTGAAGTCTTGGCATACTTTAACAATGATTCTTTAGTCACTGTCAGGCCACCCCATCAGCTGGGGCCCTAATCGGGGAGTCCTGAGATTCCCAAACAGACATAATGGGCCTAAACCTCGAATAAATCCCTTTCTACATTGTTACTGGTCATTTCTATCGGGAACAACACAATAGACCCCTTTGCGGGCCCCCATAGGACTTTGCCCTCAACTTGGATCAACATGGTAGAGAATGTTCCATCCTCCTAATGGAGGATGGGCAACATAGTTTGTGCTACACCTGAGGAAGATGGGTCCTGATATTGGGGCAGCTTGGAATGTTCATACTTATGACCACAGAATGTGAGCTCAGATCTACAAGGATGCAAAGGTTACATAGGCTCCTAAGCTGAATATGGGCTCCAGATCAGATCAAATTGATGGGGTTTACAATCAACATTATTTATGTACCTTTTACATATTTGGGAGCTACTCTCTTCTCTGATCCATCTTTCTAGCCCTTTTTCCAGCCATGACATCATCTCCCCAGACAATAACTTGGATCCACCCGCATATCAGATTTCAGGCTCAGGCAAGGAAAAAAAACAAAACAAACACTACTATAGACACAGGCTCTTTGGAATATAACTAAAATATGCCTACTAGCTATCTACAAAATGGAGGGCCCCCCAACTTTTCATCTGCAATATTCTAGCCCTTAGGCCCATGATTGGTCAACAATTTGTTTGGCTTTGTATGTTAACTCTCTTTTCAACCACCAGGTCCCAGATGCTAGCATGATACCTACCAGACTTCCCTGGACAGACAATGCCACCAGTGTGTCCTGGACCTCTGAGTCCCCAGAGCCCTTCCCCACTAGGGAAAAAGAGAGACAGCCTGGGAGTATGGATCAACCTGTCAATGCCCATGTTCAGTGGGGGAAGCAATTACAGAGGCCAGACCTTTAACCTTCTGTATCCCACAATGACCTTGGATCCATACTCCCAGAGGGTTAAAGAATAAGAAAGCTGGCAGGGGAGGGGTGGGGATACAGAGTTCTGGTGGTGGGAACTGTGTGGAGTTCTACCCCTCTTATCCTATGGTTTAGTCAGTGTTTCCTTTTTATAAATAAAAAACTTTAAAAATATGTCCAGTTAAAACACAAGTTAGAAAACTGTCAGAATTGTGAGAACTCTGGTGGTTATATTTGGGAGGTGGGAGTGTGGGGGAAATTTGGTGGTGGGTGTGGTGTAGAACTATATATTATAATCTTACAATTTTGTGACATACTATTAATAGCAAAAATATATAAATAAAAAAATTGCAAGTGGTCCGGGAAGTGGCACAGTGGATAAAGCATTGGATTTTCAAGCATAAAATCCTAAATTCAATCCCTGGAAGTACATGTCCCAGAGTAATGTGTGGTTCTTTCTCTCTCTCCTGTCTTTCTCATGACTAAATAAATGAATTCTTTTAAAAAGAAAAAAAAAACCTTGAAGTCTTAAATTCACTTTCTGGTATTGTATGTGTCGGAGTGAGGCTCTAATTCTTTATTCTTTTTTTCACCTCTTTCTCATGTTATTAAATATTTAAAAAATACAAGTTAAAAATAACTTCCTGTATGGTCAGTATTCTAAATCATAGTTTAAATAAGTTACAAAAATTTTCTGAAAACATGTGGCATCCAAATACAATGTCAGGACCTTTTCTAGGTCTTAGGAATGGTCCAAAGCATGAAATCTAGAATCCCTTCATACTCGAAGATTATAGAAATTAAGATTCTAGCAGATGTAATTATTATTAGGTTTTGTTTTCTAGCCACATAGAAATTTTCTAGGCATAGAATTTTTTTCTCATTTTATCATTTGAGTCCTTTTGCATAAAAGAAAGTCAGGTGTTATAATCGGTTATTTCAGTCAACAGTCATTGAATAAGTATTATTGCATTTTTAATAATTGTGAGTTACTGTACTTGGCAATCCAATAATATATATATATTCATATATATATTTACATCCATTTAAGGTGTATTTATAGATCCTGTGTATCTTTTTTGAAGGAAAATAGAAAGACATCACATGTCATGTATAATAATAAGTTAATGAGGTAAATGTTATCTGTTTTTTATGACTCAGATATGTCATATAGTCATAATGAAATGTCAGGCTGAGCTTCACTGACGGGAGACAGACAACCAGGGACTCATGGTTGAGCTGTATGCAGTATCTCTTTATTCATGCAGGACACAGCACAATCTATACCAAGCTAGACTAAACTAACAACTAACTAAAACGAACAATGTTGTCTTTATATATACTTACCAAGTAGGGTGTGAACAGGATGTGATGCAGAGAGGGTGGAGAGAAAAGTGACTGGTGGAAGATCAGGGTGTGACAAGGAGAGGATCAGGGTGTGACAAGGAGAGGGGGCGGAGCAGGCAAGAATTCTACCACTGAACCACCAATGCCCTGGAGGGAAGGTGGTGCTTTATGTAAATGTAAAAGTGATTTATGTAAATAGATGGCAGTGGTTATGTAAATAGAATGCAGTGTTAAGCAGGGGGGATTTAAACCAAATGAAACAGAAGGGGTTTTTAAAAGCAGAATTAGGAGCTCAGTCGGTAGAGCATGAGATTCTTAATCTCAGGGTCGTGGGTTCGAGCCCCACGTTGGGTGCCATATGTTGTTTTCACTGGGCTGGCTTCACAGCCGGGTGACAGACGACCAGGGACTCATGGTTGAGCTGTAGGCAGTATCTCTTTATTCATGCAGGACGCAGCACAATCTAAGCCGAGCTAAGCTAAACTCAAGGTACTGTAAAACTCACAATGTTGTCTTTATATATACTTGCGCAGTAGGGTGGAAACAGGATGTGACATAGAGAGGGTGGAGAGAAAAGTGACTGGTGAAAATCAGAGTGTGACAAGGAGAGTATCAGGGTGTGACAAGGAGAGGGGGCGGAGCAGGCAAGAATTCTACCACTAAACCACTAATGCCCTGGAGGGAGTGTGGTGCTTTATGTAAATGTAAAAATGATTTATGTAAATAGACCGCTTTGAATGGGATCAAACCCAATCCCTATAGAGGCATACCGGTGCTTGGTTAAGCAGAAGCCAGGGGGAGCTGGCATACTACTCAACAATGAAATTTTTCTACATTAAATAAATTATTAATGAAATTTTATCCTATTCCCTTAAGATACTTATTCAGCAAATATGAGATAAATTTTATAGAAAATCTTTTAGGATTTTTATTTAAAATAGTGTAGACTCAGAGTTATGTGATACTGTGTCCTTGTTTTATTGTAAATATAAGAAGAAAATTAATACATTTTAGAACACAAGTTCATTGTAGTATAAGTTTTTCAATTTGAGTTCCTATTTGCCTTTTATAAATAAATATGTATTTATTTATTTTCTTTTGTTGCCCTTTTTTTTTGTTATTGTAGTTCTTATTGATGTCGTCGTTGTTGGATAGGACAGAGAGAAATGGAGAGAGGAGGGGAAAGCAGAGAGAGGGAGAGAAAGGCAGACACCTGCAAACCTGCTTCACCGCCTGTGAAGTGACTCCCCTGCAGGTGGGGAGTCAGGAGTCAGGGGCTCCAACTGGGATCCTTATGCTGGTCCTTGAGCTTTGTGCCACCTGCACTTAATCCTCTGTGCTACTGCCGGACTCCCCCTATTTGGCTTCTGTGCTTAAATTTTCAGTGCTCATTTCCAAGGTCCATGTGCTTTATGTAATTTTGCATATAGTCATCAAGTTTTCATATGCTACTCAGAAATCATATTCTAAATTCATATATGTCATATTTGATTAATTTAGAAAATCTCATGTCAGGTAAACCTTGTAACTATAAAACATTTTATAATGTGAAAAATAAGTAATTCTATGGGCTAAGTAATTCTGTGACACACTTGATTCAGTGTGTATGTTAACAATGTATAAGGACCCGGGTTTGAACCCCTGGTCCCCACTTGCAGGGGGAAAGCTTCATAAGGGATGGAACAGTACTGCAGTGTCTCTCTGTCTTTCTCCCTCTTAACCTGCCCCTCCCCTTTCAATTTCTGGCTGTCTCTATCCAATAAATAAGTAAAGATATGATTTTTTTTTTAGAAATAAGTAAATTTGGGAAAAATGATAGAAAACTGGGATTGTTTGCTATCCAAAGTAATACTTAATTTAAAAAATCACTTTAATAGCTTGATTCTGTTCTCTGACTTTAGATGCAGAGGCTGGTCAGTGGTAGACTGGGCAGAGTACATAGATTATTATACTTAAGGACTCTGGTTCAAGCCTTTGGTCCCCAACTGCAGATGGTAACCACAAATAGTGGTATAGGTGTCTCTCTTCCTCTTTTTTTTTAAGATTAAAAATTATTTTTCAAATATTTTTATTTATTTTAGATAGAGATATAAATTGAGAGTGGGTGAGAGATACAGGAGACAGACACATGCAGTATTGCTTCACTGCTCATGAAGATTTCCCCTGCAGGTGGGCACCAAGGGCTTAAATCTGGGTCCTTGCACATTTTAATGTGTGTGCTCAACCAGGTGCTATACCTCTTGGCCCTTTTCTCTCCCTCTCTACTTCTGTCTCTATAAAGAAAGGAAGGGAGGGAGGAAAGAATGAAAGGAGTAAGTATGGCCAGTGGGAGTAGTGGAGTTCTTATGCATTATTTCTATGTCCAAAATAGATGCTAAAATTAGAAAGTTCATAAGGTTAAGCGCAGGTAGCACAAAGTGCAAGTACCGATTAGGATCCGGGTTCGAGCCCCCACCTTTCCACCTGCAGGGGAGTTATTTCACAGGCAGTGAAGCAGGTCTGCAGGCATCTCTCTGTCTCTCTTCCTCTCTATCTTCCCCCTCTCTCTCAATTTCTCTCTGTCTCTATCCAATAACAAATAATTTAAAAAAATTTAGGGCTGGTCATTCTGTTCATGTAACAATGTATATGGACCTAGGTTTTTTTTTTTTTTTTTTTGGTCAGGCTGGTGAAATAAAGCAATGTATTATTTTTTATTTTTTAAAAATATTTATTTATTCCCTTTTGTTGCCCTTGTTGTTTTATTGTTGTAGTTATTAATGTTGTCATCATTGTTGGATAGGACAGAGAGAAATGGAGAAAGGAGGGGAAGACAGAGAGGGGGAGAGAAAGATAGACACCTGCAGACCTGCTTCACTGCTTGTGAAGCGACTCCCTTGCAGGTGAGGAGCCAGGGGCTCAAACCGGGATCCTTACGCAGTCCTTGCGCTTTGCTTGACTCCTGGACCTAGGTTTAAGCCCGCAGTCCCCAGCTGCAGGAGGGAAGTTTCATGAATGGTGAAGCAATGCTGTATATCTCTCTTTTTCTCTCTTCCCCATTTCCTTTTGATTTCTCTCTGTTTTTATCCAATATATGTATTAAAACTAGAAAGTACTGCATATGGAAAGTTTAATAGTTAAATGCAGAAATAACATGTGTGTATACTTTTGCTTATAAGGAGTCAAATCATCTATACATACATATGTATATTATAAATTGAATATACATGTATGCATTATACATATACATGATACAGATTTCTAAGGGTCTAGATGCTACTAAGAAGTCTACTCGACTGCCCGGCTGTTGTAGTGGCTCTGCCTGTTTACTCTGAGACAGATAAACAGGGCTTCAAGCTCAAAACCTGTCCTCCTCAGAAACCAGTGATTCACCGCATGGGGGAAAAAAAAAGAGAGAAGTCTACTCAAGAAATTGCTAATAGTGTACCTCCATGGAGAAAAACAGTCATATAGTGATAAAGTGGGAATGAAAATAAAGATTTCATTTTCACTATCTTACTGTTGTATAATTTAAATGTAATGCCTATTTAACAATAAATAGAATTGAAAAAATTAAATTTAAAGGTTAAAATTAAGGACTCAGGAGACGTCACCAGGTGTAGCTCAACTGACTTTCATATCTAAAGCACCAGAGGTCCCAGGTTCAATCCCTGACATTACCATTAAGCAGAGATGAGCTGTACTCTGGTTAAAATAATGATAATAACAATAATAATAATAATTTAATTACATGTCAGTCTGCAAGACAAAATCTGTGAGATAATAAAACTATAGGAAGACTCACCCAGACTGATTAAGCCTAGGAACCCTGAGATAAAATTGCCATGCCCTGTAAGTCTCACTCTGTCCATTCTGCAGTCTTCACTGTACACATTTTTGTGGGTGGGAATACAGGAATCTGACAAAGTCCAGTGATCCATTTGCAGTGTAGCCTGTCATCCTATATTAATGAGCTATTGTTATATAGGTGTTGAATTTTGATGAGGTTGGCCCAAAGAGGACCTTCCTCTTCCCAAAGGAAAACAAAGCACTAAGGTTGGGCTCTAGAGAGCTAACTCCTAATTGTGGGGCACGAGTTGTCCTGTGGTCCTCCAGAGACAATGCCAGCTATTCCTTAGGCACCCTTGTAAGACACCTTACTAGGTGACTGCAAAGAGCTGGGTACAGTTGCTATTCATTGTCCACCTAGAATCTCCCTTACACTAGATTTTAGTTTTAGTTCTTCAGCTTTTACTTTATAGACCAAAAATGAGCTCACATCCCAAGAGAAATGGGAAAATGAGAGCTCATTATCTACATTACAAATTGTAAAATTATTTCTCATAAAGTGAAACTTGATGGACTCATAAAAGGATATTATCTCTATGCAGAGTACTTCAGAATAGAATAAAAAGCACAGTCACTGATTGACATAAATACAAATGTGCCTGCAATATATAAACAAGGCCATATTAGGGTTCAGAAGAAATCTATTTCATATTTAAAATATCAAGTAAAAGTTATCTCCACAATTATGAATATGTAAATAGCATTATTGCTTCTCAGTGTATAACACATCCAAACATACCACATCATTTTTATTACCAAAAAGGAAAAAAATAATTAAAACTATAAAAAGCTGTTCATAGTGTCATTTTAATGTCTTTGTTATTGCCGTTTATTTCTGAGAGGTAATATGAAAAAGAAATTGAGAAATAATGCATGAGTAGATAATAAATTTTATTCATAGCAAACTATTTTTAAAAATACTTTTTAGAAAATCCATTAGAACATGGATAAAAAGAAAAGACATTCATTGTAAATATCTGTTTTGCAATTAGATAATTTTAAAAGTAAGATCTATTTTTCTCCAATTTTTTTTCTTTTTCTTTTTACTCAGCTCTGGCTTATGGTGGTGAGGGGGACTGAACCTGTGACTTTGAAACCTCAGGCACAAGAGTCTCTTTGCATAACCATTATGCTATCTATCCCCACCCCTTTTCTCCATTTTTTTTTTACTCTAGTATTTCTTTTTATATGATTTCAACCTTACCTAGTGTCCTTAAATATAAGATTTTTTACTTATCTTAATGGATGCATATAAGAAGGAATTTCATATATATATATATATAATCAGAGCACTGCTTAGGTCTGATTTATGGTGGTATGAGGGATTGAACCTGGTAACTTGGAGCCTCAAGCGTAATAGTCTATTTGCATAGCCACTGTGCTATCTACCCCCTAAACTAATTAGTATATATTTACACTGTAGGTGCACATAGATTCTTTTACTTGTGAGTCTCTAAATTAGTACTCATAGTTCAGAAGTTGGGCTTCTTATGAATTAGCATTAGTAGTTGAGGGTCCCTGAAGGTAGAAGAGCTTTGAAAAGGAGAAATTGACAGATCAGATCTTTATATATATATAATTTCTTTATTGGGGGATTAATATTTTACAGTTGACAGTAAATACAGTAGTTTGTATATGCATACTATTTCTCATTTTTCCAGATCAGATCATTAAAAATCAGTTTTAAGCTAAGGGAGCTGAATAGCTTTTACCTTATACTTAACCTCATCTCAAGCTGTCCTATAACTAAGAAATGAGATTAATGTAGGGGGCCGGGTGGTAGCAGAGCGAGTGGGTTAAGTGCACATGGTGCAAAGCGAAAGGACCTGCGTAAGCATCCCTGTTCCAGCCCCTGGATCCCCACCTGCAAGGGAGTCGCTTCACAGGCGGTGAAGCAGGTCTGCAGGTGTCTGTCTTTCTCTCCCCCTCTGTCTTTCCCTCCTCTCTCAGATTTCTCTATGTCCTATCCAACAGCAACAACGGCAATAATAACAATAATAGCAACAACAATAAACATCAAGGGCAATAAAAGGGAACAAACAGCCTCAGTGGATTTGTAGTGTAGGCACCCAGCCCCAGCAATAATCCTGGAGGCAAAAAAAAAAAAAAAAAAGAAATGAGATTAATTTCTTGGGTTGTGAGTAGGAGAAAATCTGGTCCTTCTCTAGGTTAGGATCCCAGTGCACTAGGAATCCACTTTTGTCTAGTACGCCAAATGAGACATAACACCATCATTTTTAATGACAGTCTTTAGGATAAACAACAAAAAATGTGGGGTCAACAGCACTTCTTCCTAGTACACTTGAGAATATCCACTTTCTATTGTAATAGACAAAACAGGTTTTTGAAATTGAAAAATGAACTTCAAATTAAAAATAGAAACACACATGCTCTAGGTATAAAAATGCTTTTTGACATGTTGACTGAAGAGAACATGATATAACATCATGTTTTACTATACCAATACATGAGCTACAAGAGGAGAAATATATGACTAAAAGAGGGCTTGTACTGGAAAACTCAAAGGGTAAGATGTAAGAAGTGACTAATGAATAAGTTAAACTCAAAATTATTTTTCTTTTTTTCCCTCTTTCTACTTTCTCAAACTCCAAAAAAATTGTTTATTAACCGATACTGCTTTTTTTAACAGTGATACATAAAGAAAGCCCTCTACTCTATAAATTGATGGTTGTAAGCTGTCTGTACTTTTGCATTTATCTCTTATACATTCCCTTTGTTATCTCTTGTACACTCTTCACATTTTATAAATTTATATTTTATATGTCAAAAAAGAAGGGAGAAAGGAAAACATGCCATTAGAAATGAATAAATACGAGAAAACATTTAATAATATTTTATTCTCAGAAGAAGTTGGTATGCAAATTGCATTAGTATATTTTAAGTCCTGGGTTGAAAATACTAAATCCCATTGTAAGTTTATCTATTTAGCATGTATCACATGGAAGCCTATTTACTCTCAGCTATTGAATTGTTTGTGGTTATTATTTGTGGTTCCCTTTCGAGTGTCTCTCTTTATTCCTTTCTTTTTAATCACTGATAGAATAATTTTATTGTTAGACAAGTCGATATACTTTTTAATTGATATTTATACTATTAAAATATGAATTTTACATAGGTAAAATTCTATTTTTATATTAGATAGTCCTCATTTCTGTGGCCTCATAAGCATGGTGTCTGTATGCTAATATGCTTACTTAATTTTTCATACATTACATTTTAATAATATAGGAATGCTAGGCTACAGAAGAGCAAATGAAAAGGTCATTTTTTATTCATGTACTGCTCAATGTACCTTCTGCTTGTAACTCATTATACATACACTTGAGCCCAATGTTTTAAAATGGAAAGCATACCAAATTAAACCACAAGTTTAGCAACTGATGTTCCTTTTGTAAAAGGAGTGCTCTCCATCTTTTCAATTTTATTTATTCTGGCTGCTTGTTACCCATTTGTGTTCCTCTCGTCTCTGTTATAAGTCAGAATTTCTAATCCCATTTCAAGCAGAAGGCTGCCACTTTTCACCATAGAAGAGGCAATAAACACACATCACACTTATATATTCGGGCTTTCATCTGGGGAGCTCAAAGTGTTTTATGCATAAGTAGCATTTCCCCTGTTGTTTTTTTTAAGTAGGAAAAATGAAGCCTTGAGAGTTTTAATAGTAAAAGAAAGTCACACCTGCAACAATGAAAGTCATGATTTTAATTAAATATCTACCTGCAAAAAGATTCAGGATTCTTTGAACTGGTTATCAGTATGCTCACAAGTAAAATCATTGTGGAGAATAAAAATTGGTATTCGCACATTCTTGTATGTAGCCCATTTAGGGGAAAAAAGGCAACACAGTAAAAATGAACTCTAATATAGAGTAGCTTCACAAAACTGACTATCCACTAAATTATAAGTAGCAATATTATAAAAAGAATTCAACTGGGAAGAGTTTTCAGAAACAAACTTTTGAAAGATTTGTGACTGTTACTGAGAGGATAGGCAGCTTGTGGGTGGAGTTTAGCTGTGGCCTCAGGAAAGACTGGCTCTCTGGACTGAACCCATACCTCTCTGTGTCTTTCTGTCTGCTGTGGCTCACTCACTCAGTAAGTGCACATACCACTGTTCCAGGATGCTTCACAAGCAGTGAAGCAGGTCTTCATGTGTTTTTCTCTCTTCCTCTCTAGCTCCTCCACCCCTCTCAATTTCTCTCTGTCCTCTCCAGTAAAACAGAAAAAAAAAAAAAGGCCACCAGTAGCAGTGGATTCATATTGCTGGCATCAAGCACCAGCGATAACCATGGAGTTTGAAAATAAAATTAAAGAGTCTAAAAAAATAATAGTATTATAAAATGTACTCTGAAAACATTTATAGTTCCAGTTAACTGAAAAATGGTATAAAGCAGAATTTACATATGTGCAAATATGTGGGTCTAGAAATGTTTAGGTAAAATGTATATATAACTTATACAAAACTTATATTTCACATAATATTACTGTATGTAGAAATTAAAAATTCAAGATACATTGATTCTTTTAGAAAGCCATTCTAAAATTACTCCCCATGTATTGATAAATTTGATGAAATATTTGTTTATTTTTACCAAATTATCCTTATACAATTTGGTAACACTCTTGGGTACAGTAAGTAACTTTAATACAGTATTTATATTGTAGGTTATCAGAAGTAGAGCACAGGACTTGCATACTTGAAGCCCTAGACTTGATCCCTGAGCTGCATATATGCCAAAATGGTGCTCTCAATTCTCCACCTCTCATAAAATGAACAAATCTTATTGAAAGTACATTGTTGGGGAGGGTTCACTGGTTTATTAACTGAAAAATAAATATTTTCAGATGTCAGGCACCTATTTTATAATCCCACTACATATTTTGTACATGCAATTTAAAGCTGATTATGATGTGTGCAATCATGGCAGCATGAGGGGTATGAGGAGAGGTGGAGGACAAAACAGTGAAACAAGAAGACAGAAAAGCATCCTGAGGTCCAGAGCTACTTCTCTATTTTCTACCTGGTGACCCCAGATCAGGCCAACAGAGAATACCAGGCATGTTGGAGGAGTAGTATATCATTTATCTTTCAGCTAGGGCACTAAGGCCAAACCTAGTGAGAGGAGGACACTGCTCATTAGCAATATAGCTACTGTCCAAGGCACTACTGAGAGCAAATTCTCAGTCTATTCATATGTGAATGAATGAATGATTAAGACCTTTAAGGGCCTTCCAGGTCTAATATCCAGAGAACTTGCCATTTTGTCTCCTATACCCTGGGACTATTCCTTGTCTATACTTTAGGATAATGCTCTGTAAATCTGTACCTGGTGGATAATATACTAACGATCTTATTACATAATAATTGGTAGTAGAGAAAAATCACATTGTGGTTCATGCACAAAAGATTATTTTCAGAGTCAAGTTGTTGAAGCATCAGAAATTGTTCCATGGAATATTAATAAGTCTTACACTTGGGAAGCACTTGGTCAAACCAAGTGAAGCGAGTCTTTGTTCTGCAGCAGTGCTCACAGCTTTTTCTGTTTATATGTATTGTGACCCAAGGATCTGAGGGTTGCAAAATACAATTTTTACAATTGATTTGAATGAAATCTCCTTTTTTGTGTATAGAAAGGGTCTGCATTTCTTCACTTTGATAAATGTTTTTGGCTGCTTTCAATCTTTCTATCAAAGTATTCAGTTCAATGTTTATTAAATATAGTGAATGTTTCTCTTTCTAAAAGCTGACCTTCTACTGGCCTGTTCTAGCCTCTGGGGCCAACGTCTGTAAAAGCACCTGAAGCCATTGGACTCAAAGTTCAGTATTAGTCAGGGCTATCCGATTAGTAAGAATTTACAGATACTGCTCAGAATTATTTGATATGTTGAATTCATTCACATCTCTCTTTTTCTTCTATGAAAAATCATCCTAGTAGACAACATGCAGTGCCTATCTTAGCTTTTGAATTATTTTCTAGCTTAAATTTTTTTCTCATTCACTTTGTAAGCATAATCATTCAGAACTCAGTTTATATCTATCACTAACTAGATAATGCTATCAAACTGAACTCTCCTTTATGCAGCTGTAATTTTGGGATGGTGTGATGGTAGAATTGAGTCATATTTCACAGAATTAAGTGTGAAAATACTTAGCATATTATGAGCTACTTGCTTCATGAATGTTATTTCCCTTTATGCTTCCATTGTCTGGTGGAGAAGTCCTAAACCTAGGAGCCAGTGACTTGATTGTATTTTATTACTAACTCATTGCTGTCATTGCATACATTATGTTGGCCTTAGGACTTTATGTCTTTGTAACTCATCCTTCTCACTTTCAAGTGAAGATAAAACCACTTTCGAAGGTGTTTTAAAATATAAACCAAACTACAACAATAAAAAACCAACAACAAGGGCAACAAAAGGGAAAATAAATAAATATATATAAATTAAAATTATATATAAACAAAAATATTAGATATGCAGCTAAGTTCAAAGGATTTTTAAGATACTAATTAATAATATTCTTAGTAATATTAAAATGACTAGTGTTAGACTGTAGAAACATTTTGTTTTCTGTGAGATATGATGTATTGTGATTACTGTAAGAGCATACCATTTTAACAAATCCCTTAGTATTTTCTTAATAAAAATTACTGAGCCTCTTGTTTTCCTTCTTACATAGGAAGATTTAGATGTGTTTAAATATGTGTGTACAAATTCTTTCACCTTCCGCTTTGCAACTTTAAGAGGTTTAGAATTTTTTGAACATTGTGCATTTAACTTTTAGCTATATTGTATATAGATCAATTCCATTCCTCATAAAGACTACAAAATGAGAATTTAGAGCATGGGGAGATAAATTTAAAAGATTTGGGGATCTGTGAATGAAATATATTTGAAAATACATTTTTGAGACACTTAAAAAACTAAATATTAACATTATGGGAAACCAAAGTCTTACATGAAAAACCACTTTCTTCCATCACATTTAAAATGTCACTTTAAAATCTAATTTCACAAAGCAAAGACTCTATTGCACTGAAATTGTACTTGAAGTTCTTATACACTTTGTTTTGAGATAATTTCTGATGTGAAATTTTTATAACTTCATATAGAAATAGACATTAAAAACTAAATCTTTACATTTATTCTGTGTCTTCTATTATGTTTATCTGACATTATGTCATACTTTTTTGCCCAAGATTTTCCTTTATATATCTGACTTCTTTGAATAGACTAGTGGTTTAGAAGACATTTACAAAATGCTTTTGTGTGGTAGATAGCTAAACTGTCTATTTTGATAAATATTACAAGATATTGAGGAGAGATATCTAGATTACTGAGCAAGTCTCTAAAGCCTTGAATGCTTGTTTTGTCTATTGCAGTTACCTATTCATAATTCACTCTCCAAGTGCTAGTAGTTAGGTAGGCATTTTGTAATTTCCTGTAGGAGTTGAAAGTGTATGGCCTAAAAAAAAAAATCCAAACTGAAAATTGTATTGTTAGGAAAAGGATATAAATCATGAGTAACATCATGTTTTGCTTAAGATGTGCTTAAGCTGGTAACATTTCCAAAGATCTTAAGCTAGAAGTCTTATCTTCATGCCATACCTGATAGAGAAGAGTGCTGAATCAGAAATGTTTTTCTGGAAGCTCATATTAGAGCTCATGAGTCCATGAATTTTTATACACCAAGTTCTATTTCTTGGCACAGTATTGTATCAGCACCATAGCAGGAGAAATGCTTTTCCCTTCATACCCAATCTTGACACTAAATCTAACTGGAGCTTCCTTTATTGGAAGAAAAAAAATTCTAAGGTTAAGAATTTTATATAAAATACTTACTAAAGAACAAATTTAGTATAGTTAACAGATAAGTATTTTCTGATTTAGAAGTATTTAATACTGTTGCCAATTAAACTGGTTCTTAGGTCTATATAATCAGATTCTAACCAAAATATCTGATTCCAAATTCTTGCTATCAGGCTTTCCATTTGGTGATAAATTATTACAGTTTTATAACTGCTTTATTGTCTAAAATATCTAAGCCAGATCACTCCTGTATTGTCAAGTCTACATCGTGTAGCCATAGTCTTCCATATTTAATGTGTATTTGTTTATCCACTTTGTAGAGACACCCTCCCCATCCCACTCAGTAAGCCTCAGAAATTACCTTTTTAGCCTTATTAATCATTTGGCAAGTGACTTTTTTCCTTTTGTATGAAAGTTAGCCAAGCCAATTAAATCTATGCAAGAAATAGAAAGTGTGTAGAAAGAATCATATTGCTTTTACTTCTTGGTGACTTCCTTTTTAAAGATTCAACCTTTACATGTCAAGGAAAGTATGTAACCAATTTGATTCTTATATTTGAATACTATAATTTAACTGATACTATTATTCATTTGTAGTAATAGGACTGCTGGATAATAGGAAATCTTCATTGCAAGTTTTTTTTTTTGTTTTTTTTTTACTTTCTTTATCTTGTATCACTAGCAACCTGTGTATCCGTTGGCCAGGTATGATAGACCATAAGCACATAAACTATGGAGTGAATAATACCAGACTGCACTCCAGAATGGTTTCACTAATTTATGCTCCTGCCACCTGTGTATCAGTTTCCCCATATCCCTGCCATAGCAAAGTAAGAAAAGTTGACAACTGAGTCCATGGTGTCGTTTTTATAAATAAGCTGCTTCTGAACGTAGAAGCTTCCAATGATCAGAGACTTAGAGTTGTCACTCTTTGGGGTGGCTTCTAGAGAGCAATCAGGCAGTCCACTGCAATTTTGAAGAGGCCCTGTCTGGTTTCTAAATCCTTATTCATAATTTAAGACTTTATTATGCTTATTACATATTTAATTTTTGTGATTTTGAAAATTTGGTGTAGAGAAACGATATAAAATGTTTGATTTCTTTCCCCAAGATATAAAATTATCTTCCACAACATTTTTACTATTTTTAAGTGAACACCAATGCCATTTTAAAATTTATGATGATGAGAAATTCTGGCATGATGCTTTAGGCACAAATTAAGCATTCATTTAATGCTGATTTGCTGCCTTGTCACACTGTCTTAACAGCTTTAAGATAGGGGTTGGTTATAGTCAAATTTATAAGCCAATATATTTTGTTGTGATATGTTTTTCTTTCTACTTTCTTAGATATACAGACAAGGATCTTGGCTAGCTTTCTGTGGTTGCTTTATTTTCCCCAAAGTATATGAAAACTCAGAATGGTACTTGTGCTAATTTTCAGTTGTATAGTTGAAGACATCATTTTTATTAGTGATTTAATAATGACTTAAAAATTATAAAATAGTAGGGGTATAATTCCACACCATTCCCACCACTAGGAATTTTAAAGGAAAAATATATTTGATTCTGATAGTTTATTATAGTGACTTTAGATGCTATACTTGGTGGAGAGGTGGGATAGTTCATCTGGTAGGGTGCCTGCTTTACCATTCATGAAGTCCAGGATTGAACCTTGGCATACTACATGCCATAGCCTTGAGGAGATAATGATCACTTTCACATTTTACTTATTATAATATTTAATTTCTACTAGTAGTCAAGCCAGTCAGGTAATTCTATAAATAGAGGACATGAGATGCAGGATTGAATCCTTGGGACCTGAGAAGGTGGTATGCACTTTCTCTTATGACACTGATAAGTTAATTTTCCTTTTTTTTTAAAAAAAAATTATTTATTTCCTTTTATTGCCCTTGTTGTTTTATTGTTGTAGTTATTATTGCTGTTGTTGTTGGATAGGACAGAGAGAAATGGAGAGAGGAGGGGAAGACAGAGAGTGGGAGAGAAAGATAGACAGCTGCAGACCTGCTTCACCACTTGTGAAGCAACTCCCCTGCAGGTGGGGAGCTGGGGGCTCTAACAGGTATCCTTATGCGGGTCCTTGCGCTTTGCGCCACGTGCACTTAACCCGCTGTGCTACCTCCCGACTCCCTAATTTTCCTTTTTAGCTTCAGTATTAGGATTACAAACATGCTGGGTGTAATCAAATTGAGAGCAAGTATGTTAAATTCACCAAATGATTATTAATATATATACATATACATATACATATACATATACATATACATATACATATACATATATATTTAATGTGGACACAAGGCTTTTATGCCTGAGCCTCAGAGATCCCAAGTTCAATTCCTGGTACCACTATAAACCAGAGCTAAGCAGCACACTTTTTTTTTTTTTTGCAACTAATAGTAGGTTGTAAGACTGCAGGCTTATAGTATATAGTTCCACACTACACCCACCACCAGAGTTCTGTATTCCCACCTTCTATATCTCCAAAAGATATTCGCTATACTTCTCACAAATCTTAGAAATGGTTTGCTTGTTTCTGGTCCACCCCCCCCCCATGTAAATCTGTTCTCTAGATTCCACATATCAGTGAAACCATCTTTCATGTCTTTACTTATTTTGTAAAGCATAATCACCTCCAGTTCCATTTTGTCCCAAAGAACACGATATCTTTTTCATTGCAGAGTAGTATCCCATGAAATATGTATCCCATAACTTGTTTAGCCAGTCATGTGTTGATGGGCATTTAGGCCTCTTCTACTCTTTGGCTATTGTGAATAATGGAGTCATGAACATAGTGGTGCATATGTCCTTCCTATTTCAGTGTCCATTAGATAAATGTTTCAGTGTCCGTTGGATAAATGTCTAAGAGTGGTATCATTGGATCATAAGGTACTTCCATTTTTCTTTGTTTAAGCACTCTCCATATAGTCTTCCAAAGGGGCTGCACCAGTTGGCAATTCTACCAGCAATATAGCAGAAGTCCCTTTTCTCCACAACATCCCCAACATCTGTCACTTCCAAGTTTGTTAATGTAAGCCATTCTTTCAGGTGTGAGATGGTATCTCAATGTATTTTTAATTTGCATTTCTATTAGTAATCAGTTAGGATAGAAACAACTATAAAAGCTTGATGATACTTATAGAGGAGATCATAATTTAAACTCATTTGAAATTGGTTTCTAGTTCCCTTCATGTGAGATTCCATGATAGGTAATATAAAATATATTGTGTAGAGCTGTGTAAAACGATTAAGTTAATTTCCCCAAAATTGGTTGTCTTTGAAAAAATTAGTTTATTTATTAAGGAGGAGGAGAGGGGAAAAATTCATAGCATCACTCTGGCATAAGCAATGGTAGGAATAAAACTCAGGACTTCATGCTTGGACGTTCAACACCTTACCCTCATTATACTATCTCCTAGGCATCTTGAAATTGGTTATTGTTATGTAGTTAGGTTGCTTAAGATAATGGTGACAAAAAATAGAGGGCTGGAGGGAAAACTCACTAGGTAGAGCATGTACTCATTTGCATGGCCTGGGTTTGCACCTTAGCACAACAGTGTCATGGCACTGAAGGAAGCTCTGGTGTAAGGATGTCTCTCCTTTTCTCTGTCTCTCTCTGTCTCTGTGAGTAAAAGAAGCTGCCCAGGATGATTGGTGCTGCAAAAAAAAAGAGAGAGAGAGAAAAGAAAGAGTAAAATAATTAATTAGTATATATAATTATTGTATCAGATCAAAATACTCTTGTGAAGAGTATGTTACAGTGAAGAAATTATATTACCTGTGTTTACTTTCATGCCATCTATAGTTAAAGTTCTGGACATATATGAGTACATTTTAAAATATTGATGTTTCAAATTATCTTTAATCGTTGTGTATTTTCCTATCAAAAAGTAAAAGGACAGTTATTATCATGATAGGATTTGGGATTTTGTAATGTTGAGCTACTCTTCCTTACATATTCACTAGAACAACTAAAATGCATGAAAAAAACTAGCATTTGTGAAGCTATGGTGCAACTATAACTCTCCAGTGTAAAAGATTTGAAAGATTTGCCTAAAACTAATAATTCTTGTAACATTGATATAGTTCATCAATTACCCTCAGTTTTTATCAAGAGAAATGAAAGCAAGTATCCAAAGAAAAAAATATTATACAAGATAGTTATTATTGAGTAAGATTACACAAGATCGTTATTATTGACATTATTCATAATTGCCCCAAGTTGCAAATAGTTTACATGTTCTTTGAGTGAATAATGAATAAAAAATATGATACATTCATATATGGGATGCATCTTGACAATTGAGAGGTATCAATTTAGAAAACTGGAAAAAAAAATGAAGCAACACAGATTAACCACAATCCCTCTTGCACCAAATAATAATAATAAAAAAAATCCACCTCCACACCTATGGACATCTAATCTTTGACAAAGGTGCCCAGGCTATTAAATGGGGAAAGCAGAGTCTCTTCAACAAATGGTCTTGGAAAAAATGGGTTGAAACATGCAGAAGAATTAAACTGAACCACTATGTTTCACCAAATACAAAAGTAAATTCCAAGTGGATCAAGGACTTGGATGTTAGACCAGAAACTACCAGATTCTCAGAGAAAAATATTGGCAGAGCTCTCTCTCTTTTTTTTTTTTTTAATTATTTAAGAAAGGAGACATTAACAAAACCGTAGGATAAGGGGGGTACAGCTCCACACAATTTCCACCACCCGATCTCCATATTCCATCCCCTTTCCTGATACCTTTCCCATTCTCTATCCCTCTGGGAGTATGGACCCAGTGTCAGCTTGGGGTGTAGAAGGTGGAAGGTCTGGCTTCTGTAATTGCTTCCCTGCTGAACATGGGCGTTGACTGGTCGGTCCATACTCCCAGTCTGCCTCTCTCTTTCCCTAGTAGGGTGGGTCTCTGGGGAAGCAGTGCTCCAGGCCACATTGGTGGGGTCTTCAATCCAGGGAAGTCTGGTCAGCAACATGCTGGAATCCAGAACCTGGTGGTTGAAAAGAGAATTAACATACAAAGCCAAACAATTTGTTGAACAATCATGGACCTAAAGGCTGGAATAGTACAGATGAAGTGTTGGGGGGGTACTCCTTGCAGACTATTGTGTACTTCTGCTTTCAGGTATATATTTTTCCCTGGTTCATGGGCACGTGTAAACATATGCTCTATCTCAGGGGACCTGGACTATATCTAGGTTTGGGGACTTTATTGGGAAGTGGACCACCTGGAATGGAATTAGAGAATACTATGAAAGGAAAAGTCTCACCCGACTGATGAAGCTGAAGGGTTGTCATTCCATACCTGAAGTCTCTGGACACAGTCTGAAGTGAAGCATGCTGGGGTGGCAGTCATTGCATTGATTAGGTTGTGATCACGTATGCAATATTATTTGATTTGAATTGAGAGAAACTTGCAGGAAAGTGGGCCCCACCCTAAGGTTTCAAGACTGGGGGAAATATAGGCTCTTTATTAGAAATGTGAGGTTCCTGCTGTCTTAGGATTCAAGAAGACAATAGATAGTTATTATTATCATCTCATTATTTGGTAATTGGGTTAACTTTAAAAGTCCCTTTGTTAGGGTTTGCTGTATAATATCCAGCATCTTGTATATAGCAGTGCTACTGTTTGCTTCTGTTCTCCCTGGTCTAGGCTTTTCAGAGGGTCAATATATCAAAAACTCAGCCTATGTATTAAATAGACTCAGTCTGTCTTTTAAAAAGTTCTAGACATATGATCAATTTTTCCCCTCTCATAATAATTAAATAGTGGTTTATATGACTACATTTTAATAGGAGTGTACATAAACACCATTCCCAACACCAAAGGACTGTGTCCCATACCACCCGCCCACGCCACCCCCCACTGCCCTGGGAAACCGAACTCTTTTCCACATAAATTTTAAAGACATCTTCAATGAAAATGAATCCAAATTACAAAGAAGACTAAGACAAGTATAAACCTATGGAACTACATCAAATTAAAATGCTTCTGCACAGCAAAAGAAACCACTACTCAAAGAGACCCCTCACAGAATGGGAGAAGAACTTTACATGCAATACATCAGACAAGAGGCTAATAACCAAAATATATAAAGAACTTGCCAAACTCAACAACAAGAAAACAAATGATCCCATCCAAAAATGGGGAGAGGATATGGACAGAGATCTAAAAGAAACACATGAAAAATCGCTCCAAGTCTTTGATTGTCAGAGAATTGCAAATAAAGACAATGAGATATCACTTCAATCCTGTGAGAATGTCATACATCAGAAAAGGTAATAGCAACAAATGCTGGAGAGGTTGTGGGGTCATAGGAACCCTCCTGCACTGCTGGTGGGAATGTAAGTTGGTCCACCCTCTGTGGAGAGCAGTCTGGAGAACTCTTAGAAGGTTAGACATGGACCTACCCTATGATCCTGTGATTCCTCTCCTGGGGACATATCCTAAGGAACCCAGCACACCCATCCAAAAAGATCTGTGAATCCCTATGTTCTTAGCAGCACAATTTGTAATAGCCAAAACCTGGAAGCAACCCAGGTGTCCAGCAACAGATGAGTGGCTGAGCAAGTTGTGGTATATATGCACAATGGAATACTACTCAGCTATTAAAAACTGTGACTGCACCATTTTCAGCCCATCTTGGATGGATCTTGAAGAAATCATGTTAAGTGAAATAAATCAGAAACAGAAGGATAAATATAGGATGATCTTACTCTCAGGCAGAAGTTGAAAAACAAGATCAGAAGAGAAAACACAAGTAGAACTTGAACTGTAGTTGGTGTATTACACCAAAGTAAAAGACTCTGGGGTGGGTAGGGGGGAGAATACAGGTCCAAAAAGGATGACAGAGTACCTAGTGGTAGTTGTATTGTTATGTGGTAAACTGGGAAACGTTATGCATTTACAAACTATTGTATTTACTGTTGAATGTAAAACATTAATCCCCCAGTAAAGAAATGAAAATAAAATTCATCCACAAAGAAAAATATATTGTATAATTCTGTTTTCTTGAAGTTTTAGAATAACAATATAGAACAAAAATAAAATGGCATGGTAAAACAAAACCACAAAAACATAAGTAGTAGTAGTTGCTTTATGGGTGGTTGTGGGCACAGACTGGGATGGGGCAGGATAGAACTTGGGGGTGCTCAGAAGTCTGGATCTCTGTTGATATTGTTTGCATTTAAGGTTTATGTATTTCACAGAATTGAAGTTGTTTAAAAAAAATCTTAAAACGTTCAACTCTAGTTAACTGTGTATATGCTGAAATGTTTAGAGTGAAATGTACTTATATCTAATTTACTGTGAAATGCATCAAAAAATAAGGTAAAGTGGTGGTAGGGACCTTGATGGATAAATGACACTATCTGAGAGAAAGCAAATGTAAAAAAGAAAAAAAAAAGTGATAATTATGGAATGTGGGGGTGGATAATGGATTTTCACAGAACAGTTCTTTGAACTTTTTTGTATATTTGGGTTTGCATAGTAAATTGGGAGAATGGGTATATATTCTAAAAGTCTATACCGTATAAGTTTTCATAATTTTTTTTTAGGCAAGGTTAAAGAAATTAGCATTTTAAAAGTGTGAATTTTCTTTTTTGGTGAATTCTTTTTTTATTTTGGTTACCAGTCCTCTGTCTGATGTATATTACAAATGACACATAAATATTTTCTCCTACTCTGTGGGGGGTCTCCTTGTTATGGTCATGATTACCTTTACTATGCTTTGTAATTTGATGTAATCCCATTGGTCTATTTTTGCTTTTATCATGTTCATAGCAGCACAGTTTACAACAGCTCAAACTTGGAAACAACCCAGATGCCCAACAACAGATGAATAGCTAAGAAAGTTGTGGTACATATACACAATGAAGCTGTTAAAAATGATGAAGCCATCTCTTTGCAATATTAAAGTCAGAACTTCAAAACATAATGTTGTGTGAGACAAGCCAGAAAGAGAAAGACCAATACCAAATTATCTCACTTACAGGTGGAACTTAAGCATAAAGAGCAATAAGGAAGGACATAAAAGTGAAATGTTCTGGGTGTGGTATATTGAAACAAAGCAAAGGACTCTGGCTAAAGGGGTAAAGGGACAGGATGAAGAGACATTGGGATCCTGATGTGTCTCAGACATACCAATCAAGGGTAGATGAGAGATTGTACACCTAGATGTTAAGGACTATACTATAAACCATTAACCCCCTCAGTAAAAACAAAAAATTAAGCACGAATTTCCCCTTTTTTGTCATTTTCACAGCATAAAATAATGTATCTTAGCCAATTATGTCATCTTAATTGAAGTAACTTATTATATTCAGAAGTGATAGTCCTTAGTGCCACATGTTTGTAATCCAGTGATTAATAGCATTTATTAAGTACTGTGTTTATTTCCTGTGGCTACTGTAACAAACTGCCACAAACTTGGTAACTACCAAACAACAAATATTTATTCTCTCACAATTGTAGGCTCCAGAATATCCAAAAACAGTTTCACTTGGTCAAAATAAAACATCAGTCTCCTTCTGAAGGTTCTAAGGAAGTATTAATTTCCTTTTCTTTTCACCTTCTAGTGGTTACCAACATTCATTGATTTAGGCTGCATCACTCCAGTTGCTATATATAAAGCAATGGTACCTTTTCCCTCTCCATTTATTTTAAATCTCCATCTACCTTTCTCCTATATATAAATTTGTTATTATATGTAGGGTTCACCAGATAGCCTAGGATTACCTTCCTATGCCGAAATTTATGATGTTTATTTTTTTTAATTGGAGGAATTAATCATTTATAGTAAACAGTAAATATAATTGTTGGTACATGTGTAAAAATTTTTCAGTTTTCTTCAAAACACTCTGTCCCCCTTCCTAGGTCCTCCTCCACCAATATGCACCAAGACCCACCCTTAGTCTTTTACTCTGAAGCAATACACAAAACCCAGTCAAAATTCTGCTTTGTGTTTCTCCTTTCTGGTCTTCTTTCTCAACATCTATGAGCGAGACCAACCTATATTCATACTTCTCTTTCTGGCTTATCTCACTTAACATGATTCTTTTAAGCTCCATCTAAGATGAGGTGAAAGAGGAGAATTCATCATTTTTAATAGGTGAGTAGTATTCCATTGTGTATATATACCACCATTTTCTCAGCCAATCATCTGTTGTTGGACATAGGGTCAGTTCTAGGTATTGGCTATTACAAAATTATGCTTCTATAAACATTGGTAAAAACACAGATCTTTTTGGATGGGTGTGTTTGGTTCCTTAGGATATATCTTCGAAAGAGAGATTTCTAGTTTCATTTCTAGCTTTCTGAGTGTTCTCCAGACTGCAAAATTCATGATTTAATTACATATGCCAGACAGTTTTTCCATAAACAAGAACATACTTTCCGATGAATAGGAACCTGGTATCTTTGGGGGCCATTATTTAACTTACTATAGGAATTTTTTTTTATTTCTTTATTGTGGGATTAATGGCTTACAGTTGACAATAAAATACAATAGTTTGTACATATGTAACATTTCCCAGTTTTCCACATAACAATTCAACCCCCACTAGGTCCTCCTCTGCTGTCTTGTTCCAGGACCTAAACTCAGACACACACACACCCCAACCCGAGTCTTTTACTTTGGTCTTTGCGCATTGTAACATGTGCACTCAACAAGGTGCGCCACTACTCGGCTCCATAATTATTTTTATTAAGTTAAAACTAACTGATACAGTGTAAATTTATTAAAGCATTATTTTTCTTACATGTACAAGCCCTAAAATGCTAGAATTCTGAGAAATATGCTTTAGGAAGTTCAGTAGTACTATAAATAACCTTGTCTTATTTGTGTGGAAGATGTTAAAGTTGACAAAATTGTGACATCCTTTGGGAGATTTATCTTACTCATCTTTGTCTCCATATCTTTAGGGTAATAGTGGGAATTAGTACATGTTTGTTGAATAACTAAAATCACTTTTGCAAACATTATGAAATCTGACCTTTACAAAATCCTTGGAGGTAGATATTTTAATTTCCATATTAGAGATATGACTCAGATATTAAACTGCATTCCAAACTCCAAGATAATGTCTTATGAGCAAACACACTCTTTCTCTCTCTCCCCTTTCACGGGTACAATAGTTGATACATATCTCTATTATTTATAATTAATGGGTCTTGTACATGAAACATCAAATTTATAGAACTCTGATGTAGCTATACATCTTCTATTATTATTTTATTCATTACATGAAGCACTTTCCAGTTTTTTTTAGACATTTTCTGAGTATAATTTATCATGAGTTAAGTGCTCAGTGTTGTCAAAATGATACAGAATCTTGTGTTTTTTTCTTGAAAGTAAGGGTTTTCCCCAGAAATCCCTCAAATATATCTAATCTTTTCCTAACTTCTTTTGACTACCAGACCTTTTAATTCATCAATGTGAATTATATAATCATACTTCCCTCTTTATGTTGGTTCCTTGATACAATAATAAATCTTCAGTGATCAAGTCTTTGTATTGATTGACAAAGAGTTTACAAAGAGTTCTTTAAAGAGTGTATTTTATAGACAGATGGGCCTTTTTTGGGGGGGTATTTTTTTAAATGATTTATTCTTTAGACAAACTAATTTTTCTACAAATTCAGGAGTGAGTTCTATGTGAAGATGCTGTCACCATGGGAATTATTTCTAAAGACACCATTTCAATTTTCCGTAACTTTATTTAATAATTCAACAAATGAAACTCTTAAAAATCACTGCTTGTTGAATTGGCCTGGGAATCAGAAAAACAAACAAACAAACAAAAAAACTAAGGTTTAAAACTCTTTTCCTGGATTTTGAAATCTTACCCTACTGCACTTAAGAGAGTATTATTTAGGGAGAAATTATGGAAGATAATTTGTTTCTCTAACCTTCAGATAGATAAATGAAAATTAATTGAATTCAACAATCACAATCTCATTATAATTAAAACTCAATAAATGGATATTTTACAAAATATATTCTTACAGTTGATGCCTCTGATTGTCATTTGTAATATACATATATATGTATATTGGACTGTTATATTATTAAAAAAAGTGCAAATACTATTTTTTGAGGAAGAAGGTTATCTATCGGTGTAGATGTAATGCGCCAAAGGTATGGAACATGACCTATTGCCCCTCTTGCTTGTGAATGTTTAAGACTTTCTCACCCTCTATGGATTTAACACTATAGGAGGAAAAGAAATAAAGCTGTAGCATTCCCACAGCTTTGGAAGGAGGTATGTTGTATTCAGTTATGATGATTCTTTTTTTTTTAATTTTTTAATTTTTTATTTAAGAAAGGATTAATTAACAAAACCATAAGGTAGGAGGGATACAAATCCACACAATTCCCACCACCCAATCTCCATAACCCACCCCCTCCCCTGATAGCTTTCCCATTCTCCATCCCTCTGGGAGCATGGACCCAGGGTTGTTGAGGGTTGCAGAAGGTGGAAGGTCTGGCTTCTGTAATTGCTTCCCTGCTGAACATGGGCGTTGACTGGTCGGTCCATACTCCCAGTCTGCCTCTCTCTTTCCCTAGTAGGGTGTGTCTCTGGGGAAGCTGAGCTCCAGGACACATTGGTGGGGTCTTCAGTCCAGGGAAGCCTGGCCAGCATCCTGGTGGCATCTGGAACCTGATGATTGAAAAGAGAGTTAACATACGAAGCCAAACTAATTGTTGAGCAATCATGAACCCAAAGCTTAGAATAGTGGAGAGGAAGTGTTAGGGAGGTACTCACTGCAAACTCTAGTGTACTTCTGCTTTCAGGTATATATTTTGCAGTAGTTTATGGATACGTGTGAACATAGGCTCTCTCTCACAGAAACTGGTATATATCTAGGTTATGGGAGTTTGTTAGAAAGTGAACCACCTGAGATGAAATTAGAGTGTACTGTAAAAGGAAAGATCTCACCCGAGTAATGAAGCTGAAGAGCTGTCAATCCACACGTGAAGTCTCTGGACACAGTCTGAGGTGAAGCATGTTGAGGTGGCAATCGTTGCGTTGGTTAGGTTGTGATCGGCGGATGCAATATTATTTGGTATGGATTGGGAGAGGCATACGGGAAAGTGGGCCCTATCCAAGGGTTCCAGGACTGGGGGAAGTAGGGGCTCTATAGTGGAGATGTGAGGTTCCTGCTGTCTTAGGGTTCAAAAAGATAATCGATAGTTAATGTTATCACATTATTTGGTAATTGGGTTAACTTTGAAAAGTCCTTTTGTTATGGTTTGCTGTACAGTATCCAGTATCTTGTATATAGCTGTGCTATTGGATGCTAGTTATGATGATTCTTAAGCTTCATAAAATTTAGACTTTGACCTAGCTAGTTACCAGTATCATCAAATTTATATATAGTTACTCCAGCCATGATAAAGCACATTTTCTTTCTTCCTTCTCTCTGCATGAATATGTGGGTTCTTTAGTTTCCACTGCCTACACTTTCCCCACTCCCAAATCTAGAACTTTCTTCTTCCCTTCTTTTTTTAGAAACTAGCGAAATGCCTTCACTTTCTCTGGCTTTGCAGACTTACTTAGTTTTATATAACTACTGCTTAAAATCACTTCTAATACATCTTCTATTGACTTTGATCAAGTCAGAAAGTTCTTCAAGTTTAAAATTTAAAACAAAAATGTGGGCTTTATGAGTACTAGTGCTCAAAGCATGTGGGGAACGTTTGAAATGAAGACTGTTGACCTGCTTTTGTGTCTTATTAGAGATACCTAACTATAAGTTTTTTAAATACCACATTACGCACCTTCTTTGTTGCATTTTAAAATAAATCTTTTCCTTTCATATCATTTACAACCATTTTCTCAAATGAAAATTTGAATTAGTACATTAGAGTGTTTAGAATCATCATGCTGAAGTAATAAAATCATTCTTTTTTAAAAATTGTAGTTATGTTTACATTTTTTTTTTTTATAATCCTCAGAGCATTCAGTTTGTGAGAGAGGAGACAGAGAGAGAGGAGACAGGGAGAGAGAGAGAGAGAGAGATTTTTGTGCTTCCCCTAGTGAGAAGAAAACCTTTTGTCAGCATCTTGTCTGAGTTAACTCCTTGACTATACAGGTCATGGGAGGTCTGTGTCAAACATCAGTCTTTGGCTCTATCACAAAACTGGTATTGAAGCACAGGCCAGCTCCCAGAGTACAGAGGTTAAAGAGGCAATTAGTCACTACAAAGCTGACTTGTGGCGTTTTCTGCTGAGGAAGTACTTAACTATTTTCTAAAAGATGCATGAAATCTCATCTTCTGGGTGCTTTTTGATTCTACTAAAATACTTAGTCTTAGTCACATTAAATTAAAGGTGAGCTTAAAATATATAATATCTGTTAAATTGAGACTTTCTTATAAATTAGAATAGAGGACATGGGAATGGCCAGGAAGCTTATTATTAATTGTTTAATATCCCACCCAAAATTCATTGTTTTTTGAAAGCCTAGCAAGTCTCTTTGAAATACTTGTTAAGTTTACAATTAAGGGTTTTTGTTTGTTTGTTTGTTTGTTTATTATTGGTGTAGAGACTGTTGTCAAAATTTTGCCTGACTTTTATTTTTTTCAGAAAACAGATGTCCACTGATATCTGATATATATATTGCTGTTCACTAAACTGGATCTTAGTTTTGTTTGGTTTTATATCCTGTTTTATTTGCTTAAGGATCTGGGCTTCTGTTTACACACTGTAATTTCTTCTGTGTTCTATCTTAAAATGTGACAGAATGCCATAAAAAGAGCTCCAGTCTTGTAGGTATTTACATTGAGCTCTGTCAAAATGTCCCCACATATTCGAGCTGTAAATTGATGGGATCCCAAAAGGTTAAAAGAAGAAGGAAGTTGTCTTACTTTTTCAAAGTAGCTACATTTTTTTCCATAGAAAAAATGAATATATTGGTGAATTAGGAAGTTATGCCTTTAACTATTTTCATTCTCTTTCTTCACTAGCATTTCCATCACTCATGAAATATAACACACATAAATGAAAAAAAATTATTTTTTACTTCTAGTTATAAAGATTAATATCAACAGCAGCAAAAAATTAAAGATATATGGCCTTTCAAGGGTATATATATCCATTATTTTATAATAATGTAGATTTCCAATTATATCTTTTAACATTTCTAATACATACTTTACACTAGATATTGTTGAGATTAATTGATAAAAACTTAGAATATTTTTTCTGTTTCTCGTATATTCTAATGAATGTGCAGAAAAAGTTAATTCAAGTTGTTATATGATGACATAATGTAGTTATGGTAAGAAGATAATGAAATAAGGACTAAAATGAAAGCTAAAGCTATTTTTTTATAATTGTCTCTGAACTATCAGAGCCAGACACCAAGTTTTTCACAAACTGATTAGTTCCTTTTTTTTTTGGGGGGGAGGGGGGTGTTTTTTAGCAGTTCTAAAATAAGTGCATTTAAAATATTGTGGATTTTATTTTATCTGCAAAGTATTTTAAAGTACTAAGAAATATTCAAATAAACTAAAAATATTTTAATGGAAAATCAATATTTCTGCTAGAACTAGTTTGTGGGTTGGTGAAACAGCTTAAGGGGTAGTTTGCTGCTTTGCTATGAGTACTACCCAGGTTCAAGCCTGGCCTCAACTGCTTTGGTGCTCTGCGCCTCTTTTCCTCCCCGCCCCTCTCTTTCTCAAAAACCAACAAACAAAAAAGTTTGTTTGTGATGGTCATTCTTAACTATATTATAAAATATTTAGCTGGGCCTGAAAAATAGCTCCTGTGGATAGTGTGCTGCCTGCAACCTCATGAATTGAAGAAAACTTCAGAGCTGTGACCTCTTTTCTCTTTTACTCTTTCTCTTCCTCTCTGTCTGTAAAAACACACACAAGGAAACTTCAGTGCTCTGACCTTTTTTCTCTTTTACTCTCTCTCTTCCTCTCTGTCTATAAACACACACACACACACACACACACACACACACACACACACACACACACACACCTGTCCTTTTTATCTGCTTTCAGTGCTGACTCCTACTTTTTCTGCCACTAGGAATCTTGTCCAATATTAGAGATGCTCAGTCAGTGATAGCATCTGCCCTGCCTTCCTCAAAAAACACCCACCTATGTTAGTGAAGATAGAAAACACAAAATGACTCTCCACGCATATCAGTTTCTTATTATGGTATGTCTCATTTAAAAACTCTCTGTCCTATCTAACAACGATGGCATCAATAACAACAATAATACTACAACAACAATGAAAAAAAAAACAAGGGCAACAAAAGGGAAAATATATAAATAAATAAATATAAAAACAACAAAAACTACTGTTCTCTGGCAGTGGAAATTGTGTGGAATTGTAACCCTCTTATCCACGGTCTTGTCAATCATTATTGATCAATTTAAAAAAAGGCTACTATTGAATAAAAAAAATAAAATGGGTTGAGTTGGGGAAAAAAACTACTGTTCTCATTTGGTAACCTTTCACTGTCCTTTTGTGACAAAATGAGCACCAGTTTGCCACTGTTTAATTAGGAAATGCTTCAATTAAATGTAGATTCACTAATCAGATATTGGCTTTCCAGAGAATAAAATTTTGTAAGTGAAATCTTAATGAGTGTCCCAGGATAATTATTGTTAACTGGTGGAGCTGGTGACATTTTGCATGCTACTCCTAGACATTGTCCCTGCAGTATATTGAAAAAGTGTTTTGAGCAAACACTACAGTATTTTGATTGCAAGTAAAGTCAGTCTTAAAAAAAAAAATACATTCATGTTAGAGACATCTCTCCCTTGGGAGTATTCTTGAAAGTATGCACAAAAATTTACCTAAGTATATAATTGGTATTATGTTGTTAATGGGATAGAATAGTTGAACTTTTTAAAATTATTTATCCTTTAGGGCACATTCAGGATATCATTCTGATACTGTGTATTACATTCCTCAAACAGTCTTTCATTTGTCATTATGTTTATGTTAGAGGTAAAAACTATTGCAGCCAGCAAAATAGCTCACCTGAATAGTAGACCTGTTTTATTCTGTATGGGACAGGTTTTCAAGTCTGGCTCAAATCACACGAGAGGAAACCTAGATACTGAGGTATTACTTCCCCTCTCTCTATCTGTCTGTCTCTATCTGAAAAAGTCAGCTCAAAGGGGCAAGGCCCCAATGACAATAATGAAAATAATCACAATTGAATAAGGCTTCTTTAAAGTTAAATTAATGTGTTGCTAGGAAATACCTCTAAATAGACTCTTTGTGAGTGAGATTATATTCACTTATAATAGGGGGAAACGTACTATTAACAGATTCTTAATTAAGCTTGTAAATGTTTACCTCGAGATTTATATTTTTGTTCAAAGAAATCTTTTATACAATGCATTTTCTGAAAGTAAGGTATACCAGTAGATCATGTTCATTCATTTGCTGCACTAGGATTGGATTATTCTTCAGTGAAACTCAATTTGAAGCTTTGAAAAAAAATCAATCCGATATCATTATTTTTCCTGTATGATGCCAAATTGTGTTTTGGTGACCTCTGCTATCATTTAAATGACCCATATATGAGTCAGGATGAGTTTTTGTAGCACAGAATTGGACTAAGTTTGTTCCCCTATTGCTCTCCATAGATCATGTAAATTATTTTCTTCATTTTTTTTATGTGCGCATTCATGAGAATGTGCATGCATGCATTACTGCTTCTTATGCTTTTATCCACTTATAGTCTGTACTGTGTGGGGTGGTTTTGTTGGCTTGTTTAGTTTCATGAAAATGATAAAAATCTTTTTTTTTTCTAATACTCTCCTCCACCCCCATAGATCACGTTTATATGTGTTTGATTTCAGGAGTTTAAGGTTTGATCTTCATGCTAATTCAACCTTAAATATTCGTAACTCCCTACTGAACATGTTTGTCAGTTACTTTCCAGCACGCTGAATATTTTTTGTTTTAAATGTGTGTGTGTTTGTCTTGTTGCATGTTTTCCTCTTGAAGATATCTCTATCATTCAGATATAAAAGTGACATAGGAAAGAGCATCCAGAAGTTTATTTAGAAATCACCAAGCTACATACTAATGCACCTCTAATGGGGACATTTCTTTTCACACCTCTAAGGTGATTGAGCCTGTCCTTTAAAGTGAGATTTGCAAACCAGTGTCTGGCAGCTCCAATTAGCTTCTTTCGGGTTTGAAACACATCACAAACAGTAACAAGGTCTCCTAGGACACTACTTTTGCAAGCAATGTAGTCATATTTCCTCATTAGTTCTTTTCAATTGTCACTAATGCCATGTTCCAGCTTTTGAAGAGGAGACAAAAAAATTAAAATGTGGATGTATGTAGAATGGGACATTGTTTTCCGTAATTCAAGGCTCTTTTGAATTCCTTTGATAGTTTTGAAGCTTACACAGCTTAATTCATTAACCTTTCCCCTTCACATAAATCAGATGATTAGGAACCTATTGCTAAGGAGACAGATGTTTTTCTCCACTGAAACTATATATATACACATATATATATTCATTTATTTAGGGGGAAACACACACATACATATACATCACAAAAGCAATTTTTTGTTTTTCAAATATCAGCTATTTTGAGTGTGTTTTAGAACATTATCAAAAGCAAGTGATCATAACATTACATTATTTTAAAAGTAATCCTGGATGTTTCAAATACTTTGGAGCAGTCTGGTCTTTCTCAGCATTCAAAAACAGTTTATACATATATTCAACAGCTGTTACTCAAGAATTTACAGTGGTTGCAATTCAAAACAAGCAAACAAACAAAAAACATCTCTTCAGAGCCTTGCCAAAACATAAAGGCAGAAAAATAAACAAAGGGAAGGACATTCAGAATAAATGAAAATATTTTTAAATGAACCTCAGGTATTTGATTCAGAGAAAATGTCTGCTATATCTGCATGTTATGAAGGATGATGGTATAGAACCCTTAAGAAGGTAGGAGGTTGTTCTATACTTCCAGGATTATAAGACTAGGATGTATGTTTTCTGATGTTCTATTGTGTCTTTTTTTTTCTTTTAACTACTAAAAAGACTTTATTTTATTCATGTTCTAGTTAAGAACTCAGTAAAAAAAAACTGGTATAAGCGTATGAAATTCATAAAAGCCGTTGATATATAAAGATACAATCTTAAAATGGTTTTATCACTTATTGGGGGATTTAATGGCTTACACTATATCTGTTGACACATTGGTGCAATTACACATACCCCTGCAAAATAATTCTCACACTCAACTTAGGTACTTTTCTACCACCAAACATCAGGATCCCAAGGGCTCATCAGCCCCTTTCCACTCTCCCTTCCACAGAGTTATTTGCTTTGGTAAATAACAACAAACGTAGTCTAAGTTTTACTTTGTATTTTTCCTTTCTGTCCTTTTTTTTTCTTAAGTTCCTCCTGTGAGTGAGATCATTGGATATTTGGCCTTCTCTTTTTTACTTACCTCACTTACATCCTTCTCTTTCTGGCTTATTACATTTAACATGATTCACCCACTATGAGGCAAAGCAGATGACTTCCTCATTTTCCAAGACATTTCCTCTTATTTTTCAGAATGAGAGATTTGTTCACTAGGCTTATAGTTGTTTATGAGCTAGTTTGGCAATATTTGCATTTCTTGATATTCCTTTTTCTTAAATTGGAATTTTTCCTTAGTGAACTTACAGATTTTTCCTTTTCCTAAGAACACATTTCTTTCCCCAAGTTTTAGAATTTCTGACTCAGAAGATCTTCAAATATACTTACCCATAGAGAATGTTGGTCATATGGTATTCTGGAGTTTGTTGTTAGAGGTGTGATCAAGGGAAAATTTATTTTCTTGTTGGAGGGTTTAATAATTTACAGTAAATACATTTGTTGATACATGTGTAAAACCCCTGATTTTTATGCAGAACAATCTCACCCCCAGCATAAGTCCTCCTCCATCATTGGGCACAGGGCCCTGAAAGCTCCCCATCGCCTCCCAGTGTCCTTTATTATGGGGCATTACATTGAATCCAGACAAACTTCTATTGTGTGTTTCCCCTTTCTGTTCTTAATTCTCATCTTCTGCCTCTGAGTGAGATCACCCTATATTCGTCTTTCTCTTTCTGACTTACTGCACTTAACACAATTCCTTCAAGCTCCATTCAAGATTAGGTGAAGAAGGTGAATTCATCATTCTTAATAACTGAATAGCATTCCATTGTGTATATATACCACAACTTTCTTAGCCACTCATCTGTTACTGGACACCAGTTTGCTTCCAAGTTTTAGATACTAAAAATTGTGCTGTTCTCAACATAAGTAAAGGGAAATTTTATAGTTAGACTTGTATTTAGGAGCTCATGGCTTACTTCTATGGGACAAAGTTCTAACTTCTCTCTAAAATGAATGGTATTCTTATGTGACATAATTAGGAGAGGTGATGGAAATATAAAGATTTTTCTCAATAAATATCATCTTTGGCTCTGTCATTACCCTTCTCATTGAAAGGTAATCACTTAGCAAACATTTCTTTTATTAGCGCAGGATTTTAAACATTACTTAAAGAACTTGCGTACCAGGACCCGGTGTTGGTGCACCTGGTTGAATGCACATGTTATAATGCACAAGGACTCTGGTTCAAGTCCTCAGTCTCCACCTGCAGGGGAGAAGCTTCACGAATGGTGAAACAGGGATGCAGGTCTCTCTCCCTCTCCCTCTCCCTCTCCCTCTCCCTCTCCCTCTCCCTCTCCCTCTCCCTCTCCCTCTCCCTCTCCCTCTCCCTCTCCCTCTCCCTCTCCCTCTCCCTCTCCCTCTCCCTCTCCCTCTCCCTCTCTCTCACCATCTTCCCCTTCTCAGTCTCTGGCTGTCTCTGTCAAGTAAATAAAAAGATAATATATTTTTTTCTTTTTTTCCCTTCAGGGCTATTGCTGGGGCTCAGTGCCTGCACTACAAATCCACTGCTCCTGGAGGCTATTTTTTCCCCTTTTGTTGCCCCTGTTGTTTCTCATTGTTGCCATTATTATTGTTGTTGTTATTGGATAGGACAGAAGAGAGGAGAGGAAGACAGAGGGATAGAGAGAAAGACACTTGCAGACCTGCTTCACCACTTGTGAAGAGACCCCCCCCCCCTGCAGGTGGAGAGCTGGTGGCTCAAATCTGGATTCTTAGGCTGGTCTTTGCGCTTTGCGCCATGTGTACTTAACCTGTTGTGCTACCTGCCTGGCCCCCAATAAAATTCTTTTAAAAGAACTTAATTACCTGCAACAGGAAAAAAAATTCTCAAATAACCCCTGATCTTTCCACTTTATTGCCAGTATGCATACCATATTATTATTAACTGAATGTCTCTGATTGTAATACACTCAACTCCTCACTTGAACTGATTTTAAAACCAATCAGAATTTTTTAGAGTGACTGTAGTTCAAGGACTTGTGTTATCCAATGGTATTTATTGCAAATATATTCTAGAATGACCTCCAGAGGTCTCAGGAAGAAAAGACATAGTCCATATCGTCTATGATCTCTCATCATGACCTACTATATCACTCCAGATGCCTGGAAAACTAGACTTAAATTAATTACATGGCTTCAGGTACTAAGCAGGACTTTGATGTGTACCTCTATTTTCATCAGTTTGCAATAATAGAATAATACAAATTACTTCCATTTTTAAATTGCAAAGGAATAGCTATTTTGGTTAATTTAGTCACTCAGGTTTTTTTTTGTTGTTGTTCTAATTAACATTGAGTTAAACATATAAATGTGACATGTATTAATATAGTTGAACACAATAAATAGTATTTATATTTCAGTATTTTCTTTAAATATGTCTACATCATATTATACATCATATATTTAATTGTAATAGTTTAATAAAAATTTTAGTCCTGATCCACAGAGCTTAAGAGTTTCTCTCAATTATTATGTCTGTGAATGATGTAATATTTAAAATTAATAATTAAATTTATTAGAGATCTTATAAGAAGTAGATTTTTTTTCTCCATGAGTTATTATTCAAAAAAAGAGTTCTGTATTGTGCAAACCTAGCACACTGGTTATAGTGATGGGTAACTAAAAGTATTTAGAAAACCTTATATAAATAAGCTTTAACAAGTAGAGCAAAAGTCCTAGGTGATCTTTGTAAAAGCAATATACTTTTAGATTTCTTTTTTCTTTTTGTTGTATTATGTGACTCTTATTGCTTATTTCTTAATTATGTGCTATATCTTGGCTTTTGCCTTGTAAGATGACTATGGTAATAATAGCTACTCATATTATTCTTTCCTCTATCATTAGAGAGGAAACCAGATATTTGTGATCTTTCACCAGTTTACAACAGTTACAACACTGAATGAAAATCCAGTGATTAAATTAAATCCAGTGATTTTTATAAGTATACTGGTTCTTGTTGCAGATGACACAGCATTTTGATGTATCAGTAGTTTTTACAGTGAGGTCCATTTGTGTTCTTTGCTATTTGTATATCTGCTCTGTTTGTCTTTAATGTCCACATGTTCTTAAATCATATCTAATAAAGAATTGAGTGTCAGGAACACAAATAACATAGGACATTTGACTAGCAGTTTTTTCATAATCAAATATGTCAGGTATTTTTGAACTACATGGTAGAGTATGAAAACAAAGTGCAACTAATGATGCAAAGAGTATTTCTGACTGATTTATTTCATTTTTTTGGTAGCCATGAGAAGAACTAATAAGTCTACTAGTTTTCCTTTTTAAACTCTAGGAATTTGAAGTCATTTGAGACATTTATTTTTTCCTTAGCATGTGAAAATTACTTTTTTAAATTGCATATAAACCATGATTGTTGCCTGTAGTGTTTCATTTCTAACTTTATCCTCATTTGATGAGTTTATTCTAATGTTATATTAAAGCTAAATGACATGGGTTTAGGATTTTAATTTTTACTTCATAATAAACTATATCAATTATAGCCATATTGTATTATGGTTTTAAGGTTCAGCTATACTCATGGAAGAATGTACCCATTTTTATAAGCAATTTTTAATAGCTGAATCTGAATGTTTGCTCAGTTATTCTCAGGAACTTTGAAATGCTTGTCATTCCATTAAAACAGAATCCAATAACATATTTTAAAAGAAAAGTCTTTTTATAACTAATTTAACCTTCAATAATGAATTATGTGAAGTGAAATTGTATAAAATTTCCTGACATTTTATGAAGATATCTACTGAAAATAAGCCAGACAGCAAATAGAATATTGGAAAGACAGAGATGGATACTCAGTAATTTTTTGATGGATTATACACACAGGTATCAAATTACTTGATCCTTATTTCCTAGGAAAGGTTAATGACTCTCTTTGCTTTTACCCTTTTACTTAACTGTTATTTATAAAGATTAAAACAGGCACTGTACTGAGGGTATGATACGTATGTGTGTGTCAGTATGACTGCATAGGCTTTTTCTGTTATTATAGGGAACCGAGCCATAAAGTAGATGATGTTGTTAATCATTATTTTTAAAGTCCATTTAATTCTGCACTACAAGTTTCTCTAGGGCTATTAGAGCAGTGTGCACCATTCAAAACATTTTAACTTAAGTGAAGCCAGGAGAGACTTTAAATCTTACATAAATATGTCTGTGTTATAAAAATGACATTATCTATACACCAATTCATTTACAGTATTAAGAATAAGATATTTGCAAGTTAGATATTTTTAAATTCTTATATTAACATATTTTTCTTTCATCTTTGTTTAATTTAAAATTGTTCAAACATTTTTTATTTATGCTGAATAAAATTTCACAAAAGAATTTATTTCTGTGTTAGCAATCTCCATCATTAGTAAATGAAGCATGAGTAATAATAACAGCATCATCTAAAATGGACACACCACCATAGTCTACAGTTCATTATAGTTGTTTTCATATTGTTTATTGTACATAATATACATTCACTACCTAGGTATCTTTACCAATCTTAAGAACCTTAAGAGTAACACTGCCTTTATAAGAACATCCTTTTCATTGATTTAGTTTTATAAGTGCATTAGTCATAAATGCAGTTAATTAAAGTCATTCAGGTATTAAAAGTACTTGAGTTTAAAGTGAGGGATATAATACCTTTTTCTGACACACCTTAAAAGAGGTTTGTTGAAAGAAGAGAGCTATGACATTCATCAAATGTTGACCTCTCCCTGTTATGGTCATGACCAAACTCTTGCTAATTTAACTTGAAATGCATTAGTGTAACTCACCACTTTTTTGTATGTTTTTCAGGTGTGTGGAGGTCATTGCAAAGGAAGGACAAAACCTGAAAGAGCTGTATTTGGTGTCCTGTAAAATCACAGATTATGGTATGTAATGAGTCATTGTCCTAATTCTTTTTTAGCCTAAGAGGTTACAAAATCTTTAAAAACTTTTCTGAAAGAAATTAACTGCCACAGTAGGCCATAGGGATGATTTCTTCTTACATGTTTTAACTTTGATTCTAGGAAAAAAAAAATTAAAAAATGATGTGACTAAGTGCTACAATAAAATGAATGTGTAAATCATCTTATTACCATGTGTATTCACATACATGTGCACATTTGTTCATACTCACAATATGAGAAGAAGATATAATAAAAGAATAATCCGGAGGATAATTACATACTGTATATAGTTGCTGTAAGATTCCCATGTGGTGAACCAAGAGCTCAAACTTGGGTCACATCCTGGCAAAGCATGCATCTTCCCATGTGAGCTCTTGCTTGTCACCCCCACCTTAATGTAAAACTCAGACTTAGGTATATAAGAAATAAAAGAAATGTTTGCATGCAAGATTTTGATCATCTTAATTTGCATTATCCTTTTGAGCTGGAGAACGCTTGTTGTGTTATAGAAATATTAAAAGTATGAAATTATACTCTTAGAGTAATTAAAAGATTCCTTAGCTCTTCTTTGTCATGTTCAACTTTTTTTGAAAAAAATATATTTCACTATTAATTTGTATATTTAATCTAATCGTAATTTTACCTATACATTTGCATTTATAGGAGACTAAAATGGTTTCCTTTTCTTTTATTTATTTTTCTTGTTGCCCTTGTTGTTTTTGTCGTTGTTGTCGGATAGGACAGAGAGAAATGGAGAGAGGAGGGGAGACAGAGGGGGAGAGAAAGATGGACACCTGCAGACCTGCTTCACTGCTTGTGAAGCGAACCCCCCCCCCCCACAAGTGGGGAGCCGGGGGCTCGAACTAGGATCCTTGTGCTTTGCCCCATGTGCACTTAACCTGCTACCGCTCGGTCCCTCTCCCTTTTCTCTTTTCTGATTTTTTTGTTAAGTGAGATAAGCCAGAAAGAGAAGCATTTATATGGGATGATCTAACTCAGGGACAGAAATTGAGAAATGAGAAAGGGGAAACACTAGTAGAACTTGGGCTGGTTTTGGTGTACTCCACCAAAGTAAAGGACTCTGGGGGGAACCAAGCAACTTTCAGGTCCTGGTGCAGGATGGTAGAGGAGGACCTAGGCTGGTCAGAGGATTTTGCATAAAATTGAGAGGCTTTTCACATGGAGCAACATCGTACTTACTGTAAACTATTAATCCCCCAATATTTTTTTAATTTTCCCATTTAAATTGTAAAATATGCTTTAAATTTTGAGAGAAAGGTATAACAGACTCTGAGATTTGCTAATAAATGACTCTAATTCTGGATATATCATGCTAACCATTTGCCTTTGGTGGAATATTTGTATTTTATATGTTGCTGAAGTTATACTTTGACAAAACACTACTAAAGATATGAATGACATATGACATATGCATCATTTAAAAGATTTTCTTTAAAAATAATAATAATTTGTGTAGATTTTATTTTTTGAGAATGGTAAACAATTTTGTGGATTTATTTTATTATTTTTAATGTCTTTAATATTTATTTATTTATTGGATAAGAGACAACCAGAAATTGAGAGGGAAGGGGGAGGTAGAGATGGAGAGAGATACACCTTCAGCCCTGCTTCACCACTTGCAAAGCTTTTCCCGTGCAGGTGGGGACCAGGAGCTCGAACCTGGGTCTTTGTGCATTGTAACATGTGTGCTCAACGAGGTAGGCTACTGCCCGGCCCCCCTTTTGTGGATTTATCCATACTTATAATAGTGTTTCTGAGTCATTGGAATATCCTTAATTATGCCATGAAAAAGTATTTATATATATCTTTCTTTCCTGTAGTGTTTTTTTTTCCTGGTTTGATATATTATATTACCACTTAGATACAGTAACTAAAAAAATTTCAAATCTCATTACTGTCAAGGCCTTATAGTGTTTTATATGTCCCACACAAAATATAACCAATACGTGTAAATTTGCTAATTAACTAGTACAATTATTCATTCTAAGCTTTTTCTTTGATATTGAAGTTTCTATATCTGCCTCTCTAGTTTTATGTTATATTTCTCTCCTTTACATATTCACTATCCTGAGAGATTGGTAAAAAACAGCTACTAGGGATTGTTTTTTAGAAGAATCCTTCAAATCTATATGGTGGAAATTCTACTGAAATTATGCTGTGTTCCTGCACCTATCTGTAAGTTAACTAGTGCAAAAGAAAATGTAACAGAGGGATGAGGAAGAGGAAAACCTTTGGATTTTGGATAAGCCTGGGGCCACGTTCCAGGTCTTTGTCTTTTGTTCTTTGTTCTTTAAGAAGTTCTTTATGATCTCTGGGGTTTAATTTCTTTTTTAAAAGGGGGAATGTCTGACTTCATGTTCTTGGGTATATGAGTCCATTCTCATCATTAGTACAGTGTGTGTCGGTTCTAAATGTTGCTATACTACAAGATAGAGACAGAGAAGATGTACACAAAATCTTTGTCCCCCATTTCCTTTCTTAGGTGTTAGAAGAGATTTTTTTGCTGTTGTTATTGGTGTTTTTGTTTCTTGCCATTATTAACTATTACTGCTTAATAATTTTCTGGTATTTTGAAAACTCAGAAATTTTTTTTTCTGAAACAGTGAAAGGGATATTCAAACTTTGATAATATTGCATATATTCCTTGTGTCTCTGAATTATATAAGTTAGCAGGTCTAAGCTCTCTTGACCTATTAGGATCTCATGGGGGATTTTCTACAGTCTATCAAATGCCTGAACTTTACTAAAGATTAATTAAGAAAGAATATCTAGAAGTCAGTAATATTGTAAAATTTGCCTGAGTGATCCTAAAGTCAGCCTGTTGTTAAAATTCGTAGGCTCTTGCCGGCCGGGCTGGCTTCACGGGCGGGTAACAGAGACGCGGAGACAACGGCTGGGCAGGGAAGCTGTATTTCTTTATTCAGGAACAACGATTCATAAACTAAGACAAACTAATCACCAAACAGAACTCTGCTGTCTCTTTTCGGCGGCACAAGCACTCTCTTACTCTCGAACTCAGGAACCCTCTTTTACTCTGGAACTCAGGAACTCTCGTACTGGGGAACCCTCTGAAAACTCTCGCACTCTCCAACTCAGGAACCCTCTGGCCCTCTCTCTCTTCGTCTCGAACTCAGGAACTCAGGAACTCTGGCGGGGTTCCTCCGGGGCGGGGCCAAGCGGGCCCGCGAAATTTAACTGGACTGATCTAATTCTCTTGGTGGGGGAGAACTAGAACCCAATGTAAAGCATACAACAATTCCCCCTTTTCTTTTAACTAAATGGCTACAGTATCAAGGGTGTGGGGTGAACAGAAACCTATATCGTACAGGCATTTTTTAAAAAAGAAACTGGCACAAACTAAACTTTATCAGCTTAAAAAAAAACATTTCTTGCCTCTGGGGGGCTACTTGCCTCGACGGGTATTTGCATGGGGGCCGGGAACGGCCTAGAGTCCCAAAGGCAGCTGGCTGCAACTTACTTACTATGAAACAAAACTTGTTATTAGCATATCTACTGCACAATCCAATGTTTCTAATAGAGAAGGAATTTGAGACTTTTACATATCAACAACGTCTTTTAACCTTTTGTTACACCCATTCAAGATGGAGACACACCTTAGGTGTGGGCCGGAGAGGAAACCTCAGGCATGAGAATAATTAGCATAGCCATTGTGTGATCTACCATTTCTAATAGAGAAGGTATTGGAGAGTTTTACATATCAACAAGTCTATTTAACCTTTTGTTTAGACTAACTTAGTTAAAATATATTGATTGTTAACTAATTTTTACCTTAGACTTTAAATGTAAGTTAACTTTATCTTTATGAGAATTGAAAACCTTTTTCATTTAACTTTGACTAGTAAGAATTTAGCCTTAAAGCTACTGTTTACCAAACTTTAAACATACACATAAACATGGTCATTAATACACAAGGAGAGAAACCTTTGTTATGAAGACATGTCATTTTAAACACGAATTTAAATCTGTACCGTCTTAGTTGTTGGGGGGGGTGGTTCACCATCCGGAGGTGGCTTCCGCGCAGCTTCACTTTTAGGAATTGCAGGTTGCGATCTCTGCACAAATCTCTGCGTACTCCAGCTTGTCTGCCTTCAGACCGGACCGGCAGCTGGAGATCTCGTGTGCCCAGTTTTGGCAGGGAGCCCGGGGTTCCGGGAGGCCCGGGATGGTTCCAGAATTTATAGCAAGAGGGCAGGCAGGCCAGTTTTGTAGAAGGTGTGGGCCTAGGAGCCCAGGGGTGGCGGCCATGATAGGCCGCCGCGGCCCTGCCCCATGGCCCTGCCATGTCTGCTGCCCTGTTCGCAGTGGCCGAGCAACGTGGAGGGATCACGTGTCCAGTGCCCTGCGCCACGCGGTGGAGAGCCGGCTCCTGTGGGCTGGCCTCAGGCTCTTGCGTGTTGGCCTATGGCTCTTGCGTGTTGGCCTCGGGCTCCAGGGGCTCTTGTGTGCTGGCGTCGGCCTCCTGCGGGCTGCGGGGCTGCGGGGCTGTGGGCGTGGTGAGCGGGGTTGTCTGGGCGCAGCTGGCTGGCTGGCTGTTTAACCAGGTGGAAACAGCAGCTCCGCGCCTCGCCTCCCACCCGCTGGCTATTCCCGCTGGCTGTTCTGAGTTCGCCCGAGCGAGTGGAAACCACAGAGTGGTCCAGAGATAAATGTTCCAGAAACAGCAAAACAGTCTCATGAAGAAAGAGCAGAGGCCTTTGGAGATCTCTTCACAAGCAGAAGAGAAGGCCATAGTGCATAGGTAGCCAAATTGTCTTTACTTATCTGAGAGATGCGCAGCCCAAATTTAGAATAACTGATCTAGTCTACTTGAGTGAAGCCAGAAGTAAAGATTTCAGGGACTCTTCCTATCCCATGAGATTTTTTTCCCGTCTCAGTTCCTTCAGCTTTCAAGCTCTTTGACCTACTTCATCTCTTATCCTTATTTCTGAAAAATCTGGTTTTCCAAAGTTTCATGGTGAAAGTATCTGCATCTGTTGATTTTCATCTTCCAAATGTTGGAACATAATGGAAGATGTGTGGAAAAAGTCAGTAGTTTACGAAGTGGTCAATAATTGATATTTAATTCTAAAATAAAACAAATTACTAAAAGTTCAGCTCAGCTCAACTATTTTTTTCTGGTACCATGCCAATAACACATGGATAATTTTTGTTGAAAAGATAACATAGAGGATTATTTACTTTAAAAGGAGAAACATCATGTTACTGGAGGCAACTATTTTATTTTATTTTATTTTATTTTATTTTATTTTATTTTATTTATGAAAAGGAAACACTGACAAAACCATAGGATAAGAGGGGTACAACGCTACACAGTTCCCATCACCAGAACTTCATATCCTATCCCCTCCTTTGATAGCTTCCCTATTCTTTAACCCTCTGGGAGTATGGACCCAGGGTCATTGTGGAATGCAGATTGTAGAAGGCCTAGCTTCTGTAATTGCTTCCCCACTGTACATGGGCACTGACAGGTCAATCCATACTCCCAGCCTGCCTCTTTATTTCCCTAGTAGGGTAGGTTTCTGAGGGATCAGAGTGGAGGCAACTATTTTAAGCGATACTGTTTATGTTCCCTTGCCCTTTGTTAATCATAAAATTTAAAAAGGTAAAATAGATGTCATGTCTATTCTTTAAATAGAAAAGTTGAGACCTGTAGAAATGTTTCATTGCAATTGAAATTATTTGATGTACTCCTAATACCAGGGGAATTTTATTCTTCAAGATACCACTCCATAATTCTGTGTCATGATGATTTACTTACATTCAAGCTAAGTAGCATACTCCTCACTTCCATTCTCCATAATACTGTGTTGATGGGTGACTTTAGTACAGTATAATGATGTTTTGAAGGTTTTTTTTTTTTTGTAGAATACATAGATTCAGAAACAGTAGTTCACCTGACATGTCATTTATAATTTTTTTGTCAAGATTTTCACAGATGTTGAATGAGATTAGAGTAATTAGCAACATCTGGCCAAGCTGGTCTGAAGATATGTTCATTTTAATTGATGTATGACATAGTTGTCATAAAAAAAACTATCATTCTAATAGGCTTTTTATTCCCCAAATTGAGCACAGATCCTTATGGTAAAGGATAGCAATTATAAACAAATCAATAATTTAGGCATAGTGGAAAATATGGTCTTGGGAAATTGTTCCCTTTAGAGAAATCTATTATCATCGCTCTTCAATCACTGAGCAAGTATATTTTTAGGTAGTATTGTGGGGGGAAAAAACAAATCTCAGAGTGAGAGAATTGGCTAAAATTTCATCTTTTTTGTGTGTGTGTGACCTTGGACAAATTGGTTAACCTCCTAGTCCTGTCATCTCTTCAGCACAGGGGTATACATACAATCAAAGGTAGTAAAAATGAATATTAAAAAAAGAATCTATGGTGTGACTGGTGGCCTAGTGAGTACTATTTAATTAGCATTTCTTACAATAATGGAAATCACTCTTTTACTGAAGAAGAATCAGCCCTTTTCTTCCTCTTCTATGTGTGACACTTCTGCTTGTGGCAATCATTACTTAGAAGTTTGATCTTTACTAGCTTCTACCTTCCTAGTTAGTTTCCATACTTAAGCTATCCAAACCAATTTCATCTTTGTTGGCAATAAAGAGAAAGATGCAGCAGAATGTTAAATGTTACCTTTACCTCCTTGACTTAGGTTTATTCCATATCACTACCTTCATGTTTATCTGTATAAATTTTCTTTTCTACCCTTTGTTCCTATCATATGTGCCAATGAGTTGTTTCCAACTTTTCTCTCTGCTCACCCTCAAACATCTTTTTGTTGCTGAAAATTCTACTTTGGATAGGCATGCCATTAGGATGAAAGGAGACAAGGAAGAAAAAACAGCCTTCATTCAATACTATAGTAGAACCTATGGAGGTCAGAAACAGTCTTCCTGTAGGGCTGTCTGGCACAGAATATGTGGTTTAATAAATGGAATGGGTGGATACAGTGCTCATCATGTCTTCATAGTCAGTTTTACCAGGCTGACCATGGTGTCAGGGTACAGTTGTAAAAAGGACCCAGCTTTCTTTCTGGGTTATTACTACATTTCATTTAATTTTAGTACTCCAGAGAATCCTAGAAATATTCTCTAGAGTATGTCTTTGTTAACTTTTCAAGTTGTTGATTAACTTATAATCCCTGAGGACTGTAAACACTGGAATAGACATCAGTGTTGGAAACTACAGTACTCAGGCTCCCTTTGTAATACCCCACATGCTCGTCTATCACTCTTTTACTCCCTCCTTTCTCAAGGAGTCTCTCCAGGCAGTCTCTCACTGCTTCCCATGATCCCAGAGTTCTGTCTGGTGTGGGAATTTTAAGCCTCAACCCAAGGCTTCCCATAAAAACTTTTGATTGCTCTGTGCAAAAGGGCCTCCCATGTCACAAAGGTCAGTGGTTCTAAAGGTTATTATTTGAGATGTGGATTCAAAGGAGCCTCCATATATCTGACATACTGTGTGTGTGTGTGTGTGTGTGTGTGTGTGTGTGTGTCATTCAACAAATATTGACTTAGCCTGTACTATGTGCTTCACTCTATTGAATGAAGGATACATGTTGTTTCTTCATCATGGACTTTCATTTGGTGGAAGCGATAGGATAGGACTAGCTTGCATCATTTATTTATTTATTTATTTTAAAAGGAAGGGGGAAGCAGTTAATGTGTCTCCTTCCAGACACATTAACTTCCAGAAAAATGGGAGGGAGTGGTCTGCTGACATTAATCTTTTCCTTGGTGTAACCTACTGCTCACCCCAGCCTTGTTGACTTTCTATGCTATTGAAAGATTAATAGGTTGTATATTCCTTAACTTTTCTTGGAATACCAGACCTTGTTAGCTGTTACTTAACCCAATATGGGAGTCAGCTTGTATCACCAAAGTACACACTAACGAAACAAGAAGAAATTCCAGCAAAAGTTTTGGGCTACCCCATTGTCAAGTGCATCATCTTTTCTTGCTAATGGTAATCAATGCTGATAATTTATTCAAGACAAAAATCTCATACCAAAATAAGTCTGCTCCATATATTATTTTCCATATTATTAGTTATACATCATTACAATGATATTCCATTTTATTTTACTTTTTTTATTTAAAAAAGGAGACATTAACAAAATCATAGGATAAGAGGAGTACAACTCCACACAGTTCCCACCACTAGATCTCCATATCCCTTCCCATCCCCTGATAGCTTTTCTATTCTTTATCCCTCTGGGAGTATGGACCTAAGGTCACTGTGGGATGCAGAATGTGGAAGGTCTGGCTTCTGTAATTGCTTCCCCGCTGAACATGGGTGTTGACTGGTCGATCTATACTCCCAGCCTGCCTCTCTCTTTCCCTAGTAGGGTGGGGCTCTTGGGAAGTGGAGATCCAGGACATATTGGTGGGGTCGTCTGTCCAGGGAACTCTGGTCAGCATCATGCTAGCATCCTGAACCTAGTGGCTGAAAAGAGAGTTAACATACATAGCCAAACATTGTTGAACAATCATGGACCTAAAGGCTGGAATAGTGCAGATGAAGTGTTGGGGGTGAGGGGTTCCTCCATTTTGTAGATACCTAGTAGGCATATTTTAGTTATATTCCAAAGGGCCTGTAGCTATACTAGTTTTTTTTTTTTTTTTCCTTCCCTGAGCCTGAAATCTGATATGCAGGTGGATCCAAGTTATTGTCTGGGGAGGTGATGTCATAGCTGGAAAAAGGACAGAAAGCTGGATCAGGGAAGAAAGTAGCTACCTAATATGGGAAAGGGGTATAAATATTGTTGACTGTAAACCCCATCGATTTTATCTGGTCTGGGGCCCATATTGAGCTTAGGAGCCTATGTGACCTCTGCATCCCTGTAGATCTGAGCTCACATTCTGTGGTCATGAGTAGGAACAGTCCAAGCTGCCCCAATTTCAGCACCCATCTTCCTCAGGTGTAACATAGAATATGTTGTCCATCCTCCATTCGGAGGATGGGACATTCTCTACCGTTGTTGATCCAAGTTGAGGGCAAGGTCCTATGGTGGCCCTACAAAGGGGTCTATTTTGTTGTTCCTGATAGAGATGGCCAGTAACAATGGAGAGGGGGATTTATTTGAGGTCTAGGCCTATCATGTCTGTTTGGGAATCTCAGGACTCTCCAAATAGAACCCCAGCTGATGAGGTGGCCTGATAGTGACATAAAGAGTCATCATTAAAGTATTTCAGTCTCTTGCCCTTATTCAGCTTTTGCAGTCCTTGCTTTGATAAGGTTAGCTTTGGAGTGAGTGAGACAACTGTAATAGGTGAGGAGGGTATCTAAGTCTAATCAGATCACTATTTCATTAGGAACTTTATGCTGACTCACTGCAGACTATTGTGTAATTTTGCTTTCAGGTATATATTTTGCCCTAGTTTATGGATACTTGTGAACATATATATGCTCTATCTCATGGGACCTGGTCTATATCTAGGTTTTGGAAGTTTGTTAGGAAGTGAAACACCTGGAATGCAATTAGAGAATACTATGAAAGGAAAGGGCTCACCCAAGTAATGAAGCTGATGGGTTGTCATTCCACAGCTGAGGTCTCTGGACACAGTCTGAAGTGAAGCATGCTGAGATGGTACTCCTTGTGTTGCTTAGGTTGGGATGGGCGGATGCAATATTATTTAGTATGAATTGAGAGAAGCATGCAGGAAAGTGCACCCCACCCTAAGGTTCCAGGACTGGGGGGAATATAGGCTCTGTAGTGGAAATGTGAGGTTCCTGCTGTCTTAGAGTTCAAGAAGACAGTAGATAGTTATTGTTATAATCACATTATTTGCCAATTGGGTTAACTTTGAAAAATCCCTTTGTTAGGATTTGCTGTATCATACACATCATCACTATAATTTATGTCCTTTGACATTATCTGTGTATAGGTGTGCCACCGGTTGCTTCTCTTCTCCCTGGTCTAGGCTTTTGAGAGAGTCAACATATCAAAGACTCAGCCTATGTCTTAAAAAGACTCAGTCTGTGCTTTAAAAAGTTTAAGACATACAATTTTCCCCTTTCATATTAACTAGTGATTTATATGACTACAAATAAATAGGAGTGTACATAAACACCATTCCCACCACCAAAAGAGGGTGTCCCATCGCACCCACTGCACCCCGCCCCTGCCACCCCAGGAAGCCGAATATCCACCCTCACCCTTACCCCAGGGTTTTTGCTTTGGTGCCCTACTCCACATTTAGTCAAATCCTGCTTTTAGTTTCCCTTTCTCTTCTTTCTCAACTTCTGTTGATGAGTGCGATCATCCCACACTTTATCTTTCTGACTTAGCTCACTTAACATAATTCCTTCTAGCTCTATCCAAGATGGGTCAGAGAAGGTGAGTTCATTGTTCTTAATAGCTGCATATTATTCCATTGTGTATATATACCACAGCTTTCTCAGCCACTTGTCTGTTGTTGGGCACCTGCGTTGCTTCCAGGTTTTAGCTATTATGAATTGTGCTGCTATGAACATAGGTGTACACATTTCTTTTGGGGTGGGTGTTATGGAGTCCTTGAAGTATATCCCGAAGAGAGGAGTTGCTGGGTCATATGGAAGGTCCATGTCTAGCCTCGTGAGAGTTCTCCAGACAGCTCTCCGCAGAGGCTGGACCAATTTACATTCACACCAGCAGTGCAGAAGGATTCCTCTGTCCCCACACCCTCTCTCGCATTTGTTGTTGCTGTCCTTTTTAATGTATACTATTCTCACAGGAGTGAGGTGTATCTCAATGTTGTCTTTATTTGCATTTCTCTGACAGTCAGTGACCTGGAGCAAATGTTTTTTAGCCTTTTGGATCTCTTCTGTAGTGAATGTTCTGTTCATATCCTCTGCCCATTTTTGGATGGGGTCATTTGCTTTTTTGGTGCTAAGTTTGCTGAGCTCTTTGTATATTTTGGTTATTATTCTCTTGTCTGATGTATGGCATGTGAAGATCTTCTCCCATTCTGTAAGGGGTCTTTTTGTTTGTGTGATAGTTTCTTTGGCTATGCAGAAGCTTTTCAATTTGATGTAGTCCCATTGGTTTGTTTCTGTTTTAGTCTTCCTTGCAATTGGGTTTGTTTCATCAAAGATGTCCTTGAGGTTTAGGTGGTAAAGTGTCCCACCAATGTTTTCCTCTAAATATTTGTTAGTTTCTGGTCTAACATCCATGTCCTTGATCCATTTGGAGTTGATTTTTGTTTCTGATGAGATAAGGTGATTCAGTTTAATTCTTCTGCATGTTTCAACCCAATTTTCCCAGCACCATTTATTGAAGAGAGCCTCCTATCTCTGTTTAATATTTTGGGCCCCCTTATCAAAGATTAGATGTCCATAGGTGTGGGGGTGATATTCCATTTTAAATTAAACTCCTTGTTTTCTCCATTTATGTTTTGTTTCATTTTCAAATTGTATTTTAAACTGCTCTGAGATTGCTAGGTAAGATTCAACTCTCTTTTGTCAGCGGGAATAACTCTAATAGTTGTAAAGTGATAGAGAGGAACTTCAGAACATTCATTTGCAAGTCAAAAAGAATGTTTTATTGTTTATTGTTGATTATTCAGGCTTTCTCTCTATTCTATCATTTAAATAGATAGCTTTTATTGTTTCTAACAAAATAGTACTAAATTGCTAAACCTTCTATTGTTGCAAATTTCCTTTGTTTGTATGTCCATCTTAAAAGCTATTTCTCTCCACTTCTCATTATTCCTACAGTTCCTCAGACTGTAGTTTTATTTCCACAGTTATGCATTCTTGTAATGGTCATGATTTTTCATCAAATTTTGATGAAAATTTTGGCATTTAATTATGTTTTTCTAAATGCTTTAATCAAAGAAATCATTCGTTTTCTGTCCTGTTTTCTAGATCATCTGAAAACCATAGGAGTCTGATTTAAAAGACTAAACAATGACAACTCTTGTTTTTGACTATGTTGTGAAATAATAGACTACAGATCCCAAATGTACTAAGAACTTAAGACATCTGTAAAAAAAATACTCCTGTAGTTAAATGCAAAGTTTAACTATTACCTCATAAAAATTTAAAATATTTTCAAGTTAAGAAATCTTCACCTTTTAAAAGTCTAGTGCAACAATTTCTATATTCTTGCCCTTAAAATATCCTATACCAATACCTCAAATATGCATATGTTGTTACTTTAAATGAATTATTTTATAGTGAAATACTAAACTTTTATATTGAACTAATGGAAATGCTAACTCTCCTCAACTACTTTAAGCATTTTAAAAAAATATAGTGTTTAATTTCAGTCAGGTATTTTTAAAATTAATGAATTCTACTATAGATAAAAGAAATATATTCAGAGTGCTGGCAAAATAGCTTACATGGGTTGTGGACTGCTTTTTCACATGTGCCATCCTTGTTAAAAACTGACCCCATTATATTGAAGGAAGCTTTAGTGCTGTGGTGTCTCTCTCTCTCTGTAACTGGGGGAAAAATTTTAAAAAATTTCTTCTAAGTTATATAAAATCATATTTTGCATAGCTCCTATCTTTAACCTTTGTTGTTTCATGCCCTGGAAAACACAACTAAACACTGTTTTTTCTTGCATTATGCTCTTGTGTAATTAGAATGACTATTGATTATATTGGTATTATATCAGTGATGAATAAACCTAAAAGGGACAAGAATGAACACTTAGATAATTGCAATAATACTAGATTTCCAGTTTTCTATACATGAAACAATTTTCTAATGTATACAATTTATTGAAAGTAGGGGCTTGAGTGATTGTGAATTATCTATTACAAGAGTTGTTGAAGCTGAGATAATCTCTTGAAGAGGATGTGAAAAGATAGAAGCATTTTGTAAAGAATTGATCTATGTGATGTTTAAATTCCTTTCTAATCCTGGGGTTTATTCTGAACTAGTTTTGTTTCATTCAGCAAATGTTTACTGTATATGTGCTGGTTGGATGCTGTGGAGAATACTTACCTAGGGAAAAATATATGCCTTTATTGTTAAAGGAATTAAAATCAGTTAAAAAAATAAAAAAGCTTTCTAGCATATTAACCAAAAAAAAAAAAAAAAAAACTAGACTTACTAGATGTTACAGCTTAGGAAGACAGAATAATCAGACATTGCAATTGTTGGGGAAGAATTTGTTGTGAAGAAGCATTGGAGAAGGAAGGGCATTTGAGGTAGTACAGCCCTAGGAAAGGCTCAGCACAAGAACAGGTGTCTGAATGGATGAGTTTGTATGCGTTAGTTAATCTAAAGAAAGAACAGATATCATCCAAAGTGATTACGTGCACACACGGGCAAATTTTGAGGAAACCTTATGAAAATATTCTAGTTGAAAATTCAGGGTAGTTCCAACTTTCATCTCAACTTTTCCTGTCTTATTCACCATTTATTCCCATGGCAACAATTTCAATTAACATATATAAAAAGAAACATTTCTTTGGGTTTTAACTACTAATCAAGTCTCCAATTCAATTGAAAGAAGGCCAATGTAAACTTACACAATAATAATATAGTTAATATGTATTAAATGTTTTCTTTTTGGCGTTATTCATGTAATTCCCTTATTTCTTGTCTTTAGGTAAAAACTGTTGATTTTTCAAGGTAACTAAAGATGTGTAACTAATGTCTGAAAAGTTTATTAATGACAGTATGATGTGGATTCAGTGTTAGATTAGCTTGTATAATTATTTATAGGTCAGTATTATGGTAAGAATTACTTTTGGCTAGAAAGCCTTGTTGGATTTTTCTGGTCATAGAATGTAAAAAATATATAAAGAACCCCAACCACCTTATTATTAGTCTGCATATAAAAACAACTATTTCACAAAACAGCTCCCCCATAATATAGAAATATATAGTTATAGAATTTAATGTTTAATGTGCCTATTCACTATAGTTATATCATGCCAACAAGAAGTTTCAGTTGTTGGTCATAATTAAACACTCTTTTACCAAAAGACAGACTCTCTATGTTCAATGTGTATTCATGTCTTTAACAAATATATATATATATATACATATATATATATATATATATATATATATAATTATCATTTTTTAATCAGGACTTCCTTGCTCTAGGCTGATTTATTTTTAACAGATAAGAACAGTGAGATGGAAAGAGATGGAAAGAGAGAATGACATCACAACACCAGAGTTTCTTCAGCATGGTGGGGGCCATAATTGAACATGGGTCATGCACATGACACTGTCCGAGTAAGCTATCTGCCAGTCCAACAAAAGTTTTCATACTAACTCCAAAACTGTATAGAATTCTTTATGACTTTTTTTACATTTAATTCTGAAATTATTACAGAAACATATGAAGTAAACAGAAATAATACTATTGTTTTGACAGTTAAAAAAGTTGAACCCAGGCAGGTTCTAACTAGTTAAACTGGAACACAAAGCTCCCCATTCCTTCCTGACTGTTACTGACAACTTGTCAAATTTATCTGCATTCTCTATAAAAATAATTTATTCTTTAAAGTGGTCATATAAAAACAATCTTAGACAACTTTAAATGACATAATTTTACAACAGTCTTTTGAAGCACAAATATTTCTAGAGAAAGGTAGTTAAGCCATTCTAAAAAAAAATATTAAATTGTCCTCTTAAATTGTCTACCTTAGGACCATGGTTTGAGCCCCCAGCTCCCCACCTGCAGGGGAGTCGCTTCACAGGCGATGAAGCAGGTCTGCAAGTGTCTTTCTCTCCCCCTCTGTGTCTTTCCCTCCTCTCTCCATTTCTCTCTGTCCTATCCAACAACGACGACATCAATAACAACAACAATAATAACTACAACAATAAAACAACAAGGGCAACAAAAGGGAATAAATACATATTTTTTAAAAAAGGATACAAAACTACTGGCCACAGGTGGTCATAGTTAACAATTTATTAAAAAAAAAGAATTAAAAAAAAATTGTCTACGTTATATTAGTGCTTACAAGTTGCTTGGACCACAGTGTATCATCTGCCTTAGTTGCTCATTGATTTACTTCCAGAAATGTTCTCTGAAAAAAAATCAAAATTGAATTTTTCTTTGAGTTGGCTTTGCTATTTCTCTTTTCTGTGTTCTTTGGCTTTCTTACACCTTGTGTTGTGAGATATTCTGAAAAGTAGGAAGAAACCCCCAAGAGTTTCATCTCTTCCTTTTTAAATATCAAACCATATCTCCTCTTTACAAGTGCTCTCTTAGGGTCTTACCTTCTCTTTTAGTTAATTTTTGTCCTCCCCAGCTGATATTTGACTAAATCTCCTTCACAATTTACTAGCTAATGAGCCCTCTTAAGACACTTGAAATCTGAATTACTTTGAAAACGAACAAAGAAACAAACAGAAAAACCCAATAGCCCAAAACAGACATCTGGTAAGTTTCCCATTAGAAAGTGATGGTAGCACTCAAAGCAAAAATGCAAATTGAACATTGAGATTGGTTTTACTCTATGTTTACTACTAATTAAGCTGATGTCATTTTATTCACCAATTTCGAGGATTAAACTTCACTGGAAGGTTTAGCTCTTTACATTCATCAATAGGAATTCTTTATGTTAAGAACATCTTTTCTTGATCAATTTCTTTGTTTATCTGAGTTCAACCTATATAGGGGAGAATGGAATAATACATGATATTTCTTTTATTTTATTTAATTATTTTTATTGCCACCAAGGTTATTACTGGGGCTTGGTGCCAGCACTCCAAATCATCCACTCCTAGAGGCCATCTTTTTCTTTTTTTTTTTTTTCTCCTAATTTTTATTAGATGGGATAGAAAGAAATTGAGAAGACAGGGAGATAGAGGGAGGGAGAGAAAGATGAATACCTACAGACTTGCTTCACCACTTGTGAAGTAGAATCCCTAAGGGTGGAGAGTGGGGGCTTGAATCCAGGTCCTTTTACTTGGTAATATGTGTACCTAACCAAGTGCACCACTGCCTGACCCCATGATATTTCGGTTTACCAGTCTTGCAAATATTAATTTGGTTCTCCTCATTTTCAAGAAGTGATCATTAAAGATTTGTTGATGTAAGTTGTCACTATAAACTTAGAAAATATTCCAATTATTTGTCTTATTGATATTTACATTTTCCAACATTTGGTACTAGAAGCCTTTTTAAGTGAAGTCCCATGACTTTTTTACACACACGCACACACATACACACACACACACACACACACACACACACACACACAGAGAGAGAGAGAGAGAGAGAGAGAGGGAGAGGGAGAGAGAAGGAGAAGAGATGACATTGGAGCTCATTCTAGGGATATGATGATACTGGGGATTGAATTCAGAATCCATATAGCCCCAAGGCATGTAAATTTGTGCTGATATTGACCTATCTCCTGATCCTCATTCTGTGTGCATTGTATGCTCTAGTCATGATTTCAGTCATGTGTCAAAAATTGTGAGTGAACTCAGCTTTTTAAAAAATGTCATTCACTAAGTCTTTGCTGTATTGTGCATCTTATTATTTTTATCAAACATGCATATATATATATATATATATATGTATATATATATATATATATATATGTATGTATTGAGAGACAACCAGACAATCAATCACTCTACCACGTCATGCCTTGGCTTGAAATTGGTACCTCCCTCTGGCAAGCGCTATACTCTGCTGCTGCACTGTGATCTAGGCTCCATGGATTTTGCATCTTGTACCACTGCTTTTCTATCGTTTATTCCTTCATCTTTTAAACTTTTTAAAAATTATCTTTATTTTATTTACTGGATAGAGACTGCCAGAAATCGAGAGGGAAGGGGGTATTAGAGAGGGAGAGACAGAGAAACACCTGCAGCCCTGTTTCACCACTTGCAAAGCATTTTCCCCCTACAGGTGTGGACTGGGGGCTCAAACCTGGGTCCTTGTGCACTGTAACATGTGCGCTCAACCAGGTGCACCACCGCCCCTCTTCCCTTATTCCTTCATCTTATTGTTCCTTTACTTCATCACAAATTTAATCTTTAGTACCACCACCTTCCTTGGATCTTAAAACATTATTATTAAGGGACTCCCAACACACTAGAAACTTCTAATTCTTTACTTAACTCTTAATCCTACCTCCATTCTCTGCTTTTTGAAGAAAGTAGGAGAGGCACATTTCATCTATTTCATTAACTTTCTGTGAATGTCTTGTTCATTTTGTTTGTCTTGGGCTTCCTACATTTGGTTTAAGTAAAATTACTAAATTTGAACATCTTGGATATGAGGTATGAGGAGAAGAGTTTTCAAACTCTTTTGAAACTCTTTTGTCATACAGTGAAAATCTATTCTGCGTTACTTTCTTGGACTTCCACTAAGTAAAAACTGCTCTACAAGTCTTTTAGTCAGTTTGCTGCCAGGGTAGAAAAATAGTGGATTTCTTAGATACAAAATATACAGTGTTTTTCAGGAGGTAGGATATGCCAACCCCCAAAAAAACCCATGTGTTGACCTTACCACCTGTGAAATAAGGAGTTAATATTCTTCCCACCTCTTATTATGAGGAGTAAGAAAACCCAATAATTTTGCCTGATGATATCACTTTGTTCTTCTTCTAGCGTTTGCCCTTCTTCTGTAGCCAGTCAACAGCATCAGGTTGAGCCTGATGTAAAGTTTCGAGACCTCCTTTGAATCTGGAGAGGTGGCAGTCGTTGACTATGTGGGTCATAGTCTGTCTGTAGCCACAGGGGCAGTTCGGGTCGTCTCTGGCTCCCCAGCGATGGAACATAGCGGCGCACTGGCCGTGGCCTGTTCGATAGCGATTGAGGAGAGCCCAATCATAACGTGCTAGGTCAAAGCCGGGTTGACGCTTGCAGGGGTCTGTGATGAGGTGTTTGTTCTTTACCTCAGCTGACTGCCAGCTCTGTTTCCAAGAGACTGGAACAGAGAAGTTCAGTGTAGGCATAGGGGACCAGGTTGGGTGACAAGACGTCAAGCGTTGAACAGGGTGGGCGAAGATATCCGCGTATATTGGCAGGTCCGGTCGAGCGTAGACGTGGGAAATGAGCTTAGATGATGCCGCATCCCGACGAATATCTGGCGGGGCGATGTTGCTAAGAACTGGCAGCCATGGAACAGGGGTGGAACGGATGGTTCCAGAAATTATCCTCATGGAGGAATATAATTTGGAATCGACCAAGTGGACATGGGGGCTACGGAACCATACTGGGGCACAGTATTCTGCAGTGGAATAGCATAATGCCAGAGATGATGATCATAGTGTGGAAGCGCTCGAGCCCCATGAGGAGCTGGCCAGTCTTGCAATGATGTTATTCCTCGCGCCCACCTTTGCTGCAGTTTTTATGAGATGTTCGTGAAATGACAGGGTGCGATTGAGAGTAACGCCAAGATAGACTGGCTGGGCTTCATGCTGGATTCTCGTATCGCCAAGCTGCACATTAAGCTCACGCGAGGCCGAGGCATGGTGTAGATGGAAAACAGATGATACCGTTTTTTGCAGTGCTAGGAATTAGTCGCCATTTTTTACAGTAATCAGATATCAGAGACATGTCTTTCATGAGTGTTTCCTCGAGGATGTCGAACTTGGATGCCTGAGTTGCACAGCAGATGTCATCGGCGTAGATGAACTTCCTTGAAGAAGTTTCTGGGAGGTCATTGATGTAAACATTAAATAGCGTAGGAGCCAGAACAGAGCCCTGGGGGAGGCCACTTGAGACAAGTCTCCATCTGCTAGACTTGTCACCCAGATGTACCCGGCATCTTCTGTTTTGGAGAAGAAACGATATAGTGTTGGCCACCCATGGAGGCAGGCATCTTGAGATCTTGACCAGGAGACCACGGTGCCAGACCGTGTCATAGGCTGCTGTGAGATCAACAAAGACAGCACCCGTCTTTAAATTCTTCTGGAATCCATTTTCAATGTAAGTTGAGAGGGCCAGGGTTTGTTCTCAGGTAGATCTTCCTGGGCGGAAACCAGCCTGGGCGGGTGATAGGAATTTCTCTGTAAGATGAGAAATACGTGACAGAAGCAGCCTCTCAAGGAGTTTGTAACACACGGAGAGGAGAAAAATTGGTCTATAGCTGGCAGCCAGTGTTGGGTCTTTCTTTGGTTTCAAAACCGCTATGATCTTCGCACAATGCCAAACTTTGGGCATAGACTCAGATTCCAAGATGTGGGACAGGAATGAAGCGAGCCACTTCTTTGCCGCGGGACCCAGGTTAAGAATGAGTTCTGGGGTGATGTTATCATAGCCAGCAGCTGTTCCCAGTTTAACCCTCTTCAAAGCGTCTTCCAGTTCAGACAGTGTAAAGGGAGAGATTTTTGGAGATGGACAAGATAACCGGAAGTGGGATGACCACTCGTGGGAAATTTCTCTTTTCCAGACTGTTTTGATCTTAGCACGTCCAACTTGAGTTAGGTGACTGGCCACTGAGTTTGGAGATACGGGAGGATGGGAGACGGGAGGGTGTTGGCTACCGGCACCCAGTCTGTGAAGAAGCTTCCAGGCCTTCCTACTTGAGTGGGTGAAGTTCAGATTTTCCATGAGTTGTTGCCAGCGGGCTTGGTGTGCTGCATCCAGGGAGGCAATGATATGGTCAGCCACATCTGGGTTGCCCGACTCATCATACTGCTTTAGTAGTTGCTCACATTCAGCATCAAGACAAGGCGTATAGTTAGCACGTCTCCCACGAGGAATGGCTTGGGAAGCTGCTTTGAAGATGGCTTGGCAGAAGCACCTGTAGGAATCTTCAGAGGGGATAGAGTTAATTGGAATTGCAGGAATAGATTTGTTGGTAAAATCACTGAACAGACGCCAGTTTGCTATCCGAAAGTTCCATCTTAGTTTCTCCGAGCACAGAATCAGTGGGAGCTGGAGACCAATGTGGATGATAGCTGGGCGGTGATGACTGTGCGGGAAGATCTTGAGAACTTCTCTCGTAGCGGGAAAGGCTTGGCCGTTGACTGTGCTAATCCAGCACAGGTCGGGTGACGAGTCTTTATTCCATCTAGCACTGTGAAAAGAGCCTGGCTGTTTGGGATCGTATAATAGGGAAAGGTCATTCGCTGAAGCCCAGTTGGCTAAGATAGAGCCGTCAGCACTTTGTGATACATATGAAATGAAACTTTCTTCAGAGGCAAAAAGCAGTTTAGTTAATTAATTTTCTAATTAATTAAGTCAAACTTACTTTTAATTTAAGTATTAAACTATTCATTTTAACCCTTACTCTAAAACATTCCCTTGATTTTGTAAAACTCAATCATTCAGACTTTATCTGTCAAATATATTCCTTTTCTTGGGTTTATCTGCATGACATTAAATAAATAGTTTGAACTTTTCAACTTCTCAAACGATTGTGTTGAGCTGACGTGACTGATCCAGCCGATGTGCCTTTGTGTGCACTGTGTGCGGAATGCCTGAAAGCGACTTGTCTCTCTTGACAATGACTGAGTGTGGGCAGGGCAAAGGAGATTTTTTTTTTTCAAGTCAGAAATAAGGTGTAAACAAAAGAAAATTCTTTCTGTAGAGAGCTGTGGTGGTTTTTTTACTGGACAGAGGTGTGCGTATGTGTGTGTTTCCTTTCTACCTTCATACTAACATAATGTCAATGCTGCTTCACAAGGCACTTTTTACTATGGTAAATAATTCTTAGAAGCAGAGAAATGCAGAAAACTAGCTCAGGGTTGTTTTTAGATTGATAATTCTGTTACACTTTTAATTATTTTTGTCTTCCTTGCATTAAATTTCCCATTATTTTTTTCTTCCTACTATCTCTTTCTTACATACAGCTCTAAGAGCTTCTAAAAAATTTTTTTTTTATTTGACAACAATTTCTTTCCTGTCATGAAGGATTTTTCTGGATTTTTTAGATTTAAAATCACAGTAATACCCTACTGTGAGCCTCCTTCCCTGCCTCCTGCATGTAGGGGAATCTCTCTGAAGTCAACTTTAGATAATCGAATTTGAAGACTGGAAGTTCAGAAATACTTCTTAGGGACACTAAAAACAAGTCAGTTATGCAGGAAGCAGCTCATGACTAAGCTAAAAACTATCCAGAATGACACTTTTTGAACATGCTTGAGGAGAATATATCTGAAACTTTAAGGCATATTTAGTAGGCACACAAAACTCCTCTTAAAGGATTGAGAATAATGTGCATATATATGAAGGTGTAGATAAAACATGAATATAAACCCATAGATGCTATAAGATGTTCATGTGTGAATAACTTTCCCTTAACAACTTTTTGGTTTATATAAGTTCATTTTACATAGGAAAGGAAATAATAATAAACGATTTCGTTTCTTTAACAATTTTCAGAGTATTAATTTGGCTCTTTTCACTTTGCAAATTAGAAGCATTAGCTGTAAATGTATCATATATCATCTATGTATACATACTGTACAAATTATATAATATACTACAGATAAATAAGATTCAAGCCAATTTGAATAGGAATAAGCAAGTTAACATTTCAGTTCTACAAAATAAATGAAGAGTTTGAAATTCAATCAGTCTTATTTTATGTTGAGGCAAATGTACTTGGCTTTTTCTGAGAATCATACCTTCTGCTCTGGTTTACATAAGAAATTAGGTAAAATCTTCTAAAGCATTCGTCTTCAACTTTGCCATCACAACACACCTTGCAATCAAGGTTTGCAAAATTCTTTATAAAAAAATACAAATTAGAACAGATTCTATGATTTCTTTTCACTCACTTGATTCTGCTAAATTTTCTTGAATGTGAGTGTAACTTTAACAAGAATGCTGAAATTCTCACATAACTTATAGCTTTTCTGTTGTCTCAATATCTATTATTAATAACTTATGTGTTTGCAAAATGTATTACTATGAAGGTGAGCCTTTGACACCCATATACATATTCCCCCAGAATTTCTGCCATTATTTTTTATTTCCACAATATTTGGGAGCAAGAGCACATTTAGGGACTGCACATGAATATGTGATACTCATGCCAATATTTATCTATGACACTTATCATTCGTTGGAGGAAAATGGGAAACAATGACTATGGAGTCATGAGCCCTTAAGGACAAATAGGACACCAGCACAGCAACCTGAAGAAAGACCCTTTCCCACATACACAAAAAGATATGTGAAAAGCACCACCTTCTCATAATCATGCTGCTTCTCTCATGCAGCTCATAGTTTTTGCTAGCTAGGCTGATGATTTGAAAAATCTGTTCTCTTAGATTTCTGAAAAAAAAATTAATTTTCATTTGAGAAAGTGGTCTCTATTTTTAATAGCCTATGTAGCATGTGCTTTTAAAGTAGTTATTTTAAGTTACATTTAAAGTAGATACCTCCTATAATTTCTTAAGGTTTCCTGGTTTATGGGAAAGCTCTTTAAGATATTTTGTATGTGTAATGTGCTCTACAAACATTTACCCGTTTTCTTTCAGCTGTAGGAAATCAGTCCAAAATTGTAGAATTAGATTTTGTAACAGTTTGTTATATTTTTGGACTATTACGAATCTTGTCTAAATCTATAACCTGCTAGGAAAGATCAAATCCCTTCCAGCTTATGATTGTAATATATGATTTGTGTGGACTTGAGTCTGTCTGACGACGCACTTAGTATTTTCAGAACTGAACTTCTGTTCTGTGCCAGTCAGGTTTCTAACTGTGTGTGCTCAGTCCACTGATTGACTGACTGAGAACCAAATTATTCTTGCTAACACATACTCAATTCGAAACCACTACAGAAAAGATGGAATCCACTGCTAGAATTGGACCCTCACTAACAAAGCTTGCTTTCTGCCACTAGTAATACTTACACAGTGAATGAAAATTCTGTGACCTATATTCTTCCATTTAAATCCTTAAAAATTTAAATTAAAACTTTGTCAACAGTAATTGTAACCATACTGAGGCAAAAAGAGTGTTCCCTGCAATCTGGTAGCACTAAATGTAATTCATAACTATCAAAAATCCGTTTTCTCTGCATAACTTTTAAGAATGCTCCTGATGTCTTCAAAATTCCATGCAATTTTCTCTAAAAGTTGGTTTGGAATGCCACTGTGCATCTTGAAGCCCACATACAGTGAGTTAAATTACAGCAATAGCATATTTCTCAAGCACCATATAGTTGCAAATCCTTTATCCTGAAGTACATAGTAAAGGATTTTCTCCTTGAACAGTGAAGGAAGTTGAACTTTGGGTTGTTTCAATTTAACACATGATGTGCTGCACACTTGAAGCTGTGTGTGCCTCTCCTATATTTTCTTTTTTATTCATCCTTGCCTCCTATAAAAGGAATTAAGTGTGTAATGCTGATTATAGAACTGAATCTGTATTATCACTACTTTCAAAAGTCATTTCCCTGTAGGTTTATGTAACTACCTTTCAGAAGGTTCATTTAATGCAGGATGAAGGCTGTGTCTTCACCATTTCTAGTAGCTCTTTATAATCCCCCATTGCTGTTCTTTAATTCAGTAGATGGCATTCCATTTACTTTGTTACCGTAGCCAAAATGTGGATGTCCCTAGTGTCTTACTTTAACAGTCTATTTGTCAGAAAGCAATGACAATGAACCCTGTAAAAAATATTCTTGGATGAATGGCTAAATTAAAATATCATTAAATGCTTCATGACTTTGGAAACTTTTTTCTTTATCTCTAGAAAAAGACAGACAAGGCAGAGAGGTAGAGAGGGAGACTACTGCACCAAAGCTTCCTTCCGTGTGATGGGGGCAGGGCTCAAATTTGGGTCACACACAGTAAAACAGCACACTGACTGAGTGAGCTATTCTTCTGAGTCAGTATTTTCATGATTTTTTTTTATAATGTGCTTTTGCCTTAGGTTAAATATAGAACTATAATCAAAAGAAATGTTTAAAATTACATTTTCATGCATCTATCCTACTAGCATGTCTCTTTAGGCTCAATCAGGCATTTAGACAGTTAGCTATAATAGGATATTCTTTATAGTCTACTTAGTATAGAATATAAGCTGTGTTAGGAAATCCTGTTCAATAGTAACAGCCTATCCTCACCTCACTCAGTAGTTTGGAAAATACTTTCGTTTATCTACCGGATAAAGGTTCATGTGCAAAGAGATGAGATCCTTAACATAGTTGTGGGTACTGTCATGATTTAGGATTTCAGAGTTCCAGGAATGAATATTTCTTAGAGAAACCAGGAGAAATATCATTCAGAGTTACATGTTTAGTTATAAGAATGAACTCACTCAGGTAATCTAAAGCAGTAGTGCCCCATCAGATATTCATATTTTTCTCAAATTAGAGAGGTGCTACCTTCCAGTGTTGCTTAGTAACGTGGCTAATATATTATTTTAGGGGAATGGATATAGGAAATTACCTACAGGTCAAATTCCCATTCATAAAGGAAACTTAAGCTCTTTGCTGACTGTTGAATTTTTAAAAATAGCTTTAGGTTTCACTTCAAATGCTAATATTATTTTGTATTTTATTAGAAGTTGGACATTTAACCATCATCCATACCATATTTCATGTTTCCTTAACCCGATATGATTTTTTTTTCTCCAAGGAGCAGATATTTTAATAAAAATTGAGGTGAAGGCATAAGTCATTTGACAGGATAATACTAGCTTGGAAGTCCTGTGCTTCTGTCTCTGAGTCAGCATAGACCAGCCATGCCTGACTTCCCCAGGAACTCGTACTTTATACACAATCCAGACATAGTTTCAGTACAAGGATCTTTGTATTTCTATTTTATTTTTTCATAAGAGAGAAAACCTTGCTCATAAAAAAAAATCTGCAAATTCTCTGAACATGTTGCAGTTGCTTAATGTATCAAATACATTTTGTGATTGGTTCCAAAAATATACAAGTTAACAGAAAAGGAAAAAAACCTGAAAATTTACCATTGTGGCAGTAGCTGTAGACTAGCATCTAGTGTCACCTAACCTGTGTCTCCTAATGAGTACAGTGTTCTTGGAAAAATTACTGTCAGTTTTACAAACTTATTGTAAAGTATTTCTATTATTAAATCTTGGTTTGGTGGATGAGAAATCAGAATTAGAAACTTCCTAGCTAATATATATATTAGTGGGGAAATAGTGCAAAAGTGTCATTGTATAGTATACGATAAATTCAATCTAAAATATTTTATAGGTTTTGAGATTATGGAAGCTAAAGTCTTAGTGACTTCCTATAGAATGAGACTAAAAGATTATCAAACTAGAGAGCTATTGGAGCTGTCTTTTTACTTATATTTAGAATTTGTAGCATATCATAAACCAGAGAATGCAGTCATTTAATCAGTTCTGGAAAAGTTCCTCTTTTTTTCTCTCCAACATTATTTTCTCCCATTGTTGTGCTCTTTTCTTCTGGATATTTAACTAATCCTATATTTAAACTTGTGTTCTGTTTGTTCATTTCTCTTTTATATTTTCTATCCCTGTGATATAAAAGATGTTATTGTCGGATCTAGCAAACTTAGTATGTTTTCTCCAGTGTTGCCTAATTTGCTCTCTAAGCTGTTTCCTACAATTTGAATTTTAGTAATTTTATTTTAATATCTAAAAATTCGGATTCTTTTTCATACGGTAACTTGATATGTGCTTACACTGCTTTTATTTCTCATTTAAATATACAGTTGAGCCAAGTATTCAAAACTCCTTAGGGGTCTGTTTTATTTTATAGAGTTATTTTATTTTATAAAAGCAAGAGAGTGAGAGATCAAAACACTGCTTAGCTCTGGTATAGGCAGTGCTGAGTATCAAGCCTGAATGTGTGAATGGAAGCTTGGTTCTATCACCTCACTATCTGCCTGTCACAGGCTTTTATTATCTTCTCTTCTGATTCTGTACTGTAGGTTTTCTTTTCTGATGACGAGCTCCTACTTGAGCTTTATCTACGGGAATTCAGTGAAACATGTACCTTCAAAAGAGACCTTTGTTTGCTGCAAGCAGGAACTTTGGGGCAGTACCCATTTGCGTGTACTTCGAGTTTATTTCTTAGATAAGAATTTCCAAGAACAGAAAAGAAGGGTGATTTGTTCTGCTGATGTATGTGAGAGATGACCTCTGATTTTAATTCTCAGAGGAGACTTGTCATTCTTGCCCTGTCTCCAGCATGGTCATTAAGCAGAAATTACCAAGATTAGTAAATCTTCTCAAAGTAATTGCTACTTTCCTCCTGAATATGATTTTTCTTACACATTTGATTTATATATCATAAAATTTACTCACTTTTAAGTGCATAGTATAATAATAGTTGTATAACCATTTCCACAGTACAAGTTTAGAATCTCTTTTCTCACCCCATTAAGACTCTTATCTGTTATAGTACTTAATTATTTATTATTATTATTTTGCCTCCAGGGTTATTGCTTGGGCTCAGTGCCTGCACTACTAATCCACTGTTCTTTGGTGTCCATTTTTTCCTTTTTTTTTAAATTGCCTTTGTTGTTATTGTTGCTATTGTTATTGTTGTTATTGCTGTTATTGTTGGATAGGACAGAGAAATTGAGAGAGGAGGGGAAGACAGACGAGTAAAGAAAGATAGACACTTAACTACTTGTGAAGCAACCTCTCTGTAGGTAGGGAGCCAGGGTCTCTAAGTGGATTCTTTGAGCCGGTCCTTGTGCTTTGTACCATGTGCACTTAACCCACTGTGCTACACCCTGGCCCCCAGTACTTATTTATTTATTGCCACCAGGATTATTGCTGGGACTCTGTACCTGCATGATGAATCCATGACTGCTAGTAGCCTTATTTTCTTTTTTCTTTTAAGCATTTAAAAAATATATATATATATTCCCTTTTGTTGCCCTTGTTTTATTGTTGTAGTTATTTATGTCATTGTTGTTGGATAGGACAGAGAGAAATGGAGAGAGGACGAGAAGACACAGAGGGGGAAAGACACCTGCAGACCTGCTACACCGCCTGTGAAGTGACTCCCCTGCAGGTGGGGGGCAAGAGATCAAGCCACTTTGCATCACCTGCACTTAACCGCCCCACTCCTGTGGCCTTATTACCTCTTCATATGGGGACCAGTGACTTGAACCTGGGTCTAGTACATGATACTTTCTAGTGAGATTTCATTGTCCTGTATTCTTTTTTTTTTTGTCTCCAGGGTTACTGCTAGGGCTTAGTGCCTGCACTATGAATCTACTGCTTCTGAAGGCTGTTTTTTCACTTTTGTTGCCCTTGTTGTTTATTGTTGTTATTATTGCTGTCGTTGTTGTTGGATAGGACAGAGAGAAGTGGAAAGAGGAAGGGAAAACAGAGGGGGGAGAGAAAGATAGACACCTGAAGACCTGTTTCACTGCCTGTGAAGCGACTTCACTGCAGGTGGGAAGCCAGGGGCTCCATCCTTACGTCGGCCCTTGCGTTTCGCGTCACGTGCGCTTAACCCACTGTGCCACCCACAGGCCCCCTCTGTCTTCTTACATCTTCATCTTAAGAGAAAGTTGAAGGTAGATATTTTATTCCATATGTAGATTTCATTAGTATATGATGTTATAAAATTTACTTTCCCCTCAAGTACATGTATTAAATTTGAGTAGTAATCAGATACCCATTGTCATTTCTAAAATATAATCACTGGGCTGCTGAGTGTGCTTTAAAGACGACTTTTTTTGGTAGCAGATTCTTTGAAACAAGCCAAAAAAAAAGTGATTAGTATTTACATATAAGTAGAGTTCTGTTTCTATTGGGCGGCTAGATGGAATCTGTCTCCTGTTCCCTCAAGCCTCACATACTTTCTAGTACTAAGTAATAGCCGCTTCTTTGTTTCCATACTAACCTGGTAAAGCCTTAGTAATTTAGTTTATAAGAACCGTCTGGCTAGACCAGAAGTCATCTTTACTGATTCCAGACTTATGTTTTTATTATTATCCCTATATGAATATACAATAATAATATAACAACAATAATAATAATGTAACTTTAATTTGTGGAATATATGACACCTATAGGAAAAATCTAGGAAGGAAGGAACATTATTAATTTAGATGAGAAAATTCAGTTCTAAATTTTTTCCAGAGCTTAATCAGCTTGAGTACAAATCTAAATGTGTTTGACTTTAAAAGTTATTAGACTTTATTTCTGTAACTTTTTTTTTTAAGTTTGGGACAGTTTTCTGGTTTCTATCCACTGAATCTAGCCTTTTATTATCTTATTAATCCTCGTTCTTCATTGATACCCATTTTAACTTTTTTTCCTTGCCTTGACTGCTGAGCAGTTTGTATTCAAGCAGCAAAGAACATGATTATTTAATTACTTATTCATTTTAAAACTGGCAGGTTGTTTTTTTTTTTTAACTGAGAATCAACTATATGTAATTTACTCTGTGAGATATTTTAGGGAACATGAAGATTAAGGTAGACGTACCTTCTTATGACTGTCTTCTAAGAGAACAAGACTTGAGAAATAAAAGAATTAATGAAAGAATAAAAAACAGTAATGCCAAGGAGTTAGAAGTGTCTGGTTTCAGGCTGCATGGTTTGGAAACAAGGCAATATACTCCCTTGTATATATACAACTGCAAGTTGTAGCATTTAACTTTTTTTTTTTTGCCTCCAGGGTTATCACTGGGGTTCAGTGCCAGCACTATGAACCCACTGCTCTTGGAGGCTATTTTTCCCATTTTGTTGCCCTGGTTGTGGTTGTTATTTTTGTTATAGCTGTTGTTGTTGTTGGATAGGACAGAAAAAATCGAGAGGGATGGGGAAGACAGAGAAAAGGAGAGAAAGATAGACACCTGCAGTCCTGCTTCACCGCCTGTGAAGCAACCCTCTGGTATCTGGTATTTAACATTTTTTATAGAACAGCATACATACATTATTCTGTTAAAAGTGAAAACAAAAATAATTTCTAAAAGAAAAAGCATGTCAAGCTGTGATTAATCTTTAAAATAATTTATGTGTTATGTTTCTCTTTTCCTTTACAACAAAATTTTTTTTCAAGATTTTGTTAAAGGGACATTGTTTTGTTTATGAAAAGTTTTAGAACATAAAGTTCAATGTAATGAAAATGAAACAGTAGTGATGCAAAGCATAGTAGCAGGAAAATGCTATCTGTTATGAAACATGAAAATCCTGCAGTGCTACTACCTCAGATACCAAGGGGGAAACATAATTTTTCCAATTAATAGATACTTAAGGCACAAAGCACAAGGACCGGCATAAGGATCCTGGTTCGAGCCCCGGCTCCTCACCTGCAGGGGAGTCGCTTCACAGGCGGTAAAGCAGGTCTGCAGGTGTCTATCTTTCTCTCCTCCTCTCTGTCTTCCCCTCCTCTCTCCATTTCTCTCTGTCCTATCCAACAACAACAACAATAATAACTACAACAATAAAACAACAAGGGCAACAAAGGGAATAAATAAAAAAATAAATATTAAAAAAATAGATACTTAAATTATTTTTCTTTTATTTGAAAAGAAATTCAGAGGAATGAGGGAGGAGAGAGAGAGAGATACAGCACTGCTTCACCACTTGTGAATTACTTAGAGGCTGTAGGAAAACCCATTCCAAATAACCTGGAAATATCACTAAAGACTAGGAGAATCCCTATCTGACAAGGCAGAAGGACTGTGAGCAAGCTTGGTATGGTTGCAGAGTGCAGCTAGAGAGTGTAGTTCTAGGTTATTTCCATTTCAGGATTCATTCTAAATTTAGTGAAATATGAAAAAAATAGCTATCAGTATGGCATTTGTTTTACTTTCTTGGTGGCAACTATGCATTTTGCTTATTTTATTGCCTTGGTAACCCAGGGTATTAATTCATCCATCTAATTATTACACCTTAAATTTACTTCCTACCTTATCGTTAGAAGGCTCACAATCTCATCATTTTATTCTCAGATGTAGATCATTTATAAATGAATAAGGCCTTGGAAGACAGACAGGAACAAATCAGACACAAATAAAAAGGAAACTGTCTCCTTCATAACTCCTTGCCCTCTTGTAATGAAATCTGTATTCTCTGATATGATAATGAATTCTTGAAATTGTTTTCAAGATGCCATCTCCTTAAGACTCTTGGATAATAAGTAACAAGAAGCACTATTCTCTCATTAGGATGCCTGTCAGAATCACAGAAGTTCATGTGGAGTGGATCCCCTGTAGCGGATAAACATCTGATTTCTGGGAGGCTTTTATGATAAACCCATGCCAAGTGATGACGTGTCACTAGAATACCAAAGTTCAATATTTCAATATTCCATACAAGTTGAAAGGGAGCAGGGAGCTCTGAGTATCCTCTTAGTCAAAACACAGATTGGGCTTATTAGTCTTCATATTTTAGACCTTTAGTATATATATATATATATATATATATGTACATATATATGTATATATATGTACATATATATATATATTATTGTGAAGAAGTATGCTCAGAGTATTTTCAAATATTATCTAAGGATACAAAATAATGGTAGAGTGCTTTAATAAGAAATATATGTTGGTCTTTGTCCCCAGCACCTGACATAATGTTCCAAAAAATTATTACAATTTCCTGGATATTATTACTGTCTTTTTTTTCCAACCCTATCCTGAAATACATTTTGCTCTGAGTTTTCAGTGAACCCATGGTACAAAGGAGCCAGGAAACAGTTCCTTGTCCTGTCACTAACCAGGGATATAAACTGAAATTTCTTATCTTCAAAAAAGTTATATCTATTTTTGTCCCAGGAAGTGTACTATGAGTAGTATCATGCAACCTGTTCTGTAAGTGAGATATAATGGTGAAAGAAATTCACTTTGCCCTCCAAAATATCCCATCTGCTTAAAGGTGGGGAGATTTTAATGTTTTGATGTTAAGCCAGCCCAAGTGCCAAAATAATCTTGCTGCTGTTGCTGTTGCTTCTTCTACTACTCTTCTTCTTCAGTCTCCTCTTCCATTTCCTCCTCCTTCCTCATCCTCTCCTCCCTTCCCCTCTTTCACTCTCACTCTTGCCTTTCCCCTTTCCTTCCCTTTACCTCCTTCTCTCCCTCATCCTTCCTCTTACCCATCCCCTACCTACCTACCTACCTACCTACCTACCTCCCTCCCTCCCTCCCTCCCTCCCTCCCTCCCTCCCTCCCTCCCTCCCTTCCTTCCTTCCTTCCTTCCTTCCTTCCTTCCTTCCTTCCTTCCTTCCTTCCTTCCTTCCTTCCTTTATTCTCTACAAAGGCTTCACTTGCACTTCATGCCTACAAGATTCCAACCCTTCCTCCAGACTTTTCCTAGGTCAGGTATAGTGTTATAGCTCAAATCTCTGATGGGCTTCTCAGAGCTGGGGGTAATCTGGTTCTCAAGTCCAGTGTCTTGTTACTGCTCCCTTTTAGGAAGCTCCAGTAAGTTTGTCAAGGTAGTCACCATGAAGAATCACTGGAACCCAGTGAGTCAGTCAAGAGAACTTTATACACAGGGATGAATACAGGAGAGAAATCTAGACACACAGGATACCACAGACAGTGACCCCAGCTTCCCAGATCAAGTCCTTTTATAGGCTATTGGTGAACCTAAATGTGAATTGGTCAACCCCTTCTACTATTGGTCCCTGTGGTCAACCAACAGTGATTGGCCACTGCAAGATGTCTCATTTACATAGGGGTATATCACAGTATATTCCATAATATTTACTGTCCTGAACAAAATGTGGACATCCTGTTTCAGGAAATAAACTGGGAATCCTTCTCCCAGGGCCTCCATTTGTCCCTAGCCTAAACACTTCTTACAGAATAGTTAAGTTCTGGTATCAAGGGAATTATGAAAAGAAGAAAGATAACTGAGAGCTGCATGGGGTGGGGGGTAAACATTAAAATTTTTAAAAAGGGTAAAGATTTCATTATTGTGGAGCAATGAATGCTATTGAGGAGAGGAGAGGTGGGCAGTACTATTGTTTGTCGGACAAAAGGTAAAAATCATCTACCTCATATGTAGGAACAGAAATAGTAACGGCTTATGAACACTTGGACTTGATTCAGGTCAGACTAACTATACAATTAAAAAGCAGCTTCTTCTTTATTTCTAACTGTAGCTAAGAGAACAAGCCGGTGTTAGTGGCTTGCTTCTTACAGACTCAACTGTGAAACATTGCTTCACCAGCTATAGATTCCAACTTTTCAATTCCTTTAATGTCTGCATTTTCCTATGTCTACAGTCTTCGTTTTCCAAACATGTTCAGCACTTGTACCGTCTTTTAGAATAACAGTTTTATCTTTTTATAAGGTTTTACATAACTAATTCAAATGCTCATTGATTTAATACTATTTATTAATTTGACTTATTTAATATTATTTATTTTTATTAAATTAAACTTTAAATAAGACCAGACTGCTTCAGTCTATTACTATAACTCTCATATCATTTTTCAAAAACTAAGTATTTTAAAGATCTTGAATAATTTATACAAGCCCTATGAAATTTGAGTTCATTAAGCTTTTGGTTACAGTGATCCATACACACACAAACTCTTACAGGGTATGTGATTCCACCCCACATCCCCTATAATTAAGGGAGTTTTTTTAGTCTGCAAAATAAGGCCTACTGGATAGATGTGGAATATATTCTTATTTTTTATTCTTTTGGTTCACCTGATAAAGATAGTTTTAGCATCAGAAAGAGTTTGTTTAGCTATTTTAACTAATGCTGACAGCTACATTACTTCAAAAATATCCTTGTTTTTGAATTTATTTATTTTCCCTTTTGTTGCCCTTGTTTTTTATTGTTGTTGTAGTTATTGTTATTGATGTCCTCATTGTTAGGACAGAGAGAAATGGAGAGGGGGGAAGGGGAAGAATAGAGAGGGGGGAGGGGAAGATAGAGAGGGGAAAAGAAGGATAGACACCTGCAGACCTGCTTCACTGCTTGTGAAGCGACCCCCTGCAGGTGAAGATCTGGGGGCTTGAACCGGGATCCTTAGGCCGATCCATAAGCTTTGCGCCACCTGCGCTTAACCCACTGCAGTACCGCCCAACTCCCCAAAAGTATTCTTAATTCTTTAAAGGAGTATGTATTTGAGATAAATCAAATTAATAAGAAATAATTGACATGAGATTAAAAAAACATTTCAGTGTCAGATATATTTTGTGAATGTGAAAATATTTACTAATATATAAAAATTTAATAACAGCATGATGCTACAGGCAATTCAATGTGAAAATTGCTTAATATTATTTTAATTTGTTTTATACTTTCCAAGGTTTATTGAAGTGTTGTAAACATAGAGAAAAGTTCACATGTATCGGAAGTGCAAAATTCAGTGAGCCATCACAGAGTATACCATCTATATCAATGCCTCTTCCATAATCCTTGCTACCCATTATCTATTCCAATAGCTACCTTATGCAAAAGGTAACCAATATCATGTCTCATTGGATAGGTTGATTTTATCTCCATTTATGCATAATATTTTTTTTTCTCTAGACGTAGGTAACATTTATTAAATGTCTAACGTTTCATAGTATGCTTATAATCTGTTATGTTTGATAATTTTGAAATACATCATTTTAACAGTCTTTACTAAAGATGAAGTCTGCATAAATGAATTACTTGTGACTACAAATAGAAGGAGAGAGACTAATGCATGTATGCATGCACAGTGATTTTGCCCTGCTAAAAAGTCCTCTGAGTTAAAGTAATAAATCATTGGAAGACAATTTCATATTTTTTTATACTTGGAATTTGGCATTTTAACAATGGGTTTTATTTTTAAAACAATTTTTGTGACACAATGCCACTAACCTTTATTGGAAATAATTTTGAATCTTGCTAGAGTAGTCAGAGAAAACAGCCCGGATTTATGAACCAGTGTTTATTCTACTTGTGAGTCATTGTTATTCTGTCTTTTCCAAGTCTTCTTGATTAATAAGATGCAACTTGTACCTTTTATTTTTTAAATGCAGAATTAACCATTATGGTAATTCCTGTTGATTTTAACATTACTTTTAAAATATGTACTTAGCTAATTCTTACTCTTCAACCTCTGTACCATAGTCCTGACTAGTCTCCAAGAGGAACAAGTATTTTTAAAACAAAGAGTATGAAATATGAATTAATTTGGTAGAATGGGCTCTTTTGCAAAATTATATTTTATAAATTTCCATTTAAAAATACTTGACTTAGACAATTAGTTTTTAAGTTCATTAAATGCTGTAAATAAGTTTACCTACCCCATGTAGCAAAATAATATGCTTAGAGACATGTTGAAGTGTGTTGTTTAGATTATTCCAGAAAAATAAGTTACAGTGACTCCTTATCTTTCAAGTTTATTAAAAGATATTATATGAGATATTATATAACAGCAGATAAACCATGCAGGATTGGTATTCTCCCAGTATAGATAATATTTAAATGCTAAAGACAAAAAGCAGTAAAATAAGAGAAACTTTGGTCTGAACAAAAACATATTCAGCTTACTTCTGGATAAGCAGGTAAAGATTATTACATTGCACATTTATCAAACTAGAATTTAATTTTTAACTTCTATTTATTTGTTCACTTTTATGAGAGAGAGGCCAGAGCATTGCTCAGTTCAGGCTTATGGTGCTGCCAAGGCAACATGGGACTTCTGGGAAGCTGGACATGCAAATCATGTGTTCTAACAAGTTGCTATATCCCTGGCCCTTTTTCTTTCTTTCTTTCTTTTTTTTTTTTTCCTCCAAGGTTATCACTGGGGTTTAGTGCCTGCACCATGAATCCACTGCTTCTGGAGGCCATTTTTTCCACTTTGTTGCCATTGTTGTTGTTATTGTTGCCATTGCTGTTGTTGGACCGGACAGAGAGGGAGAGAAAAAGACATCTGCAGACCTGTTTCACTGCCTATGAATCAAACACCTGTAGGTGGGGAGCCCAGGACTCAAGATCCTTACGCCAGTCCTTGTGCTTCTTGCCACGTGCACGTAACCCACTGCGTTACTGCCCGCCCCCCAATTTCTTTGCCCATATCTATAATTTGACATTATCAGAAGTGTGTTTGTATATCTAAAGTTAAGTTTGAGTCTGCACTAATACAGAAAAAGTTTCAGATAACACCCACCAATAATAACCATGGCATATAAACTTTGTTTTGGAGCACAGAAATTGCATCTAATTCTGTAATAAACTGCTCACTAGGAGTGGAATGAACTAAAGTCCATGTTACATAGGTCTAACTGTATCTTAGAATCTCCTGGGCTTGCTTTACAGTGTCAAACCCACATCAGAGCCAGTATAGAGATTGGAGGATGGGTAGAATTATCAAGATCGAATTGTGTTTAGGGTTACATGCAACCTTGACAATGCTGTCAAATATTCTGGATAATCTATTGATTTGGGGAGTATAACTTACCATCCTATATCAAACCATCTAAATTTGACTTTTAGCAGGGGCAAGGTAAGGAAGGAGACAGAGACAATGGGTAGAGCTCTATAGCTTTATTATTGTGTTACTTAGTGTCTTTCTGCTGACTTTTATAAGTTAGATATAGATATTACATCACTAGAAAGCATGACCTTTGAAATCAAAACAGTATGTACTTAAACAATATTTACCTTTTATGTGCATGATATTTGCTCTTCATGACACCTGTCAGTTCTTCAGGATGGTAAGCTGTGAAGGCTTAGCTTTGTTTCTTGCACTCATTGTATACTCCTGAATCTACTTTCAGAAACTCCATTTGCCTGCTTGAGTACTGGCAGTACTGGCAGCCATAATCATGCAGCCATATTAGACAAACCAGAGTCTTTTAAAAAATAGGATTCATGGGAGTTGGGCGGTGGCTCAGCAGGTTAAGCAAAGCATAAGGCGCAAAGCATAAGGACCTGTGTAAGAATCCTGGTTCCAGCCCCCGGATCCCCACCTGCAGGGGAGTCACTTCACAGGCTGTGAAGCAGATCTGCGGGTGTCTGTCTTTCTCTCCCCCTCTCTCTCTTCCCCTCCTCTCTCCATTTATCTCTGTCCTGTCCACCAACAATGACATCAATAACCACAACAATGTTAAACAACAAGGGCAACAAAAGGGAAAATAAATTTAAAAAAAAATAGAATTCATACTTTAAAATAGGCAGAAGGATTGGCCAAGAAGTAATTCTTGCATCCTTTGTAGTTTTGGCTTTCAATTATCTACATTCATGTGTGTGTATATATATGAACTAATATATATACATTAGTTTTTAAAAAATTTTTTAAAATTTGCTTCCTCCCCCTTTTGTTGCCCTTGTTTTATTGTTGTTATAGTTGTTATTATTATTGTTATTGATGTCATCATTGTTAGATAGGACAGAGAGAAATGGAGAGAGGAGAGGAAGACACAGAGGCGGGGAGAAAGACAGACACCTGCAGATCTGCTTCACCGCCTGTGAAGTGACTCCCCTGCATGTGGGGAGCTGGGGGCTCGAACCGGGATCCTTACACTGGTCCCACTGCACTACTGCTGGACACCCCATTCATGTGTATTTTATTTCATTTTCAGGAAGTCTTACTTTCAAATGTCTGTTATTATTGTCACATTTAAATGCCCTTTGTTTATAAGTCAAGCCTGAAGTATAAAGTTGAGCTTCTAGTAGAAGCAAGAGATTTTAGCCAATGAGCTTTAGATTTGGACCTGTTCTTTCTGAAAGGTGATGTCTGTTACAAATACAAATTTAGATTGTAACTAAGAGTGTTTCATCTCAGAAATCAACTCCTCAGAATGTCTACCTGTCCATAGAAGATTTGTGCAAAATTAACATGAGATATAAGTCCCTCAGAAGCATGTACCTTAAGTTTTATGTTTATACTTATATCCTCCTTTGCTTAGCTAATTTTTAGGAACAGCAGCATTATTGCTATTTCTTGTGTTCAATGGTTATCAATAATTGCAATATTTATTGGGCATTTATTAGTTGCAAAGGTGGGCCTATTCTAAGGCTCCCACAATTAATGAATTTATCACCTTTCATAACTCTGCAGTGGATTTCTATGTGGTGGTTATCATATTCACCTAACACAATAACTGCTTGGGAGTTATTATTATTATTATCAGAATTTATAGATTAAAAAGATTAAAACAAATAAATAACTTGTCTAATGTGAAGTTTTTAAATGATGGAATCAGAAACCAAACATAACTAATTCTAGAGCTAGATCCCCTATTAATTATTCATCTAATAACTAATTGTTGAGTATAGGAATGATGATGAACATCTTTGAAAACACACACACACACACACACACACACACACACACACACACACACACACACACACACACACACACACTGCCCCTTTTGTTGTGCATTTCTGCCCCCAGATACCAGTCTTTGACTTAGCTGCCCCATTAAAACAAAAAGGCCTATCAATCTGCACTTTCCGGCCTTTTTTTCCAAGGACAATGGCGTATTTTCTTTGCAAGCTGAAAGAGAAAGGTATAGCAAGGACAGTGCTAAATGGAACTTCATAGAAAGATGCAAAATACAAGGAACCACCACAGTAGGTTTTTAAAAAAAAAGCCTTTTTTTTCTTTCTAAGTTTTTCATCTAGAACTTGTTTAATTACTTCCCTAGAATCTGCCTTCAGATTCACATTCATTCCCCATAAAGAAAAATGAAGACAGGTTAGGGAAGTGACAGAATTTTCAGAGGTTTTATTTTGTTTGTTTGTTTGTTTTCTGTACCAACAGTTAGGAGAGCCTGGTAGAAAAATAATTTGATGTATGGAGTCACAGTATATCATTATTTAAATAGAAATATTAACAAAGTCCAAATACTCCCCCCAAAGTGTCAACTTTTCAAGGACAAATAGACATGAGTATAAAGTTAACTGTCATTTTGGATTGTCCTCTTCATGTGAGGTATAGCGAAGAGTTGGTTTCTTTGTACAGATTTTTTCATTGTTAAATTATGTTTCTGGGGCAGGGGTAGATAGCATAATGGTTATGCAAACAGACTCTCATGCCTGAGGCTCTAAAGTCTCAGGTTCAATACTGTGCACCACCATAAACCAGAGCTGAGCACTGCTCTGGTAAAAAGAAAGAAAGAAAGAAAGGAAGGAAGGAAGGAAGGAAGGAAGGAAGGAAGGAAGGAAGGAAGGAAAGAAGGAAGAAAGAAAGAAAGAGAGAGGGGAACTCTAGTTTTAAAAGGGAGTCAGGCGGTAGCGCAGTGGGTTAAGCACACATGGCATAAAGTGCAAGGAGTGGCATAAAGATCCTGGTTCGAGCCCCCAGGTCCCCACCTGCAGGGAGTCACTTCATAAGTGGTGAAGCAGGTCTGCAGGTGTCTGTCTTTCTCTCCCACTCTCTGTCTTCCCCTCCTCTCTCCATTTCTCTCTGTCCTATCTAGCAATAACGACATCAATAATAACAATAATGACTACAACAATAATGACAAGGGCAACAAAAGGGAAAATAAATATAAAAAATTTTTTTTAAATTATGTTTCTGCCTAAAACAAAACTTTGCCTGGGAATAGATTCCAGGTGAGTAATTAAATCATGAAGGTGACAAAAGATCAGATCATTATTTTTTTCACATTTACATTTAATCACATAGATCAAGAATTCAAATAACTGTTATATTCAGAAGAATGTTATCATTTTTTAATTCTTTTTAAGCAAGATTATCACATTTTGTAAACTAAAAATTATTTTGGTCTATTGTCAATAATACTGGATATTTGTGTCTGATATTTTATTCATTTGTAGCAAGTGATCTATAATTACAAAGCCCTACTTTCCATAAAATCATTCTTTAATTTTTTCACAAGAATATTCTTAAAGCTAAATTACATAGAAAAGGGGTTATTAGTAGCCTGAATATTAGACTCATATCAATTTTTCAGTGTTCTAAAGGTGTTGATTATCTTATAAAAGTGTTAGCACCCTGTATGGCATCATCAAGAGAAAATGATTGAATTTTTTTTTAATTTCAAAAGTAGATGAAAAGTGTTTGACCATTAAATTCTCAGATTAATCTTTCTGCAGTAGAGAGGAAGTGGTAATGAGTTGAAACGTGGTATCTTTCTAGAGTTCTAGATTTGTAATAAGTGGATTTCAGACTACTCCTGGAATTATGTTATCACTATATTATTTGGAGCATATATTATGAAGAGGACTTCTGATCTTTCCCATTTAGTCCTTATTTTTATAAACTATCTAGTGTTTAAAAAGAAATATATTAAAATTCACCCTGCATATTAAAAACAAGCTGATGAACAAGCTAAGCCACTAAAATGAATTGTCACAAGAATGAAAAAAAATCTGATGTGTTTGAACTTTTTTCAACTTGTTTCTTTTCAAACATAGATGTACAAAAATAAATCTAGTAGTATGTATTCTCTTGTATATTTAAGACATTTTTAGAATAATTCTGTTCTTGGGAACTGGGTGGTATTGTACGTGTATAAGCGCAAACACATATCACAATGCACAAGGAGCTGGGGGTGGGGGGTGGGACTCTTCATAAGCAGTGAAGCAGATCTGCTGGTGTCTGTTGCCTCTCTTCCTTTCTGTCTCCCTTCCACCTTTCCCTCTCAATTTTTCTCTCTCACCAAAGAAAGTGAAAAAAAGACCCACAAGATTTGTGGATTCATAGTGCTGGTACAAAGCCTCAGTGATAACCCTGGTGGCAATAAAATAATAATGGTAATTATTATTATCATTTGCTTGAAAGAGGTTCAGTAGGTAAAGTGAATGCCTTACCATGCCTTGGATCCTATAACAGTATGTTGGAACTATTCTTTTATAAATGCAGTTGCTTGAAAATATGTTAGTTTCAATTATGTGACTGCTTTGAGTTTAGTGCTTTTCAACTGAAGATGTTGATAAATTTGTATCAGCTTTCAGAAAATTGAGTAGCGTTAAAATAAAAAATAAAAATTTCAGTCGTATAAAAATAGTCTACCCACAGTTAATTTTCATTCTTAATCTTGACTATTAGAACATTGTAACTTTTGAGTGACTGATAGTTTTCAAACTTATCATCAAAAATAAGACTTCACATTTGTAAATGTTGGACTGTATTTAGTACAGTGTTTAGTGTGTTAAGGTATGTTATGCTTCACCTTTTTAAAAGAAAATGGAAACTCTCAGAGTGTTGTCAAAACTAATTCCCAGGTTCAAGCCCAAACACCACCTACGCCTTGGTGTTGTTGTATATTTTCCCTCTTTCTGTTGCTCAGTCTCTCTGTTCCATCTTTGAAAGCTGTCCAGAGCAGTGAAACCATTGCAACAACAGCAACAGAAATAAAAATCTAGTTAAGATTCCCAGGCCAAGATGGCAGTTGACTAGCAGATCCTATTTTCTCTGGCCATTACCACCATAACAAAAACTACAGCATACACAGGAAAATCAACATAGAAACAATGTTAGAGCTCAGATGAACTAATAGCAAAATAATAATAATAATAACAATAACAATAAAAACCACAATCCAGGTGGTAAGTGGTGAGGACAGATAAAACTTACACAACAAAGAAAAAGATTCTCTCTACTCAGTTCCACAACACCCAGCCAATCTGCCAACAATAGTCATTCACACCACTCTCAGTACCACTACCCACCCAACTCAGTCAGCACTCACTGCCACTGCTGCCTATCCTGGCTTTTACCTGCCTCTGCAAATCCACTATGTCTGACAAAAAGAGGGAAACAAACAACCACATGGCCAGTGCAGACAGTTTAAAATGACCAGAGGAAGCCACCTGCAATAGTGGACCAAGACAACAATTTGAAGAAAATTTCAAGTTCAGCAAAGCTATATAGAATCCAGGATGGGAGGTTGGGCAGTAGCACAGCAGGTTAAGTGCATGCGGCTCAAAGCACAGGACCAGAGTAAGGATCCCTGTTTGTGCCCCTGGTTCCCCACATCTGGGGGGGGGGGTCACTTCACAAACAGTAAAGCAGGTCTGCAGGTGCCTATCTTTCCTTCCCCCTCTGTCTCCCCTCCTCTCTCGATTTCTAGCTGTCCTATCCAACAACAATGACAGCAATAACAACAAAAACAAGGCAACAGAATGGGAAAAAATGGCCTCCAGGAGCAGTGGATTTGTAGTGCAGGCACCGAGCCCCAACAATAACCTTGGAGGCAAAAATAAATAAATAAATAAATAAATAAATAAATAAATAAATAAATATAATAATACACAAGATTTGCCCTGAATTACTTGGAAAAAAAAAATCTGAGGATGACTTCAAAGCAAGGTTCTGAGCTTGCTCACCAAACAGATTTATGGAGGAAAACTGCAACATGTTTTGAGAAATGATGAGAAAAATTACAGAAAAAAAATTCTAAGAGGATTTTTTTTTCTTTTTATTGGGAGGATTAATGGTTTACAATAAAAACAGTTGTTGATAATGTGAAAAATGTTTCAATTTTCTGCAGAACACTCTCACTCCCGGCCTGCGTGCTCCTCTACCGTCATGCACCTGAACCTGACAGTTCCTCAGTTTCCCCAGAGTCCTTTAGTGAAATACACTCAACCCAATCTAAGTTTACTTTGTGTTTCCCTTTTTATTCTTCTCAGTTCTGCTCATGAGTAAGATCATCCCATATTTATCTCTCTGGCTTATATCACTTAACATTATTCCTTCAGGCTCCATCCAAGATGAGGTGAAGAAGAATGGAAAAACTAAGAATTTAAAATGGAAAATATTAAGAATTCATCATTCTTAATAGCTCAGTTATATATATATATCACAACTTTCTCAGCCACTCATCAGTTGTTGGACACCTAGATTGCTTCCGGGTTTTGGATATTACAAATTGTGCTGCTATGTACATAGGTACACAGATTTCTTTGGATGTGTATGTTTGATTCCTTAGGGTATATTCCAGGAGAGGAATTGCCAGGTCATAGGGTAAGTCCATTTGTAGCCTTCTGAAAATTCAGAGGAATGAAGAGCACAGTATCAGTAGTAACAAATATAGCAAGGGGGAACACAAGCTTGAAGATAGACTCTAAAGGTCAAAGTGATGAGCAGGCAGAGAAAGGATGAAGAAGCTTCCCACCATTCTGTGGAAACTGTGGAAAGAAAACAAAGCACTAAAACAAATAAAGAGAATTATGGGACAACATCTAGGGGGACAACATTCACATCATAGTGGTACAATAAAGAAAAGAAAAAAAGAAACAGAATTCATATCTGAAGATATATTAACTTAAAATCATCCAAATTAAAGAAGGATACAGACTTCCAAGTTCCAGGACGCCTGAGCAGCTCCAGAAAAAAAAAAAAGAACCCACACCTAAATTCAGTGAGGGACATAATAATGATAAAATAGCAAAGACTGAAAACAGAGAGAATACTGAAGGCTGTTAAAAGTTAACTATAAAGGAAATACCATAAAACTTATTAGCTGACGTCTCAACAGAAGTACTAAAGTCTAACTAAGAAATGGCTAATGGAATATATTTAAAATTTTGGGTAAAAAGACTAACATCTGACAATATTTTATACTGCTATATTATGGGTCATATTTGCGGAGGGATGAAAAATTTTTCAGACTAACAACAGCTAAAGGAATTCATTACTATTAAAACAAATGTGCAAGAAATACTAAAAGGACTTATATAAAATGAAAATATAGAAGAACCTCACCCATGGTGGGGGAGTAAACAAACAAAACAAGGAAAACAAAGGCCAGTGAAGTCTATGGACTCAGAATGCAAAACTGAGATTTACAGAGGAGATGGGGATTGCTGCAGATGAGAAAATGGTCCAGTGAACTTTGGTGGAGAGATATTGGCATGTAGGTAGGGAAGAGGAGTAACGCATTTTGAGAAAACGAGAAATTACATTTCCAAAACATTTATAAACTTGTAGATGGAGGTTATCTCAAAAACCAAAACTTGTTGAAAATTCCAATTAAATATAATTTCAGGGACTATTCTACTTAAAATTATTTTTGAAATGTTCTAATTTAAAGATTACATGCTTCAAATATGTATTACCAGCAGGTATTCTTATATATTACATTAAAAAAAACATTAAGATAAAATATTTAAGTTCTTTTAGTGTAAACAGACATACTTCTTGCTGATTGCTTTTCATTAATGAAGTGACAAATAGAGATATATTAGTGACAGGTTTATGTCCCATTGTTCTAACATTTAAATAAACTGCTTTTTTCCCCCCTTGTGTTTACTCTCCTATATTTTTGCCTTAAATTTGGGGCAAACAAAAGAGCTCACCCCATTACTTTGTTATGCCCACAGCCAAGGTTTGAGGCCGGCCCCCTAAAAGGAAGCTTCATTGTGGATTTCTCGCTTTCTCTCCCCCTGCCCTCTGAAACTCAGTCTCATGCTCTGAAACCATAGAGATATCAAAATATTTTAATTTGAGAGCACTGGCAACATTTATTTAGAAGTCAAATATATTAACAAAAGTCTCTATTAAAATAATTGTTTATGTGTTTTATTATCTGCATTAAATATTGAGATATTTACTTGCAGTTGCAGATATACTGTACTTCAAATTTATTATGATTATTATCTATATTTAATACTGATTAATCAGTATTTATATTTCATTATATTAATGATCTGAAATGAAAATGTAATTTAACCATATCTGATAATATAAGTTAAAATTCTGTTTTATGTTTTTAGATGTTTTATCATGCAAAATTTCAGGCAATAACCTGTGTTTACAGAATTTCTAGTGACATTTTATGCACATACTACCTTCCTTCAACACTTATGAAAAGACAGCCAAATTCTCTCGTTTCTACATTCACTTTCTGCACTTTCTTCCCGTACACTCTTTTAAAAATATTTATTTATTTATTTATTATCTTTGTTGCCCTTGTTGTTTTATTGTTGTAGTTATTATTGTTGTTATTGATGTAGTCGTTGTTAGGACAGAGAGAAATGGAGAGAGGAGGGGGAGAGAAAGACAGACACCTGCAGACCAGCTTCATTGCCTGTGAAGTGATCCCCTGCAGGTGGGGAGCCAGGGGCTCGAACTGGGATCCTTATTTATTTATTTATTTAGGCATTTTAATTATTATTATTATTTAATTTTATTTAAGAAAGGATTAATTAACAAAACCATAAGGTAGGAGGGGTATAACTCCACACAATTCCCACCACCCAATCTCCATAACCCACCCCCTCCCCTGATAGTTTTCCCATTCTCTATCCCTCTGGGAGCATGGACCCAGGGTCATTGAGGGTTGCAGAAGGTAGAAGGTCTGGCTTCTGTAATTGCTTCCCCGCTGAATATAGGCGTTGACTGGTCGGTCCATACTCTCAGTCTGCCTCTCTCTTTCCCTAGTAGGGTGTGTCTCTGGGGAAGCTGAGCTCCAGGACACATTGGTGGGGTCTTCAATCCAGGGAAGCCTGGCCAGCATCCTGGTGGCATCTGGAACTGCAAACTCTAGTGTACTTCTGCTTTCAGGTATATAATTTGCAGTAGTTTATGGATACGTGTGAACATAAGCTCTCTCTCACAGAAACTGGTGTATATCTAGGTTATGGGACTTTGTTAGAAAGTGAACCACCTGAGATGAAATTAGAGTGTACTATAAAAGGAAAGGTCTCACCCGAGCAATGAAGCTGAAGGGTTGTCATTCCACACGTCAAGTCTCTGGACACAGTCTGAGGTGAAGCATGTTGAGGTGGCAATCGTTGCATTGGTTAGGTTGTGATCGGCGGATGCAATATTATTTGGTATGGATTGGGAGAGGCATACGGGAAAGTGGGCCCTATCCAAGGGTTCCAGGACTGGGAGAAGTAGGGACTCTATAGTGGAGATGTGAGGTTCCTGCTGTCTGTCTTAGGGTTCAAAAAGACAATGGATAGTTAATGTTATCATCACATTATTTGGTAATTGGGTTAACTTTGAAAAGTCCTTTTGTTAGGGTTTGCTGTACAGTACCCAATATCTTGTATATAGCTGTGCTATTGGATGCTTCTAATCTACTTGGTCTAGGCTTTTCAGAGAGTCCGCATATCAAATATACAGCCTATATATTAAAAAGTTTCAGTTTGTGTTTTGAAAAACTTTGAGACATACAACTGATTTTCCCCCTCTCATATTGATTAACTACTGATTTATATGTCTACATTTTGCTAGGAGTGTACATAAACACCATTCCCACCACCAAAAGACTGTGACCCATCCCTCCCACCCATTCCCACCACCCACTGTCCCAGGAAGCTGCATGTCTACCCCTCACCACAGGGTTTTTACTTTGGTGCCCTACTTACAATTTGGTCAGGTCCTGATTTTAGTTTCCCTTTCAGATCTTCTTAGTCAACTTCTGTTGATGAGTGGGATCATCCCATACTCATCTTTATCTTTCTGACTTAGTTCACTTAACATAATTCCTTCTAGCTCTGTCCAAGATGGGTCAGAGAAGGTGGGTTCATTGTTCTTGATAGCTGCATAGTATTCCATTGTGTATATATACCACAGCTTTCTCAGCCACTCATCTGTTGTTGGGCACCTGGGTTGCTTCCAGGTTTTAGCTATTATGAATTGTGCTGCTGTGAACATAGGAGTACACACCTCTTTTTGGTTGGGTGTTATGGAGTCCTTGGGGTATAACCCCAGGAGAGGAATTACTGGATCATATGGAAGGTCCATGTCTAGCCTTGTGAGAGTTTTCCAGACTGCTCTCCACAGAGGCTGTACCAATTTACATTCCCACCAGCAATGTAAAAGGGTTCCTCTGTCCCCACATCCTCTCCAGCATTTGTTGCTGCTGTCCTTTTTGATGTATGCCATTCTTACAGGAGTGAGGTGGTATCTTAGTGTTGTCTTAATTTGCATTTCTCTGACAATCAGTGACCTAGAGCAGTTTTTCATTTGTTTGTCAGTCTTTTGGATTTCCTCTGAGGTGAATATTTTGTTCATATCCTCTGCCCATTTTTGGATGGGGTCATTTGCTTTTTTGGTGCTAAGTTTGCTGAGCTCTTTATATATTTTGGTGATTAGTTTCTTGTCTGATGTATGGCATGTGAAAATCTTCTCCCATTCTGTGAGGGGTCTCTCTGTTTGTTTAATAGTTTCTTTGGATGTGCAGAAGCTTTTCAATTTGATGTAGTCCCATTGGTTTGTTTCTGCTTTAGTCTTCCTTGCAATTGGGTTTGATTCATCAAAGATGTCCTTGAGGGTGTAGGTGGGAAAGTGTTTTACCAATGTTTTCCTCTAAGTATTTGATTGTTTCTGGTCTGACATCTAGGGCTTTGATCCATTTGGAGTTGATTTTTGTTTCTGGTGAGAAAAAGTGGTTCAATTTCATTCTTCTGCATGTTACAACCCAGTTTTCCCAGCACCATTTATTGAAGAGAGCCTCCTTTTTCCATTTAATCCTTTGGGCCCCCTTATCAAAGATTAGATGCCCATAGGTGTTGGGATTTATTTCTGGGCTTTCAATTCTGTTCCACTGGTCTGTGTGCCTATTTTTGTTCCAGTACCATGCTGTTTTGATGATGATGGCTTTATAATATAGTTTAAGGTCTGGGAGTGTGATGCCTCCGTTTCTGTTTCTTTTCCTCAAGATGGTTTTGGCAATTCTAGGTGTTTTCAGGTTCCAGATAAATGATTGTAGTGTTTGTTCTATTCTCTTAAAGAAGCTTGGTGGAACTTTTATGGGTATTGCATTAAATTTGTATATGGCTCTGGGGAGAATATTCATTTTGATGATATTTATTCTTACAATCCATGAGCATGGGATATCTTTCCATTTCTTGGTATCAGTTTCTATTTCCTTGAGTAGCGACTCATAGTTTTCAGCATACAAGTCTTTCACTTTTTGGTCAACTTTATTCCTAGGTATTTTATTGATTTTGCTGAAACAGTAAATGGGAGTGATTTCTGGATGTCACCGGGATCCTTATGCAGGTCCTTGTGCTCTGTGCCACCTGCACTTTACCCGCTGCGCTTCCACCCGACTCCCCCGTACACTGTTTTATTTTGAAGCAAATCCAAGGGAAATAATGGTATGTTTATAATCAGCAATTTGCATGATGTTTAATAATTGAGTAGTGTATGCAGAGTTGTATTTAATATTCAATTGTTATTTGAATAACTGCAGATTTATGAATAGTTGACCATTTCTTTTGCATTATGTCACTGTTTTCAGAAAATGAAAAATACTGGAGTTCCACTAGGATTAGTTGCTATAGTTTAATACCAGATTATTCTAGCATACATAAATCGTAATAAAAGTGAGAAAATATATATGGATATAGATAGCCTAATAAAAGCCTAAGTTACTTTATAGTATGTTTCTCAGCAGTGACAAAAAGGAATAAAAACAAGAGATCAGTTTAAGAAGGTTCAGTCAATGCAGTCTGAAAACACATATCATGCAACAAAGAGAATGGATATCTAACTCTGACAGGCTTTCAACAGATAGCCAGAATATTCTGTGAGGTACTCTTGAAGTAGCTACTTAGTCTGCACCACCTCTACTGAACTTTTAGCTTTCTCTTGAGACACTTGGCTACATGCCATATCAGCCTGATGCCAGCAGTACAGGACTAATCATCCTTAGACGTAGCATGCTCTGAAGGTGCATATAATTCTTCAAAAACTGAAATAGGATCACAAGTCTGAGGCATCTATTTCCAATTAATTTGGTCACAGGAGTTTATCTGTCATCTTTGTTCTGTCACAGCAGTTTGTGGCAAACCTGCTTCACATGGATTATCAAATATTAAGAACAGTGGATTGCAGAATTTTCCCCCCAGTCAATTCCTATTTTGTCACTTTCAGTTTAAAGTAGATGAAACTAGCCATGGGTTTAAAAATGAACTTGACATTTTCAAACTTCCATGAAAAGGAATTGGTCAAACTTCTGGCACGATGACATAGTAGGTTATCGTATACACCATACTAATTCATTGTGATTTTCTACAAACTGGTAGCATAAAGTTTTAACTTTAGGAAAGTATATAACTTCAGTACAATTTTTTTTTCTTCCCTTTGCCTAAAAATGCACGTATGAGAATTCTTTTTTTTTTTTTTTCATTTTTGCCTCCAGGGTTATTGCTGGGGCTCAGTGCCTGCACCATGAATCCACTGCTCCTAGAGACTATTTTTTTTTTCCCTTTTTGTTGCCCTTGTTGTTTTAACATTGTTGTGATTATCATTGTCGTGATTATTATTATTGTTGTTGTTGTTATTGATGTCATTGTTGTTGGATAGGACAGAGAGAGATTGAGAGATGAGGGAAAGACAGATAGCCACCTGCAGACCTGCTTCACAGCTTGTGAAGTGACCCCCCTGCGGTAGGAAGCCGGGGGCTCGAACCAGGATCCTTACACCGGTCTTTGCACTTTGTACCATGTGCTCTTAACCCACTGCACTACCGCCTGGCCCCCACATATGAGAACTTTGTGTACAATATACTTATTATGTGCTAAAATAATTATTTTATGAATACTGTATATCAACAACCTTTGTCCACTTTAACAGTATCTAACACTTTGTTTTCACCTCAGTGGTCATGAACTTCTTGTGCAAGATGGTAGGGATTTAAATGATCTAATAACTGTTTTAAATTTTAATTTGATATTGATTCAACTATTTTAGTTTATGGTGGTTACAAGAAACAAACCCTTGTTGTGTACTGAACAAAAGGAAAGGATATTAGATGCATTAAGTATCTCTTAAGGCAATGGGGCATCTTAGAACTGAAGTTGTACAAAAATCTGTCTAGACCCTACAACTAGATCAGTAGCTCAGGGGACATCATAGTATAAAGGACAGCACCTTTGCCATATTATCAACACAGTTATGTTCACTTGTTAATAGTAACATACTATGTCTGAATGTTTTAAAAATATGTTGCAAATTACTGATTAAGAAGTTCATAATAAGGAAATTGAAATGGGACCACAACTTTTGTCTTGACCTCACCTTTTGTCTTGAGTTTCACTGTTTATAGCTCTGAGAAGTTGATATTATTGTCTCAGGTAACAAGCCCATTTAATGCAACCAACTCATAAGGGGAATAGCTAAGATTTAAATACCATATCTGTACAAATATCCAAGGTCACACTGGTTCACTGCCCACACTGTTTCTGATAGAAGTAATACAACTTTAAAAAAATTTTGCTTATATTAAAAAAAATTCCCTGTGTTTGAGTACTTCATTTCTTCTCTTTTGAACCTCAGTTCTTTTGGTTCAATTTAAACCAATCCAGAATGCCCCTTCTCTCACACACTTTCTTTCTCTTTATGTCTACCTCATTGATCTGTCTCTCCTTCCACTTCCACTTCGTTATTATCCACCCTGTCTGATCCCTTTCATTTCTATTTCTGATGGGTGCTAACACAGGCAAGTGTGATACCTCTACTCCAAATAACTGAGGGAGCACACTTCCACTGTTTTAAACTAACTTATATAAGCTTCTAGTCCTACCCGGATTCTGCCCTCATCTTCTGGTTTAACTATTATGATATCCCTATTGTTAGAGGTCTTACTGTTAGAAGTGCTACTTTGGGGTAGCCTTAAAGGCTACAGTTGTGTCGCCTGAATTTTTTGTAGTATCCTAGCACACACACCTTATGTGTGAGTGTGTGTGTATAGATGTTCTCTGTCAATCATATTCTTTTCTTTCATTGTCATCTTAAAAAGTGGCTTTGCTTAAAAAGTTCATTTATTCTTATTCAGAAGTCCAAGAGTGTTGGTACTGTACAGCTCAGACATAAGGCAGCTAGGAAGAAACAGCAGGATAGTAACCAGCTCTGGATAAGGAGATGTCATTAATCAAACAGAAGCCATTGATCTGGCAAAATTGTTCATCTGGATAGTGTGTTTCTTTGCCATTAATGTGACCCAGGTTCAAGCCTTGTTTGCCACTGCATTGAAGGAAGCTTTGATGCAGTAGTCTCTTTTGTACACATAGTCTCTCTGTGTCTGTCTCTATTTGAAGAAGGAGGAGGAGGAAGAGGAGGAAGAAGAGAAATCTTTGATTCTACTTAATCTGAAGGAGAATAAGACTTTTATGGGAATAAAAAGGCAGAGAAGAAACTGATGTAAAGAGCATGAAGGTCAGGGAAGAAAAGGGAATTATCTGATAAAAATAAAGATAAGCAAAAAGATTTCCCAGATAATTTATTATAATTATTATATAGTATTATATTCATCAGTGCTATTATATTTTTATTTCTTCTCTTGTCCCAGGTTGTGAACAATCCTCACTCCAACCACCAGAATTCTTTACTTTGGTACAATACACCAACTCCAGACCAAGTTCTGCTTTGTGTTTTCCTTTCTGTTCCTATTTTTCAACTTCTGTCTATGAGTGAGATTATACCATATTCATCATTCTCTTTCTAGCTTATCATGATTATTTTAAGCTCCATCCAAGGTGAGGTGAAGAAAGCAAATTCACTATTTTTTAATACTGTATCATTGAAGATGCCCATAAAATTTAGATGGAAAAGAGTACTGCCAATATTTTTCTTTAAGTATGTGGTAGTTCCTTGTCTAACATGCAAGTTCTTGATCCATTTGAAATTTACTTTTGTACGTTGTGAAATATAGTGGTTCACTTTCATTTTTCTGCATGTTTCTACCCAATTTTTTCAACACCATTTGTTGAAGAGACTCTCCTTTCCCCTTTAATAATATAGACACTTTTTTTATGGACTCTCAATTATATCCCACTGATGCGTGTGTCCTTTTTTGTTGTGGTACCGAGCAGTTTTGACAGCAATGGCTCTATAATACAATTTGAGATCAGGAGTGTGATGCTTACAATTCTGTTCTTTTTTTCTCGAGAGTGTTTCAGCAATTCTAGGTACTTTCTGGTTCCAGATAAACATTTGTAACTTTTGTTCTATTCTTCTGGAAAAAAAAAAAATGAGTGGGACCTTGATGGGAATTATATTAAACTTACATATGGCTCTGAGTAGAATATTCATTTTGATGATGTTAATTCTTCCAATCCATGGAGATGGTATATCTTTCCACTTCTTTGTGTCTTTTTCTATTTTCTTGAATAGGGATTCATAGTTATTAGTACCCAACTCTTTCATTTCTTTTGTTAGGTATATATATATATATATAGTGCTATAGTAAGAAGGACTGATTTCTGTATTTCTTCTTCTGATTTAATGTTTGCATAAAGGAATTTCATGGCTTTTGTATGTTAATTTTGTAGCCTGACACCTTATCATATTGCCTGATAATTCCCAGGTGCTTCCTACTGAATTCCTTAGATTTTTCTATATATACTATCTTATCAATTCAAATAGTGACAGTTTGACTTCTCTTCCAATCTGTATTCCTTTAATCTTTGCTTTTGCCTGATGGCTATGTCAAGAACTTCCAAAACTATGTTGAATAGTAATGGTTATAGTGGGCAGCCCTGTCTTGTACCTGATTTAAGTGAGAATACTTCCAGTTTCTCACCAATGATTATGATGTTGGCTGTAGGGATGCTGTATATGGACTCCACTGAGTTAAGAAATGTTTCATCTATTCCTGCTTTTCGTAGTGTTTTGATCATTAAGTGATGTCAGATTTTATCAAAGGCTTTCTCTTGGGATCAGTTTTTGGTTTTTCTTTCATTGATGTGGTAGAACACATTGATTTATTTAAATATAATTAATCAGCCTTGCATCTCTGGGATAAATGTGACTTGGTCATGACACAGTCTTTTTTTATATTTATACTCTTTTAAATATACTGATGCATCCAGTTGGCTAGAGTTTTGTTTAGTATGTTAGCATCTATGTTCATCAGAGATAATAGTCTATAGTTTTTTGTTGGTGTGTCCCTGTTTGCTTTTGGTACCAGGGTGATATTGACTTCACAGAAGCTGGAAGGGAGTATTCCTGTTTCTTCAATCTCTTGGAAGAGCTTTAAAAGTAGAGGTATTAACTCTTCTTTGAAGCTTGTATAGATTTTATTTTTGAAACTATCTGAACCAGAACTTTTATTGTTGGAAAGGTTCTTGACAACTGTTTCAATTTCTTTAGCTGTGAATGGCCTGCTCATATTTTCTAGTTCCTCTTTGTTTAAATTTGAAAGTGTGTATATATCTAGGAACTCATTTATTTCTTCTAGGTTCTCTAGCTTGGTGGCACATATAGTTGTTCATAGAAACCTCACATGATACTTAGGATTTCTGTGGTGTCAGTTGTGATATCTCCCATAATTAAAATTTCTATTTAGTTAAGTCTTTCTTTCTCTCCCTTTCTTTTTTCTTTCTCTCTCTTTTTCTTTCTTTCTTTCTTTCTTTCTTTCTTTCTTTCTTTCTTTCTTTCCTTCTGTCCCTTTCTTTCTTTCTTTTTTGTCAGTTTAACCAAGGGTTTGTCAATTTTGTTTACTCTTTTGAAGAACCAACATATAGCTTCACTGATCTTTTGTATGGTTATCTATTTTTATTTTTTATTTTATTTTTAAATTTCTTTATTGGGGAATTAATGTTTTACATTCGACAGTAAATACAATAGTTTGTACATGGTTCTCTATTTTTAATGTTACTTATTTCACTCTAATTTTAGTTATTTTGGTTCTTCTGGTTGCTTTAAGGTTTCCTTTTTCTTTTTCTTCTAAGTCCTTAAGGTGTATAGTGAAGTTGTTTATTTAAGAATTCTCTCCTTTCCTAATGTGTGCCTATATAGCTATAAATATTTCCTCTTAGTATTACCTTAGCTATGTCACAAATATTTTAATAGCTTGTGTCTTTATTTTCATTTGATTTTTGTAACATTTTAATTTCTTCCTTAATTTCATCTTTGATCCCAATAGATGTTAAGTAGTGTACGGTTGATTTTCCTTATTTTGGTACTTTTACTAACTTTTTGTTTGTTATTTAGTATTAATTTAATTCCTTGGGATGATTTCAGTGCTCCTGAATATGGTTGGGTTGTTTTCTGATCTATTTTCCTACTCTACTTTTTAATGGATGAATTCAAACCACTGACATTTATTGATATTTATATTTAAGATATCTTAATGCCATTATTCTAAACGTTTATGAGTGTTCTGATAAATGACATGTTTTTGATGATGTTGTTATTGTTTATAGGAGATTTTTTTCTCTTTATTGGGGAATTAATGTTTTAAAGTCTACAGTAAAAACACCAGTTTGTACATGCATAACATTTCCCAGTTTTCCACATAACAGTACAACCCCCATTAGGTCCTCTGCCATCATGTTCTAGGACCTGAACCCTTCCCCTAACCCACCCCAGAGTTTTTTACTTTTGTGCAATACACTAACTCCAGTCCCAGTGTTTATAGGAGTTTTTTTTTTTTTTTAGAACTTCTTGCAGGGCAGGCTTTGTGATACTTGATTCCTTCAACCATTACTCATCTGAGAACGTTTTTACACCTCTATTTAGTCTGAATGACAGTCTAGCAAGATACAGTAGTAATGGTTGAAAACCTTTCTCATTTAGCCCTCACTGTATATCTTGCCACTCTTTTCTGGCTTTTAGAGTTTGTATGGTGAAATTTGCTGATAACAGGGGTTTTCCTCTGTATGTGGCTTTGTTTTTCTCTTGTAACCTTCAGAATACTCTGCTTATTCTTATTTTTTTTTCATTCTAAGTATGGTGTGTCTTTGTGTTTTTAGGTCTGGATCAATTCTGTTTGGGACTCTCTGGGTTTCTTGAATCTCTGTGTCCTTTCTCTTTTTTAGATAGGTGAAGTTTTCTGTTATTATCTCTTGTAAAATACTTTCTTCTCCTTCTGGCAAGCCAATCATGCATATATTATTATTAGTAGTAGTAGTATTGTTGTTGTTGTTATTAATTTGGTGTCAGCACTATGAATCCACTGCTCCTGGCAGCCATCTTTTATTCATTGTTGTTTTTTGATGCTGTTATTATTGTTGTTGCTGCTATTGTTGTTGGGTAGGACAGAAGAATTGAGATAGGAGAGGAAGACAGGAGGGGGAGAGAAAGATGGGTACCTGCAGACCTGCTTCACTGCTTGTAAAGCAACCTCCCTGCTAGAGGGGAGCCTAGAGCTCAGACTGGGATCTTTGCACCAGTTCTTGCAGTCTGCACTATGTGCACTTCAGCTGGTGTGCTAGCACCTGGCCCCTATATATTACTTCCTTGAGAGTATCCAGTATGTCTCTGTTGTTGTTTTCAGTGTCTCTTAATCTCTTTTTTAGTACTCTTATTTTTCTCTGATTCATCCACGACTTACTAGTTCTGTTTCTACCTCAGTTACTCTGTTCTCCCTTCCCTCAGCTGTTTTCTGTAGCTCAAATATTTTGTTACCTTGCTCTGATACTGTATTAGCTTGTTCAGCTAGTTGTGCTCTTAAATCAGATATTTCAGCTTCCAGCTCTCTAATTACCTCAAGATAGTGTTTTCTTTTAGAGTCTCATTTGTTGTTTCCCCATTTCTGATGATATTACCTTCAAAAGCTTTCCTCTCTGCAGTGTTTATCGCATCCATTAGTGTTTAGATGTTGTCATTATTATTTGCTTATAGTTGTTTGGGATGGGCTTCTGTCCTGGTTTATTTCACCAGTGTTTCTTTGCATTTTGACCATTATATTTGGTGTCTTTTGAAATCTGTGTCTTGGTTATTGCTGTTTAAATATGGTGTGAGGTGGTTTCTGGTTGGTTGCTTCCTTGACCTCTGCAGCTAGTCACATTTTATGTTTGAGGAATGGGTAGGGCTGTTAGTCTAATGTTGACACAGCTATTTTTGGAAGATGGGAGACAGGGTCTCTTGTGTTCAAATGGAAGTGAGAAGTGGATGATTGGAATGGCAAGATGATGCCTTCTTATGCTGAGTCCAGCTTCTACAGTCCTGTAGTGTCCCTCCTTCAATACTTTTCATTCTAAACTTAATCACTCACATGTGAGTAAGAGATAAAACAGAGATAAGGAAGAAAAAAAGATGAGAGGTAACAGATAAGAATAGAAAATAGAGACTCAGAAAAGGAAATATTTTGGTCACAGAAATTGGGATTGGACTCCCAAATTCTCTCCTTTTTATACAATCACTAAGTCTAGATTCTGCCAAGAATTACATTGATAACAAGTGGTGTGGGAGAGATCAGCTCCCATGAAGAATTTGATGCTATTTTTTCTTGGTATTCTCTCACCCCTGGTAGTGTTTGACTGTTTGACTCACAGTTCAGATCCAGCCCTCACAAAATATGGCTTCTTGAGTTCCAGGAATCTCTTCCCCACTCCTTTTCTACCCACTACCCACAGTCTGTAAGAAATTTTGGTTGTATTTTGTTGAGCTTTCAGGTTATTTTTCATTGTTTTTCCTAGCTTATCAAGAGAGCAGTATGAAAATTCTCCCTACTCCATAGCCACCTTTAGTTATATTTCTTAACTGTTCTTTGTCCTATGTGAGCAGCTTTTTACCTCTGTTTCCTCAGGGGTGACTCCCTTGATCAGTTCTTTGTTCTTATGGAGACAGAGAGCATTGGCCTATAGCTGTGGTCAGTCTCTTCTAAAATATATCCATGACTGACACAAAAGTTCAGAAACAGGAAAGGAAATGAACTGTCATTATTATTAGGTGTCTAGATTATAAGGCATTGAACAGTGGGATCATATCCATAGAGTTCAATTTTAGGGGGCCAGGAGGTGGCACAGTGGGTTAAGCACACATGGTGCAAAGCACAAGGACAGGCATAAGGATCCTGGTTTGAGCCCCCAGCTCCCCATCTGCAGGGGGTTTGCTTCACAAGCGGTGAAGCAGGTCTTCAGGTGTCTGTCTTTTTCTCTCCCTCTTTATCTTCCCCTCCTCTGTTGATTTCTCTCAGTCCTATCCAACAACAATGACAACAATAATAATAACAACAACAATAAACAACAAGGGCAACAAAAGGGGAAAAAATGGCCTATAGGAGTAGTGGATTCCTAGTACAGGCACCAAGCCCCAACAATAACCCTGGAGACCAAAAAAAATTCATTTTTACCACCAGGTATTCTATTATTTGACCTTATCTTCTCTTCAGCTTCTTGACTTCTCACTCTAAATTAAATGTTTCATTCTCAGTCCAGTTTTTGTGACCTTCTTTATGCTTTAGATGTTCTCCCTACCCTCCTCATAATCACATCTTCTGATTCTTCATTAATTTCAGTTTCCTAATAACAAGCAATTAGTCACTTTTGTATCACTTTCAGAGCTTAATACAGTATGTCTTACCAAGGAGAAATAGTGAATATCTGAGTTAACATATTTTTAAGTAAAACTTCTTTGTATTTTTAGATTGATAATATCTTTAGAATTAAGGTTAAACATTTGGAAATCATGAAGATGAATTTTTATTTTGCTGTTCTTAAATATATTTATTTTTAAAATCTCATTTCCCTTTCTTTGGAGTTAAGAATTATATTTACTTAAAAATAGGTAAACAGGATATCTTTCTTGAAATCTAAAGGCATGGAAATAATCCTTTCACTGTTTCCTGTGTATCACATGCATCTAAATTTAGTGTTCTCTGGAGGATAGTTTAGGGTGTGTGATGAATACTTGTTAAAATGAACAATAAAAGTCCTACTTAGCTGTTAGCCCCAAAATAGAAATGGTCATTACCAATAATCAAGCCCCTGTAATAGAGCCTTACTTTTTTAGAGGAGACCACAGTGTTTGCTCCCTCACTTCCAATAGAGGCTTATAAGAAAAGCAGCCTCTGGAGTCACAGCTGTTGGACTCGGGAGTCTCAGCAAGGCATGCTGGGGTAGAAAGCCAGCTTTCCAAAGGGTCAAGGAAGCAGAAACTGATTTCTCACACACCATTGCACGGTTTAACTAACATAACAAATGCGAAATAATTGCTGGCACTAATGGGTAGGTGGATGTTTATTTTGTGTGGTTACCATGGAATCTCTTAGCATTGATGGGCCTGCCTTATTGAAATGCTGGAAATTTAAGGAAATAACAATGATATGATTACTTGACTCAATAATTTGAGAAGGATTTATTTGTCTGAAGGACAGTTGAAAGGATATTATACCCAATTTATTTTAATTTCACATAGTATCCTATCTTATGGGAGTTGTTTTAGTATTACATAATTCTGCTTAATCAAGGTGTGTGTGTGTGTGTGTGTGTTACATATGGCTCTTTTTCACATTTTGAGTTTATTAAATAAGCACTGTGCATGCATTATTCTATATAATCTTCACTGAATCAATCATCCCCATTTTACAGGATGGAAAGCTGAAGGAAGAGAATAAAGAGTTTGTTAATGAGCTAACATCTAGGAAGCAACAGGCCAAGGATTTAAAACACTACCATTTCCCAGAGCCTATCTCTTAACCATTAGGCATAGGTCCCTATCCAGAAACATCAGAATTACCTGAAAACTTGTTAGAAAGGCAGATTCCCAGACTCTACCACAAGCTAAATTAGAAACACTGGTTGTAGGACTCTAATCCATATCTCAAACACTTAAAGTGATTCTGATGATAGTAAAGTCTAAGAATCATCAACTTTTACTTCTTTCCTTTTTTTTTTTTTTTTTTTTTTTTTGCCTACAAGGTTATCACTGGGGCTGGGTGCTCACACTATAAATCCACTGCTCCTGGAGGCTATTTGTTCCATTTTGTTGCCTTTGTTGTTATTGCTGTTGTTGTTGGATAGGATAGAGAGAAATGGAAAGAGGAAGGGAAGACAGAGAGGGAGAAAGATAGACACCTGAACACCTGCTTCACCAATTGTGAAGTGACCCTCCCCACCCACACACTCCCACCCCCCCTTGGGAAGCCAGGAGTCCTTGCACTTGGTGCTATGTGCTCTTAACCTGCTACGCTACCTTCTGCCCCCATTTTCTTTAACTCAGGTTCCACCTGGTTTTCCAGCTTTCATCTCCTAATCCATCAGTTCCTTCTTTAATCACCTTGCAGTTATTAATGACTCAACTGTACAAGTAGTATTTCTTAAATTTATAGAAGAAACGATTATATGCTAGATTTCTCCCTTGAACAAGCATTTTAAAATAAATTTTGCTTATTTATTTATGATAAAGTCAGAAAAATTGAGAAGGAAGGGGGAGAGAAATCTCACTTTTTTTTCTCACTACTTTTTTTTTTTTGCCTCCAGGGTTATTGCTGGGGCTCTGTGCCTGCACTACTAATCCACTGCTCCTGGAGGCCATTTTTCCCATTTTGTTGCCCTTGTTGTTGTGCTTGTTGTAGTTTTTATTGTTGTCATAGCTGTTGTTGTTGTTGGATAGGACAGAGAGAAATCAAGAGAGGAGGGGAAGACAGAGAGGAGAGAAAGATAGACACCTGCAGACCTGCTTCACCGCTTGCGAAGTGACCCCCTTTGCAGGTGGGGAGCCGGGGGCTCGAACCAGGATCTTTACCCCAGTCCTTGAGCTTTGTGCCATGTGCACTTAACCTCTTCACTGCTTTTGAAACTTCCTCCTGCAGATGGGGAACAGAAGCTTGAACTTGTGTCGTTGTTCACAGTAAAAAGTGTGCTCAAGCAGACTGGGCCCCTTGAACAAGCATTTATTTCATCTTGTCCCTCTCTGATAAAAGTTGTAAACTTCAGCTTAGAGAAACACACATAAGTATGTTTTGTAGATTTGTAAATCATGTTTCCCCGTAGCCATCCATGGGATGTTCACACAGTTAAAGTGAAGACTCAGAAGCTATAGAGTGTCAAGGTAATATCTAAGGCCCTTGAGTGCTTATAGCAACAACAATAAGCAATTCATTTCTGTTAGTTAATAATTTTTTTTTCTTAAAAAATGACCCCCTCTAACAATTAGCTGTTTAGAACTTAGTCATCACTAATCTTCTTTTTAAAAAATAATGAATTTATTTATTTATTTATTTATTTTTCAATTTTTAAAATATATTTTATTGAGGGAGTTAATGCTAAGTGTAGTCAATGACACACTATGTAGTTAGACCTCATAGTTCTCTTCTTCTTTTTTTTTTTAAAATATTTATTTATTTATTCCCTTTTGTTGCCCTTGTTGTTTTATTGTTGTAGTTATTATTGTTGTTGTCATTGTTGGATAGGACAGAGAGAAATGGAGAGAGGAGGGGAAGACAGAGAGGAGGAGAGAAAGATAGACACCTGCAGACCTGCTTCACCGCCTGTGAAGCAACTCCCCTGCAGGTGGGGAGCCGGGGTTCGAACCGGGATCCTTATGCTGGTCCTTGTGCTTTGCGCCACCTGTGCTTAACCCGCTGCGCTACAGCCCGACTCCCCATAGTTCTCTTCTGTCCCTTCCTCCCTCTGTTTCTCCAGAATCCTTTGCTTTGATGCAACACATCATACCTGGTCCACATCTCACTCGGTGTTCTTCCTCCTTGTTCCTATTTATTAAGTCCCCACTTATCAGTGAGATTATCAGTATTCGTCCTCCTCTTTTTGGCTTATATCACTTAAACATGTTATCTTCAAGTTCCATCCAAGATGATGATCCAAGATGAGTAGTATTTTATCATGTAAATATACTATATATTTTTTAAATTTATTTTGAATTTGTTATATTTATTTTCCCTTTTGTTGCCCTTGTTGTTTTTTGTTGTTGTAGTAGTTATTATTGTTGTCATTATTGTTGTCATCATTGGACTTAACCTGCTGGATTTGCTGTATCATACACAATATCACCATAATTTATGTCCTTTGACATTATGTTTATATAGCTGTGTCTTATAGAGTAATGCCACTGGTTGCTTCTGTTCTCCCTGGCCTAAGATTTTAAGAGAGTCAACATTTCAAAGACTTGGCCTATGGTCTGTGCATTAAAAAGTTTGAGATATCCAATCAATTTTTCCCCTCTCATATTAATTAAATAGTGATTTATATGACTACAAGTTAATAGGAGTGTCCATAAACACCACTCCCACCACCAAAATACTGTGTCCCATCCCATCATCCCTCCCACCCCCAGTGAAGCCAAACATCCACCCTCACCCTCTGTGGGGGCTGGTTCTCCTCTGTGCATTAGCTGGTGACTGCAGAGGAGGAGGCGGGGAGATGGGTCACCCCTGGGTTCCTAGGGACCCTGCTGACTGGAGTGAGTACATGGAGGGAAATCATGACCTCCCGGAGAAGCTTCAGAGAGACTACTCATTTATTTGGGAGTACAAGCAGGTAGATATACTCAAGGGTTAGGAAAAGTTTAAGGTAATCATTAAGCCACACACAATACAGGTTAAGTTTTGACCTATCAGGTGTTTGTTCTCTAATGGTAAGTTACCATATAAGGTCTGGTCACGAGTTCACCATACATAGGTAGGTGAATCATGAGCACCTCAGGGGAGGGGGGAAGGGGGCAGTTAAGCAAGACCAGGATATTTGCAGTGGGTTTCAGTTGGCCATATATGGTAACTCATGGCCTTTGTTCAGAAGGGAATGGGAAGCATGTGCAAGAAAGTTCCCAGTCTCCATCTTAAGGTATTCCATTGTTGTATATATACCTTAGCTTTCTCAGCCACTCATCTGTTGCTGGGCACCTGGGTTGCTTCCAGGTTTTAGCTATTACGAATTGTGCTGCTATGAACATAGGTGCACAAATGTTATTTCTGTAACTGCCTGCCTGTCTGTCTATCCATTTATTTATTTATCTTTTTGCCTATTTTTTTCTATGGTCCTATCTTCCCTTCCTTTCTTAGTCACACCTATACTACTATTACTATTACTATTACTACTTTTTGAATGTGTTTCTTTTTTTCCTCTTTACTCTCTGGGTCCTGATTGGAATTGGGTTTCAGAGCCCTCTAATCATTTCACCCTATCATTCCTCCCCCTCTTGGACTATGGAGTGCAGAGAGTGGGAGTTCTGGCTTTTGTATTCTTTCTCTATGGGGTGCAGAAGGTGGGAATTCTGCTCTTTATGGAGTACTCTTTATGGTTTCTGTTCTTTATGGGTTGTAGAAGGTGGATGCATCTAATACAGACTGGGTTTTGTTTTGTTTTTGTTTATGGGGGAGGATGTTGCTAGAAGAGATGACATATGAGCTAAATTGACAAAAGATATGTAGGGAGCCTATTATGTTCTAAAATGGCAAGAGGGCTATCATATAAACTGATTCTTTCTACCTAACAAGATACATAAAAATATTTGTTTCACTTTATCAGTAGAATGTTATTGATTTTGTACTCTGCCCTTTCTTTGATCTATAATAAAACAATGAGATTTGATTTACAGTCAATTCTTTTATGAAATAACATACATGTTTCTAATCCATCATGCAGTATAGAACATTGCCACTTAGGGGAAAATGAGGCTCAGGCCTACTCTCAAAAACTTTTATTATGTTAAACACTTTTCAAAAGATAAGAATCTGATCAAAATGGCAGCACAGTTTTACACTTTGAATAGTTATGGAATAGATTCTAGTACTACTATACTGCATAGATGCTAGAATAAATTTGTTATTGCCCCTTGAATAATACTTGGAGTTTACCTGTGAAAATGGCATCAGAGAGTTACAGTGAAGTGGTGGAAGGTGGTGATCTGAAATCTGAGGAAGAGCTGTAACAGATGGGGATGAATGTGAGTCATTAACACAAGAAGTGAAATAATTTTGATAAATATGCATGTATTTTGCAAATTTCTCTACAGTTAAGTTCATCTGTGTGTAGTTTCCTGAGCTCATGTAGTGTTTCTCACCAAGACCTCAGTGTAGATAGACATGAAATTTGTCTCATTGTCTAAGTATTCCCTAGTTTAGCAATCCTGTCAGAACAAATTCATAACTGTAAAAAGAAAAAAAAAGAATCATTATGGAACTAACTTTATGTGGTTGCATCACATTTTTTTCACTTTATCCCTTAAACTTTCTATATGATATATTTAGATTCAATTGAACAAATCAGGAGATTTTATAAATAGTTTCCTTCTTAACTTAATGCTGATATAGGCAACTTCCATTATATTCAAGCATAGGAGGAAAAGAAACCACCCTGAGAAGAAAAGGAAAGCTAAGGGCAGAGGAGGAAGGACAGGTTAGATAATGCTATTAAAAGGAGATTTGGTATCTGTGTGATTGTTTTCCCACTCAATTCCCAATGTTCCTGTAGGACATGCAACTCTTAGTTACATTATCTAAAATAACAGAGGAGGAAACATTTTAGTTATATAGACAACCATTATAGGCACTTCTAGCAGTGTTAAGGAAGTGACCAAAGTTCTTTTGTTTTTAGTGAATGTCAGAAATAGAGGCAGATTCCTTATACTCACACCTAACTTTCCGATAAGACAGCCCCAGCATAAAAATTCGAAGTTGTAGTGTTAAACTGCACCAGATGATACAATCCTTACATACCTGCAAGCTAACACTCAACTGACAAAAATGTCATTGTATGTTCTCTCTTGAAAGCCTTAAGATATGCTTGGGTTAATTAGATTTCCAAATATACAAATATGTCCTAGTAAGGTTTTTCTGAAATGCACCGTAACGTAGTAGTATGGCATTAAAGTTCAAAATACAGAATTCTAAAAGTTAACTTGAATAGCTTAGCTAACATATCATATAAATTCATAGTTGATAAACCCCATTTTTTCCCCACCTTCCACATTATACTGTTCAAATTGGATTAAAAAGTTTTATGGAAATTAGACTCTCTAACATGCTTTAAGGAAGATCAAGAAGTAGTTTAAATTACAGCAGTAGTTCTTCAAAAAATGCCAATTCACTTGTCTGATATCAGTGTTTCCAATGTCCTTGGTTCAGGGAACATGAAGCTTCTGTAACCCTATGACAATCTCTTAAAGGAAATTAGAGCATAAGACTTGTTATTAAGGGGGAAGATATTTTAGAAAGGGCATTCAAAATGATTTGTTCACTTGCTTGTACCATTGAATAATTTTAAGGCTTCAATTTCTGATTCATTTTTATTTCTGAAATATTAGATCTAGAAATATATCATTTATTTGGGAAACATATATATATGCTTTCTGGCTAACAGAAATGTATGTGCTGTGTCAGTTAAAAAAAAAAAAGTCACCTTCCCAGGAAATGTTTCTAAAGTGTATTCCATTCTTTAATATTTTATCAAATAGCACATACAAAACACTAAGCATAAGCCAACAGTTTCTAGGTAACCCAGTTGCACTGTGCTTACAGGGCCAAATGACATATGGAAAATATTTATCCACAGTTTTAATGACCATAAAATCAGGAAAATTTTTCTGTAAAGAATCAGAGAGTAAATATTTAAATTTTTTCAGATCTGGTAATCTTTATTGCTACTGTCCAACTATGGCACTGCTCTACAAAAATTGTAGTTATTTCTTGGATGAGTATAGTTGACATCTCATAAAGATTTGTCATTAGACAGAGTTGACCTGAAGGCCTCTAACTTTGAGAACCTCTAACTCAATACCATCTTTCTCCAGTTCTTTTTGTTTGTTGGCTTTTAAATTCATCATTCTCACTGATGTTTTTATGTTTATGTCTTCCTTCTTTTAGCAGCATCTTACCCTCCCTTTTTTTTTTATTGTTTTTGATGTGCTTTGAATTATAAGAGGGGAAAAAAAACTAACATGTCAGAAATGTATCTAAAATAAGAGTCAGAAGCTTCCAAGGGAGGGTCAAAAGACTTCCTAGATAATAAAGTACTTTGTACTACTGTTTTTCCTCTTGGTGTTTGCTCAGAGATCATTTCTATTTATTCCTAGGTTCTTGATGAAATTGTAAATATATAAATGAGTTTTCTATTAAGAAATTTTGAAGGGCACACTGAGTTAAGTGAACATATTAACTATGCACAAGGACCTGGGTTCAAGCCTCTGGTCCCCACCTACAGGGTGAAAGCTTCACAAGTGTTGAAATAGTGCTTCAAGTCTCTCTCTCTCTCTCTCTCTCTCTCTCCTTTTCCCCTTCCCTTTCAATTTTTCTCTGTCCTATTAAATAAAAAAAGGTTAAAAAAAATCTTAATTTTTTTTTATTGTGGCTCAATAGAATTCTCTAACTATATACCACATTCACTTAAAAGTATTAATAATTACTGGCAAAACAGCTCATTTTAGTCTTATGTTACTTTAATATGTGCAACACCCAGATTAAAGTCTGGCCCTCCCTTCAGTGAAGGAAACTTAGGTGCTTTCTCTCTGCCTCACTATCTCTATTTCAGTGTCTCTCTATCTGTCTCTGAAAAGTCAGTTGAGAGAGTTGAAGCCTCAGAAACAACCAAAAGAAAAAGTAAGAATAAAAAATTTCAACTTCATTTTCATAGGCATGGCTTAGTGTGTCTCGTCCAGTGTTTTCCATATTTATGAATAGTTTATCAAGAGTAGCAGATGTGTCTACTCTAAAAGAAGAGACTAAATTGCCTTTCAGATGAGAAGAAATTGCCCTGCCCTCACCATGATCAGTGTACTATACTTTATGCTTACTCCTAGATTTACTTTATTCATATAACTAAACTTTGGTTTTGAGTTATTAGGAACTCTTTACTCTGTCTATATAGCTGAGTGGTTGAGAAAAGTAGATTTGGGTTCAAATTCTTGCAATATCACTTATAGCTTTATAATCTTAAAAACAAGTTAGAGAATTGTTTCTGAATGGTAGCTTTTTTATGTATAAAAATCCATGAGATCATATTTGTCCTATTTCTTTGATGTTACTACTCTGACTGCTCTCCCTCTCCCTCTCCCTCTCCCTCTCCCTCTCCCTCTCCCTCTCCCTCTCCCTCTCCCTCTCCCTCTCTCTCTCTCTGTTTTCCTTTGCTTTAAGGATATTCAAATCACCTATAGGCTTAAAACTTAACATGCCAGGTGGAAGTAGATAGCATAATGGTTATGCAGAGACTCTTATGCCTGAGGTTCCAAAGTCCCAGATTTTCAATCCACCCCCCAACCCCCACCCCTAAAATCCAGAGCTGAGTAGTGCTCTGGTAAAATAGCAAACAAAAATAAAAAAATCTTAACATGCCATTTAAGTTAAACAATGTTTTTTAGTTTCTCATTCTTTCCAGTCCATTGCTGAAGTAGATAATACTTGAGACTAGATAAATTAATTGATCTCCTTTTAAAATAGGTTACCACAGTGAAACACAAGAAGTATGAAGTGGGAATTTGAAACATAAAATACTACAGCCAAGTACAGAAAATGTTTTTTTTCTTTTCATTTTAGTTCTTATAATATTTGATGTTTAAACCATTACCTATATTTGATTTGGGATGCATGCTAGATAAAATATTAAATATGTTGCATTAAAAAAAGTCCTAAATAAAGCCTGCCAACTTTAGGAGGTGATAAATTTAGCTGTCTACATTGGTCAGCAAATCCTTGCATGTTTGCACATCCTAAAAGCTTCAGATATTTAATTTTGTTAATTTAGTTTCCTACTTGCTGTTACCACATGAAATTTAGGAAGATAAAGCTTCCAGTAACAAATGACCAACAGTTACTAGTCAAGTAATTTCTACAGAAATATCTTTTGCCAATCTCCTTGATATACGTAGTTTAAAACAGAAGATCATCTAATCTCACAAGGATCTCAATAATGATGTGACTAGTACAGTGCCATGGTGGGCAATTAACCCAATCACATTGGTATCCAGAACAAGTTGTTTAATCTTTCCAGGTGAAGTTCTTCTTCTAGCGTTTGCCCTTCTTCCGTAGCCAGTCAACAGCGTCAGGTTGAAAGCTATCAGGAGCTGCTTGTTGCTGGCTTTGAAAGTGACTGGGATCCATGTGGATTCAGTCGGCTAGGAAGGACCGTCAGTTTCCCCAATGAATGGGTACTCACGGGATGCACCACGAGAAGGTCGATCCAATGCATCCCTCCAGGTGAAGTTTATTCCATTTATAAAATAAGGAGATGGAGATGGGGCCAGGTGGTGGCACACCTGGTTGAGCTCATGTTACAATGCTCAAGGACCTGGGTCCAAGCCCTTGTACCCACCTGCAGGAGGAAGGCGTTGCAAGTGGTGAAGCAGTGTTGCAGGTATCTCTCTTCCTCTCTATCACCCCTCCTCTCTCGACTTCTGGCTGTCTCTATTCAATAAATAAATTAAGTAATAGTAATACAATTTTTAAAAATTAAATAAGATGACTCATGAAAATAAATCTTTTAAACTACTTTAAGTAAATATGCTTTATAATTACAAACACTGATTACTGTCTGAACTTTCAATGTTGTAATCTTTCTGTTGATGAAGAATCTTATAAGAAATGTGGTATCTTGGGAGTTGGGCTGTAGTGCAGCGGGTTAAGCGCATGTGGCGCAAAGCGCAAGGACTGGCCTAAGGATCTTGGTTCGAGCCCCCGGCTCCCCACCTGCAGGGGAGTAGCTTCACAGGCGGTGAAGCAAGTCTGCAGGTGTCTTTCTCTGCCCCTCTCTGTCTTCCCCTCCTTGCTCCATTTCTCTGTCTTATCTAACAATGATGTAAATAACAACAATAATAACTACAACAACAATAAGAAACAACAAGGGCAACAGAAGGGGAAATAAATATAAAAAGAATTTATTTAAAAAAAAAAGAAATGTGGTATCTGGACTTTGGAGAAGTGTCTCAGTGGTTAGAGTGCATGCTTTCAATGAGTGAAGCCCTAGGTTTGATCCCCAGCTTTTGTATGGTAGACTAGTTCTCTCTCTCTCTCTCTCTTGCTCTGTCAGAAAATCAACAATCTTTAAGCCCCACAATACATCTGAAGCACAATAAACAAGGTGTGCCTATATTTAATAGAAAATAAACTAAATGAGGATATGGGACTTTTGGTTTTATAATGAGAGAATGAAAACTGTACTTCTCTCTTGATAATCATCCCCCAAACTAGGGAACAAGGAAACACAAACAGAAAGCTCAGTTGTAATTAAAGTAGGTAAATACTGTCATCCCAAAACGTAATCAGTGAATCTGGGAAATAGGTTCAAGAATGACATATGATGTTGATAATGGAAATGTTTTTACAATAGTGTTGTTGACTAGACAGCAGTGTGAGTGCAATTGTTGCCATATTGGCAGAACTCTTTTCCATCTAAATTTTAAAGACATCTTCAATGAAACGAATCCAATTACAAAGAAGACTAAGGCAAGTATAAACCTATGGGACTACATCAAATTAAAAAGCTTCTGCACAGCAAAAGAAACCACTACCCAGACCAAGAGAGCCTTCACAGAATGGGAGAAGATCTTTACATGCACACATTAGACAAGAGTATAATAGCCGAAATATACAAAGAGCTTGCCAAACTTGACAACAAGAAACAACATCCAAATATGGGGAGAAGATATGGACAGAATATTCACCACAGAAGAGATCCAAAAGGCTGAGAAACACATGAAAAAATGCTCCAAGTCTCTGATTGTCAGAGAAATGCAAATCAAGACAACAATGAGATACCACTTCACTCCTGTGAAAATGTCATACATCAGAAAAGGTAGCAGCAACAAATGCTGGAGAGGTGTGGGGTCATAACCTCCAGCACTGCTGGTGAGAATGTCAATTAGTCCAGCCTCTGTGGAGAACAGTCTGGAGAACTCTCAGAAGTCTAGAAATGGACCTACTCTATGATCCTGCAATTCTTCTCCTGGGAATATATCCTAAGGACCCCAACACATCCATCCAAAAAGATTTGTGTATACCTATGTTCTTAGCAGCACAATTTATAACAGCCAAAACCTGGATGCAACCCTGTTGTTGAACAACAGATGAGTGGCTAAGCAAGTTGTGGTATGTATACACAATGGAATACTACTCAGCTATTAAAATTGGTGATTTTAATGTTTTCAGCCCATCTTGGATAGAGCTTGAAGAAATCATGTTAAGTGAAATAAGTCAGAAACAGAAGGATGAGAATGGGATGATCTCACTCACAGGCAGAAATTGAAAAACAAGAACAGAAGAGAAAACACTAAGCAGAACTTGAAATAAAGTTGGTGAATTGCACTAAAGTAAAAGACTCTGGGGTTTGTTAGTGGGGGTGGAGGGAGGCTTCAGGTCCTGGAACAAGATGGCAGAGAACCTAGTGGGGGTTATATTGTAATGTGGAAAACTGGGAAGTGTTATGCATATACAAACTTGTGTTTACTGTAGACTGTAAAACATTAATCCCCCTAATAAAGAAAAAAAAGCCATTGGATAAATAGAAAAACATTTCATAAGTCAGGGGAGATAGCATAATGGTTATGCGAAGAGACTCTCATGCCTGAGGCTCTGAAAAGCATTTCATGTTCATATACATAAAACTAGAAGAGAACATAGGTAGTAAATTCTTTGTGACTATGGGAGTGATTTTATAGATTTGATAACAAAAGTAGGGTGTTAGAATTGGTCAAATTGGTAAAATGGAACAAAAAGTACAAATCAAGTTGCAGAATATATGGGTATGTATAGAAAGGAAGATCATAGTTAATAATATTATATTGTACACTTAAAAGTCACTGAAATCACAGAACTTTAAAGTTCTCATGACAAGAAAAAAAATTATGACTGCATGGTGACATGGATTTATCATGGTCATTTCACAATATATATACATTCTGAATCATAATATTGTACATCTAAAAATACTATAATGTTTTATGTCAATTCTGCCTCTACTGAATTGTTGGCACTAAATAGCACATTTTATAAATAATTAAAATGGCAAACTTTAAATAAATACTATACCACCATAGTAGTTTTTTCTTTCTTTTTCAAAAGGAATGGTAAGTGATTTAGTAAAGAAAAAGAAAGCCAGCAAAAGTGTTTGCAGGTTGTAAATACCAAAGAACAGCTTGCCAATTTCCATTACAAAACATTCTCAGAAGTTGAAGGCCACATGATAATAGAAGGTGAAGGTAGTGAGAATAGAGATTGTTTGAAAGCCTGTATAAAGTTGCAACCAGACCTCCTAAATTCCCCCTCCTACACATCTACAGTTCCATCCAGGCAAGAGATGCTCTTGGGAAGCCCATATCAGTCTCAGGACTGGAAAACTGTAGGAGTTAGGGGACTGATGGGAACACTAGAAATGCAGGCAAAAATCTGGTTTTGAATGTGAGCCTCTGACCCCTTCCCTTGATGAGTTCCAAAACACAGTCAAGGATTCTCCCTCTGAATTATTTCACCAGAAGAGACATAGCAGATTTTAAAGTAGGTAGGCAAGAGCCAAAACAATGACAAATGAATGAAAAGGCCCTCTGAATTATTTCACCAGAAGAGACATAGCAGATTTTAAAGTAGGTAGGCAAGAGCCAAAACAATGACAAATGAATGAAAAGGCCCTCTGAATTATTTCACCAGAAGAGACATAGCAGATTTTAAAGTAGGTAGGCAAGAGCCAAAACAATGACAAATGAATGAAAAGGTTATAAAGAGAAGAGAAGGGAGTCCGGCTGTAGCGCAGTAGGTTAAGCGCAGGTGGCGCAAAGCACAAGGACCAGCATAAGGATCCCGGTTCGAACCCCAGCTCCCCACCTGCAGGGGAGTTGCTTCATAGGCGGTGAAGCAGGTCTGCAGGTGTCTGTCTTTCTCTCCTCCTCTCTGTCTTCCCCTCCTCTCTCCATTTCTCTCTGTCCTATCCAACAATGACAACAACAATAATAACTACAACAATAAAACAACAAGGGCAACAAAAGGGAATAAATAAATTAAATAAATATTTAAAAAATAAAAAAAAAATAAAAGAGAAGAGAATGGGACGAGCATCCTAAGTTTTCAACAGGCCTTTTTATTATTGTTTGTTTTCTCTAGGCATGTATAAGTTGGTTTTAAAGTAATTTTAGGAGGTAAAAATAAAATTTAAATACATAAAGTAAGGGATGATTTCTATGATCCTTCTTATGTTCCTCCCTTCCTTCTTAGCTTTCTTTTTCTTCCTTTATCCCCCACCCCCACCCCATGTTCAAGCTACAGAAAATGCTGTCTCTAGAGTTTCCTACCCCTAAGGAAAAAAAAGTCTCCAAAACAGTGATTTTTTAAGGAGTGCTAATTGATGTCCTATTTTATGTATACTCTATGTTTGTATTCAGATACATATTTTCTCTTGAGAAATTATATCTTATACACTAGATTATGTCTTCTTCAAGAGCATTAAACTGGTCCTAATTCAGAAAGTCTATTAGTATAAACTCAACAAGGGCTACCTAAGTTTATTTCTATATTTTTCTCCAATGGGGAAACCATTTACTAAGTAAAAAAATAATAATAAAAAAGGACATGTAGAAAAACCTTTTAGAGGGAGAAATAATTCAATATTTAGAACTCTGTGTAGAAAATGTGTACAAATCTCAGTCTTATTTACACCTTTGAGAAGATTTGTGATTTTATATTTTGCAGAATCTTACTCCCATATAGCGATATCTGATATCTTGTTGGCTTACTCACCAATAAGCTTATTTTTAAATTCCTTTTTATAAATCTAAACAATGACTTGATTTAACAGACATGTTTGTAGTAGGTATTTTTCAGCAGACTACTGCAGTTGATTTATGCAGTTCTTTATGTTTGCTTCTATGAAAAGACTATTTTCATCTTTTGTTTTTATTTTCCAAACATGCAAGGGTCACTAAACCTCTTTAGAGATTTCTTCTGAATAGTCATTCTTTGTGTGGAAAAACTACAGTATATTCCTTAAGTGAAATTCAATCAACTACTTTTATGGTAACTGGGTTTAAAAGACATCAGTGAAAATACCCACACAAGCTCTTAAGATCAAGGCATTTGTTTCAGCTGACTTTAGTATGTACTTATCCATTGTGCATCAAATAATGAGCAAAATAGTCAGACTTCTAATAAGCAAGTACAATATAGACAAAAGAGAACACTGATTTAAGGTCCTAGTGTCAAATGCGGTAAAACACTCTGTTTATAGCAGGTCAGGCTTGGGTTTACAATTAGCACTAATTACTGAGAAAAAAATCAAAACCACAGCTTTGAGGAAAGACACTTTTCACTGCAAGATCAAAGCCAGTCTCTGCAGAATAGGGAAGCCTCTACCACTTAATTGTACTGAAGTGCTAATTGGATTGTAAGGGACTTTCATGAGTTCCTCCAATTAGCCAACCATCCCTGACGAAATCCGAAAAGAAGAGATTATGAGTTCTTAGAGCTTTTGTCTAAATGGTTGCCATTTGTATACCTGAGTGAATGCAGTCTTGCCTTCTTTTTATGCAAATAGAGGTCTTTGGGGGTCTCAGTTATTTGCTTCCTATAAATAGCCTTGAAGGTTAAGCTATCTATTCTATATAAAGTCTTAACTGTGTGCTAATGATAATGGGACAACATTTAATGGGAACTATCATTTTTATTAAGATTCTTCATTTAAACAGGACTGTTGGATACAGCATCTTGGCTCAGAACTGTTATCTCATGCAGTTAGGATATTTGTATTACAATTAAATGTTCTTCACTTTGGGTAAGTTTTTGAAAGGAATAGATAATCAGTAATTTCATGGAGCTTATTCTCTAATAATTTTTATCCCTAATAATTATTCATTGACCCATATGTGCTTTGCCCATGGACTGTATCCCCTGTGTTTTTATTATGGTTTGACCATATAAGACTGCAACAGATCTGCTAGTTAGTTCACTATGTGAATGCTCTTATGACAGTGTGATCTTTTTGGGCTAGATTTGTCATTTGGATAAAAAAAAAAATGGGAACCTTTGCTTCACGCCAGGTCATCCCTACAAAGTGAGGTTAAAAAATTGGCTGCTGTGATCAGGGAGGTGGTGCAGTGGATAAAGCATTGGACTCTCAACCATGAGATCCCAAGTTCAATCTCAGGCAGCACATGTACCAGAGTGATGTCTGGTTCTTTCTCTCCTATCTTTCTCATGAATAAATAAATACATTCTTTTATTTTAAAAAATTGGCAACTGTGTGATGAATACTTGTCTGTATTAGATTGGAATCTTAAAAAAAAAATCTTACTGATATAAAAAGTATCCTACTTTATTAACATCCCTTATCAGGTTTTCTGATTTGGACATTTGCCTAGATGGTAAATGTGCTAGATCTCCGTTGTGGTGGCAATAGAAGACAGACTTAAGTATTTATCTAGGATTTTTAGATGTTCTGAATTATCTGATGATTAACATCATTAACTAAAAGAATCTATTTCTCCTACATCCCTTACTCTTATATACATATAAGGGTGAGTTTCTAAACAATGAAAGTATTAATTTGCATGTCTAAATTGCAAATATATCACAGACAGAACATTAGAATTTCATAAAAATGATTTTCCAAGCTCCCAAAATTAAATGTGTATATGCTGTATATGTGTATATGCTAACCCTCAAGATGGGAATGCAGTGGTGACCAATGACTAGGGAGTATAAGTCAGGATAAAAGGAATATCCATGTTAATTTTCAAGGATGGAAATCTGAACCATACTGCAATTATACTTTATTTAATGACTTTATTTTATTTTAGGACTTTTTGACTATCTACACTATGGAGGTCAGGGGAGTGAAGGGGGAGCGAAGGGGGAGCATAGGATTTTGATGGTGGGTGAGGCGAATTATAGATTTATATTAGGGATGTGAAACTATATGTCTGAAATCTTATAATTTCATAAACCAATATTAAATCACTACTAATAAAATATTTTTAAATGTAAAATGAAATTCATTTTTATTTATTTTATTTTATTTTAATATTTTATTTATTTATGAGAAAGATAGGAGGAAAGAGAAAGAAATCACCCAGACATCACTCACGCACATGTGCTTCTGGGTATTGAACTCAGGACCCCATGCTTGAGAGTCCAAAGCTTTATCACTGCGCTATCTCCCGGACCACATGAAAATTATTTTTAAAAAGTAATGATAACTCCATTTTATAAGAAAACTGAAGTTTAGAAAATATTCAATAGCACAATTGTTAAATTACAATAACTAGCTAAATTATACTAAATGTTAGGAATGTTAAAATGTTAAATAATACTAACTAGTAGGGTAAGTTTAAAAATCCAGTTTTTTTCTGACTTCAAAAACTTCATTTCTCAACTCAATAAACTGGCATGATAGATCCTTATGTTTTTAGTCTTACCATCTTGCACATTTTTTATATAAGGATTATTATAGTGTATCTCTATAGATGTTCTTCTAGTTCTTCTTTATCCATTTTATTTCTATTAGGAGAACATTGGTTTACTATGTTAAGTTTCAAAGTAACTGGATCATAGAGATCTTCTAAAAATGCATTTAAGAATGTAAGAGGGAATACACAAAGTAAAACTTAGACTGTTTGGTGTATTGCATCAAAGCAAAGGACGCTGCGATAGAGGGGAGAAGAGTGGCTGTTGGGAATTTGAAGTACTGATGCATGGTGGTGTAAAAGGACCTAAATTGGGGCCAGAATGTTTTACAGACATCTATAATAGGGAGATGAGGAATGATACCCTTGTGTCAACAACCATTCTATAAGCCTCTACCTCCTCACAAAGAATGTAATAAACAGTCCAATTTGAAATGCAGGGTAATATCAATAATTTTTATGTTGTGTTATTTCCCAGTCGTTCATGTAAATGATATTTCTTAATGACAATAATACTAAAAGTCAACTGATATGTGTTGTCTAGGAGGTTGGACAAAAAGATGGTCACTAACTGGTAGTGACCATTTATTGTGGGGTATTAGTCAGTCAAAACATAGGCTGTTAATAACATCACAGTAAAAAAAAAAAGTAAAGCCTAACTTTATCTGTATTGTTACATATTTTCTAGACATAACTGTGTGTTTCTAAATTTTTGATTAGGCATACTAAATGGAAAGCTTGCCCATTTTAACCACTTTTAAGTGTAATTCAATGGCATTAAGCACATTCAGAATGCTGTACAGCCATTACTATTTTCTTTTCCAAACTTTTTCATTATCCCATACATATACTGTATAATTTATTTCAAATTATTATCTCTTAAGGAGCTACACACAAAAAAAAGTACACTTAACAGATTTATTTTTTTGTGTGTGTCCCTTTTTATTATTCCAAATAGTTTCGTTTCTTTTCCCTTCCTTCCTTCCTTCCTTCCTTCCTTCCTTCCTTCCTTCCTTCCTTTCCCCCTTCCTTCCTCCCTCCCTCCCCCCTCCCTCTTTCTTTCTTTCTTTCTTTCTTTCTTTCTTTCTTTCTTTCTTTCTTTCTTTCTCTTTTCTTTTCTTTCACCTCCAGGGTTATCTTTGGGGCTCGGTGCCCATTTTACAAATCCACTGCGCCAGAGGCCATTTTATTTATTTTTTTTGATAGGACAGAGAAATTGAGAGGGAGAAAGACACCTGCAGCCCCGCTTCACCACTTGGGAATCGGAGCGGGGGGGTGGGGGGGTGGGGGGGGAGCTGGAACAGATCTTTGCACAGGTCCTTGCATCTTGTACTATGTGTGCTTAATCCAGTGTGCCACCACTAGGTCCCCCATTTCATTTTCTTACGACTCACGTTTACTATAAGAAATTAATAAGTGAAAGTTATAAATATTTTTATCTTCCCTCAGATTCCAAGAACTCATCTCCTATCTTTTGCTCCCTCCTACCCTTTGTCAGTTAAATATACTTAAACTGGTATTTATTTGGATTATAAAGGTTAGCAGAGGTTGCTGTGCAAATGAAACAGGCTTTCTTACATTCAAATAAAAATATTCTTGGGGGCCGGGCGGTAGCGCAGCAAGTTAAGCAGCATAAGGATCGCGGTTCGAGTCCCTGGCTCCCCACCTGCAGCTGAGTTGCCTCATGAGCAGTGAAGCAGGTCTGCAGCTGTCTATCTCTCCTCCTCTCTGTCTTCCCTTCCTCTCTCCATTTCTCTGTCCTGTCCAACAACAACAACAGCTATAACAACAATAACAATAACAGCAACAAGGGCAGCAAAAATGGGGAAAATGGCCTCCAGGAGCAGTGGATCTGTAGTGCAGGCACCAAAAAAAAAAAAAAAAAAAATCTTAAATCAGATCTCTTTTAAGAAATTAAATATTTATCCAGAAGAAAATTTATATAAGGTCTAGTTTATCCACAATATGTCAGGATTTGACTGAGTTTGTCTTAACCATGAGTTTGAATTATCTGTGACTATTTCTCCTATCTTCCTTGACTCTTGCTATTCACCCTACACACACACACACACACACACACACACACACACACACTATCTGTGACTGTTTTTCCTATCTTCCTTGACTCTTGGTATTCATCCTACACACACACACACACACACACAAACACACACACACACACACACACACACACTGTACTTGTTTCCTTAATCAGAAGTTCACCAAACTTGAAATTTCCTTGGCTTTACCTCTTGCAAATATTATTCTTCCCATAATTTCCCTTCCAAGTTTGTCCCCTCCCTCCCCACACTTCTTAACTTTACTATTACTTTCTGCTCAATTTAGACTTCACCTTCTCAAGGAAACCATATCCTGACACCCAGCCTACCCGATTATCCTCTGCACTATCATAATTTTCTGTGTATATCTTTCAGTAACATACATGATGACCTACTGAGAATTCTTGTTCTTCTCTAAGTTAGAAACTTAGAGATTTGGCACTGGGTATTGAAACATTTGTATCCTATTTCCTAGCACAATGATGGGTACGGAGGGGGAAAAAATCAGTAAATAGTTTTTAATATGTTACAATGTTCACATTATTGTCAACTATTATATCTAAATCTGTCAGATTTAGATTTGATAGATTGCTAGTCTCAGTCTCTTAGAAGCCTTTAGAGGGTTACTTTTTAAAATTTAAAAAAATATTTATTCCCTTTTGTTGCCCTTGTTGTTTTATTATTTTAGTTATTATTGTTATTGTTGTTGTTGATGTCATCGATGTTGGATAGGACAAAGAGAAATGGAGAGAGGAGGGGGAGAGAAAGACACCTCCAGACCTGCTTCACTGCTTGTGAAGTGACTCCCCTGCAGGTGGGGAGCTGGGGGCTTAAACTGGGATCCTTACACTGGTCCTTGCGCTTTGCCATGTGCACTTAACCCACTGCGCTACTGCCCAACTCTCTAGAGGTTACTTTTAAGAAGAGATCAGATGAATGAGCAACTATACATGTCAGGAAACAGTTGAGTCTCAGAACCATGGATAAATGACTAAACTCTGCTCCATATGAAAAACAAGGTACCCAAGGGAACAAAAGTAGAAAGGAACTGAGAAGCAGCAGAAACCATAATGTTCTCTAAATTTGCCTCCTGCCCATATCATTCCTGCTCTTGATTAATCTGAATATCAGTTTACACACGCATACACACACGCATACACACACACACACACACACACACACACATACTGCCCTGGGACTTGTAAGTCATGTGAGCAGGAAGGTACACAGGTTAAGTTTAGTCATTGAGAACAGATCTACTAAAATATTTCCTGAAGTAAGTATAGATTTTATTACAAAGTGCTGAATAAGCCTCCTGAAGTTTTTCTTGCCTTTTTGAAACTGTGTAAGTTCCAAAGACAAAAAATAAAGTATAAAAGAAACAGGGAGCTAAGAGGCCATTTTAAGGAATAATTTTAGCAGATCACTTTAATTGCTATTCTATGTCAATGAAAACCAACTGGAAGAGAATTGAAACTGATGTTTTTAGTAATATCTGGTAGGCAGTATTAATTCTAATATTGTAAGAATTATTACAACAGAAGTTTATGTGTTGGAGATGGGAACTTTTTGCAAAATAGCAACTATTCCCATTAAAATATACTTTTATTATAGAATGATTAGTGTTTTTTCACAGTGTGGCTATTAAAATTTACCAAATAAACTGGTGAATTTGGTGAGGAAGTGAAAGAAAGTATAAGATCGAATAGAACCCAGTGAAGTATATGTGAGGGACTTCACAAAATGCACACAGAAATAAGAATTGATCTCAGTAATAAGATATTTCCTCTGTGCAGATAAGTATACAACAGCACTGCTATATATTAATTAATGACTGTGACTCAAGATACTTTTTCTGTGTGGCTGAGTAAAAGTAAGTTGAAAATACACAAGTATTTTCTAAATGTTATCTGATTAGTTTTAATCTGCTAGGTCCAGTGTTCTGTGATTGATGATTTCAGTCAGTCGTCAACATCCCTAAATTAAGGTTAATTTCAGCCCTGAATGCAGAGGGTCCCCACTTTAGAGGAGAATAATTCCATGGCCCAAGCACTCATCAGAAATATCATGGGCTATTGTGCATGTAAGAGAAGGCTTTTTGATGTAAGCACCAAGGCTGTTACCATGGAGACCACATGATTTAAGTCACTTCCTGATACTAAAGCACCTGATCTTTATGTCTCCACTAATTTCCACAGAACCTTGACCATACTTGACATTTTAAACTCTAATATGACAATTTATTTTAAGATAGTGTGTGAGCTGTCTTCATCATTCATAAAATTGAAAATGCAAACTTTTTGAAAGATACACGATAACCCCTGAAAATTTGGAACTTGGTACAGTGTCCCTTCATTTTATTATTTCTTAGCATCACAATAGGCTTATTTTCCATGTAAATTTAATTGTGTGTGTGTGTGTGTGTGTGTGTGTGTGTGTGTGTCGGTGCTTCTAATAAAGTACAGATCTGTCTAGTGTAAGGAAACTGTATCACAGGGTGTTAGCTAGCAGCCACATTGTCTGAAAAAAGAGACAGTACTAGAAGAAGAGACTATTGTTCTGGGACTTGCCAGGAATGTCCAGAAAAGAAAAAAAAAATGTTCATTTTAGAGTCCCTGGTCTCACTCCGCAAAGAATTGAGACCATAGTAACTCGTGATTCCAAGACCTCCATTAGATTTGTAATATGTGTAGGTGGGTGATGAACCTTTCTGCATCTTGTGCCTGAGTAGTAATCATTGAAAGAATAACGGTGAAAAAATTGAGAAAACTAGTAACTTGATTTGAGGATGACTAAGGAGCTGTTATATTTTGTGGTTGTACAGAATACAGACTACAGAACACATTCTGAAATAAGGAATGCATTTTTTTTTGTAAATTCTTTCAAATTTGACATTCTTTTTTACTGAATTCTAGTTATTCAATACTAGTTTGAAATAAAATGAAAAGGGGAATGAATGGGGGAAAGTGAGCTTGCAAACAGAAGAACATCTATAAGCATCATAACATCAAACAGCAAAGTCACTTAGTTTTATGTGTATGTTTGTGTGCGCATGTGTGCTTTTTGAGAAGTACACCTCTGTAAAATATTAATCCCCCAATAAATTAATTAAAGAAAAAAAAAAGTATATTTCTGGCTTGCCAAACTAAAAGGGAAAATAACTTTCTTCACAAAAATGAGTAGGAAGATCTTCAGATTTCATAACTCCTTAAAGTGTAGGTCATGCTGAGGTATAAACAGAGCATATTCAGTTTGGAGAGTAAAGATTCTGTGTTTCTCAGCTGGTATCTTAAAGTTCATTAAATGGGAGACATTGATAGCCAATGTAGGCAATTCAAATTAATGGGGGGGGGGGGAAAGAAAAAAGATCAGTTCTCCATCTCAGTATTTTGAGAATGACTGAGAAAACCACATTCTGAACTAATACTGCCCCTGTTTTCACTCAGAACTCTTTTTTTTTTTTAAGCTTCTTTACTGTGTACTGGTGGTTTACTCATAATGATAACAGAATTCACTATGCTCTACCTGTATTACATAGCCAAAGTTCAATTTCAACTCATTTTTCTCTACCTTGTCAACAGATAAGAATTTATTAACTGGACCCAAGAGAGTCCTGTGTTAACAGACTGGTGTTTAAGGATGTTCACATATTGATATCCATCATCCTCAGAATGGATGAAGTCTTTTTTTTTTTTTAAAGATTTTATTTATTGATTCATGAAGATAGAAGGAGAGAGAGAGAGAAAGAACCAGACATTACCCCGTACATGTGCGGCCGGGGATTGAACTCAGGAACTCATGCTTGAGAATCCAACGCTTTATCCACTGCGCCATCTCCCGGACCACTGGATGAAGTCTTTTTAAAACTCAGCGAAAATGTGAAACAAAGCTTTATTTTCAAATATCATCGTGATCCTCTTAATACATCTGAATCACTAGAAAGTTTCTATTACAACTACATTTAAATTTTTAAATATTTTTGTATTATCATTGAATATCAACATGTTTCAAATGTGCATCATTATAAATCTGCACCTGTATGTACAACATTAAGTTCCCCACTAACATATAAGCAGATGATGTGCTCTCAGGTCAAATACAATCAAAGATGCTTACTTTTATGATATGTGTGCTGTGTTTGGACATACAGAGTCTTAGATTGTACTTGATGTGAGCAGAAATATATCCAGTTAGGCTAGATAGAAGAATGGAATGAGCACCAATTTGAGGAATTAAGGATCATGAATGAGTTAAAATCTGTGTGAAGCTCTGTAAGATAATATGCCACTCATTTAGTTTAAATATAGTACTAATTTCAAGCACTATATTTCCAAAAGCATTAAGGATTCTCTTTTTCCTGTGTAAATTTGGAGATAGGGATAATTTGGCCTGAAGCCACTTTTCTAACCAATGACAAAATCTGTTTCCTTTCTCCCCTTTCCAGTGTTAGAACTGTTTATTAGCATGTTACTTCCTGATACACTAATTGGTTGAGTACAGTGGAACAGTCCATGGCACCAGATGTTGTTTACACCCACTCTTCCTGGGTCTCTGCCCCCATTATCCTCACCTTGATTGTTCAGAAAACCAGTATCCTTTGTCCTCTTGCATATACTTCCAGAATAAAGATTTTTTAAATAGTCACAAGGTTGAGAAAGTGCAATGGAATAAGCAAGATGTGATTATATGTTAAGCAAAGCAGTGGAACCATGTAAATTTAAAATGAAAGGAATCAATCTCACACTCTTGAAGGTGACAGAGTATGTTTTAATTCTAAAAGTGAAATCTATGCAAATTTATTTGCTACCTTTTCAGTGCTATGAATGTCTAGATTTGGGCACAAAGAAACTAAAGATTTACCTTTGTTTGGAAACAATTTCTTGTCATTACTTTTCTTAACTTTTCCCATCTTAACTGTTCACTCATACAAAATTTATTTTAATTCTGTACTAATAAAACTTCTCAGGGTTTCATTAAAACACCTTGTCTTGGGGAACTAGAAACACACATCCCCAGAATAGTCCATTGTATGTGTTCCTGTTTTGAGGTACATTCTGTGGCCCAGATACAGAACAAGTTAGTTGTCACAGTGGGGATTGACTAGTATCAGTGTCTTTGAGTCTCCTGCGTGCTAGACTCTTAAATTTTCTTTAATCCGAAATTGAGCTAAGTAAAATTAAATGAGGTATTAAAATCGTTACTTTTAAGATGAGGAATCTGAATCCTAAAGTAGTTTGCCTAAGGACCAGCAAAATACCTCTTGGATAGTGCATCTGCTTTCTTTTGCATGCTTGGTCTCTACCACATTGGAGGAAGCTTGGGTGTGGTGTTGTCTTCCCCTCATCCACTTCTCTCTCTCTCTCTCTCTTTCTCTCTCTCTCTCCCTCCCCCTCCCTCCGATCTCTGTCCTTCCCTGAGGGAGGGAAGGATGGAGTCAGCTCAGAGTGGTAAAGCCTTGGCAACAAACATACAAACAGACAAGTTGCCTGATGTTAGATTGCAAAGGAAAAAATAAGAATTGAGGCCTTATATCTACCTGACCATATCTTTTTGAAAATAAAGATTATCAGTGCCATGCTGTACATAAAGCAGAGTGACTGACCAGTCTTGCCTTTCTAGATCAGAGGTTTTAACATCTTACTGTGCAAAATAATCACATGAGAAGCACAGTAAAATTAGATTCCTTGTCCTACTTATAGAAGTTCTGTGAGTCACTTTTAATAAGTATCACACTGGATTTCTACTTTGAGAATCACTTCTCTAAAGGTATCAATAAAATTATTTACATCTACAAATCCATGTATTCAACTATCATAATTTTTACTTGAAGGTAAACTGATTTCTCTTAGCACATCATGGTTATAGCTTTTGATAGTAGTAATTTCAGTCTGTTTACTGTCTAAGCATTTCTTTGCTGTTCACTTTCTCATAAGATGAATGGATGGTTTTAATTTTTTTTCAGATTAATTCAGGGTCAGTATTTGTCTTTAATTTAGATATGATTTATAAATAATATTAGTTTCAGGCATACAGAGTAGTGAAGATGATATATGTACATGTATATGAATACATATTGAAGAGAGTAATCACCAAAATAAGTTAAAATAATCAATGTTAACATCCATTATAATACACTACATGTTTTTTTCTATTGTAATGAGAAGAGTTCATTGCTTTTTTAGTTAAGTCATTTCAAATATTGCTAAAGATGTTTTCATTTGATGAGATCAGAATTTCATTTAATATTGAGAAACCTTTCTCGTGACACTTTTAACATAGGCATTGACTTTAATTAGTGGGCACAACTTATTTTAAATAATCTTTTCGGAGGAGAGTTATTTTGATTCTAGATGTAAGAGTAGACTACTATGAAAATCTGTGTCCCTTAAATAATAGTGAATTCAAGGAGAAATAGGTATATTAGCACTTTTTTGTTATGAGACACATTTTTAATTAAAAAATTAGTTTTCCATAAGCTGATGCATTTTTCATGGAGAAGAGCTGTTGGTGACACTTACTAAAGTGCTGCAGCATTTTGCTAATTTAAAAAAGGTCTCCTTCAGATCGATTGTGACCTTATCAATAGGATGATCTCATTCATCTCCTTTGGAGACTCTTGTCACAAAGAGCTGAAAAAGCTCTGAGCTGCCTTTACTCTGATTGCAGAATCAACATTAAAGAGGATCTCAGAATCCGTTTGTGGTAAAATGAAATAACTTTGTGTGATTTTTTCATAGTTATTAGGCTTTTTAAAGTATAATATCTTCATAATCTTTCCTAGCTGTTTCTTTAAAAAAAAAAAATCACTAACTAATGCTGCTGATATCACTACAATTATTTTTTTTTCTTTAAGGCTAAGAGCTATGTAAATGAATAGAAGAATGACTGTGGTATGTTTTTAATTTGTGATTCTTTTGAACCAGTACTTCTCCCTACTAATGCTTTAATACTGTCTATATAAAGTCTTCCATTTTTTGTTGCAAACAGTGTTCAAATATCAGCAAATATAACAAAAATGAAATACTCTGTGGTCTTTCTAGTTTTCAGCAATTATTTTATTTTTATAATTTAATAAGACAATTTTATTTCTTTGAAGCTAGGTAAAATTTAGTCTCTTTGCAAAATGCATTACATGTTCCATACTTAACACATCTAAAGTATGCCAGTAAATTAATGAGATTGAGTTTCCTGTGTGGCTCATAATGTAAGTCTCTGGCTTTAAAGTCTCATTTTGTATTAGATCAGTAAGTGTGCAATCTATACTTTCTTGATTCTGATTTTATAGGTAATAAAAAGTAAAATTCAGTTTTTCTATGATGAGCCTTCTTTTTTATTTTTTGTAATTTTATTATAATAAATTCAGCTTTGTAGTAGTAGTTTACCTTCATTTTTCCTTCATTTCTAATCATGTGTGAAATAAACCATTTCATCTCCTTCTGCTACATTTTTATTCTTCGATTCTTATCTATCCCCTGCATTATAGATGCATGAATTTGTCATGGTACTAATTGGAAGTAGAGAAACTCTATTTTTGAATCGTCATTTTCTTCCTGTACTAGTCTGAACAATTAAAATCAGCTGTTTTGCCTATTAATGATTCCCCAAGTTAGAGTGGGAAATTGCAATAAGCTGTTTCCTTTTGTCAACCTCTGACTCTGTAATAGTGAGCCTCTCTCTTCTACTAAAGTCCCATTTTTTGCTGTCCAGTATACAGTTTATTCTACTTTTTGAACTTATCTTAACAAGACAGAGCTAACCCCTTAAAGCTGATGCTATTTTAAAATTATTTTTGTGTGCTTCATTTTATTTCTTGCATGACTATTAATTACTTTTCACTTGGGGATATTATACTAAATTTTATACTCTTTCATGACAAGTAAATATTTACAGCTCTTTTTTTTTTGCCTTAATATTCAAAATTCTCATAAACTATCTGAGGGACTGTAGAAATAGTTTATCAGGTAGAAAATGTGCCTTGTCATGTTTGGCCCAGATTAATGCCCTGGTGCCACAAAGAGATGTCATGGCATTGAAGGAAACTTCAGTCCTCTGATGTCTTTTTCTCTCTGTGTCTATCTGAATGAACAGGAAGCCTGGGAACAGTGAAATTACACATATGAAAGCCTCTACCACTCCAGCAAAAAAAAAAAAAAAAAAAAAAAAGGAAAATATCTGCAGGCATCTTCCTCATGGATTTTTTTTTTTCTACACCTGAGTTATCACTGGGACTTTCCTGGTGTATATATATATATATATACATATATATATATATATATGTATATATATAAATAAAATGTATATATATATATAAAAATATATATATATATATATATTTTTTTTTTTTCCTTCCTCCAGGCTTATCTCTGGGGCTTAGTACCTGTACTACAAATCCACTGCTCCTCATGGCCAGTTTTTCCATTTTATTAGCTAGGACAGAGAGAAATTGAGAGGGGAGAGGAAGATAGAAAGAGAGAGAGGAGAGAGAAATATAGACACCTGCAGACCTGCTTCACTGCTTGTGAAGCAACCCTGCAGGTGGAGAGCTGGGGGCTCAAACCAGGTTTCTTGCGGTGGTCCTTGTGCTTCATAGTATGTGCACTTCACCTGGTGCACCACCACCCACCGCCTACCCCTAGCTCCCCAGTACCCATATATTTTTTTAATATTTATTTTTTTATTATCTTTATTTATTGGGTAGAGACAGCCAGAAATCAGGAAGGAGGGGGTGATAGGGAAGGAGAGAGACAGAGTTAACACCTGTAGCCCTGCTTCAGCACTTGTAAAGCTTTCCCCCTGCAGGCGGAGGGACCGGGGGCTTGAACCTGGGTCCTTGCGCATTGTAATACATGTGCTCAATCAGGTGCACCACCACCCAGTCCCCATGCCCATAGTTTTTATAGTGGATGAGAGACAGAGGGAGGGAGGAAGAGAGAGAATGAGAACAGAAGAGATATCTGTAGTACTGCTCCACCACTTGTGAAGTCTCACTCTTGCAGATAAGGAATAGGAACTTGAGCCTGAGCCCTCTCATATGGTCACACGTGAACTCTACCAGGTGAACTGCCACTTAGTCTCTCTGACTCATGATTTTTTTAAGAAAGAAATTTTATTATTATTATTATTATTATTATTATTATTATTATTATTATTATGCCTTCAGGGTTAACGCTGGGGCTCGGTGCCTGCACTATGAATCCACAGCTCCTGGAGGCCATCCCCTTTCCATAGTTGTTATTGGTGTTGCTGTTGCCTTTATTGTTGTTGTTGCTACTGCTGTTGTTGGATAGGAAAGAGAGAAATGGAGAGAGGAGGGGATGACAGAGAGAGGGAGAGAAAGTTAGACACCTGCAGACCTGCTTCACTGCTTGTGAAGCAACCCTCCTATAGATAGGGAGCTGGGGGCTCAAACCGTGATCCTTGAGCAGGTCCTGTGCTTCACACTATGTGCACTTAACCTGCTAAGCTACCACCCGGCCCCCCACTCATGTTTTTAAAATATATCAACCAGGGGTCAGGTGATAGCACACCGGCCTGGATGTACATGTTACTGTGTGCAAGGACCCAGCTCAAGCCCGCAGTCCCCACATGCAAGGGAAAAGCTTCACAAGTATTGAAGCAGAGCTGTAGTTGTTTCTCCGTATCTCTCCCTGTCTGTCATCCCTCCTTTCTCCCTGTTTCTATTGTAAATAAATAAGTAATAACTTTTTTTTAAAAAAAGCTACCTCAACAAGTTATAAAGAGTCAGGCAGTAGCGCAGAAGATTAAGCGCACGTGGAGCAAAGCGCAAGGACTGGCATAAGGAGGCCTGGTTCACTGCAGAGAGTTGCTTCACAGGCTGTGAAGCAGATCTGTAAGTGTCTATCTTTCTCTCCCCCTCTCTTCATTTCTTTCTGTCCTATCTAACAATGATGACATCAATAACAACAACAATAAGAACTACAACAATGAAAAACAAGGGCAACAGGGAAAATAAATAAATTAATTAATTAATTAGAAGAAATATAATTCAGTACCCTAAGAAATTAATGAGTACTTACCTCACACACAAATTTTCTAGGTCTTCTGAAATATTAAAAAAGAGAAAAGAAAAAAGAAACTTGGTAATTAGAGATATAGCAAATGTATGTGATTATACAAATAATTGGTGGACTCAATCAAATCAGTTCAGATGAAAAAAAAAGAACAATCAAAAATGAATTGACTACCTTTAAATTCTTCATTTAAGAGTTAGTTTTACTCCTGTCCTTAAAGCTGAGTCTATTTCCATAGACTCTCTTTACTTTCTCTTTTTTTTTTATACCCACCACCGCGCCCCGCCTCATTCACCAAGTACTTTCTTTTGATAATATTTAGGCAAAAGAAAAGAAAAGGTCACTTTAAGATTCCATGTTAGATTTCAGTCTCTAATTGGAAGAATAGTAGAAGAGAAATGTGTTGTCATGGACATATGATAGTGTCAAAAGAAGAGATAACCAAAGTGTGAGATGGTAAGAGGAGTAAATAATGAGAAGCACTGAAGGACTGACCATTTAAGTCTCCTGACTTTCTGTCCACTTTTGTGTCTCATGAGGTAAACATCACATTATTAGCTCCAGAGTATTGCTTCTTAAAAGGCTGTATTCACATATTATAGGATGCACATTAATATTGCACTTTGTTAAATGCATTGAGTATTTACCTATTGTGCATCAGGAAAGTCAAATGAACTTATTGTTCTAATAAAAGCTGAATTTCTTTAGGCTGAATCACATTTATCGTACACAATAGAGTTTAGTCAGAATATGTGAGCGTTTTAATATACCAGCCATGGCAAATAATTCAAATAACCTTGCTTTAATCTCTGATTACTTATTCCAGGTTTGTATTCTGGAAACATGCCAATATTTGAAACAGAACTACTGAAAACATTTGATTATTGAGGTTATTTGATGCTTTATTAAAATAACACAGATACATTTGTGAGGTCAAAATTTGATATGCATCATGTATTTTGAAGATGCCCTCAAAGTTCTAATAGTACTTTCAAATGTAAGTTCTCAATAAGAAACAATTTCTTTGAAATATTCATCATTGCTAAGCAGCTTTGTAACTGGAATCTACAAACAACTAATAAGGTTTATCCCCAGAGATGATACTAAGAAGGTTTTAGTAATGGTGTAGGCAGCTGTGGAAAACTGTCAACAACTAAATATAATGTCAAGACTATGAGCAATACAAATATATGCAATATTGACCCTACCAAAAGAATATAACTTTAGAAGAGTGCAAAAAGTAAATGTAAAAATATTCAAAAAGGGGACCATTAGTTATTTCATATTTCTACTGTTAAATTGACAGCTGTGTGGACACTTACAATAATAGCTAAAAGTTAAAGAGGGAGGTTGTATTTGTTGTTGTGGAGGTTCTAACATGTCTTTGCTCTTCTCCTTAAGACTCCACAGAAGACTCAAGAGTCAGGATTTTAAGAAATTTGCTGAATTAAAATAAAACAAGAAATAATGTTGTTGGTATTTATTGTCATGGAAATGTATTGGTTTTGGACAGATTTTTTTAAAGCCACTGTAGGAAGAAGTGATAAAACTCAATTAGATGATTCTTTTTTTTTAAATGACTTTGAATAAGTGAGGTTATTTGTATTCTTCATATAGTGTGTTCTGCAGAGAGTACTTGTGTTGCCATTGATCAATGAAAACTTTTCTTGGACTTCTTCACTAACTTCCCTTACCTCATACTTCCTAGAAAGCTTTCATCCTTAAAGTGTATTTGATGCAATAAACTTCCAATTTTTAAGCATAACTATGTACTAAGTGCTTCTATATGCTATTTAGTTATTTTTGAATTGATTTTAATTGAGGAAATGTTTTACAAGACTGTTGTCTCTGGGGTACAATTTCCTATCTCCCCAAAATATGTGCCACCACACCTCACCCACCACCAAAGTGCCCTTTCCCTCTAGCACAGGGCATTAGTGTTTCCTCCTCTACCCCCACCCTACTTTTGTGTTATTTGATTCAGTCCTCACAACTGTTTTACATTTTTCAGAGACAGTTTGAAACTTAGCTAAAATAAGTGTTTGAGGTCACAAAGTCTAGTAAGTAAATGGCAGAACCAGAATTCCAAACTCATTAGTTTAACTTGCTTCTTTCTCAATCTCTGTCTCCCTTTCCCCTCTCCCCTCTTCCTTCTCCCCTCCCCACTCTTCTCTATCTCCCTCTCTCCTCTATCTTCTCATTTCTTTCTTGCCACCACTATTATCATTGGAATTTGTTGCCTGCACCACCCCACCGCACCACTCCCAGTAGCTATAATTTTTTAAATTTCATTTTGATCAAGGGGAAAGAAAGACAGAAAGGAGACACCCGGCTCCACTTCTTATGAAGCTTCCCCTCCTTGCAGGTGGTGACAGGGGCTCCAGCCCAGGTCCTTGGAACATGTACGCTCTATCAGGTGAGCTACCACCTGGCTCCTTGTTTAACACCTTTACCTCTTTGTTTCTTATCCATCTATTGCAGACACTGCATTCAGTGCTGAGTAAATAAATTCCCCTCCCCCTCTCCCTCTCCACCCTTTCTTCCTCTCCCTACTTCTCTTTTCCCTCATGCCAACCTAGCAGGGGAGGGTCACTGCCTTTCCCTGTGTAGCTCACCTAGCAGTAACAGGCTGCCAGTGCCTACCAGAGTGGCTGCTTGCCCTCACATACCAAGTGGCGTCAGCTGAAGCACCTGTTCTCACAGAATGTGCAGGCAGTTTTCTAAACACCAGGATGACTGTTGCTGAAAGCAAGCTCCACACATATATAAAATGTTTTAATTGCTATGATACTAGCAAGTATTTCCCAAGTTTTATGATACTCTCTCAACAGAAGAACAAGGAAGAAATGTTGCACCAGACCAGAACAGAGCAGGAGTATTTCCCATATGCACTGAAAATGTGTTTATGCAGCATGAGTCAGAAATCCCCGGCACCCGAGCGCTGAGCCCCAGATGGAGCTAGTAATAAGACTGCCTTTTTTCTAGTACCCTGTGACCTGCTGCCTGGCCAGTTTCTTATGACAACAGCAGCAGCATCTATGCACGGCTCACCACATTGTGACAGCCCTTCCAGGGTGTCCCTGCCATTTATTAGGACATTAGTGGCCAGCCATCTTCCAGATGCCTGGCCATGACTATCACACAAAGAAAATATTAGCTTTCTTGAATGTTGCTATTATAATTTGAAAAAAATTAGTTTTGCCTTCATGGCCACATCATATTTGGAATCTCTTTTTGATGTTGTTATTAGGTAACGCTCATGGTGTTCATGATAACTGTCACACATTTATCAGGTCCATCATGCGATTCTTAATTTGCTCTATTATGACAAATAGATTTAGACACAAACTTGCAATTACTTATTTTGAGGTTAATAGCAGATTTTTGGGGTTATAATTGGTTCCCAATTATTCAATTTAGAGAAATTATTTCTTACCCAGCTCTAAAATATATTCTAATAAAATCGTGTTTCTTTTTTCATTACTATCACTATGAAATTATGCCACATGAGACATCTGAGCATTGTAATATTCCAAAACATTATTACCAAGCAAAATATCTGTGTATTCTTGCGGGGGGGGGTGTTCTGCCCTTTGCTATTATTGCATTTATTCACCACACTATTATCTGGATTTTGAATCATTCTAGAATATTTTGCTCTGTAGGCACTCTCTTTATAAAGAATATTATATAGTAATTATTCAATTTGTACAATGTTAGCAGTCTTAATAACTTCCTGCAGTTAGCATTTTTAAAATCAAGTGGCAAGAAGATATTTGCAAAGCTTTGCTATAAGTTTTGATTTTTCCTCTTGGATCTCTTTGCTAAGTGTTGCATATATAAAATGATTGAATATTTAAAACCACCTGAGAAATCCTCCCTTTCTAAGCAGATGGATCTACTGTGGGGTCCTTTCTGGTTACAGAGACATTTTATCTTCTTTGGAGGGTTTGCATAGACTAAATTTCCCCTCTTCTACAACTGTATCACCTTACGTGGATTGCTGTACATCTCAGGGAAATATTTATTTATCTCCTCCAGAAATTTTCTTTGCTAAAAGGTCTTAGTAATAGGCAAGTGGAGGCTTCTGGAGTGCCAGTCAACATGTAACTGTAGAAAGTTGTGAGAGATGGAAATTAGAGATGAAGGGCATTCAGAAAGTGGCTAAGGTAGAAATTTTAAGCATGGAGACTAATTCAAATTCTAGGGTCAAGGAGCCCAGATTTGATTCCTGGTTCGGTTACTTCCGGTTGGACTATGGGCAAGTCACTTAACCTATATCAATTTCCTCATCATTCAAATTGCAGTATCTATCTTAGAGAGTTGTTATAAGGATTAAATAAGTAATTTTGTAAAACTCTTAGCACATTAAGTACTTACTAAATGTTAGCTATTATTATCTAGCTCTTGCTCTTATCCAAACTGGAAATTATTTCCACATGGCTCCTTAAAGATGATCATTCAGTCAGTGCTTAAAGCTTTTCCTGTGAAAAGCCATTTTTAATGTTCTCGGGTATCCCTTACACCACCTATTTTTGAGCTATTAGAGGAAGAAGAATTAATATTTTCTTCCTTGAGACTTACATAGTTTTGGTCCAACTCATTAGAACATAAAGTATTGTGTACAGATCTTTTTTTTTCAGAGGTTAATTACTCCAGTTCTTTTTAACTATTTCATGATTAACATTCTTTGAAGTCCTTTACCTTCCTCTGTATCCTAAATTGATAAAAAAGGTATTATATGACCAATGCAACGTGTGTGACTTCTCCTGTGTTATATATATATATATAATATCTTTGTTTAATGTTTCTTGCATTTTTTTCTTTTTCTATATGTCATTGACTTAGAGAAGTGGTGAAAAAAACTTCTGTGCTCTTTTCTGTTAGATGTTTGCATTCACCTAAATTCCTGAAGATTTTTTCATATTAACCATGAAAATGCCCTAAACCATCTTTGACATGATTGGTATTTGACCCATATACAAGACTTTGCATAACTTGAGTTAAGCAGAGTAGCCCTTTGTTGATCTAGCAATGAGAAATGTGTCTATATTGGGAGATGTATTAGAAAGGGCTTATGAGGTTTTTTCTTGGGAATTGCCAAGCTGTTTTACCCAAAGACTGGATGCTCTCTGAGTCTTTATTAAATATTCAAGGGGCCAAGTGCTGGTGTACCTGGTAGAGCATACATGTTTCTATGTATAAGGACTTGGGTTCAAGCCCCTATTATCCACCTGCTGGGGGAAGCTTTGTAGTGAGGCAGTACTGCAGGTGTCTTTCCTTCCCAACTCCTCCCTATCTCCCACTTTCATATCAATTTCTTTCTGTCTTTATCCAATCAATAAATAAAATCACTTAAAAATAAATATTCAAGTATTTAACACTCATTAAATACAACTGTACACCAGGAATTATCATAAACACTTTTTTAAAATTTATTTTTATTTATTTATTTTCCCTTTTGTTGCCCTTTTTTATTGTTGTAGTTATTATTGTTGTTGTTTATATTGTCATTGTTGGATAGGACAGAGAGGAGGGGAAGACAGAGAGGGGGAGAGAAAGACACCTGCAGACCTGCTTCACTGTCTGTGAAGGGACTCCCCTGCAGGTGGGGAGCCAGGGGCTCAAACTGGGATCCTTATGTTGGTCCATGTGCTTTGTGCCACATGCACTCAACCCGCTGCGCTACCGCCCAACTCCCATCATAAACACTTTACGTGTTCCACTTAGCCATATTTTCTAGTATAAATTTTATAATGTAAAAATATATACTATAACTTCTAAAACACTCACCTACCTAGTTAGTAATGGTAAGATAGATAGAAACCAAGTCCTATATTCCTTGTAGACAAGGGAAGATATGTAAATTTGATTTAAAAGCTATGATTATAATACTGAAGAGTATTGTCTGGGGAGTAGCACACCCAAATTTGTGGGTTTGGAAAGATTTCTGTGGATGATCTGTGGAGAGGAGATTTGAAAGTGACTAGAGTGCAGGAGTCAGTCTCATAGCTATTAAAATCTTTAGGTCAGACATGGCTGAGTGGCCAGAAGAACAGCAGAAAAGTGAATAGGTTAAGGTGTTTTCTGGACTTAGTGATATATGGTCCAGGAAAAGTAGAACTCCACAATGATTCTCATGTTTCTAGCTTTTTCCCCAAGCTGACAGTGATGATTAAAAATAAAAATTTATTGGGGCCAGGTGGTGGCGCACCTGGTTGAGTGCACGTTACAGTGCACAAGGACCCGGGTTCAAGACCCCGATCCCTGCAGGGGAGAAGCTTCACAAGAGGTGAAGCAGTGTTGCAGGTGTCGCTCTATCTTTCTCCCTCTATCACCCCCATCCCTCTAAATTTTTGGCTGTCTCTATCCAATAAATAAATAAAGATAATTAAAATTTTAAAAAGGAATACATAACTAAAAAAATAAAAATAAAAAATTATTAAGTATCAATAATTTTTCTCTCTTTAAGGTGTTTTTATTTTCACTTACATGTCTATATACACACAAGACTACTAAGACAGTGTTTCACTATGTTTCTTTTTTTCCAGCTTCAATATCACTATATTGAGGAAATATTGATTTATAGGACTGCTATGGTCACAAGAGTACAATTCCATATTTCCCCCCAAATAGGTCTAAGTACATCTTACCTTCCATCAAACCACTATCATCCTAAATGGACCTAGATCACAACCTGCAATCTAATTTCATGATTATATGCTCAGAAAATATTTAAGTGGGTGACTAAATGAATGGGTGTTAAAGTAAAAAGTATGTTAAAATTAAAGTAAGACACCATTTTACCTCATAGTCCTTAGAAAATTTATATATGATAGTGTTCTTTTAAGGAAATAGAGCATGTGTTAGCCATAATACCTTAATACTTCTTTCTTTGTCTAAGAAAATGCCTTTTCCCATGAGAAAAGTTGGCAGGAAGAAATTTCCATTTGTTCCCTTATGTTTCCAAGTTTTTTTGTCTTCTCTGATATATCTATGGATTAAATCATGGGTGGTACATATGTTTAAACACATCTATTCTGTTGAGAGTATGTTAAAAATGCTTAGGTGGGAAAAGCAGTAGAGTTGGAATGGCATAGCAGAAAATAAAAAGGAGAATTATAGAAGCTTAGCTCTGTTAGGAACCTTAAAGACAATATCTACTAAACTGTTAAAAATGTTTGAGGAAATAAAGGATAAGAGGAGTTCCTTAACCAATCTGAAACCTTTGATCCTTAGTTTAGGTTTCTCTCCACTGTCATGGTTTTGCTTGAAAATACCTTCTAGAACTTTGCCCTTTATGAAAGAAGAAATCAACAAGTTAAGAAGTAACTTCTCAGGTCTGGGTAATGATAAACCCGGTTGAGCTCACACTTATCATCCATCCATGCACATGAATCTGGGTTCAAGCCTCTGGTTCCCACCTTCATAGGGGAAGCTTCACAAGCAGTCAAGCAGTGCTGCAGGTATATCTCTCTTTCTCTCTTCCTCTTTAGTTCCCTCCTGTCTCAATTTCTCTTGCTCTATCAAGTGAAAGGAAGAAATGACTGCCAAGAGCAATGGATTAATTGTGCAGACACCAAGCCCGAGCAATAACTCTGGTGGCACTAAAAAAAAAGAAAGAGGGGAAGGAGTTTCTAGCTTATTGGTGGAAACAATCTGACAAAAAGATATGTTAATGAAAAATTCACATTTGAAGGAACAGTAGGTAAAACTAATGAGAAGTGAAGAAAGTGAGCCTGGAATGTTTACTATAATGAGAATCAGCAGCACAGGGTTAAAATCAACTAAGTCTATGTCGGGACACACCTCAAGGACTTTATAACTCAGGCAATACCCCCACCAAGTTACCTGCCAGAGCTGAAGGACTCTAGGCAATAGGCAGATTATTCATGAAAAAAGAACAGATGGGCTTGATAAACTGGAAATGCAGAGTAAGAGAAAAAAGTGGAGAAAACAATGTATCTTTTTCAATCAAAGGATGTGGGTTGAAAATGAATAAACATACCTCTCTTGGCTCTTCAAGACTGGACTAAACAGTCATATATGCAGTACCATTGCCATGTGGATATTTTGGGAGGTCTGGGCCAGGTGGCTGTAGAGGGTTAGGATGCTTCACCCTTTCCATACAGCAGATACTCTTTAGGAGACTTTTATCCTAGAGCAGCTCCTCTTCTGTTACAGGAGAATCTGTGTTTGTGAATTTAGTGCTTTTGCCAAAGACACCTTTGGACGTGACACACTTCTGATCCCGTAAAGGAACTAGATCAGTGTATGACACATTACAGGGACTTTATTTTAAAATTTTAATATTTGAACTTAAAATTTTTTATGTACTTAGTTGTGGATAGAGACTGAGAGAAATTGAGAAGGAAGAGGGGAGTCGGAAGAGAGATAGAGAGACACCCAAAGTACTGCTCCACTGCTTCCCCCTGCAGGTGGGAACTGGGGGCTTGGACCAGGGTCCTTGCGCAATTGTAGTATGTATGCTCAACCAGGTGTGCCATCGGCCTGCACCTAATTTTCGAACTTTGAAATAAACTTGCGAATCATGTACATAATGCAAATGATGGTACATAGTGAGGACCAGAAAAAAATAACTTACCTGGATAATGCACTGCTTTACCATGTGTGCCACCCAAGTTTGAACCTCCACTACACTGAAAGAAGTTTTGGTGCCAAGCACCTTCCCCCCTCACCCTCCACCTCCCTACTTCTTAACCTCTCTGCCTTGCTCTTTCTTTCTAAAAAATTTCATAAAAAAGGGGTACATAGTCAACATGTGTGTACATAAGTGAACACACCTACCATCTGCTCTGCCCTGTGCCCATTCTAACAGCTAACTCCTGTTCAACTTTGTCATTAATGAGTACTTTTCTTTTTTTTAAATAGTTATTTATTTATTCCCTTTTGTTGCCCTTGTTGCTTTATTGTTGTTGTTATTGATGTCATTATATTAGATAAAACAGAGAAAAATAGAGAGAGGAGGGGAAGACAGAGAGGGGGAGAGAAAGACTGGCAGACCTGCTTCACCGCTTGTGAAGCGACTTCCCTGCTTCACAGCCCTATGGGCAGCCCGGGGCTCGAACCGGGATCTTATGCCGGTCCTTGCACTTCACACCACGTGCACTTAACCTGCTGCGCTACACCCCAACTCCTATGAGTACTTTTCTATATACGTATCTCAATCATTTATTGCATCGCCTACAAAATGGTGCTATGCTACACCCACTGATCTGTGCCTTATTATTTTCATTTGATAAGTCATTGTAAGGATTTTAGAAACACTGGTAATCTAAATCTAAATTTCATCTAGGGACCTTTTTTTTTTAAAGATTTCCTTTTTTTTTTTTTTTGAGTAGAGACAGAGAAACTGAGATCAAAGGAAAGAGAGACACCCACAGCACTGCTTCACTGCTCATAAAGCTTTCCCTCTAGGTTCTTGCACATGATAAAATGTGCACTAAACTAGCTGTACCAACACTTGACACCACCTCCCCCAAGGACTTCTGTCCCTAGTGAAAGTTTGAATACACACATTTGGTTCAAGATTAAGTATGATGGATAAAGGTAATAATGCCAGCATGTTGAACTTTGTGCTTGAGCGTACTGCTAAAATCTAGAGTTAGAACTGTGCGTGCACAGACCCAACTTTCCTAAACTAGTCAATGTGACAATATTGAGTGATTGAGAATCCCTCCCTGGGTTACCGATGCAGACTGGTGCAACTTTAAGGTATACTCTGACTCTAGATCTGCTAACATTTTTTGAGTAGTTAAGCATCTTACCCTTTTCTTGTCAGGGACTGGTAGGTCCCAGGTGTTTGATTCATTGTTATGGATATATGTTATGACAACTTCCTTCAAGAGAAATTGTCTTCAAAGTAACTGACTTTTTTAAATTGTGAAGATTTCACATATTAGGGCTGGGCAGTGACACACTTGGTTTTTTATTTTATTTTATTTTTTTATTAAATTTTTTTTTAATTTTATTTATTTATTTTTTTAGTTTTGAGAGAGATGCAGAGAGAGACACAGAGAAACACCCGAGCACTGCTCAGCTTTGGCTTATGGTGGTGTGGGGGTTGAACCTGGGATTTAGGAGCCTCAGGCATGAGAGTCTGTTTGCATAACCATTATGCTGTCTTCCCCACCAACACACTTGGTTGAGCTTACATATTACCGTGTGCAAGGACCGAGGGTTCAAGCTCCCAGTCCCTGTCTGCAGAGGGAAAAAGCTTTGCAAGTGGTGAAGCAGTGCTGCAGGTGTCTCTCTGTCTCTGTCCCTCTCGATTTCTGGCTGTCTCTATCCAATAAATAAAGATAAAAAAAATTAAAAAGAGAGAAAGAGAGAAACAGAGAAGAGACACCACAGTCCCAGAAGTTGCCCAGTGCTCTAGTACCCCTTATGTAGTGTCAGGACTTGAACCTTACCTATCTACATGGCAAGGTACGTGCCCTATCTGGTGAGCTATCTCTGCAGCCTTATTATTATTATTATTATTATTTTCTATCTATCCTCTTAACCGGTTTTTCTTGGAAAAGGGGGTTGGATACTGTCATCTGTTGGGTTTTTGTGGTTGATTGTCCTTGGTGGGTACTGGTTGAGATTACCATCATTAGGGGATCGGGTGGTAGTGCAGCGGGCTAAGTTCACATGGTGAGAAGCACAAAGGACCGGTGTAAGGATCCTGGTTCCAGCCCCTGGCTACAGGGGGATCGCTTTACAAGCGGTGAATCAGGTCTGCAGGCGTCTATCTTTCTCTCCCTCTCTCTGTCTTCCCTTCCTCTCTCGATTTCTCTCTGTCCTATCCAACAATAATGACAGCAGTAACAACAATAATAGTACCAACAACAATGATAAGCAACAAGGACAACAAAAGGGAAAAAAATAGCCTCCAGGAGCAGTGGATTCATGGTGCAGGCACCAGGCCCCAGCAATAACCCTGGAGGCAAAAAAAAAAAATTACCATCAGTAGTTCATGTCTTTCTGCCTTTGACTTCTTACAGAGAATATAGGGTCAAGCACGAAATTCAACATGCTGGCATTATTGCTTTTATTCCGTCTTACTTAATCTTGAACCAAATGTGTGTATTCAAACTTTCATTAGGGACATAAGTCCCTGGGGGAAGTGGTGTCAAGTGTTGGTGCACTTAGTTTAGTTCACATGTGCAAGAACCTAGGGGCAAGTATCTTCACGAAACCAAAGTTGTGACATCTTCTCTTTAGGCTCAAATATATATGTTCAAGAAAGACAGGTTCAGGATGATGTTTGACATACCATTCCTGTGACAGTTATCATTTCCCTGCACATCTTGATACTTTTGCTTCATTTCTACATACTGGAGCTGTCGGGAAAAAATCATGACATATTTTTCTACACTTTTCTACATAAAAATGCATCAGAATTTTTCGGGCAACCCAATAGTTCTGAACAATGTAGATCATTCCTTTGTGGAACTTTAAATTTGATACAAGTGACATTTTACTGCTTACATATTTATAATTCTCACAAATTTGATTGTTTTGTTTTTGAGACAGTTGCCATGTTTTTGGTACTGACTTATTTACTTTTACATGTGTAGTCCTAGCCCCTTCTATATCTTTTAACAGCCCCAAATTAATTTTTCCATTTTCAAATCGAAGAACATGTAGTTTTTTTTCACTTTTCTATTATAAACAAATCTACAAGGAATAGCTTTGTGTATATCACTTTGTGTCTAAGCATAAATGTAGGGCTGAATCTTCAGATGTACTAGATATTGCCAATTTGCTCTCCAAAGTGCTAATTTACAATCCAACCATCAGGTATAAAATTTCTTATTGCTCAATACCCTTGCCAACACTTGATGTTGCCAGACTTTTTTAATGTTAGCCAATCTGATTAGTGTGAAATGGTAGTTCATTATGGCTTTAATTTGTATTTACTTGATTTCTGATGAGGTAGAGAATTTTTTTAGGTGTTCATTGAATTTTTATGGTTCATATTGTTTTGAATTATGTGGCCATATCTCTTTTATTGTCTATTTGGAAGATTCATTTTATCTCATCGATTTGTAGTCTTATGTAGACAATCTGAATGTTAATATTTTGTTAGTAGGATGCTTTGCAAATGTCTTCCCCAAATGTGTGATTTGACTTTACTTTCTTACATCTTCCTGAACAAGTTTCTTATTTTAGTAAATCTGAATTTTATATCTTGGCTTTTTTTTCATTCAGGTTTACCTTTTAGATGTTTTTCCTATTTATAATATATGAAGGTCATTCTCTTTAAAATGTTCCACTGTTTTTTATTCTATTATATGTTGATCTGTTATGCACCTAAATACAATTTTAGACAGTTCGCTTAACTATTAATTTAGTATTTTACCTTTTAATCTATGATTTTAATTTATTAAATAAAAAATACAGTCTGAATTATGTAGAATTTCCACCAAGCAAAAGTAATTGTTTTCAAAATGACTACCATTACTCAAATATTTTTGAAAATTTTCTTTTTTTTTAAATTACAGTCATATGATGCTATAAATTATTTAAATCTATCATCATTTTCCTTTATGGACAGACTTAACTTTTGGAAAGTATTGAAATTTCTGTACAATAAGCTTGGTAATGAAGCTAGAATGTAGGTTTTATTTCACTTAAAATGGTAACTGCAGACTGTTAAGACTGCTCTTTTTGCATTAATATAAAAAAATTCTGTTATCTTAGGCAGAAATCTCTCAGGAATATATCAAGGAGAAATTTCCAAACTGTTTTGAAATAACAATAATCTTAATATAAATAAGGGCATAAAAATCACTGGTATTTTAAGCTAGTTCTTCATGGCCTTACAAGGTGATAAAATTTGTAGATTGAATGAAATACCAAGGAATAAAAGCAAAATATAGAAGTATATAAAATACTCAGAAATAAAGATGTGTCAGGAGGGCCTGATTGTTGAGAGTAGTCAACAAAGTCTATATGGTAAAGATAATATTAAAACAGAACTTGAGAGGATAAACAAATTCTTCAGATGAATGAATATGTAGCGCACACAAGCATAGGGGTTTATTTAGCATGATCAGAAGTATTACATTTAGCAACCATAGTATGGTATTTCACCATCAAATGACACTTTGTCATAGCTAACTGATCAGTGGAGTAGAGGATAGATGAAAGTGTGGGTACTGGTGACATGAAGATTAACTAGATTGATGATAGTGGATTGGATTAAAAACATGATGAGTTTTCAAACTGGACTTTTGAAGGAAGAATGCAGAAAGAAGGAATGACTGATGGAAGGTTTTGTATATATACTTGGCAATGTTAGTAGTATTAAGGAATGAATGGGATCAGTGCTGGTTGTGAGACAGAAGTGACTGTGAGACCTGCTGTGAGAAACCTAGAATGCCCATAAAGACCTTTCTACATTTGCTTGGAATTTCAAAAGAGGACAAAGTTTTGAGTTTTCCTTCTGAGCCCACATATGAATTGAGTGAATGTGGTAGCTAATAAGGGTATATGTTCAAGTTAGGTACCCCAAGGACAGTCATGGGAGCTCAGACAATTTACTAGTGTTGCTTCTAATAGACTTTTGTCTAATAGACTTCCTATGCCAAGAAATAGAAACTCCACACCATAATATCAGTGCATAGTAGACTTTCCAAGAACAGTGATCATCATGACATATCTTTGCTTTGGCAGCAGATGTTTTCACATATAGTTGCAACCTTTAGCCAGTTGTTAACCAATCGTGTGGACCTTTAAGGACAGGTAGTTCAAGAACATAATTTTCAGTTATGACAGTCTTTGAATGAAGTCCACAAAGTCTGTCTTCCTCTTGCCTAACAGTTGAAACAATTTAGCTGTGTTCTGCCATTTGTGCTTTGCGGGGAGAGGAGAAGTAACATCCTGAATTAGGTTCCTCTTGAAGTCTTTAGTCCTCTTAACACTGAAATGTTAATATGTTCTTATCTTTTGAAATGTGAGTGCTAACTTGAAGACAACAGAGAGTTTCTCTTTCTTTTTTTTTAAAAAATATTTATTTATTCCTTGTGTTGCCCCATTGTTTTATTGTTATAGTCATTATTGTTGTTGTTACTAATGTTGTCATTGTTTGATAGGACAGAGAGAAATGGAGAGAGAAGGGGAGAGATAGACACCTGCAGACCTGCTTCACTGCTTGTGAAGTGACTCCCCTGCAGGTGGGGAGTGGGGGGCTCCAACTGGGATTCTTCTGCCGGTCCTTGGGCTTTGCACCACCTGCGCTTAACCTGCTGCGCTACTGCCAGACTCCCGAGTTTCTCTTTCTATATCTCTAACATGAGATCAGGAATATATCCATCCTCAGCCACCAAGTCTTGTGTTAATGGAACTAAAACTCTCTGGGGAACTATTCCAAACCTATTTAATGTTCTGAAGCACTAAAGTTTGCATTAGGACTTTTTACATTAGCTGAGGTATCTATAAAAAAAAGTGCTTGCAGCCAGGTCTCTAGTGGTTTCATATCTGAGGAAACTGTGGAGCATCCATCTTTCTACCCAAGAGCTCAAATAACTTTCACTACAACAGAGAGCTCCATTATATACTTGAGCTTAGAGTGCTCTGCATTTTTTTTTTTTTTTGGTGGCAGAGTTAAGCCATGGCTCTGTAGAATAGTGTAAAAAGATAATAGATTTTTACATGTTGACATCAAAGATGCATTGATAAAGAATCACTGAATTTTAAGAAAAGCAAGTTTTTAAAACGAGTGATTGATTTTTGTTAACCGTTTTAAAATTTTGACTTTTTATGTTGTTTCATCATATAGTGCTATAACTTAGGACTTCTGTATTCTGGTTTTTATGTTGTTTCATCATATAGTGCTATAACTTTGCATTTCTGTTTTCTGGTATGCATCTTGCCAGCAAGTCCTTTTGTTTAGCATGTAACCAAAACAACAATTAGTCTTTAGTTTCTTTTTTTTTAATTATATTTTGTTTAAGAACGACATTGTTTAGAATCAGATCTTAGACAGAAAGAACCTTAATCGGTGGTTATACTTTGCTGCTTGAATGTCCAGTGTTTGATAAGAGTACATATTTTAGCTTCAAAGATTAGTCATTAGTAGTCTAGGATCTGTGGTCTGTCTAGACTGCATATTTAAATCATCTAGGGAACTTTTGGGGCTGGTCAGTTAGCTCATCTGAAAAGGTCCCTGGTCTGCCATGCACATAGCCTAGGTTCAAGTCAAACCCCCACCACACTGGAGGAAGGTTTGATGCTGTGATGTCTTTCTTTCTCTTTTTCTGTCTCTGTCTATGTCTATGTCTCTCCATTTATCTTTCTCTTCCTACCTGAAAATGTCACCTCAGCATAGATGAAGCCCGTGTGATGACAATAAATACATAACTATTCCCTAATGATTTAGCCAAGTTTAAGAACCTGTCTTAAAAATTTAATTCCCTTCCTACTTTAAAACCCTTAGTCCACAAGAAACAGTCCATTCCTTTCTAGAATAGAAATCTTTTATAAAATCTCATTCTAGACAGCTGTATACACCATCAACTATTCCATATTTTCAAACTGTTGGCCTTGCCCCCATCTCCATCTGTTGGCAAATGTTGTGGAGAAGCTGCCTCATCCTTGTCCACTAAAGTCTCTCAGGTTTGTTTGTTTTTGTTTTTTTGCCTCAAGGGTTATTGCTGGGGCTCGGTGCCTGTACTCCAAATCCACTCCTCTTGGAGTTCATCTTTTTTTCATTGTTATTGTTGCTGTTGGATAGGACAGAGAGAAATTGAGAGGGAGGGAAGACAGGGGGAGAGAAAGATAGACACCTGCAGACCTGTTTCGCTACTTGTGAAATGACCCTCTCTGCAGGAGGGGAGCCAGGAGCTTGAACCAGTCCCTGTGCTTCGTACTATGTGTGTTACCACCTGGCCCCCTATCAGGTTTTTTTTTCTTTCTTTCTTTCCAGGTTTTCTCTGCTTCTTGCAAGGGCTGTTCTCTCCTCTCTACCCAGGGATCCTTATCATTTTTCATTTGCTCAATTATCATATTTATTACTATTTGTCTATATGTCTTTCTCCTTCCTAAAACACTGAGTTAGTTGAGGGTTGGTTGCAGAACCTCACTATGCTTTGTATCATTGTATAGTGCCTAAGACATAGTGAGTATTCCATACATGAATGAAATTTACTATAAACTACATTGTATGGGAAGCAATAATGTTTATTCTAGAATCGGATGTCTGGGTTCAAATGACAGCTGTACCATTTACTTGCTTTGTAATCTTTAAAAAGTTAGTTAATGTTTTAAAGCCTCAATTTCGTTTTCCACTAAGTAGGAACATTGCTATTCTCTACTTAACTGGCTTATGAGAATTAGTGGGTTCACTGCCAAGTGACTAGTATAGTAGCTAACCTATATTAAACATTAAATGAATTGTTCACTGTGGGGGTCGGGCGGTAGCACAGCGGGTTGGGCGCACATGACGCAGGGCGCAAGGACCAGCATAAGGATCCCGGTTGGAGCCCCCGGCTCCCAACCTTCAGGGGAGTCGCTTCACGGGTGGTGAAGCAGGTCTGCAAGTGTCTTTCTCTCCCCCTCTGTCCTCCCCTCCTCTTTCCATTTCTCTCTGTCCTCTCCAACAATGAATGACATCAACAACAATAATGACCACAACAAGGCTACAACAACAAGGGCAACAAAAGGGGAAAAAATTGGCCTCCAGGAGCAGTGGATTCATGGTGCAGTCACTGAGCCTCAGCAATAACCCTGGAGGCAAAAAAAAAAAAATGTTCACTGCATCAGCTTGGTTCAGGTCTATAGAGCCCTCTTGCCCCACTACTCAAGGATCTTATTTGCACACTTTGAGAAAGGAATATATAGAATTATATGAAGCAGTTGCTAGAAGATTTAGGAAGACAAAACAGGATCCTGGAGTTTTAAGGGATATCCTATTATAAAAGTATTTGAGATTATACATGAACATAATTACTATATATAATTCACATGATTGGAAATAGGAAATACTGGAAGCAGGGTGATACCATCCTGCTCCCACCTCCCACCCACCCCCAACCCCAATCAACGCCATACTAAATATCTACCAAGGGTGGAGGAAGGCTCTGAATTTACTACTATAAAGCAACCTGAAACAAAACTTTTTAAAAATATATTTTTAAATTTTTTAATAATTATCTATTTTCCCTTTTGTTGTCCTTATTGTTTTTTTATTGTTGTTGTAGTTATTGCTGTTGTTATTGATGTTGTCATTGTTAGATAGGACAGAGAGAAATGGAGAGGGGAGGGGAAGACAGGGGGAGAGAGAAAGATACACACCTGCAAACATGCTTTACCACTTGTGAAGCGACTCCCCTGCAGGTGGGGAGCCGGGGAGTTGAAAAGGAATCCATATACCAGTCCTTGTGCTTCCCACCATGTGCGCTTAACCCACTGTGCTACCACCCGACTCCCGAAACAAAACATTTTTTAAAATATTTTATTTATTTATTAATGAGAAATATAGGAGGATAGAGAAAAAGAACCAGACATCACTCTGGTACATGTGTTGCCAGGGATTGAACTCAGGACCTCATGCCTGAGAGTGTAGTATTTTAGCCACTGCACCACCTTCCGGACCATGAAACAAAACATTTTATACACACAAACATTTTACTGCAATGGTCACCCACTCACAGGCATTCCTGAAGACAAATAATTATTTTTTCATCTTAGTCATAATCTGTACATACTCTGTTATTAGCTTGAAGAGGAAAGAAGCTGAGAAAGGGAGCAAGAACCAGATCATTTATTTTTTCTGTCTCATGTTGCTTTCCCTAGAATCACTGGAATTATCAAAGTTCCATATGTATAAAACCACCACCTGGTGGTCCAGGAAGTGGCACAGTGGATAAAGCATCAGACTCTCAAGCATGAGGTCCTGAGTTCAATCCCTGGCAGCACATGTGCCAGAGTGATGACTGGTTCTCTCTCTCTCTCCTTCTATCTTTCTCATGAATAAATTAAAAAAAAAAAAAGCCACCAACTGATGAGTGGGTTCACTATGTGAACCAGTAGCTATAAACATCCTTACTGTGTTTTACCTATATTTTACTTGTACATAAGGAAAAATGTCATATCCTCTAGTACGTTACCTGGAATATTCACTATAGTTTATCACTAAGCTGATATTGATTATCTTATGGTTGGTGGTGACTACCCATGCTTCCTTTATCAACAGGAGAAAGTTCTTACTTCTAGAGCATTCTGGAAAAAATGTTGGAAAAATGCATTAAAATTCATGCTAAATCCTGTTGGATTGAGATTTAAATAAAAATACTATCTTGATATTTGAACTTGAAGATTTTAGTATTATAGTAGAAATATATGTACTATCAATGAGATAGGATGTGTAAATAGTTGAAATTATATTCATCTGGCTTTAAAATATGTCTTTTTCCTATTCAATTCCTACAAATATTTCAAAAATTTGCAGAAGACACAGTGATCAAAGGATAAAGAAGGGCTACTATTATTCAGGTATAAAAGTACAACATACAGCTGTTTTCTACAAGATATGTTTATGATAATGTAACATATGTAGAGCATATGGAGAAAACCAGGTTGGAAACTCTCTGGAGATTACACTAATAATATATTACCACTAAGCAGATGTAAATTGTAGTGTCTTAGTCACCTACTCATTATCTCTCTTGATATTAAAGGAGCTTTTCAATAGCTAAAATTGAAGTTTTTTTTAAAGTTAACATTTACTTAGGTACATTTACATACTATATTTTTATTTTTGTCCTTAATATTCAAAGATAATGCCACTAGTTCTGACTACCGTTCTTGAAGATTGATGTAGCTAAAAGATAAATAAGTGATTGTTAACCCCTTTCACCCTAAAGTGATAGAAACTAGTGACTTTGATGCCAAGAATCATGTTTTCCCACACAATTTTTCTCAGTATGAGCCATCCCATTTCTTGATTACAGATAACCAGATTCATTTCAGCTTCTCTGTTTTCCCAGGATTTTTTTTCAACAGCTTGGCTATATCATTTTGAATGGTACTTCACTGGGTTCTTTATAAAGATTTTCTAACACTCATCCGGCTTACGTTAATCCCATTTCAGGTCACCATAAAGCAGTTGTTTTCATGTCTAATCGGCAGGCTTGCATAATCCACAAGAAACCTGTTGTCAAGTGCACGTCTTCAAACCAGTAAATTTTACTGCAGCTTGGGATTGTATTATTTGTGCTCTGCTCTCATTGTTTACTATTAGCTAATGTATTACTCACAAGTAATACTGATGAAATTGTGCAGATCTAATCAGATGTGATCAGTTCAGATCACTGGCTATCTACTAGAAGGTTGGACATTCGTCACTTTGATCTTGACCTTGTTGTTATAGTGAGTGCACACCCTGTCTGCCTGACTCAAAGGTCATGCTAGCCTTCTTGATTTGATTTTCTACCCTGTCAGTCACCACACCATTAGGCAGAGTGCTGCCAGTGACCCCTGTAATTTCAATATTGCCAGTGAGCAGTGTGTGGGGTTCTGCTGATGGGGGCAAGTACTTGCTTTCATATTCTAACTCATATATATTATATACTCATATATATTATATACTATATAATATATAATCACCTGCCATTTGCCCAGAAATATACAAGGTGCCACAGAATAGAAAGAAATGCAGGCATTGTTTCTACCTTCAAGGAGTTTATACTATTTTTGCATGATGATAAAAGTTCATCTGATGATTAGGAGAGACAGACAGGTGGCTGTTGGAGGTCAGACTTAACTTTTTGACATTTTGGTCTTTGGACTTATTCAGCAAAGAGATCTATAACCATGAACTGTCTTTCTGTATAAACATTTTGAAAACTCCCATGTCAGTGGACAGCAGCAGCCCTTGAACAAGTGTCTCACAGGTTTTTAATGATATTCAGAGCTGTTGAGTAGAGTTTCCCAGAAGACAAAAATCACAGTCTAGCATTGGCTTCTGAGCCCTTTATTCTACTCTCCGAGAATCCCTATACACAGTAGAGTAAGATAGTACTAATTTGCTTCTCTACATTACCAACTGGTGACTGAGCATCTCTGCCTTTTTGTATATAGATGATTGTCAGATGGTTTACATGCATTGTATATTAAATTTTTATCACTAAATCAGTTCAGGCCCACTAAGCTTTATAAACGAGAATATTGAATTTTTGCATAATTAGTTAGGCTTACGTGTTACCCAAATTCTATTAAGATTTTTTTTTTTTTTTGGTAATTTAAGAGACCGTCTCATATGCAAACCATTGACTATATGCACTTTCTCAGAAATTTTTTCTAATCATAATATTTTCAGCTATTACATGTATAGTATGGTTTCATAAGTTACTTTTTTTTTTTTTAATCAGCTAGCCTGCTTCCTCTAATCAAAGCAGAGGTGTTAAAGACATGTGGTGAGTAAAGCTGATCCGGCTTGTTTCTATTGTAATTTATAAACTAGAGAATTTGCTATTGCAAATATTTGGGAAAGTGGTCTTATCACTCCCTTTGTAATTACACTTGAGACTTATTCATCCAACGTTAGGGTAAAAATCAATATAAACAGAAATGGAGACTGATTATATGTCCCCTAGAAATATTTTCAGAAAATTCCACGGGCAGATCACTGTGCTGTGAAAATAATGGGCTGCTTAGCACATCTCCAGTCTTCACCTACATAGGGGCCTTTGTGTCACACATCAGTCATCTTTCTAATGTAGAGTCATCAATAGTTTTGAATTCAAGAAAAGTAGTACAAAAGAATACTTGTTAGATCTGCCAAGGTAGAAGGTGGTGCAAGGGGAGGAGGAATAGTTAGCCAGAAGGCAAAAGAATAGCAGCAGCAAGCTTAAGAAGATTCTTAGCCTCTGGGAATCATTTTAGAAAAAATAAATACCAAGTTAAGTGACTTACAAGCTTTTTAATTTTTTTTGACTCGTTTCAACAATAAGTTGAGTGCTATTGCCACACAAAATAAATAAATCTTAGGAAATGATTTTGACTTTTTTCAACCATTAACAATTTGAATGGATTTGAGCATAAAATAGTCATGTAAACATTTACACTACCGGATACTTTAATTATAAAATTATAAATTACTGGATTATAAAATAAAAGACTATAAAATTATAAAAGATGATAAAATATTGGATGTGAAAAATAAAATTCATATATATACATATATGTGTGTAAATATAGAGCTAATAGATAAATAATATTCCTCTTTTACACTGTCTCTTTTATTGATGGTACTCTGGGCCAATTTTTTTCATATAAAGAGAAAAAAAAAAAAGAGAGGTCCCAGCTTCACAGTTTCCACCAGTGCCATGGGCTTATTTGCTCTAACTCAGGCCACATGCATGTAAAACAGGTGTCTTCCCAGGTGAGCAACATTGGGCCCTGTGTTCCTCTTGCTATAGAGGTGTGTCTCTTATTTTAAATTCATGTTGAGAATAAAAATGATTGTTTTGTTACTTTATTTTTTTCTGGAGAAAGTACAAGTGTGTTGTATATATTTGCTGTAATATTAAACAAGACAATTGCTGAGAACAGAAGGGGAAACACAGAGCAGAACTTGGATTTGGTTTGGTGTACTCCATCAAAGCAAAGATTTCTGGGGAAGGAGGGTGTGGAGGGAGAGAGGCTTTCAGGTCCTGATGCCTAATGATGGAAAAGGACCTGAGTTAGAGGTGAGAGTGTTTTGCAGATACCTGTCATGATGAGATGAGAAATTATACCCATGTCTCAACAGCTGTACTATAAACTATTAAGCTCCCAAGAAAAGAAAAGAAAAAAAAAAGATAGCTTTCAAATCAATTGTTTTTCCAGGATATTGCTTTTTATTTCCTTCACATTAGATAAAGAGGGAAGCAAGGACACCAGTCTGGTACATGCAACACCAGAGCTCAAACCAGGATCCCCAAGCATGTGAGTTCTTAGCATTGCAAGTTGAGCTCCCTGGTTGCTCAAATCAATCCTTAAGAGTCCCTGATTACTCAAGACTGCTATTCACACATAACAACCATAGACCCCAATCTAGGCACATTTTATACCTTCTGTAAATAAACGGGCACTGAAATAATATATAAAAGACCAGTTTTTATTAGAACAGAAAACTTCCTATAACCTTTAAAAAGATAATCACAAGAGTCCAGCGGTAGCGCAGCGGGTTAAGCGCACGTGGTGCAAATCCCAAGGACCTGTGTAAGGATCCCGGTTCAAGCCCCCCCGTGCTCCCCACCTGTAGGGGGGTCATTTCACAAGTGGTGAAGCAGGTCTGTAGGTGTCTGTCTTTCTCTTCCCCTCTCTGTCTTCCCCTCCTCTCTCCATTTCTCTCTGTCCTATCCAACAACGATAACATCAATAACTAACTACAACAATGAAAAACAACAAGGGCAACAAAAAGGAAAATAAATAAATAAAAAGAAAGCAATAAAAAAAGATAATCACTTAGATTTTAGGCACTGCTTCAGAGATAATTTGGGTTTATTTTCTCTTCTGTTCTTTGTAGTTAGTTTCCTTTAAAAATTACCTTAGTTTTTAAATTGAAATAAATCATGCTTAATTTGAATTAATTTAGATTGTATCTATTTCATTTCATTCTAAAGGAGAAAAGTTATGTTTTTTTTTTTTTGTTCATTTGTTTTGTTTTCGTGTCCAGAGTTATTGTTGGGGCTTGGTGCCTCTGCTAGGAATCCACTGCTCCTGGAGGCCATTTTTCCCATTTTTGTTGCCTTTGTTGTTGTTGTTATTGTTACCATTGCTTTACCCTTCTAATCTTATAATCTTGTAAACCATTATTAAATTACTAATTAGAAAAAGAAAATAAAACCAGTAAAGGGAATGCATAAAATTGGGTAGTGAAGCATGGTTTTCTATTATTCATATTAGTTTAGCCTACTGCTAAGCACATGTGTCATTAAAATACTAATTTTTTATTAGTACTTAGTATTAGTATATATTTGTAGGACCTTTCAAATGTAAACATCACTTAAATGTTCTTTTTAATTTTTATGTTTTATTTATTTATTATTGTATAGAGACAGAGAGAAATTGAGAGGGGGAGATAGGGAGAGAGACAGAGAGACACCTGCAGCCCTGCTTCACAATTTGTGAAGCATTCCCCCTGCAGGTAGGTAGGGGACAGGGGCTCGAACTCAAGTCCTTAAGCACTGTAATGTGTGAGCTTAACCAGGTGTGCCACCGCCTGGCCCCCACTTAAATGTTCTAAAAAAAAAGAAAAGAAAACTAGTACCTGTTCACATTATTCAAAATACATACTGAGAATATTCCATTCCATGTTACATAAAGTCAACTTTTTTTTCTTTTCTGTTCATTATTAATGCTTCACCACTCGGGTTATCTTTTTCAGACAGAAAGAAGGAGAAAGTAAAAAAAACTCCACAATACCTGAGCTTCCTTCATAGTAATGGGGATCAATATCATAGCTGTGTGAGGTCCATGGCAGAACAGTCACACTATCCAGGCAAGCTATTTTGCAGAACTTTAGAACAGACTTTTAAATTCTGATTTATTATTTATTGAAAATTTATTAATGCCTACAAGATTTTTTAAGGTGATAGAAGGCAATTCTCCAAAAGAGAAAGAATAGGTATCTTTGCAAAAAAATATATTTCTGTTTGCATCAATTTCCAGATTACCTGTAGAACTTGCTAAAATGTGAACCCCAGACCTACTAAATCATAATCTGCCTGTGGGACTGGGGAATCTGCACCTTGAGGTAAATTATCCAGTGACTCTTGAGGCTCATTAATTTGAGAGGCACCTTGTACGAAGAAGACAGACAGACAGATACATACAATGATAATGATTCTAGTAGAATTCACATTGATAAATACTTTATTTAAATTTTTGTTTCTAATAAATTAAAAATATGAAGATGTAGCCTCTCATATGGAGTGAGCACTTGGATAAATATTTATCTAGAATTTCATGCCTTAGGTGCCTTTAAATTTTTTACAGATATTAATTAAACATGTTGTTCTGGAGAGGCTGTCTGTTTTGAACTAGAAATGTCAGGATGATATCATGCTTGCAAGAAGTAGGAGTAAATCTGTCATACAATAAAATAGAAATATACCTGTTTAAATTACTCAAGAAATATCTCTTTAACATGAATGTCTCAGAAATGCTAAAGAGGCCTTGGCTTCTTTACATTTCATAGCAAAAGCAGTATCAAGTGGCTTTTCTTGAGGCCAGCACTGCTGCATAGTCTGTTTAGATGTGCAACTGGAAATCTCAGAAGTATCCAGCACTTGGGTTTTAGTGTTCTGCTCATCTCAGCCAAAAATGGTAGTTCATAAAGACTGTCCACAAAGACTGTCTACATAGCCCTAAGGAAAAATATTCTTATTTACTTTCTATTCAGCACTAAAAAATGATAAATAGAGCTCAGTTCCAAAAAGATGCTTGAACAATCAATAGAAAATGTCGGTGAAAAATATTGACAAACTAGTATAAGTAAAACTTAAAAAAAATAGAATATCGCTTTTCAGTAGTTATTAATAAGGTGTCAATTCTTGTAGTCAGTCACCTCCCATAGCTATGAATATACTAGCAGTTTGTAACTTATGTCATAATTAGTGTAAATAGGTAACATTGAAATTAAATATAAAAACTTTAGCATGCTGCCAAGCCTCCCGTCCACCTCACTTCTTCCTTTTGTGTTTATTCACTTACTGAATGACACTGCCAGGTATTCTCCTAGGCACTTAGGAACCTAGAATAAATAGGAATGATAACTTCTAACACTTCAGATTTGTACACTCATTGTAGAATAGTCTGTAAATACATGAACAAGCCAATAAATGCAAGTCAATAAAAATAATTTCTGCAGGAATTTGGAAGATTCTCTGACAAAAAATAATAGGGTGGAGCCCAACTTTAAGTACACTTTGCAAAGAAGGCTATTCTTATTAGGAGGCATCTAAACCCTGTCCTGAAAAATGAGAAAGAGTAGTTTAAAAAAAAGAATTGGATAAAGAAACCAAAGAGATAACATCCATGCAGGCCCTGCCCCACAAAGGGAGAGTTCGGTAGTTGAGGAAACTAACAATCCAATAAAACTTTCATGATGGAGAATGCACAAGAAATCAGAGAGATGGTTTGTGCTATGTGGACAATGGTTATGCAGTTTGCCTTTTCTTCTGAATGCTGTGGGAAGTCCAGTGACAAATTGCAGAGATATGTGACAGGAAATATTGTTTAAACATTACTTTGACCACTGTGTAACAAATATCTAGGGAGGGATGGGGTATGGAGGGAGATGACCAGTTAGGGGACTATTGCCCTGGTCCAAGGAGAAATGATAGTAGCCATGGAGATGGAAAAAAGTGAAGGCTTTTTTCTACTTTTCTATTTTTATTTTATTGCCAGGAAAATTATCTCTAGGGCTTGGTGCTTATATGACAAAAATCTACTGATTCTGGCAGCCATTTTTTTTCATTTTTTATTATATAGGACAGATAGAAATTCAGAGGGGAGGGGAAGATAGAGAAGGAGAGAAAAAGAGACCCCTGTAAACCTGCTTCACTGTCTGCGAAGTTCCCCATCTGCAAGTGGGAAGAGGGGGTTCAAACCCAGGTCCTCACATGTGGTAATATGTGTGCTCAGGTAGAATAAGCAGGTTTTGCTGATAGATTGGATTTCCTTCTGGAATTTGTATGATGTTAGGAACACTTATTTTCAGGAATAATATTTATCTCCAGACTTTATGAGTGTTGAAATATATTTAAAAATAAATGTATGAATATTACATATAAGGTATATGTATATGCAGACTTTATGAGTACAGAAATGTAAGGAAATAGGAAATAAAGAAGTTCTCAAAGGGCTTAGTGGTGGTGCACCTGGTTTAGCATACAAGTTACAGTGCACAAGGTCTTGGTTTCAAAACCCCAGTCCCCACCTGCAGGGGGAAATCTTTGCAAGTGGTGAAGCAGAGCTGCAGGTTTCTCTTGCTCTCTCTCTCTTTCTCTCTCTCTCTCTCTCTCTCTCCCTCCCTCTCTCTCTCTCTCTCCCTCCTTCCCTACCTCTCTCTCTCTTCCCACCCCCTCTTCCTCTTGATTTCTGTTTGTCTCTATCCAATAAATAAAAATAATAATAATTTTAAAAGTTCTCAACCGATAACTGCCATTTCTGTTCAATCCCAGACTTTGTCTTCGAGTCAGTTATCATAGAAACATTGTACCTTTGTATATGTAGATTGGTGAGAATATGGAGCAAGAGCAAGTCACTCTCCTACAGCTTTTCTCTTTTGATTCCTCCCACAAAGATCTGTAAGCATTATGGGTTATTGTAATTACGTCAGCAAATGTTTCTTGGAACTATTATGTTTCTTAGGTATCTGATTCCAACTCCTCTTTTTGCCTCTTACACCATGTTCACATTTTCAATAAATCAACTTTTTAAATTGAGAGGAAAACTCCAAGAAAATCTGCTGAAGCATTTGGAAATTCTAAAAATCAAATATATATATATATTTAAAATATCTTCATTTTTACTAACCTATACTTACTATAGACCCTACCACAGCTAAACATTGTTTTTACAATAATTTAATATGTTTTCCCACTAAGTAGAACTAAAAGTAATTTTTGGGCATTTAGGTTAATTTATCAGATTTAATAAAACCAAACAAATGTGGCTCATTTTAAGTAATGAGACTAGAGTAGGGAAAGAAGCATCAGAAAAAATCGGAAGCGACAGACTAATTAGATTTAGGCTTTCAAAAGCACTTGGCTCTGTATCTTTCACCCCACCCTAGAGGAAATAAAAGGACAAGCTATTTGAAGATGAATTCTTCTCTGAAGACTTTTCCCTTTGTGTCCCTGTAGTAGTCTCTACAATTTTCACTTTTAACAGGGAGTTTCTTTTCAACACCAACATGGCAAGTTCCTTTGAGGAAGAGAAAGATACCACCTTCCATTGCCTTGTGCTATTTCCCCTCTACCAAACTATGTAAAGAAAGGTAAATATTAAAATGGCAATGTATAAGATAAAGAGATTTGGATTATTCACTCCTGCACAAGGAGAGTCTTTCCTCCCCACCCCCACCCCAAAGTCATTGTACATCTGCAGGGGATGGGGGAGTGAGGGGGATTACTTAGGCAAAGATTTCTTATTCCAGGGAGGAAATTAAGAAATATATAACTTCTGTTTTAAGAACAAATGAAGTTTTTTTGAAAATGGCTGCACTTGCAGTGATGTTGGTATCTTTGGGAGACTCACAACTAAATAACAGATAATCAAGCCTGACTTGGAAGAGTAGCAATGTAGACTTTTTTGCTCTTATAGTAATGATTTGGTAAGTATTAATATTGTGTTAAAACTGCTGCTTCTTTCTCTATAGACTTTGTCTTTACCATAAAACAAAGATTTTGAGTAAGTGTTCTGTGAACTCAGTATGCAAACTGTATTCCTTTCTTAAATAAAAGCATGGGAGATCATTTAGAAGCTGTATGAATTCAGCTTCTTTTTGTAAAATTAAAACATAATAGTACTTCCAAGTGCAATATAGCCTCTTCAAAAGGAATATCTAGTGAATATTTGGAGAAGGTCATCCTTGCTGACTTTTTTTAAAAAAAAAAAATCAAAGTAGCTTTTTGTCTCAAGAACAAATCCTAGAGCCAAACTCTCTTAAGTAAATAAAGGTTTAAAAGAATAAATGTTTCACAAGTATGGGTGTGATGGATTGCTACTATATATTCATTTTTTTTCCTACAAAGCTAGTCAAAAAGGCTTTTTTTCCCCAGCTGCCTCTTTAATCTTAGTGAAAAGCCTTCCTTAGAGCTTGAGTAGCCCCCATAGGAACCCTATTTTTCTCTTTATGCGTGTCTACATGCTGCTTCTCTTTGCCAGATCTCAAGACATACCCATATACTCAGGAAACAATTGCAGATTCCCGTATTAATTATTATTGAGAATTTCCTTTGTCGTCGTTAGAGGAACTTTTTACAAGCCTTTTTTTTTTCCTTCTTGCAGAGTAACCTTAATATTATAAAAGCTCTCTAGATAGATGGAAAGACACTAATCATTTTACAATATAATTTGCCATCCTTAAAATATTTGGATAGTTAATATCTAAATGCTAAATGAGGTCAGCCAGAAGGACAGGCGAATTTAAAAGAGTAATTTCTTATAAGATATATATATATATATATATATATATATATATATATATATATATACATATATATATATTTCATATATATATGAAAGCCATGTGAAGTCTCCTCCATTCATATTCCTTAACTTCTTGGAATTCACGTAGATTATTAGTCAGCATGTGGCAACAAAAAGTGTTGGGTATAAGGGGGTTGGTTGGTAGGGCAGCGGGTTAAGCACACGTGGTGCGAAGCTCAAGGACCAATGTAAGGATACAGATTCAAGCCCCCGGTTCACCACCTGCAGGGGGTTCGCTTCACAAGTGGTGAAGCAGTTCTACAGGTGTCTATCTTTCTCTCTCCCTCTCTGTCTTCCCCCTCCTCTCTCCATTTCTCTCTGTCCGATCCAACAACAACATCATCAATGACAATAGTAATAACCACAACAATGATAAAAACAACAAGGGCAACAAAAGGAAAAAAATACTAAAATCTGTGATCTAGAAGGCATTACAGTGGATGAGGAACTGAACTCTTAATCTTAAAGTCCTGAATTCATTCAGACTTTGCATGATGTGCCAGAGTGATGCTCTGGTTTTCTCTCTCTCATCTGTTTTCTTGTTAATCAACAAATAAATCATTTAAAAAATAATGTCTGTCCTATAAGTAATTCTAACTTAATATTTCTCATTCTTGTATGTATTTTATTTTAGGTAATCATTTATTGTATTATTTTCTTTAAAATTGTAGCCATATTGTGCTCTGTCCCTAAACAAAACTCAAGTATGTAGTTAAATATAAATAAGTGTTTTTTGTTGATGTGATAATAAAATTATTAACTTAGAGAAGTCTCAGATAGCTCAGAAATGTAGTAATTAAAAAAAAATTTTTCTTTTTTTAACAAAATTTGTCTTTTTTTTTTTTTCTTTTATCAGAACACTGCTTTTGGTGGTGCAGAGGATTAAACTTGGGATTTTGGAGCCTCAGGCATGAGAGTCTCTTTGCATAACCATTGTGCTATCTACCCCTGCCCCAAAACTTGTCTTTTTAAAAATATGATTAATCGGGAGTCGGGCTGTAGTACAGCGGGCTAAGCGCAGGTGGCGCAAAGCACAAAGACCGGCATAAGGATTCTGGTTCGAGCCCCGGCTCCCTACCTGCAGGGGAGTTGCTTCACAGGCGGTGAAGCAGGTCTGCAGGTGTCTATCTTTCTCTCCTCCTCTCTGCTTCCCCTCCCTCTCTCCATTTCTCTCTGTCCTATCCAACAACAACAACAATAATAACTACAACAATAAAACAAGGGCAACAAAAGGGAATAAATAAATAAAATAAATATAAAAAAAATATATATATATATGATTAATCATAATGAGAGGCATTTACTTATAGGTACAAGCTCACTAGTTATTCTGCCTTCATCACTTTTTGCTGAAAGTTATTAGACAATAGATTTGTCAGAAATAAATATGCATGTTTTTAACCCTCTTAAACATTAGTATGCTCTTCTTATACACCAAGGCAGATATATAAATTTAGTTATTCAAGACATGCAGGGAGAAAGAGTTAAGATACAGGTTGATCAAGAGCTTTGACTAGTATAATCAGCAAATTTAGATGCAGGTTTACAAATTTTGTGTGCACAATAAGTATGTTAGTAAACCCACGTATTAACAAAATGTCTCTGCAAGCCAAGAGTAAAGTAATACTAATTATGTCAGTTCTCCATTCATCTTCCTCCTCTAGATCATCTTCTAATATTATGTGGGGTTAAAAATTCAAACTCTGCAATCAGTTCTGCCATTTATAGATACAGAGTCATCATCCAGTTACTTACCTTTCTCAGTCATTATTGTATCATCTTTAAAACTGAATTTATGCAACTGGTATTTGGTAATTATCAGATATGTTTTAGGTGCTATTCTTGTAGCTGAGACTTAATAAGAAATCAAATAAAGTCTATCTCTTCAACAGCATTTTCCTTAAGGCTGTTACGAAAAAATGGTATAAAGTCTGTCCCAGTGCCTGACACAGAGGATATGGTAAACATGCTCAGCTAATATTAAATACTTTATTTATCATTATCAGTGCTACATTTTATGTACAAAGCACTAGATTAGGTTTATTAAGAAATACAAAAATCTTGGTCTGAGATGTAGCTCAACTGGTGGAGCACAGGACTTACATGCCCAAGGTTATGGTTTGATCCCAGTTGCGTCATGTATGTGGTACACTGGCACCCCCCCCTTTCTCTCTTCTCTCGTCTTCCCCTCTCTCTCTCTCTCTCTCTTTCTCTCACCTATGAACTTCTATCTCACACAAAATAAATGTATTTTGTAAAAGAAATGCTCAATAGTCTTATACTTGACCTACATCCTTTAGTATTAACTCTTTATGCATAGTTAAGATATAGGTCATTTTAGGCTTTAATTCACAAGAAAAGAGTGAGGAAAGGAAAGCCATTAGTGTACATTTATACATTACTATAGTGAATAACTGCAGCTCAGTTCCACTGTGGGGTGGGGAGAGGATTAGGAAGGTTGTCTCTAGGAGATGACATAAAACACATCTCTGAGGTGTTCTCCTTAGCGGAATGGAAACAGGGCTATAAAACCATTGTTTTTTCTGTTATTGACCACAGACTGCTTCTGGAGTTAATGCCATACATTTCCAGCCAACCCTTGTACATTCAGAAGTATAGAGAGTACTCAACTGCTTCAACAGAGTCACAATTGCTTCAACAGGAAACCCTGGCCTTTTCAGAAACAGTGATTGTTCAGTGGAGTGGAGGGCACCCATTGCACTTACTACATAGATTTTTTACCCAAAAACTACAACATAAAGCTGTATGTGACAAGCTCAAAATGCATACAAATGTAAGAGGTGTGTAACTATCTAGGTGCTGGATTTATTTATTTGTTTTTTTAAGTAAAGATAAGAACATCAGTATGGAAACAATATACCTGATTTACATAAACGAAAGATCCTTGGGAGTTTTTCATACTAAAAAGTGTTACATGTCATTGTTTGGCACAAAGGAACTTTTCAGAATGGTCACCACTTTTTGACAATCTCTTTCATCAAATTAGAACATATATATATATATATACATATATATATATATTTACAAAATACACACACACACACACACACACACACACACATATATATATATCCCTTTTTCCTAGTTGCCAAAGCACTTGGACACTACAGAGTGAATTGAATCTTTATATCAATTTTCCAGGAAAAGAGATGATAAAATTTTTATCCTTGAGGTTCCACTTGACAGAGTCAAAAGCAATTCTTTCATTGTATTATACCATAACACAAATCAGAAAATGCAAAGATTTCAGAATCGCTCTATTTCACATATTATCTTCTTACTTTGCCTCTGCAGCTGAGCAAGGTTGTTATTAGGCACAAGAAATTTTTTTGAATTCTTAAAATGGTCTCAAGAATTTTGTGATGGATGGTTTACTCGATTTAAAACAGATCATCTAGTGAAATTGCTTTGAGGTTAAAAGGAGCATTCCTTATATGCTTTATAGGGCAGAGTCTTTCAATTACTTAGTTAAGTCCAGAATTGCTAAACTGTATAGTATGAAGACTCTGGGTATTATCAGTGGAGAATATGATAAAAAGAGAGTTCAGAAAGAGAATAAGGCAGCTTCTAATTTTTGCTTTGTCTGCCTGAAAATTTTAAAGTTAGTACTGGATTGACCACTTACTTATCTTTTTTCAAGCCAGTTTATTCTGAATAATCTAAGCCTTAATTAATGATTATTAATTTGACATGAAGCTTTATGCAAATTCCCAGATACCATCTGGAGTATTTTACCCAGTTGCTTGTAATAAATAGTTCTCTAATAAGACTCCTTGTACCCGATTAGAAGTGGCTTTCTGCCATGAAGCTTAGTAAAAGCTTTTAGTAGGATCTAAGCCATGTAAATACAGACTGGTAAAAAGATATCTTATGCATTTCCTCCACATTTTTTTCCCCCGGTATTTCCTGGTGAAGGTCACAAACTAAGGGTTCAAGAGAACATTCTCCAAAGTTGATGCTTAGTGAGCTCAGATGACACACCACCTACTGACTGCATCTAAATAGCATCTCTCCCAGGCCCTCATCTACAAACCTCTCCCTATTTAATTTTCTTCAGAATACCCATCACTCTCGTGTTCTTTATTTATTTTTTTCCTTTGTATGTTTGTCTGCCTTCTCCCATTGGAGTGTTACTGCCATGGAAGAAGAGAATTTATCTGTCTTATTCATTGTTATACTTCAGTGTCAAGGACAGTACTTCCCACAGAGTTGGCGCTCAATAAATTTTTGTTGAATGAATCAATGAAAGAATGGATATTAAGAGTCCTGTGTCCTTGAAAATAAATGTAGCATATCAAGTACCTTGGTGTTTTAGGGAAGAACCTTAACTCTTTCTGGCTTAAAAAATACATTTTCTTATTTTCTTATACTGTAGTACTATATAAAAATTGAAAAAAAAGAGACCGTCTCTCAGGAGCAGAATGTTGAAGCAGAATGACTGAATTATCAGGTGATAGTGGTAGGTATAGGGGTTGAGGCAATGGATAGGAGCAAACACTCTGTCAGTGTACCAGATAACTGTGGGACTAAATTTGAGAAAAGCCCAGGAGAGCATGAATTAGCCAAGAAACAGGAGGAATTGAAGACCAGATAAGTCTCCATTTTCTCATGACTCAACTACACCAGCTATTCTCTGGTTACAGAAATCTATTCATTAAGAACAGGAGTGAAAAAAAAAAAAGAACAAGAGTGAAGTAAAAATGCCATAATAGCCCACCAGAAAGAATAAAGGACAGGCTGAGTGTATTTGAGATTAGCACTCCATGAGACTATAGAAGACTATAGAACGATCCAGTTTGTATGTTCCTGAGAGAACAGTCTATTCTTTTAGTAAAAATCATGAACCTTTTGTGCACTACTACAATTTAAATTCCAATTTTACTTCTTCCTTCTTTCCTACCTCCACTCCCATATATTTATAAACCTCTAGCTACAGACACTCTGCTTTTGATTTTATTTACTTGACTTTTCATGTAAGGTTTATTTTGGAAAAAGGGATGTACTACTAAAATAAGCCCAACAAGTCTTCTCTTCACACATTATCAATACTAGTAGAGAATGCATTAGGCAGTGGAAAGAGTACATCTGTTCTGAAACACAGAATGATTGTATTATGTCCCTCTAGAATATTCCCTTCTCCCCCACCCCCACCCCCACCGAGAAGTTGGGAAGCCTCCAAGCTTATTCTTCATGTAGCTTCATTCATATACACATTCCCCCCCCAAAGTTGGCAGATGACCCTGTACCTTTGAAAGTTAGGTTTCTGCCTGTTGTATGAAACTGACACTGCTTTTTTATTTGCTTGAATATCAATGAGCTAAGGTTTTAGGATTGCTTCTCTTATATTTCCCAAGATGTGAGTGTGACAGGAAAGTTTATTTTAAAATAATAACAGGATCCCTGTACTTAGTGACAGAAGTTGTTGGTTTTCGGGGGGGGGGAGGGGGAAGACAATACCAATCTTGAAGAAATTGGGTGCAGGTAGACTATTAAATAGATAAGTCAATTGCTGTAGTTACCTCATTCTCAATTCATTGAACACAGAGATAGAGTTTTATTAACCTACTGTGCTATCAAGTCACATACAGTCTTCTGCCCAGTGGGCCACTACCCAGTGCGATTGACCTGGTCAAGAGCCTTGCATAGATAGGCTCAACTACTTTGTAAGCAAATGAAAACAATCTCATATTGCCCTTTGAATCTGTTTGAAGAGTGCTGGGAAATTGTGCAGATGCAGTCACAGCCGCCATGTTGTCCCCTCAGGTTATTGCCAGTTCCCATGAGAGTTAATATGATATTCTCAGAGTGCCTTTCCCAATCAATCCTGTCCCGATTAGTCACTCCTGGTTTTTGCCCTATAAAGCCTTCCTACTTCCGCCTCTTGTTAAAATTTTAGCGGCTCTTGCCGGGCGGGTTAGCTTCACGGGCGGGTAACAGAGACGCGGAGACAACGGCTGGGCAGGGAAGCTGTATTTCTTTATTCAGGAACAACGATTCATAAACTAAACCAAACTAATCACCAAACAGAACTCTGCTGTCTCTTTGCGGCGGCACAAGCACTCTCTCTTACTCTCGAACTCAGGAACTCAGGAACTCTGTCACTCTGGAACTCTGAAACTCTCCAACTGTAGAACTCTCTCTTACTCTGTAACTCTCCAAATCTGGAACTCAAGAACCCTGGAACTCTGGCGGGGTTCCTAGGGGCGGGGCCAAGCGGGCCCGCGAAATTAACAGGACTGATCTAATTCTCTTGGCGGGGGAGAACTAGAACCCAATGTAAAGCATACAACAGCCTCTCTCTCTCTCTTGCCCACTTTTCACCTCGGTGAATGGACGCAGGGAAGAGTGCTGTGTGTAGAGGGAAGCAGCCACTTTTGCTAGCTCCATGTGGCCTGAACTGCTGTGCTCTCACCCAACTCTGAGGTGTCCGCACAAATAAAGAATTGTGTTCCCTCTCCGCTCCGGATCTCCTCTCTCTCTCTACGTTGCAGCCTGGCATCTGGCGCCCAAACGTGGGGCTTGACCCGCCCAGACACAGGTAAGTATACAGCCGCTTGACTCTCTGCAGCCTCATGTTCCTCTCTGCCATGGGAGACCTTCCATTTTATGAAGAGGCTTCCCAAACCCTCTACTCTTTTCTCATGAGACAGGTTTTCTATCTCGGAGACGTTTTACTCGGGGCCACACCGTGGGTCCTCTTGACCATGTTCACAGCTCTCAGGCTATATATAGGGCACCCGCCAAAAAGTTAAGGGACCTTGAGGCTGAGATACAAGAGTTAAGGGATAATGTGCAGAAAATAAGCCGAGACCCTGCCTCCAGTCAGGGCAACCCCACCTCCATTAAGGGCAACCCTGCCTCCAGTCAGGGAGCCAGAGACCACGAATGCCTTGTCCTAGATGCCAGAAAGGTTTTCATTGGAGGAGAGATTGTTAGTCCAAGTTTCATAAAAACAACACGCCCCTGAATGGCATGAATTCAGATCCTGAGATTTTGTGGACCACTCCTGTTTTAGAACAAGGTCACCCTACTATGACAATAAGGATTGGTAATATTCCTTTTAAGTGTTTGATTGACACAGGGGCAGAAAAGATGATTCTAAGGCAAGCAGAGATTCCCCAGAGTTGGGAACTCCTCCCAGGACCACATTTGCACAGTACTAGAGGGTTGACCCAAGCCTTTCTCACACGAGATTCGCTTATGTGGGAAGACCCAGAAGGGACTACCACACACTTTCATCCTTTCATAGCTAATATTAGCACCAACTTACTGGGAAGAGATCTGCTAGAATCTCTTGATGTAATAATATTCATAGATGCCTCTGCAGGGTGCAACACCCACTCCTGCGAGACTTCTAGATCTAACCAGCACCTCCAATACTAACTGCCACTGTTCGTAATCAAACTCCCGCTTAGATTGGCTTTCTAATGAGCCTGTCTGGGTGGAACAGTGGCCTTTGCCTAGGGAGAAGTTAGATATTTTAAAAGAGCTCATCTGAGAGCAGTTGTCCTTGGGACACATTTGTCATTCCTGGAGCCCATGGAATACTCCTGTCTTTGTGATTAAAAAGTGCTTGGGAAAATGGCACCTCCTCCAAGATCTCCATGCGGTTAATAAAACCATGCAGGTCTGGGGCTCCCCCAAAGGGGTTTGCCTCTCACTTCTGTAATTCCCTTGGGACTTCCAATCATAGATATTGATATACAGGATTGTTTTTTCTCTATTCCCTTGCACCCACAAGATTGTAAGCATTTTGCCTTCTCTGTTCCTTCTATTAATAAGCCAGCCCTGCCAATAGATTTGAATGGGTGGTACTGCCCCAGGGCATGGCCAATAGTCCTACAATTTGTCAAGAGGCTGTTAAATCTGCCCTTTTTCCATATATTCATAAGGGCCTTAAGGTTTTTCATTATATGGATGACATCTTAATATGGGGAGAATTAGATACAGATCTCTGTGCCCTATGTGATTTTCTTATTCCTGCCTTAAAGAAAAGCAGCATTAATGTAGCTCCTGAGAAGGTACAGCTAATTACTCAAATATCTTTCTTAGGTTCAGAGATTTCTCTAATGCAGATTCGTCCCTTAAAACCTTGTGTTACTTTTCCTTCTAATCTGACTCTTGCTTCTTTACAAAGTTTTCTTGGAAATTTAAATTGCTTTAGGCAGTATCTTTATCTGCCTACTAGCTGCCTCCAACAACTGTTTGACCTGTTAAAAGGAAACAAACAGCCCTTCTCAAAACGTATGTTAACTCCCGAAGCCTTCTTGGCACTGGAAAGGGTTAACCAGGCCCTCCAAGACATGCACCTCGTTTGATTCTCCCCCTCCTCTCCGGTAAGCCTTCTAATTTTTAACTCCACCCCCACAGTAGTGGGGGCACTGTGGCAGAACCATGGGGTTCTCGAGTGGCTTCACACACCAGCAGGCAGAGCTCCAAGACTCCTTACCGAGATAGATGCGTTAGCATTCATGGTTCGCCAAGGAAGAAACAGATCAGTGCAAGTTTTAGGAAAAGAACCAGATTCAATTATTCTTCCCTTTTCTCTCACAGATACAGAGTGGCTCATATACCACCATTCTCGTTTTGCCATAAGTTTAGTGGGATTTCCAGGACAAATAGATAACCATTTTCTTGTAACAAATTGGTAGCTCCTTTACCTCTTTTGCCCTACTAGTACCTAAACTTTTCTCTCGAGATCCCATCCCCTCTGCTCCTACAGTGTTCACTGATGGTGGAAAAAAGGGAGCTGCTGCCCTTATATATTATCCAGACAAGCAATACCCTAAACCTCTCTTTACTGAGCTTCCTGATAATTTCCCTCAGTACAAAGAACTTTATGCTGTTTTCCTCGCATTAAAAGCTGTACCAGAATCCTTCAACCTTTTTTCTGACAGTGTGTATACTGTTAACTTACTTCCATGGCTTGCTCGTTCTTATGTGAGAATTGATGACAACCCACTTTCTCCTCTCAATTCAAATTGCCTCTATGTTCTGTTCTCAAACCCAACCACTGTATGTTCAGCACCTTCGTTCCCACAGCCCTCTTCCTGGTCCCCTGTCTGAAGGGAATGCTGCAGCTGACCACCTCGCCTCCACCGGAATTCTCCTAGCCTCTGTTTCTAGTCCTGCTGACTTTCATTCCCTAACCCATGTTAATCTTAAAGGCCTTTGAGCTCGATTTCCTGATGTTCCTTTAGCACAGTTGAAACGTATTCTTGCTACATGTTCTTCCTGTGCAGGTCTAATAAAAACATCTGCTATTTAAACTCTTGGGGTTAACCCCCAAGGCTTAAAAGCCAATGCTCTTTGGCAAATCGATGTCACCCACATACCCAACTTTGGCAAACAAAAATATGTGCTTGTCTGAATTGACACTTTTCTAAATTTATGTGGGCAACAGCTCAGACAGGAGAAAGCTCGAAAAAACTTATAAGCCATATGCTCTCCTGTTTTGTTGTAATGGGCTTACCTCTTCAACTTAAAACTAACAATTGGTCTACATTTACCAACAAATAATTTAAAGATTTTTGTTCCCTCTGGAACATTACTCATACCACAGGCATTCCCTATAATCCACAGGGAGAAGGCATTGTCAAGAGGGCCCATCAAACCCTTAAGGCTCAATTAAATAAAAAATAAAAGGGGAATGTAACCCCCCAATATCCAGCTAGCAAAAACCAGGAGTGACGAGTCAGGACAGGATTGGTTGGGAAAGGTACTCCGAGAATATCATATTAACTCTCGTGGGAACTGGCAATAACCTGAGGGAACAACATGGTGGCTGTGACTGCATCTGCACAATTTCCCAGCAGAAGAGAGGAATACTTTTAGTAACAATAACAAAAAAGGATAATTGAAAAGCTCTGTATTCATCTTTCTGTGCCCTAGGACATTGATTTTTTTTTTTCAGACATTGTAATGTATTACATGGTGAAATCACCCTGCGGACTTCCATACATATTTGTGACTCTTTTGCCTACAGCTCACATTACAAACTTTCCATGTTCAGAGACTCAAATTGCCTGGTGGTATTCCTACCTGACCTCAATCTATTTTTGAGACAAAATGCACCATACACAAAAGGAAAGCAGGTCTTAGTGACCACTCTGACTTATCAAGCACCCTTCAGTACCTGTGTGGGGTAGGCAGTAACAAGCATCCATGTGTAACAAGCTCAGAATGTGCCTAGTGGTGGGGGGAGATAAGCATAATGATTATGCAAAGAGACTCAGGCCTGAGGTTCCCAATTTCTGGGTTCAATCCCCTGCACCACCATAAACCAGAGCTCAACAGTGATCTGGTAGATAGACAGAAAGATAGGTAGGTAGATAGATAGGTAGATAGATAGGAGTCCCCACTATTACATGTGCCTGAGTTGTGCTCTGGATTTTTAAAAATTTTATCTCTCCTTCTCTCCTCTTCTCCCTCTGTAATAAATAAATGGATATTATATATCCCTCCAACATCCTTCCTTACTTGTAACTGTGTATTTATGGTCAAATCTCTGGCCTATGTCTAGTTTATGTTGCCAAGTGCTTCTCTTTCATTTGTACCTCCATTGCCTTTTTTTTTTCCTTGCCAAGATTTCAGAAGCAATGCAGTCTGGGTCCCCTTTCCTGGAGGCAGAGGAGACTGTCTGAACCACCTTTACCCATCACCAGAGGAGTGTTAGTGTTGGTCTGTAATCAAACTGGCAGGTCCCACTGCCCCTTCCTGGTTTTTAGTTGCCCTAGTAAGAGCCAGCTTGGATTTAATCCTTCCTTCCTTCCTCTCTCTATCTCTGTCTCTCTTTCTCTCTCTGTCTCCCTCCCTCCCTCAGCCCTCCCTCCCTCCTTCCCCCCTCTCTCTTTTCCCCACCAAGAGCTTAGTGTCTGCACAATGAATCTATTGTTTCCAGTGATGATTTTTTCCCTTAAATTGTTTTATTATGATAGAGACAAAAAAAATAGGGCAAGAGATTGGAAAAGAGAAGAAGAGGAAAAGAGAGACACTACTGCTCATGAAGCTCCCCTCCTGAAGGTGGGGACTGGGAGCTGGAACACATGGTAACTTGTGGGCTTTACTGGTTGCATTACTGCCTGGCCCTTCAGGTTTAACTCTTAATGTTTCTATATGGAGTTGTGGTTTATCTAGTGTGTAAGAAAATTGAGAGAAGAGAGGACAAGCTCACCAGATAGATTGCAGTTTACTATACACATAGACATGCATTTGATTCTTGCAACACATGGGAGCACTACTGCACTAGGAGAAGCTCATGGATAGCGGAATGGTGCTGTGTTATCTCTCCTCACCTGTCTTTCTCTTTCTCCCCACCCCCTCTGCCTGAAACATCATGATAATGTTGGCCTTGGAGTAGTTGAATCACATAAGTACAAGGACACCACCCCATAAAAAAGAAAAAAAAAACCTACTTTCTCCATTTTTCTCCACTCCTTTCTATGATCAGGCTCTTCTTTGATGCTATACCTGCTATGTCTTGCCCTTTGTCACAGCTTTCTGCTTCTCAGTTTAATTGCTTTCAGCCAGGAAAACTCTATTAGGAGAACTAATCTAAATCGTTTTATTTCACTAATATCTCAATACTGTAGATTAAAAGATATGCAATGTATGAGAATTTGTGTGAATATGGAAATATATGTAACACCTATGGCATCATATATGGTACACAAAATTGAGATGAAGGAGGTAGGAAGCAAACCAGATTCCATTTCTAAATCAAGTGTTTGCTGGAAAAAGTATGACATTTTAATCAGAAGTTGGGGTAACTTTAGAATTTTCAAAATCTAGCACCAAATCTCTTAACTCTTTCTTTTTAAATCTTTTATTTATTTTTGCATAGACACAGCCAGAAATTGAGAGGGAAGGGTGTGATAGAGAGGGAGAGAGACAGAGAAACACCTGCAGCATTGATTCACTTGTGAAACTTTCCCCCTGCAAGTGTATCTGGGGACTCAAGCCTGGGTCCTTGCACACTGTAACATGTACTCTTGTGTGCCACCACCCAGCAACCTTCTTAACTCGTTACACCAAAACTCGACCTACCAGAGGATGCTTTGAAATGAAAGCTGCGAAAGGTCCCAGATGACCATGAGTTAAAACAAACAAACAAATCCTCATTAGAACTGTCTTCTCAGCTGTCCTATTTGATTCTTTATTAATAAACAGAATTTCTATAAATAGATATCTCTCTAAAAATGGACCTTGACATATGTGTGTGTACAGGCTCGCACAACATTTAAAACTAATTTAAAGCAAAATAAATGAAAGGAAAAATAAGTTATTCCCAACTGTATTGTTGCATGTGTTCGGCATATAAATACAAGAAAAAAGTTCTTTAGATTCCAGCAGCATGAATTTTTAACATTATTGCACTTGGTAAATATAGCTTTTTCCCCCCTTTATGACAAGTAAGGTAAAAATGAACCTTGTTCAACCTTGCAGAATTCCTGAGTATCTTCATAAACTATTATATAGTCATACCCTAAGAGTGTCTAAATAATTAATTTTTTTATTCAATTGGTAATAAAAATTCAATGGATACCTCTCCCATCTCCATTTAAATCTGAAACTTCCTGTTCAAATTGTCATTCCTTGTCAGATAAACATAATGCTGTTTTCACTGTTTCTTATACTCAAACAGTGTTAGTTTAAAATATCTTTTCCTTTGAATTTCCATGGCTATATCCTGTGGCTTTGTAGTATATAGAATAGCTTATTGTTTTTCAACAAAAAATAAACAAAGAAGTACTATGAAAATAGAAACAAACTATAAACCATAACCCTGACATGAACAACTTAGTTCCTAGTGGGATTGTGGAGCAATTTTCATGGTTTTTAAAGGAAAGCAGAAACTTGTAGTAGTGATAAATTATACTGTGGAGACCTCTTAAACACTTAGCCTTGTTCAGCATTAAACCTGTCTCTTCAACAGGTTTATTGCAGGATTAGGCACTTCCTGGAGAAAGATTCACTCTGTCTTTGGCACTGATGTAAATTTGGTTTCTGCTAGATTTATAAAAAGGCTGTACAGTCTTTCAGTTTTTTCAAAAGCTCACTTCAGAATTTGGGGTATGAATTTATTTATGTCTCAGATGTCACTCCATTGTCCTATAAAGTTGACCAGCTTTTTAAAAACTCAGATTTATATAGAGCAAGTGTGTCCCAATTTTTTGTACTAATTTGTATTCACCTAAAAATTATATTAATTCTTTGCAGTCACCACAGTGCTGCTGATTAAGTTGAAATCAGTGCTGCTAAAATGTGTGTGTTAATTCTTTTTTTTTAATTTTAATTTTATTTTATTTTATTTATTCCTTTTTGTTGCCCTTGTTGTTTTATTGTTGTAGTTATTATTATTGTTGTTGTTGTCGTTGTTGGATAGGACAGAGAGAAATGGAGAGAGGAGGGGAAGACAGAGAGGAGGAGAGAAAGACAGACACCTGCAGATCTGCTTCACCGCCTGTGAAGTGACTCCCCTGCAGGTGGGGAGCCGGGGCTCGAACTGGGATCCTTATGCCGGTCCTTGTGCTTTGCGCCACCTGCGCTTAACCCGCTGCACTACAGCCCGACTCCCGTGTATTAATTCTTAAGATTCACATCTACAGTTTAGATAAGAATGTGGCTGGCAGGCCTAGTCACTTTGGCTTCTGATTTGGAAATTTGTTTTTAAAAAAAAGAATTGAAGTATTATTTTGAAATATATAATGGCTGAGGAAGACTCAACACTTAACAACATTTGTTCTCTTGGTTTAAGTTTTGAGTATGCATTTTGTAACTGTCATATAAAACTATATATATCCCAGTAAGTCATAGGGCTTCTACTTTTTTCTTATTGTTGTTGCTTTAGTAATGATTGACAAGATTATAGGGTAAGAGGGGTACAATTCCACACAATACCCACCTCCAGAGTTCCGTATCCCATCCCCATCCATTGGAAGCTTTCTTGTTCTTTATCCCTCTGGGAGTATGGACCCAGGATCATTATGGGATACAGAAAGAAGGTGAGAAAGGTCCGGCTTCTATAATTACTTCGCCCTTGGACATAGATGTTGGCAGGTTGATCCATACTCCCAGCCTGTCTCTATCTTTCCCTAGTGGGCAGGGCTCTGGAGAGGTGGGGTTCCAGGACACATTGATGAGATCATCTGTCCAATAAAGTCAAGTTGTTGTCATGGTAGTATCTGCAACTTGGTGGCTGAAAAAGCATTATTTTTTTTAAATTTCTTTATTGGGGAATTAATGTTTTACATTTGACAGTAAATACAGTAATTTGTACATGCATAACATTTTCCAGTTTTCCATATAACAATAAAACCCCCACTAGGTTCTCTGTCATCATTTTTGGACCTCTACTCTCCCCCCCACCAACCCCAGAGTCTTTTACTTTGGTATAATACACCGACTCTAGTTCAGGTTCTACTTGTGTTTTCTCTTCTGATCTTGTTTTTCAACTTCTGCCTGAGAGTAAGATCATCCCATATTCATCCTTCTATTTCTAAGTTATTTTACTTAACATGATTACTTCAAGCTCCAGCCAAGATGGGCTGAAAACAGTGAAGTCACCATTTTAAGTAGCTAAGTAGTATTCCATTGTGTATATAGACCACAACTTGCTCAACCACTCATCTGTTGGACACCTGGGTTGCTTCCAGGTTTTGGTTATTACAAATTGTGCTGCTAAGAACATATGTGTACACAGATCTTTTTGGATGGGTGTGTTGGGTTCCTTAGGATATATCCCCAGGAGAGGAATTGCAGGATCATAGGGTAGGTCCATTTCTAGCCTTCTGAGAGTTCTCCAGACTGTTCTCCACATGTGTTTACATTCCCCCCAGCAGTGTAGGAGGGTTCCTTTGACCCTACAACCTCTCCAGCATTTGCTACTATTACCTTTTTTGATGTATGACATTCTCACAGGAGTGAAGTGATATCTCATTGTTGTCTTTATTTGCATTTCTCTGACAATCAAAGACTTGGAACATTTTTTCATGTGTTTCTCAGCCTTTTGGATCTCTTCTGTGGTTAACATTCTGTCCATGTCCTCTCCCCATTTTTGGATGGGGTCATTTGTTTTCTTGTTGTTGAGTTTGGCAATCTCTATATATTTTGGTTATTAGCCTCTTGTCTGATGTATGGCATGTAAAAAGCATTAAGATTTAAAGTAGAACAAATTATTTAATAATCAGAAATCTAAAGATAAGACTATAGCAGATGAGATTTAGGGTCTCCATTTTGGAAAAGGCTAATAGATCTATTTTAAGTATATTCCAAGGGGCCCATAACTTTATTAATTTTTGCCTGATTCTAGTAGCTAACATGCAGGTGGGCTAAAGGTATTATCTGGGGAGATGGTGCCAGAGTTGGGAATAGGACTAGAAAGCTGGATCTAGAGAGAGATACAGAAATACCAGAGGACTGCTCAACTGAACCAGGGACCTAGTTGCCTCAGGCATGAAACTCTTACATAAATAGACAACAATGAAAAACCACTTTATGCCTGTGAGAATGCCATATATTAGCAAAGACAATAACAACAAATGTTGAAGAGGATGTAGTTCTTCTTCTAGCGTTTGCCCTTCTTCCATAGCCAGTTAATGGCTTTGAAAGTGACTGGAATCCATGTGGGTTCAGTCGGCTAGGAAGGATCGTCAGTTTCCCCAATGAATGGGTACTCACGGGATGCACCATGGGAAGGTCGATCCAATGCATCCCAGAGGATGTAGTGAAAAAGGGACACTCCTGTACTGTTGGTGGGGGGTCTAAATTGGTTCAACCCTTGTGGAAGACAGTATGGAGATTTCGCAGAACACTAGAAATAGCCTTGCCATAATAGACCCAGCAATTTCTCTTCTGGAGATTTATCCAAAAGAAACAAAAACACCTATCAGAAGAGATCTGTGTCCATAGCAGCACAATTTATAATTGCTCAAACTTGGAAGTAAGCCAGATGTACATTGACAAAGTGGTTAAAAAAAAAACAAACTGATATATATATATATATATATATATATATATATATATTACTCAGCTATTAAAAATGAAGTCATTTCCTTTGCATCATCTTGGATGAAACTGAAAGACATCATGTTAAGTTAAAAAAGCCCAAAAGAGAAGGACAAATACAGAATGATCCCACTTGGGGGTCAGGCGGCAGTGTAGCAGGTTAAGCACACAATGAGCCCACTTATAAGTGGGACCCAATAATAACAAAGTGCAAAGTGAATTGGGAATATATTGCATCAAAGCAAAGAACTGTGGGAGGGTGCGGGGAGAACTGTGGGGCTAGATGCATAATGAAATTATATGTATATGACAATGACTGCTCTGTGAAGCATTAACCTCCTCAGTTAAAAAATAATAATAATTGCTATGCACATGGTAAGACAGGCTGAAAAAAAAAAAAGAAGAAAAAGGAAAAGAAAAGAAAGTCTTGCATTAACCATTTTGCTGTCTCCCCTACCCATTTCTTAGAATTTTACTTGGTTTCATTATTTAAAAATCATTCAACTCATTTACTAGGTCAGTATTTATTGTGCAGTATCCTCCAGGCATTGTCTTAACTATAAAACAATGAAGAAGCAGTTGAATTGCTTGTCTGTCAAGGGATGATATTCTAAAGTAAATAAAATAATCAGTAGGGGATGAAGCCAATGAGGTAGAGGAAAAAAAAAGAATTAAGTGGGAAGAAATGCCATTTTTAACAAGGGGGGAGGTGGATGCCCTCATAGGACTTCTAGAAGATGTGAAAGGAGTGAAAGTGGTTATGTACAGAAACAGGCACTTCTGGTTTATTTATCCACCACTGAAAAATAAAGTTCAAAATCTTATTTTTTAATTTATTTTTTATTATCTTTATTTATTGGATAGAGACAGCCAGAAATCGAGAGGGAAGGGGGAGATAAAGAAGGAGAGAGACTGAGAGACACCTACAGCCCTACACCACTCATGAAGCTTTCCCTCTGCAGGTGGGGACCAGGGACTTGAATCTGGGTCCTTGTGCACTATCGTGCATGCCCTTAACCAGGTACGCCATCGCAGGCCCCTCAAAGTCTAATTTGTTAAGAGAAAAACTTGTTTATTAAACCCCAGAGCATGGTGCCATGTGAAGGGGGAAATGCCTTCCTAACCTCCTCCTCCTCTTATCCTTCTAACCCCCATTTTATATTCTTTTATTCCTTGCAAATTCTGTCCATTCTTATTTAAGTGTAGAAGTGAGGGTTTCCAGGTGCCAATCTCAGAATCTGCTGACAGGGGAAAAGTGAGTGTCTATATACTCCCTGTTGCTCCCACTCCCTGGTGTTCCATAACAAGAATGTAGGCCAGGAAGACCTGGGATAGGGTGGATTGAGCATGTTTGGGTGATGATAATGGTAGTCACAAAGGCACTGAGCTAGAAAGATGGTTTATTTGCTATTGGAACTCTGATGAGGATAAGTGATTGATATACAGTGAGTAAAGAAAGAGCAACAAAAAGTAAGATCATGGTATAAGGGTCCTGAGTACAAAAACTTTATAATATTGCTGACTTAGGTGAGAGCCTTTAGAGATCTCATACTCAGAGGAGGGTGTTGAGTGGATTCACTTTAAAAGATTCCCATTGACTGTTTATAAAAGTAGATTACAAAGGGACCAGAAAAAATAGCTCACTTGGATAGTATACTTGCTTTGTCATATATATATATATATATATATATATATATATATATATATATATATATATATATATCTCAGATTTGAGCCCAGCTCCTACCTTACTGAAGGAAGTTCACTGTTGTGGCATCTTTCCCTCTGTTTTTCTATCTGAAAAAGTCAGCCTGGAGCAGTGAATCCCCACCAGCGATAAGTAATAAATTAGAGTCAAAGACAGATGGAAAGCAACCAGTTGGGAGGCTGTTGTAGTCATCTATAATCCAAGCCAGATAGAAAATGGGGAAAGGCAGTTGGATCTGGGGCAAAACTACAAGCGATGTCAAATGTAGGTTGCCTGTATAGTAGTGTTGGGGGAGTGGGAGGTTACATGGGACCTTTCCAGCTACCTCCCTTGTGAATTTGTCACGGAGCCTCTTGAAAAAAATTACAAGGTAGCACTCATAATTGTTAGGAAGATTCCAGTCTTCTTTTATTAAGTTGTGAGGTAGAAACTGCAGAACTGAAAGTAAAGTATAGAGGAAAGCTCAGGGAGAGAGAGCGTACCTGAGGGCCTGGGAAAATCACAAAAGGCCTCTCAGAGCAAAAGTCCCCTTCTCTTATACCTCATTTATATCAGATTAGGGCCAACTTACCATTGGCCTGCTGAAACCCCCAGGTGTGGTTACCTTATTGAAACTTCCCATTACATGCAAAGTAGCAAATTAGGGAATTGAATCTGCAGTCAAAGAAGGAGTTTTTTACTCAAATCAACTATCCTGTCCTCTGAGGGGCCTGTCTTTTTACAGGTCACCATGGCGAAGTCCTGAAATCCAGGAGCTGAATTTGAGGGGCAGGCAAGACCTTTAGATCCAAGACCTTTAGATCTTTCCATCACCTAAACCCTAACTCTTCACTCTTCAAACTTCCTCCTAGAGCAAAGCCTATTGTAGCTTGTTCTCTCTGTTTGTTTGTTTGTTTGTTTGTTTATTTTGCCTCCAGGGTTATTTCTAGGGCTCGATGCCTGCAGTATGAATCCACTGCTCCTGGAGGCCACTTTTCCCATTTTGTTGCCCCTGTTTTGCCCCTGTTGTTGTTATTGCTTTGTTGTTGTTGGATAGGACAGAGAGAAATCGAGAGAGGAGGGGAAGGTAGAGAGGGGGAGAGAAAGGTAGATACATGCAGACCTGCTTCACTGCCCGCAAAGTGACCCCCTTTGCAGGTGGGGAGCTGGGGACTCAAACTGGAATCCTTACACAGGTCCTTGCACTTCCTGCCATGTGCGCTTAACCCGCTGCACTACCACCCAGCCCCCTTATTGTTCTTTTTTATTTTTCAAAAATATTCATTTATTTTTCATGAGAGAAAACTACAGAGAGAGAAAAAAAAAAAGAGAAGAAGGGAGGGGAGGGGAGTGGAGGAGAGGGGAGGGGAACCAACACCCTGCTCAGCTCTGGCTTCTGATGTTGCTAGGGATTGAACCTGAAATCTAGAGCCTCAGGCAGGAGAATCTTTTACAGAACCATTATACTAGCTGTCACGGTCCTTTTTTACTTATGTATTTATTTATTTTGCCACCAGTATAATCTGTGGGGTTCAGTGCTGATAAAACTTCTCCATTCCTAATGGTCAGTCTGTTTGATGGAGAGTAATGATAGGGATGAGAGGAGGGAGATAGAGAGGTAATAATTTATTATTTCATAAGAGCCAGGTATAAAGGAAAGGGCTGGGCATGTGAGTCCCTGGCATTGTTCTTTTATTTGTCAAATTTAGTTTCAGAATACTACTAAAAGAGTACTGACAGTTAAATTTAACCCAATTTATCATTCTCAGGTCATCTCTTTCCCCTCAGAACCATAACAGAAAGCTCAGTTCTTTTGGGTTTCAAGCAAGCAGATAGGTATGAGAAAGAAAGAAGTATGACAGCAAGCTGTAAAGTTCCAAATATGTGTTACATAGTAGCCAAACAAGGAATCCAACCTCCTTTTAGTTTGGAGCCTTCATATTTTTTTCTCTTTCTGATTCTGTGAAAATCTGTTTTTCTATTTAAAAAAAAAATAACATGATACAAGTAAAATTTGTTCTGTACTAGACAAAATTTTACGATGCTATAATAATAAATAGAGGTGCTGCTTAAAAATCAAGGTTATGTAGTATATCTGCCAAAGTATAATCTAGGAGTTATAAAATGCCAGCAGAGAAGGAACCAAGTTAGAAATATAAGAGGTGCAAAAACAAGAGTTCATACAGGAATTCTTCCATTAAGATACAAAATCCAGAGGAGGTTTGAGAGAAGATTTTGGTTCTAGTTACACAGAAGACTAAGCACGTGAGAATCAACAGGAATATAGGACATTATTTTTCTTTGAGGGGTTTAAAAGTTTAGTGGAACTTTGCCTACCATGACTCAGTAGAGCACTAGGATTTTATTTATTTATTTTTGCAGACACACATATCTGTAGTGTAACTATTTCAAGTCTAGGTGTAGATATATTAAATATAGACTATGCTGATAAATATTTCAATGGGTTTTTATCTGTACAAAAAACAGCATTATAAAATTCAATCTTATACATATTCTTGTTTCTAATTTTCATATTCAGCAATCGTTACCAGCAAGAAAATCAGTCACCAGCAAGAAAATCAGTTCACATAGTTAACTAAGAGTTGACATTAGTAAACTTAGTATAGCATTCTCAAAGTTTTTTTTCCCATAAAAAATTTTATTGGAAAGTTATTACTCAAATCAGTGAGAAGATATTTTATTAAGATTCCTTGAAAACAAATCTCTGTGCACTGAGTAACAGAGTAATATAATTTCAATCATTTCCCTAGAATGTGCCAGGAATCCCAGCCAGTTCTGAAAGTGCCCCCAGGAAATTGGAGAGAGTCCTATGCAGAATCTCTGAATCACTTCTGGCTTTGTCACTTGGGGGACTCCCCATCTCCAAGAGTGATTTGTTTTTCCTCCCTTAGAGCTTTCACTGCTCTCACTCTTTCACCAGGTTATTAAGAGAGAAGTTGCTTTTCTGGGCATCAGTAGATCTGCCTTTACTTTCACTGGCAGGCTATTTGAGCAAAGATCTAGGGAACACTGAACTGGCAAATCAAAGTGAGAAAGGTAGAAAACAACTTTATCTGTGGGTTTTCATTAATGTATCTATGACCCTATTCTTAACAAAAACAGACAACGAAGCCATCATCCGTCAGTCTGCCCAGTTGAAGATAAAGTTAATATTCTATTTGCCTTTACAATTTTTCTTATAAACTTTTATTGCTGCTTAACTTATATAAGTTCTTGAGGTTTCCCCCACACACACACATACACATCGCCACCCCTACTAGTTTAAGCTCCTTTAACTCATTTTGGAAATAAAACCATACATTCTAAATTGAGTTCTTAAAACGGAACTGAGTTCATTGATTAAATATGAAAGGGAGCATATTTAGCAAAATGAAATCCAAGTCTTTATATCTTCATTGAACATTGGTTAGTCTTAAACCATATTGGCTCTAGTTTCCTCATACAGTTTTGCATATCAGGTGTTTACAGACTAAATAGTAGATGAGCTCCAAGTACACTATGTCATTTAATGTCAATGAGCTAACCCTGTTTATTCGTCTCTATGCTTAGCAATTGAAATAATCTGCATTAAAGTGCTCAGTATGCTACAATTAAGAAGCATGATTGTGAAAGGCACACTCTTAGTTCATTTTTTAAAAAGACCATCTGTTTCTTGGTATGCAACTTGTGCAGGTTTTCCTTTCATCTTTCACCTTCTTAAAAAAAAATTCCACAGTTTTCTAAAGCTTTTGATATTATTCACTTCTTAGGTTTTATAAAATGTTCATTCTCTGGATTTTCAGCTGTGGTTTTACCAGCAGGCACACAAGATCATTTTAAAGCCCAGCAATCTTAGAAATTGCAATAGGATTGGGGAAACCTCCCCCACTCCATCCTGTATTTTTTTTTCCCCTTCTAGCAACAGTTTTCTGTTAGCAACTTGTAATGAGTTATATTAACGAGTATATATTACTCACTTGTAATGAGTGGAGATGGTATTGGTAGTAGCAATAATTTACTAATAGTTACAAGTTAACAGGTATATATCCTTATATATATTCAAGAAACTTTTTCTTGTTTCTTTGGAGTCTTCATAGAGAAGGGCAGAAATGAATCAGACTATGAGAAGGGACAACCTAAACTGTATTCTTGAACTAAGATACTCTCTTAGATTACACTCAAAGACTAAAATTTTAGCATGTAGATAAAACGATTTTTATTCTGAGTATCCTTAATTCAGAAAATGAATTTCTTTACCCACACATGTTTGAGTCATTTTCCTGTGCAGTCTTTTCTGCAGATAAAGCATGGACATTATTTTGTGGGAAATGAACAGAATAAAGGGAGAGGTAAAATATTACTTAGTTAAAAAGCAGATTTTTATGCCCAGCAACCATGGAAAATAGGATAACTTATTTAAGAAGTTTACTTTCTTATATTAGAGAGAAGAAAGATGTTTGTATAGGCTGTGCTCTGGGATAAAAATAGAAAATTTTAGATTTGACTTCATTTAAAATGATTAAATGTAATTCCTGAATTTCTTGGAAGAAAGAACAGTCTTGTCAGAAACTGGATAGTCCCAAATCTCTTTACTGGATGCCATTTTTATCTCATAAAACTACATTAAGGTAGGTCATTAGGAAGTGACATAGCTTTAAGGAAGATTACAAAGTCAGAAATGAAACTGGAATAAATGGGATAAACTCTCCACCCTGGCATTCACCTAGGAGATAGATAAGATGGGGTTCTTACAGTAACTTTGGCCACTACTAAATCTTCCCAATCTCTATTGTACATTTTATTTTTTACTTTAAAAACCATGACCTTAAAACATGTTTAGGTGGTCTTTACATTTCATGAAACCTTGTGAAAACAAGGCATTGATTACTATAGTCCCAAACCACCTAGTCTTTATTGAATAAATATGAATGTAATACCAGAGATCTGGACTTTGTATTTACTGCACCATATAAACTACCCAGCAGGTTTAAGTCAGGGCTATACTTGTACTATTCAGAAGAATCTTTAAGCCACTAGCTTAGTTTCATACTAGACTACCCTATCACAGGAAGAAAAATCTGTTGTCTGAACCAAAGAAATTATTAAACGGACCTTTATATACTGAGAGAAAATACTTGCAAAACGATGAGGTGAGAAATCCTGGCACCAAGCATCCTTTGTCTTCTAGCAGATGTGTAAATTTCTTTGAACCAATAGATGTCAATCTGAAAGACTACAGATGGGAAACAGCAGGAAGTGGCAATAATGATAAAATGTTTGGGAAGTCAAATTTGGATTAAGGTCTTCAGTTTTAGCAGTTGAACAAGGTGGCAGGCAAGCCGAGTCAACACAGCTCTCCTGTTGGCCATTGATTTATTATAAGTACCAAAATTACTTTTATTTTTGCATGTAAAGAGGTACAGATTCTAAAATTATATGTCCCTAGACTAACTTACACAACAACAGTGTGACTCACTATAAATTTCTTAGAAGCTGGGGGGAGTGGGGTGGTCTCATTACTTTCATAAGTACTTGCAGGAAAAAAAACAGTTGTATATTTTTCTAGACTATTGTGAAAATTTTTTTCTTCATATATAAAGAATAAACCATTGCCTCACCCCAGCCCCTACCCAATCTTGGAAAACACTTTTATGAAATAGCAGTTCTCTGAAATAAAAGTACCAAAGACATATTAACTAGCATTCTTTTTTTTCCTCTTTTCTTCTTATAGTTGGCATTGAGTACAAATCAACATTAAATCTGAGACCATTTTTAGTGTCAGATTCCCAGATCTAAAATAGGGCATACAAATTAAAAAAATTGGCAAAAAATGTTTTACTTATGTTTTATGCAGCTTGTAATGGTTGAAACTCTTCATTTAAAATTCAAACATCCCCCTCCAGATTCCATATGGAATAAATTTTAGGAAGTGCCAAAAATAATGAAGGGATGCTTGAGTCTAAGCAAATAATGTATTTTAAGATTTCAATTATAATAGGAAACTAGTTTTCTCTACACAAAAGATAGTTTATTAGCCTCTCCATCAAACACTTAAATGTAGTTCAGTATTCTACATATATTTATTCTTAAAACCATTAATCAAATAAAGTATTGTTAGAAATCTTTCAGTTGTAATTAATAAAAACAAGTCAACTGATTTAAACATGAAAAGAGGTATAGATTTGATCAGCTCATTAAAGCATAAAGGAAGTTCTTGTTACATTTCCTTAGGCTACAGTTATGTCTTTCTGCATTTCTTTCTACTTCACCTTCCTGCATATATTGGTATTTTCCTTAGACTGCTTCTCTTTGTCATAACAAAAACAGGCTCTAGGTCTGGAGAGATAGTTCACTGGGTAGGGTTCATTTCTTACCATGCAAGCAATACAGAGTCAAGTTCTGGCACCACATGGAGATGCTATGGTGCCAAAAGAAACTCTTTCTTTTGAAAACCTAGTCAAGGAACAATGAAAGCCTGCATCTATGAAGTACTGGCTAGAAATGGAAGTTGGAAGTTGGGAAGGGAGAGAGCAGAAAGAAGTATCTGTAGCCCAGTATCCCCAATAAAAAAAAAAAATCCTGTGGTTTACTCTGGTTGACTTACATCAAATGTCTACTAATGCCTCTGGCTAGGTGGATGGAATTCATAGATGTGTTTAAGCTATTCAAGATTAATCCTCTGTTGGATATGGGTTCAACTTTGCCTACATTCAGGTAAAACTTGGAGTTTGGGCTAATTCTTAAAGGAATATTTCATTGTTTGGGGGACAAGGAAAGGTAGGTGGTAGCAGAATAACTAGAACACAGCCAGCAGATACTTTTCGCAACTTAGAAGGACACACTTAGACACAAAGGTCTATATTGTTATCTTGTCCATCACCCCCTTTCCTTCACAGTAGAGAGAATTTATCTAATTCCAGTATTGGGGTGTATCTCAGTAAAGCTGAGATCAGCTTCTCATGAGAATCACTTTTCAGTGGAAAAGTCTTTTCTAGTAACTCTAGCACCTCATCCTGCCACCAAAATTGAATAAATACTCTGATTTGGTATGCTGTTCTAGCTTCAGTGGCTACTTACTAAGTTTAGAAAAAAGCCAAACATGATGGGAAAATTTTTTTGCCAGTCTTACATTTAGATTTTTTGCCCAATCTATAATGAAGTATTTCCTTTAGAGTTTTTTTTTTTTTTTAACCTTCTGGTGATAGAAAATGAATCCAGGACCTCATATTTGCAAGGCATGTAACTCTACTACTGAGCCATATCCTCACCCACTAAAGTTTATTCCAATACACTCATAATTACACTTTATATTTATGGCAATGTGTGATGTTCCTGTTGTAAAAAGAAATTATTTTTGGTGGGATGAAATCTGAAGCATTTCCCCTACATTTTTTCTGATTCTCTGCATATGCTTGTCCACATATGCCCATTTCAATCCTGTGAAGCATATGCTATTGTGCTATTTATAACAGCCCTAAATTGCCCTGATTTGACTCTAATTTAAATTTCCAGTCAGCAATGTATAAATTTGAACCCAAGTTTTCTGAGTGCCAAATTGTGAACTTTATTATTACATTTAATTGCTTTGATAATACATGAATTCATTGTTCTTTAAAAGCATGCATAATGATGTGGATTAAATAATAAAAGTAAAACTGAAAGTTCATTTATTCACTATCCCTCCTTCCCTGGTGGAAAACACTGGTGGTTACAGGTGTAGTGGTTATTCTTTTAGATTATTTCATGCATATTCACTTATTAAAAGTATATGTTATTATAAATAAATTATATAGATATGTATCTAATAAAAGCATATTTCTTCATTCTAAATATCTTTTTTGAGATTTATCTATATTGATATACATAGACCTAGTTTGTTTTTTAGTCCCTTTCTGAGTCCAGTGAATCCTAAATGTACCATATTGTACCAATTAATTTCCTTTTTAATAACAGTTACAGTCTTCATTTTTCACTATAAAAATTTTCCTTAATGAATCTCCTTATGTGTGGTGAAGCAGTATGTCTTGCTGGTTAAATTTTAACTTCTGACTTACAAGTTATGAAACCTTGGATGAGTTACCTAGACAATCTGAGCTTTAGTCGTCTCATGATAAAGTTGTCATAAGGATTAGACAAGTTAATGTAGTTAAGGTGCTGAATTATAGCCTTGGCACATTTCAAAAAGCAGCTGTTAGTATCATAAATGTCTACTTCCAGAGCTGCACTCCTTTTTAAAATTTAATTGGTGCCTTGAATAGTGGCCACATCGATTTATAATCCTTTCAGCAGTGTGAGAGGATATTTATTTTCCTAATTCTTCTCAACATCTTGTTTTATCAGACCTTTTTTATTTGTTATAAATAAGAAACACCCACTTGGTAGCATTTAATTTTCTTTTCCTGGTTAGTAGTGAAGTTGAATTTTTTAATAGAATTTATTATTTTTTTCTAAATTAACTTTATTTCTTCTCTAAATTATTTTTTCAGTTTTATTTCTTTCCTAATTTATGTGTACCCATTGCCATTTTTTCTGTTTTGTAGACACTGTCAAATTATATTCTTGATATCAATTTACTGTTACATGATGCAAAGATTTTTCTCTCTATTTGCTCTGATGAAGCATATAAATGCTAAACATATTTGTCATTAAAATAGTTGAACTTTTTATAGCTATATATATATGTCAGTCTTTTCTGTACTCTAGGGTTCAATAATTGAGCTTTGAATCCTAGTTCTGCCATTTTGAGATCAACAACTTATATCAACCTCTTGATGCCTTCATTTCCTCTATAAAGTGAGAATAATAATTATATGTACCACATCAGTTGTTTTAAAGTGTATGACATAATATGTGTAAATTGTCTGGCACATTATGAATACCAAATTCTATTTCCCTTGAGCTTTGCACCACCTGCGCTTAACCCGCTGCTCTACTGCCCGACTCCCTATTTTCCATTACTTTTACTTTTCATTCTCCGTACCCTATCCTCAAGCCAGAGCTCTGTTCAGGCTTTGCACCTGTGTGATTTTACCACACCAGACAAGTCTCTTTCTTTTTCTTTCTTCCTTCCTTCCCTCCTTCCCTCCCTCCTGCCTTCCTTCTTTCCTTCCTTTCTTTCTTCCTTTCTTGTTTATTCTATACAAAGAGAGAGAGAACACAGTGCCACTCTAATATTTATGAAGTTTTCCCTTGGCATGCAGGTTTTCATACATGGTAAACTGTGTGCTCTACTGAATTACCTCTCAGCCCTGGATTATCATCATCATCATCATCATCACCCCCTCAGCCCCAAATCAAAAGTTATTCTCCTAGTATTATAATAGTTAAATTTAAAAGATTAGATATTTAACCCACCTGGAATCTAATTTTTATATGTAAGGTTATATCACCATATTTTATATAGGGATATGAATTGTTTTACTTAGCTTGTTGGCATCTACCTTCTCTTATTTGACTTCTCTCACAAACAAAAATCTCCATATATCCAGAGCCTAAATCTGACATCTTCTCTGTCAGTTTTCTTCACCAACACTATACTGTTTTCATTATTGTAACTTTTAATTGTGACTGAAAATCTAGAGGATTTGTGGAAGGGGTTGGTTAAAGAGGCTTTTTTTTTTTTTCTATTCAGAATAATCTTTCTTAGTTTTGTTCACTGCCCTTCCAGGTTAATTTTGTTCACTGCCCTTCCAGGTTAATTTTACAATAAATTTCTTACACTTTATTTTAAAACTGTTTGTATTTGAGGAGTTTTATCAAATTTATTATGATAAGAAAGAATTTAACTGTAGTATTTAGTTATGGCACCCTCATATTAGACGAAACTCTTCTATTCCATATCATTTTTGTATTTTAATAAAGTTTTATAATTTTATCTACAAAGTTACTTCATGTTTGTTGTATTTTTTCTATATATTTTCACTAAAAGTAGTATCATTGCTATCATTATTATGTGTAATTTTTGTTTTAATTGTCAGTATAATCTTATTTCTCTTTCAGAGTTTTGCAGGTTGTTGCTATATTTGAATACAACTGGTTTTGCTTATTTGCAAGAGGTCAACCTACTAACTTTCTTAATATGATTAGTTTGTTGGTTTGAGTCACTTGCTGTTGTAAATTTTTTTTTAAGGTATTGAATCTCTTCTTAAATTTTCTTATCTTGTTTCTTAATTTTCCATAGCCTGGCCTTTTTTCCATCACCCTCCATTCCACAGTGTCAGCAAGTGACATTAGAGATTCTGGATTGCACATTTACTTGAGTGGCAGTGAAATCACTTCAGTATGTAGCTGTCCAACACTAATTCAGTGACTTTCCTAAAGAAGCAGATTGTTGTTATTTTTTTCATTGAGATTAGTAGTTTATAGTCAACAGTAAATCCAGTTGTTGGTACATGTGTAACATTTCTCAGTTTTCTGCAAAACACTAACTCCCCACTTAGGTCCTCCTCTACCTTTCTGCACCAGAATCAGAAACCTGCCCTTTCCTAACCCCCATGCAGAGTCCTTTACATGGGTGCAATACTGCAAACCCAGTCTAAGTTCTGCTTTGTGTTTCCCCTTCTTTTTTTCACCTTTATTAGGGGGATTACTGGTTTTCAGTCAACAGTAAGTTTGTACATGTGGAACATTTCTCAGTTTTCCACATAATGTTCTAACTCCCCACCTAGGTCTTCCTCCACCATCATGTTCCAGGATCTGAACACTCATCCTACCCATCCTAGAGTCCTTTTTGGTGCAATATACCAAATCCAGTCCAAGTTCTGCTTTGTTTTCCCTTCTGTTCTTTTTTTTTTTTTTGAAGATTTTTTTAAAAATTATTTATATATGAGAGAGAGAAAGAACCAGACATAACTCTGGTACATATGCTGCCGGGGAATGAACTTGGGACCTTATGCTTGAGAGTCCAAAGCCGTATCCACTGCACCACCTTCCGGACCACTCCTCTCTGTTCTTTTGTTCCAACTTCTTTTTTATTTTTTAATTTTTTTATTATTATCTTTATTTATTTATTGGATAGAGACAGTCAGAAATTGAGAGGGAAGGGAGAGACAGAGAGACACCTGCAGCACTGCTTCACCACTTGTGAAGCTTTCCCCCTGCAGGTGGGGACTGGGGGCATGAACCTGGGTCCTTGTGCATTGTAACCTGTGCGCTCAACCAGGTGTGCCACCACCCAACCCGTTTCAACTTCTATGAGTTGGGTCATACATATTCATCCTCTTTGTGGCTTGTATCAACATGATTCCTTCAATCTCCATCCAAGATTAGGTGAAGAGGGTGAATTTATCATTATTAATTGTTGAGTAATATTCCACTGTGTATATATACTGCAATTTTCTCAGCCACTCATCTGTTGTTGGACACTTAGATTTTGGCTATTACAAATTGTGCAGCTATGGACATAGGTATACACAGATTTCTTTGGATGAGTATGTTTGGTTCCTTAGGATATATCCCCAGGAGAGGAATTATAGGGTCATAGGGTAGGTCCATTTCTGGATTTCTGAGAGTTTTTCAGACTGCTCTCCACAGGGTTTAGACCAATTTACATTCCCACCAGCAATACAGGAGGGTTCCATTGCCCTCACAGCCTCTCGAGTGTTTGTTTTCGCCATCTTTCCTGATGTATGATATTCTCACAGGTGTGAAGTAGTATCTCAGTGTCTTTATTTGCCTTTCTCTGGCAGTCAGTGCCTTGGAGCATTTTTTTTTTTCAAGTGTCTGTTGGCCTTTTGGATTTCTCCTCTGGTGAATATTCACTTCATATCCACACACCCAATTTGAATGGGGTCATTTTGGTTTTTTGTTGCTGAAGTTTGGTGAGCTCTGTGTGTATTTTGGTTCTTAGTCTTTCGTCTGATGTAAAGATCTTCTGCCATTCTGTAAGGAGTCTGTTTGGGTGGAAGAACTCTCAGAAAGGCAGAGATGGACATACCCTATGACCCTGTAATTCCTCTCCTGGGGATATATCCTGAGGTTATTTTTTCTGTGCAGAGGCTTTTATAATTTGATGTAGTAAGAAGATGATTATTACAATGCTACTTATGTATAGCCTGTGTATTTACACTGTTACTACCAACAATAGAAATGTAAATACGGACATTTTATTTACCTTCCTTAAAACTGACTTTTGTCCCTGAAATGCTTAAACAACACTACTCTAGCCTAGTGTGCTACCTCAAGCTGGAGGCTTACCAAAGTATACAGAGGTTCTTTGGAGGAAGTTCTTTTAGCAAGTTGAGTAGCAGTTCCCATCTTTCCGTGCAGCCCTTCCATTCACCTCTCTTACCTTGCATTTGCAGTCTTTATTGTACTTACCGTCTCAGAATTCTCTGGGAAAGGATATGGAAGAGATGCTACTATTTGTATTATGTTCTCTTGAACAGTCCCTGAAGCACAAAAAGCCCTAATTAGTGAGAAAAGTAAAAGTTTGCTACTTAAGCTTATGATGCTGGATAGGCTTGAGAAATGTTTTATTTTAGGGAGAAAGTGTTTCAAAGCCCTCCAGAACCAAATAGCTATTCTTTGTATTTCTATCATTCACATAGTTGCTTAAGGAATTTGAAGACAATTTCATTCAACCACCTTCCTCAAGTTCTATGTGCTCATTAGACAAGGCAGCTAATTACAGTTTGAAGCTCTTTTAGTCTAAAGAATATGCAAGTTATGTGTAGTCGCTGAGCAATAATAAACATTGTTCACATACAGTAGGTATCATTATTTGAAACTAATTTGTCAGTCTTGAGGCACTGTGCACAAACTGTGGTTCTTTCCATGGAAACTTGGCACAATTGTTCTTTCTGAAGTATTCAGGATCCACTTAAAGGAGTTAATAAGGAATCTTCAAATTGGTCTGACTGGAAATACACCCATCACAGTGTTTGTATTCAGCCTGCATTGACTCACAGTATAGAATTCTGTTTAATTTTGTTCATTCTCCGTGTCCCCCAGAATCTCAATATGGGTTGCTCTAAACATCTGTTTATGTTCATTTATGTATAAAAGTGAAATCATCACCAGTTCAGTTAATCACAATTAACATAGGGGAAGAATTTTTCACTGTGACTACTTGCTGTGTTGCAGTCAGCAAAGTGTGTAGACACTGTAGAATTAACTATTTCAGAAGGAGATCAGTGTTCCAAATCCATTAAGCATAAGACTATTGGAGACTTTCAATGCATTTAAGCTTCCCAAAGTTGCATTTTAAGAACCTCCTAGATAGACACCAGTCTACATTTACCATCTTGATGCCCACTGTTTCTCTTCACAGATTCATATGCTTACTGATGTGTTTTTCAAACTCCATTCTACCAAGTACATTATCACTCCTAGAGTCTTGATTTCCCACTTTCTTCTTTTCAGAACACGCTCCCATCATTTCTCAATTTATTTATGCCTCATGACTCAGCTCACAGTCCACTTCTACTTAGTCTTCCTAACTACTCCATGTGTAATGTCTCCTATCTTTGAATTCATAGCTACTTATAGGAAGTTGATTATATACAGGTTGTTTTTTTGTCACATATCTTAGTTTGTACATATAAAATTCTTAAAAGAGTTCAGGAATCCTTTAAATTTTAATAAATTTCCATTGTTGTTTTAAAAATAATATATTTAAAAATATATATCTCGTGTGGTCTGGGAGGTGGCACAGTGATAAAGCTTTGGACTCTCAAGCATGAGGTCCTGATTCGATCCCTGGCAGCACATGTGCCAGAGTGATGTCTGGTTCTTTTTCTCTCCTACTATCTTTCTTATAAATAAATAAAAATAAGTCAAATCTTTAAAAAAAAGAAAAAGAAATAAAATATCTCTCCCACTTAATCCATTATTTATCCCTTTTCTTTTCTCTTTTGAGATTTTATTTATTTATGAGAAAGATAGGAAGAGAGAAAGAGCCAGACATCACTCTGGCACATGTGCTGCCAGGGATTGAACTCAGTACCTCATACTTGAGAGTCCAAAGGTTTATCACTGTGCCACCTCCTGGACCACCCCAATCAATTATTTCATTTGTTAGTGCCTAATAACTGCATCTACAACCTGGTAGATACTTGTAATTATTTATTGAATAAATGAATCAGCTTCTCTGAATGTGGAAGGTAGTACTTGAAAATCATTGAAGTTAAATAAATCTAATTATGACTAAACAAAAAGGAAAACATGAGAACTAATTCTTAGCATATCACAGGAATAGAAGATATCTAGTAAAGTCTTGGTAGTTTGTGTGCTTAATTAATTCTATTTTAAAAAATTTTCTGTTGATTTGTTTTGAAGAAAGATTGGTTATTCAGAGCTATACTAGGACAGGCACTGTGCTGAGATTATACAGCATTACACACTGAGCTTGTATGTGTATATTTTGGCTATTGCCAATACTTTTATTCATAATACACAAAAGAGCATCTACAAAATACTAACATATTAAAACTTCCCTTTCTAGAGCACTGTTAGTTTCTTTAAATGAGTCATCTTTTGAGACTACTCCTTATTCATTACACTGTAGTCACACTTCATAGATCTTTACAAGGTAAATGGGTGAAGTGTAAATGGACAGTATGGTCAAGGAGAGGTAAAGGACAACAGGGTAGGAAGGTACAAATTAGCTTTTAATATTTTGTTCCATTCATCAGTGAATTACTGTACATGTCACTGGACTTTCATCTCTTTTACTAAGATCCTAATTGTGATTCAAAAGTTAACTACTATATATTTTTGAATAGGAAATGTCTGCCCCTGCATTCCATTCTCACATTATTCTCTGGGAAGAATGGTGACTACTTTGGAGATATATGCCTAGTTGAAAGAAAATTAAGTTAAACGTAACAGTAGTGTTATAAGCCACTCAAATATTGCATATGTTTATGACTGTGTAGTTACTTTGTTCCTTTTCAGTCTAATGAAAGGAAAGATTATGCTGCTATTTAGTTGCTTTTGAATCTTTTCATTACTACAGTTTGCTTTTCATAATAATTCCCATTTATTAGCCATATTCTTGAACACATTTTTCCCACCCAATTTTTTTTACCTGTGTTCTATTATGAGTTATATCGAATTATCCAGTCATATGAGATGAGATGTTGGAGCCTGGGCCAGTGGACAAATCTGGGCTCCTGGCTGACTCTTGTTAACTGTGGTTGCTAAATTGTTTAACTGCGTCTGAAACATAGCCTCCTCATTTGTGAGATTAAGTATCACCTATGTCACAAAATTGGGATAAGGGTTAACTGAACAAATCTGGACAAAACACTTAAGATGTTACCAGATGAGCGAGGGTAGACAGCATAATGGTTATGCAAAGAGACTCTCATACCTGAGGTTCTAAAGTCCTAGGTTCAGTCCCCCACATCACCATAAGCCAGAGCTGAGCAGTGCTGTGGTGAGAGAGAGAGAGAGAGAGAGAGAGAGAGAGAGAGATATTACCAGATAGTCCATATGCATTAACTGTTGCTAGTTTTGTTGTTACTATTTTCTTCATAATATCTGTGATAGATGCTCCCATTGCTTCATCTCTTATCTTACCTTTGTCAAAAGTAGTTTTTATCCGTTGTTTTTTTAATGTATGGTTATTAAGAGGATACATTTTGAGTATACTTTTTTTACATTTAGCATTGGTGTCCATGCTAAATATAACATATTGAATATCTATAGTGCTTAAGAAACATAATTAAAAAAGTTATTCTTGATACTTCACTACCTTGTCATCTAGCTTCCAAGAAAAGGTCAAAATATACATTGTAATACAGAGAACATAACCAGATTTTCTAAACTCCCTGAGAAGAAAAAAAAAGCCTTGTTATAGGTACACAGTCTGTCACCCTTCCTTTTTAGTTCATTTGGACATAGTATTAAATTGGTTCCCAACATGGCCATGACCTTATATTCCTGTAGCCCCATACCTCATTCTCAAGTAATGTTGCTCAGAAGCACAAAGGTAGGCCCTCAAATTACCACAAGAGGCTACAGCTTCCTGAGGCAGGTGAAGCCTAGAGAAAATTTAAAATAGACTTTTTTTTAGACTTTATTAAAAGGCAAGTCCCCACCCCAAAAGTGTGATTTGAAATTCCATTACACAAAGAATTCCAGATGAACAAAGGCTTGAAAATGATCTTTTGGGTGGGGGTATAGCATAATGATTATGCAAAGAGACTTTCATTCCTGAGGCTCTCAAGTCAATCAAGGTTCAATCCCCCACATCACCATAAGCCAGAGCTGAGCAGTGCTCTAGTTAAAAAGAAAAGAAAAGAAAATGATATTTTAGTATAAGTGCATTATAACTTCATCTGTATATCCAGTGTGTGTATGTGTCTGTGTTTGTCATAGTCGTATGTTCGAGTTTACACGTGGTTGACTGACTGTTTAACTGTGTCTGTAATTGTATGACTGTGTATATTTGATGCATTTTGAAGTCTCACTTTGATTTGTATATATTATGTACTGGATATATTTATTCAGCAAATAGTAGATAAATATTAACATAGTAGTCTGAGGAGTTGTTCCATATACCTTGTTCAAAAGATACTCTAACTCAATATCCCAAAGTAGATAATGAGCCCAGAGAAGAGGCACAGCAATAAAGTGCCTCCTTCAATGCATTAGACATAAGGGTTTGATTGTCGGCATTATATGAGAGAGCACAAAAGAAAAGACAAGTGGAGATATGGATAATGGAGCAGCACTCTGATACTTCTTTTTCTCTCTTATAGAAAACTAATATATATTTTTTAAAGTTGGCTAAGGAGGTAGCTTAGCACTAGAGCACATTTGTGAGGACCTCAGCTTTTCTTACTGGCACTGCATTAAAAATAGGAGGAGGCAGATGATCTGATAAATAAAAGCAAAAGAAATTGATTAGAAGTCATATTGGGGGAAAAAAGAAGTCATGCTGGATAAAATTCTGAGTTTGGAATAAGCTTGTAGAAATAAATCAGTTGTCATAAACTTATGCTATCATAGAGTGATAACACAACAGCATTGAAGTTGTCACAGTTTTATTCCGCTCTTTAATGTTTTATTTTTATTAGGGACTTAGTATTGATTTATTAGGGATTTAATATTGACTTACAGGATTGTAAGTGTTATAAATTACAATAGGGGTGTAATTCTATACAGTTCCCACCACCAGAGTTCTCTGTCCCATCACCTCCATTAGAAACTTCCCTATTCGTTTTCTTTAATAATCTTTAATTATATTATTATTTTTTTTATTTATTTATTTTCCCTTTTGTTGCCCTTCTTGTTTTTTATTCTTGTAGTTATTATTGATGCATATATTATGTACTGGATATATGTCATTCAGCAAATAGTAGATAAATATTAACATAGAAGTCTGAGGAGTTGTTCCATATACTTTGTTCAAAATGTTGTCGATGTTAGATAGGACAGAGAAATGGAGAGAGGAGAGAAGACAGGGAGGGAGAGGGAAAGATAGACACCTGCAGACCTGCTTCACTGCCTGTGAAGTGACTCCCTTGCAGGTGGGAATCCAGGGGCTCAACCGAGATCCTTACGCTGGTCCTTGCATGTTGGTATGCTTCTAATTCTGCTTCTAAAAACCCCTTCTGTTTCATTGGTTTAATCCCCCCTGCTTAACACTGTATTCTATTTACAGAACCACTGTTAACTAAGCACCGGCATGCCTGCATGGCATTGGTTTGATCCCACTTAAAGCTGCGGTTTATTTACATAAACTACTCTTAACTAAGCACCACCCTCCCTCCAGGGCATTGGTGGTTCAGTGGTAGAATTCTCACCTTCTCCGTCCCCTCTCCTTGTCACACCTTGATTTTCACCAATCTCTTTTTGCTCCACCCTCTCTACGTCATATCCTGTTTACACCCTACTTGGAAAGTATATATAAGGACAGGATTGTTAGTTTAGTTTAGCTTAGCTTGGCTTAGATTGTGCTGCATTCTGCATTAATAAAGACTGATCTGCGTACCAGTCAGCCATGAGTCCCTGGTCATCTGTCTCCTCCCGCAAAGCCAACCCGGCATAATGGTGCCCTGAACAGGGACTGACACTTGTGCTTCGTGCCACATGCACTACCACCTGACTTCCTATTTTCAATTATTTATTGGAGAGAGGTAGCCAGAAATTGAGAGGAAGGAGAAGACAGAGGGAGAGTGGCAGAGAGACAGCTGCAACACTGCTTCACCACTTGTGAGGCTTTCCCCTGCAGGTAGGACCAGGGGCTTGAACCTGGGTCCTTGTGCATTATAACATGTGCACTTAAACAGGTGCGCCACCAACCAGCCCTATAACTTCCCTATTCTTTATCTCTCTGGGAGTATGGACCAAAATTCTTTTGGGGGTTCAGAAGGTGGGAGTTCTGACTTCTGTAATTACTTCTCCACTGGACATGGGAATTGGCAGATCAATTCATACACCCAGCCTATTTCTATTTTTCCCTAGTGGGGTAGGGCTCTGGAGAGATGAGGTTACAGGAAGCATTGGTAAGATCACCTTCCCATGGAAGTGAAGATGGAATCATCTTAGCATCTGGGACTTGGTGGCTGAAATTCAGTAAGATAGAAAACAGGACAAAATGTTTAATAAACAGGAATTGTAAAGCAGGAGAAAGCAGGGACCTTAGGATGAAAGGTAGCTAGGAAGTCTGTTTTATAAATGTCCCTAGGATCCTATGTTTTAATAATCTTTGATTGAGCTTGAAAGCTAACATCAGGGTAGACCAGAAATATTGTCTGTGAAGATGGTGTCAAGAGTTGAGAGTAGAACTAGGAAGCAGGATTAGGGCAGAGAGTTGCTAGCAAACTTGAAGATATATAAATGCAATTAAGTGTTTACCAAAATGGTCTAGCCTGGGATCCATATTCATTCATGTTTAGCACAGGAGCCTATACAGCCTCTGAGTCTCTGTCAGACAGCTCACAGTCCATAGTGACACCTGGGAACATTCGAGGATACGCTCATTTCAGAATTAAACTCCTTTTTTTTTTGTATGACTAAAATCAAATGTGAACATAACAAAAGCTTCTTTTCTTTAAAGACTAGTCAAAGTGGTTCAAGACAGAGAAACCATTTGGATTGGGTCACTGGCCATAATAGATAATAAGAGTGTAAATTAGAGCAGAAGCAATGGAATGGAAAATTTGGGGGAAATTGTAAAGCTTTTTAGGAGACAGTATCATTATATGTATATTGGTTGATTATTAAGGTCAGGGAACAAACAGAGTAGCAATGACTCTCATGATTTTGATGTGGGCAGGATCCTCTTAGTGCTATTACCCAATAAGGAATAGGAGGACTAAGAATGTTAACTAATTTTTGGACATGTTTTGTATTTGGATGCCTCTGGAACATATAGATAAAATACACCAGAGGCAAAAATACAACATGGAGGTGTAGAGTGTGGTCCAGGCTTGACATCACTAATGTTATAAAGATTTGTTTATTTTATAGTAAATTGTGCTGACATCAAAATCAAAATATATTCTTGTAAGTGACATATTAGAGAAAGCTGCTATGTACTCCTGGAATCCTATGACCAATTCATGACATGGTTCCGATGGATTCACGATATCACTCCTGGGAAATGAAGGGTGCAGATAAGATAGTGACTTTAGTGGTCTGGGAGATGGCTCAGTGGATAAAGCACTGAATCTCAAGTATAAAATCCTGAGTTCAAGCCCCAGCGGCACATGTACCAGGCTGATAATCTGGTTCTTTCTCTCTCCTCCTATCTTTCTCATTAATAAAATCTTAAAAAAAAAAAAAAAAAGAAAGATAGTGACTTTAAAGTTGCAAGAGTAAAACTCTAATCATGGTATTAAAGCTAATGTATCATTATCTTTTATTTTGTTATTTTAAGATTTATTTACTGATTAGCATGTGAGTGAGAGAAAACCACAGCGTTATTCTGGCATGTTATTTAGCCGGGGTTCAAACTTGGCATCTGGTGTTTGAGAGTTCAATGCTTTTATCCTCTGCACCACCTTCATAGCCCTTCTTTTGAATTTTTCCTCTGGTTAACTTTGATGTTATTGTTTTTCTCCCCAAAGGAGTTGCTAACTTTTAGTACATAAAGGATGAATGTAGGCTTTTTGTCCTGCTTTGTGCTCACTAATCTTTGGATGGCTCCACCAAATCTTCTTAGCATAAGAAGATAGTTTTGGCATCTAGTGAATCCTGACTGTTGTTTACTGACTGTATGACCTGAGATAGATACTTCACCTTCATATACTCAGTTTTATCTTTTTTTTTATATGTATTTTTTCCTCCAAAGTAGTTTTCTAGATGCATTCTTAGCACTGCATATTGTACTTGTTTCTTTTTTTTTTTAAACAATTTATTTCTTTATTGGGGAATTAATGTTTTACATTCAACAGTAAATACAATAGTTTGTACATGCATAACATTCCCCAGATTCCCATTTAACAATACAACCCCCACTATGTCATTCATCATCTTTCATGGATCTGTATTCTCCCCACCTACCCACCCCAGAGTCTTTTACTTTGGTGCAATAATCCAATTCCATTTCAGGTTCAACTTGTGTTTTCTTTTCTAATCTTGTTTTTCAACTTCGGCGTGAGAGTGAGATCATCCCATATTCATCCTTCTGTTTCTGACTTATTTCACTCAACATGATTTTTTCAAGGTCCATCCAAGATCGGCTGAAAACGGTGAAGTCACCATTTTTTACAGCTGAGTAGTATTCCATTGTGTATATATACCACAACTTGCTCAGCCATTCATCTGTTGTTGGACACCTGGGTTGCTTCCAGGTTTTGGCTATTACAAATTGTGCTGCCAAGAACATATGTGTACACAGATCTTTCTGGATGGATGTGTTGGGTTCCTTAGGATATATCCCCAGGAGGGGAATTGCAGGGTCATAGGGTAGGTCCATTTCTAGCCTTCTGAGAGTTCTCCAGACTGTTCTCCACAGAGGTTGGACCAATTGACATTCCCACTAGCAGTGCAGGAGGGTTCCTTTGACCCCACACCCTCTCCAGGATTTGCTGCTGTTACCTTTTCTGATGTATGACATTCTCACAGGAGTGAAGTGATATCTCATTGTTGTCTTGATTTGCATTTCTCTGACAATCAGAGACTTGGAGCATTTTTTCATGTGTTTCTCAGCCTTTTGGATCTCTTCTGTGGTGAATATTCTGTCCAAGTCCTCCCCCCATTTTTGGATGGGGTTATTTGTTGTCTTGTTGTTGAGTCTGGCAAGCTCTTTATATATGTTGGTTATTAAACTCTTATCTGATGTATGGCATGTAAAGATCTTCTCCCATTCTGTGAGGGGTCTCTTGGTTTGGGTAGTGGTTTCTTTTGCTGTGAAGAAGCTTTTTAATTTGATGTAGTCCCATAGGTTTATACTTGCCTTAGTCTTCCTTGTAATTGGATTCGTTTCATTGAAAATGTCTTTAAAATTTATGCAGAACAGAGTTCTGCCAATATTTTCCTCTAAGTATTTGATAGTTTGTGGTCTAACATCCAAGTCCTTGATCCACTTGGAATTTACTTTTGTATTTGGTGAAATACAGTGATTCAGTTTCATTCTTCTGCATGTTTCAACCCATTGTTTCCAACACCATTTGTTGAAGAGACTCTGCTTTCCCCATGTAATAGTCTGGGCCCCTTTGTCAAAGATTAGATGTCCATACGTGTGGGGCCTCATTTCTGGGCTCTCAATTCTATTCCACTGGTCAGTGTGTCTGTTCATGTTCCAGTACCAAGCAGTTTTGATGACAATGGCCCTATAATATAGTTTGAGATCTGGCAGTGTGATGCCTCCGGTTCTGTTCTTTTTTCTCAAGATTGTTTTGGCAATTCTAGGTCTTTTCTGGTTCCAGATAAACATTTGTAGCATTTGTTCTATTCTCCTAAAAAATGTGCTTGGGACCTTGATAGGGATAGCATTAAATTTGTAGATGGCTCTGGGTAATATATTCATTTTGATGATGTTAATTCTTCCAACCCATGAACATGGAATATCTTTCCACTTCTTTGTGTCTTTTTCAATTTCTTTGAGTAGTGACTCATAATTTTCAGTATACAAGTCTTTCACTTCTTTGGTTAAGTTTACTCCTAGATATTTTATTGTTTTTGTTGCTATAGAAAAAGGAACTGACTTCTGGATTTCAATTTCTTCTAACTTAGTGTTTGCATAGAGGAATGCCACTGACTTTTGAATGTTAATTTTATAGCCTGACACATTACTGTATTGCCTGATGATTTCCAAAAGCTTCTTGCTGGATTCCTTAGGTTTTTCCATGTATACTATCATGTCATCTGCAAATAAGGAGAGTTTGACTTCTTCTCTTCCAATCAGTACGCCTTTAATTCCTTGCTCCTGCCTGATTGCTATGGCAAGAACTTCCAACACTATGTTGAATAGTAATGGTGATAGTGGGCAGGCGTGTCTAGTGCCTGATCTGAGGGGAAATGCTTCCAGTTTTTCACCATTGAATATGATGTTGGCTGTAGGTTTGCTATATATAGACTCCACTATCTTCAGGAATTTTCCATCTATTCCCATTTTTTGTACTGTTTTGATCATGAAGGGATGTTGTATTTTGTCAAAGGCTTTCTCTGCATCTATTGATATGACCATGTGGTTTTTGGTCTTGCTTTTGTTGATGTGGTGGATCACATTGATTGATTTACGTATATTAAACCAACCTTGCATGCCTGGGATAAACCTCACTTGGTCATGATGAACAATCTTTTTGATATACTGCTGTATCCGGTTGGCTAGAATTTTGTTCAATATTTTTGCATCTATGTTCATCAGAGATATTGGTCTGTAGTTTTCTTTTTTGGTTGTGTCCCTGTCTGCTTTTGGTATCAGGGTGATGTTGGCTTCATAGAAGCTGGCAGGGAGTATTCCAGTGTCTTCAATCTTCTGGAAGACTTTTAAAAGTAGAGGTATTAGTTCTTCTTTGAAAGTTTTGTAGAATTCATTTGTAAAACCATCTGGTCCCAGACTTTTATTTTTGGGAAGATTTTTGATAACTGTTTCAATTTCATTAGCTGTGATGGGCCTGTTCATGTTATCCACTTCCTCTTTACTTAGTTTTGGAAGTTGGTAGGTATCTAGGAAATCATTCATTTCTTCCAGGTTCTCTAGCTTGGTGGCATATAGTTGTTCATAGAAGCCTCGCATGATATGTTGAATTTCTGCAGTGTCTGTTGTGATATCTCCTCTTTCATTTACTATCCGATTTATTTGGGTCTTCTCCCTTTTTTGTTTTGTGAGTCTGGCTAAAGGTTTGTTGATTTTGTTTACTCTTTCGAAGAACCAACATTTACTTTCATTGATCTTTTGTATGGTTTTCCAATTCTCAATGTTATTTATTTCTGCCCTAACTTTAGTGATTTCTGTCCTTCTGGTTGCTTTAGGATTCCTTTGTTGTTCTTCTTCTAGGTCTTTAAGATGTGCAATCAGGCTGTTTATTTGTGCCTTTTCTTGTTTCCTAATATGTGCTTGTATAGCTATGAACTTCCCTCTTAGGACTGCTTTAGCTGTGTCCCAAATATTTTGATAGCTTGTGTCTTCATTTTCATTGAACTCTCGAAACATTTTGATTTCTTCCTTGGTTTCCTCTTTGACCCAGAAGTTGTTAAGAAGTGTACTGTTGAGCTTCCACATTTTGGGACTGTTACTAATCTTTTGTTGATTGTTAAGTGTTAGTTTAATTCCACTGTGGTCTGAGAAGATGCTTGGGATGATTTCAGTGCTCTTGAATTGGCTGACGCTGTCTTTGTGGCCTAACATATGGTCTATCTTTGAGAATGATCCATGTGGATTTGAGTAAAATGTGTATTCCAGTTTCATGGGATGAATGACTCTGAAAATGTCCAATAGTTCTAGTTTATCTATCTCTTCATTTAGCTCCCTTATGTCTTTACTGATTTTCTTCCTGGATGATCTGTCAAGTTGAGATAGTGGGGTATTGAAGTCCCCTACTATGATTGTGTTACTGTTAATATATTGCTGTAGCTCTTTCAGTAGAAGTTTGATGTATTTAGATGGCTTCTCATTGGGTGCATAGATATTAATAATTGTTAAGTCCTCTTGATTGACTGATCCTCTGAGCATTAAGTAGTGTTCATTCCTATCTTTTTTAATCTTATCTATTTTAAAGTCTATCATGTCAGATATGAGAATAGCTGTTCCTGCCCCTTTTTGTGGGCCATTGGCTTGTATGATAGTTTTCCATCCTTTCACTTTAAGTCTGTGTTTGTTTTGTTGAGTTAGGTGAGTTTCCTGTAGACAACATATTGTTGGGTTGTGTTTTCTGATCCATCTTCCTACTCTGTGTCTTTTAATAGGTGAATTCAGGCTATTGACATTTATTGATATCAAAGATTGAATATATTTTAATGTCATTCTTGTAGAGTTTTAGAGTGTTTTGATATATGGCCTATTTGTGGTGGTCTGCTTGTTTATAGGAGACCTTTCAGAACTTCTTTCAGGGCAGGCTTGGTGATGGTTGCTTCCTTCAACTGTTGCTTGTCTGAGAAGGTTTTGATGCTTCCATCTAGTCTGAATGACAGTCTAGCAGGATATAGTATTCTTGGCTGAAAGCTTTTCTCATTGAGCACTCGATAGATATCTTGCCATTCTCTTCTGGCCTGTAGTGTTTGTATGGAGAAGTCTGCTGCTAATCTTATGGGTTTTCCTTTGTAGGTGACTCTTTGTTTTTCTCTTGCAGCCTTGAGGATCCTTTCTTTATCCTTATTCCTTTCCATTCTAAGTATGACATGTCTTGGTGTCTTTAGGTCTGGGTTAATTCTGTTTGGGACCCTCTGGGCTTCTTGAATCTTTATGTCTTTGGTGTTGTCTAGACTAGAGAAGTTTTCAGCTATTATGGTCTGGAGAATGCTTTCTTCCTCTCCTTCTCCTTCTTCCTCTGGTAAGCCAATAATGCATATATTGTTTCTTTTGAAGTCATCCCATAGGACTCTGTTATTGTTTTCAGCATCTCTTAATCTCTTTTTGAGATCTCTTACTTCTTTTTTAGTTGTCTCTAATTCATCCTCAATCTTGCTAATTCTGTTTTCAGCCTCATAGATTCTATTCTCTCTGCCCTCTACTGCTTTCTGGAGTTCATCTATTTTGTTGCCCTGCTCTGATACTGTTTTAGCTTGTTCAGCTAGTTGCCTTCTTAGCTCAGCGATTTCAGCTTTCAGCTCTCTAATAACCATGAGATAATTAGAATTTTCTTCCATATTCTCATTTGTTGTTCCTGCATTTCTGATTATAATTTTTTCAAATTCTTTACTCACTCCTGTTATTATTTCCTTAGCTAATGTTTGGATGTTGAACTCGTTGTTTTTTTTTTTTTGTTTATTTATTCCCTTTTGTTGCCCTTGTTGCTTTATTGTTGTAGTTATTGATGTCATCGTTGTTGGATAGGACAGAGACAAATGGAGAGAGGAGGGGAAGACAGAGAGGAGGAGAGAAAGACAGACACCTGCAGACCTGCTTCACCGCCTGTGAAGCGACTCCCCTGCAGGTGGGGAGCCGGGGTTCGAACTGGGATCCTTATGCCGGTCCTTGTGCTTTGCGCCACCTGCGCTTAACCCGCTGCGCTACAGCCCGACTCCCCGAACTCGTTGTTTTGTGCTTCACCCTCTGGAGGACTTTTAGCTGGACTCTTGTCCTGGTTCGAGTCTCCAATATTTTTTCTTGTTGTTTTAACCATTTATATATTATGTTATGAGTTCCCTTTATCAGTACTTTTCAAATTATTGATCACTATTGCCTGGATTGACTTGTGTCTAAGTAATTTAATTAAAGGGTTTACCGTGGTGGAAGTTAACAGTTTTTTCAATCCCTGAGTTGGAGCTCAGTGGTGTAAAAGCCTCTTTTTTTTTCTTCCCTGTAGGCTATGGGAGCCTGAGGGCTTTTAAACTATCAATAGGCTTCTTAGCTTAATCACTGACTCCTGACCAAGAGATAAAGCAGGGTGTGGCAGAGATAATCCAGTGGTTATGCAAAGAGACTTTCACAGCCCCTCAGCTATGCCACCGAGGTATAGGTCTTCTCCTGAGTTTAGATCTCTGTCCCCTGGTGTCCCTCCCTGTTGCTGCTCCAGATTCTGAGGGTAGTAGCAATGAAGACTCAGAGTTGCACTTGGTGAGTCTCTGGGGAGTCCTTTCCTCCCTTCAGCTGTCCCCTTGCTGTGGAGCAGACTGGAGGTCTGCAAACTGTTGAACTGTTAGCAGTCACTTAATCTCTCCTTAGGCCCCTCTCTCCTCTCTGTCACCAGCCACGCGTGTTTGTACTCACGGGTGATTTACTGGGTTCCTGTGGTCATTCTAGTCCTGTCTTGTTTCGGTCCGGGTGGTCTCCTTTGGTATTCCTAGTTGATCCGGGAGAGGAGAGGAGAGGAGAGGAGAGGAGAGGAGAGGAGAGGAGAGGAGAGGAGAGGAGAGGAGAGGAGAGGAGAGAAAGCGATCTGCTGCTCGTAGCTCTGCCTCTGGAAGTCGAATCCCCAGTTTTATCTTTATTAACATAATGTTTGTTAATTACTTAACTGACATTTGAAATTGCTGATATTCAGTCTGTAAAAACAGTAGTTTCATATATTCTATCCTAACACTATGCAACATTACAGTGAAGATGAAATATTTTGTTTAGAGTACAGGACAGTACTCTAATTTTTCTTGATAAATTTTATAGATTATAGCCACTATAAAATATATCAATCAATTATCTTAATGATAGTTTCCTTTAAATTATTTAGTTATCAAGTAAAGTATTGACATTGAACGTTTTAAAGCAAAGAAATAGAGAAGGGAATTTCTCAATATAAAGTCTGTGAAATAGAAATAGTTCCCAGAAGTATGTTGACTAAATCTTTTTCTAAGCCTAGATTGTAGATCATGTTGCAATTACAAAGACTAGATCAAAATGACTTAATAGTTTCCATCTTAAAGGTTCATGAAAAACACAAGGAGAGTTCTTCATTTTCTTTTTTTTTTTTTTTTTATTTAAATTTTTAATTTAAGAAAGGATTAGTGAACAAAAGCATAAGGTAGGAGGGGTACAACTCCACACAATTCCCACCACCCAATCCCCATAACCCACCCTCTCCCATGATAGCCTTCCCATTCTCTAGCCCTCTGGGAGCATGGACCCAGGGTCGTTGAGGGTTGCAGAAGGTAGAGGGTCTGGCTTCTGTAATTGCTTCCCCGCTGAACATGGGCGTTGACTGGTCGGTCCATACTCCCAGTCTGCCTCTCTCTTTCCCTAGTAAGGTGTGTCTCTGGGGAAGCTGAGCTCCAGGACACATTGGTGGGGTCTTCAATCCAGGGAAGCCTAGCCAGCATCCTGGTGGCATCTGGAACCTGGTGATCGAAAAGAGAGTTAACATACAAAGCCAAACAATTTGTTGAGCAAACATGGATCCCAAGATTGGAATAGTGGAGAGGAAGTGTTGGGGAGGTACTCACTGCAAACTCTAGTGTAATCCTGCTTTCAGGTATATATTTTGCAGTAGTTTATGGATACGTGTGCGCATACGCTCTCTCTCACAGAAACTGGTGTATGTCTAGGTTATGGGACTTTGTTAGAAAGTGAACTACCTGAGATGAAATTAGAGTGTACTATAAAAGGAAAGGTCTCACCCGAGTAATGAAGCTGAAGGGTTGTCATTCCACACGTGAAGTCTCTGGATACACTCTGAGGTGAAGCATGTTGAGATGGCAATCGTTGCTTTGGTTAGGTTGTGATCGGCGGATGCAATATTATTTGGTATGGATTGGGAGAAGCATACGGGAAAGTGAGCCCTATCCATGGGTGCCAGGACTGGGGGAAGTAGGGGCTCTATAGTGAAGATGTGAGGTTCCTGCTGTCTTAGGGTTCAAAAATGACTGAGATAAAACACAGAATTTCTTTTCTCTTCACTTTTTATTCATTCAGTACAGTGAATGTTGATTTTTATTATACAAACTACAGTAAAATTTCAATTGTCTAGAGATCAATTATCAACCAACTCTAGTTAGAACACAAACCAAAAGCCTGCAAGTTATTTTTTAAAAAAATGCATACACATTTTATGCAATTAAAATAGATACCACAAAGTACATACTTAAAATCCTTTGTACTTTTGTCGTCAAATTTCCATAATAAGAACATTTAAAAATAAATAAATAAATAAAGACAGATGATATGAAAGTGTATTCTTAGATGGTCTTCAGGAGTACATCATCTTCAGATAGCTGCTTTGCTTTGTGGAAGAAAGGGAACAGCCTCTCTAATACCTTCGCTTTGCTTGAGCATGGAAAGATGATATTAATATAAATATTGAAATTTTGCTGTCTTAATGATACTGACTATAACTCCTATCCTAAAAAAGATACTATGAGAGGATAGTAGTAAAAGGCAACTTCTCTTCTTGCCTGTCCTTTTGATACTCCTACTTGCATTAATACTGCACAATAGTAAATATCCATCCTAGTGTCTTGGTGGAATTAATAAAGTAAATTTAAATATTTTCAAAGAACTATCTGTCCTTCTACATTTTTGAAATCATTCATTCCAACTTTATGTACTGTTGTGCTGTTGTGACAAGTGACCTTATCTGAGTCTCAGGTTGTCTTAACAATCTTAGGAGTCATTGAAACACAGCTGTGACAACAGGGATAATAAAATTATGTAGACAAAGTCAACCAGCATAGTGTGGAAAAAATTAGAGCAGGAATTCCAAGCTAGCATTCATGTATCATGTTCACATGATTAACAAGTTTTAGACCTATGTAGTAATTTTGTTTTGATCCATTTTATTTCCAGTTTCTATCAGTTGTCTCAGGTGATTTTTCACATGTTTAAATATTTTGGTCATAAAAAATGTTAATAAACTGTACTCTGTTTTAACAGATCCAAAGGGGGTGGGGAGTAAAAGGGAGTTGGGAGTCCAATACCTTATGTTGGAGTGAGACAATTTGGTGGTAGGTGGAAGTTGCTTACTCCTAGAATGTACCTCTGTGACAAGTCCAGAAAAAAAAAACAATATTTTCTTAATAAAGTGGTAGAAAAAAATTGATTTCAAGGGACCGGGAAAATATCTCAGTACATGGTTTGAGTCTGTGAAGCCTTATATTCAATCCATGGCAACCTTCCCTATCATAGACATCAAGTCTTTCTTCTTGAAGAACTGAAGATCTGACAATATTAAATCTATATTCTAAATCAATAGTTCCTGAGAGTTTTGATTGACTACAATATATAGAGTACCCATTTTGTTTCTGCTCCTACTTTGGGGACCAACTATCCCATTTCCTAATATTGTCCATCTATTGTCCCTTTGGGGATTTCAATACTAGTCATCAATTATCCCATTTCCTAATATTGTCCCTCCCATGGCATAATGTTGGTTATCCCTTATCTTTGTGCATTTTTAAAGTCTGTTTTTTTTTTAAAAAAAATAAACAGTATTTGTTATATCTGAGACCCTATTTAAAAGTAACTCCTAAGGTTATTGGGTAGATTGAGAGACTAGTGGTTTCATTTGTTATAAAAGCATAAAAAGTTGCACTGAGTGGATTCTGCAAGAATAACAGATAAGAGATTTCTTTGGAAGTATTTTAATGTACTAAAGTGATTTCAATATGACCTTAGAATAGATTTTAAAGAAATTTAAGGAATGGGAAAAGCAGACCTAGTGTACTGAGTGGTATAGGAAGGGAGAAAATGAATTTCTAAATGGAAAAGAAGTATCTGGGGCCAGATGGTGGCACACCTGGTTAAGTGCTCACATTACAGTGTGCAAAGACCCAGGTTCAAGCCCCTGGTCTCCACCTGCAGGAGAAAAGCTTCATGAGTGATGAAAAAGGGCTGCAGGTCTCTGTCTCTTTTCTTCTATATTTCCCCCTCTCCTCTCAATTTCTCTCTGTCTTGATTCAATAATAAATAAATAAAAGAAAAAGAAAAAAAGAAGTATCAATATATATCTTATGTAGCATGCAAATAAAGTAGGTGTCAGAAAGTAGAGTGAGGGAGTCGGGCTGTAGCGCAGCGGGTTAAGCGCAGGTGGCGCAAAGCACAAGGACCGGCATAAGGATCCCGGTTCGAACCCCGGCTCCCCACCTGCAGGGGCGTCGCTTCACAGGCGGTGAAGCAAGTCTGCAGGTGTCTATCTTTCTCTGTCCCTCTCTGTCTTCCCCTCCTCTCTCCGTTTCTCTCTGTCCTATCCAACAACGACGACAATAATAACTACAACAATAAAACAACAAGGGCAACAAAAGGGAATAAATAAATAAAATAAAATATAAAAAAAAAAAAGAATAAAAAAAAAAAAAAAAGAAAGTAGAGTGAAATAGCTTTTCACATTTATTTTATTTTCAGTGGTTTTATTAAGGATATATAATTTATAAGACAGTTGTCACATAAGTATAATTTCTTATCTCCTTATGATTGTATCTACACACTACTCCCATCACCAATTTATATCTATGCCCTCAACCATTTGTGTGCATTGGGTCCCCAATGCCATCTCAACCCCATCCTCCCACCAACCCAGAGTCTTTGGCTTTGCTGCCACAGACCATACCTATTCCAGGTTTTATCTTCTGTCCTTGTTTCTTAAATTACACCTGTGAGATTCAGTATTCATCCTTCTCCTGGCTTATCTCAACTGAGTTCTTCATGTTCCATCTAAGATGTGAGGAAGAAAAATATTTCATCAGTTCATATAGCTGAGTAGTATTTTATTAAATATACGCCACAATTTACTCAGCCAGTCTGTCATTAGGCATCTAGATCACTTCCAAGTTCAGGCTGTTTCAAACGTGACTGTTATATGAACATAAATACATAGATCTCTTTGGATAGGTTGCTCTATTTTTCCCGAAAATATTCTCAAAATTAACTACATCGCACTTTGTTAGGTCTTCTGTATAGATGTAACTTTCTGTTTTTGTGGTGTTTACCTTAATTTTTTTCACCTGAACTTTAGTAGATTTTATAAGCAGTTTCAATAAGTATAAAGGATTTAAATAGAAGTTTTTGGAGATATAATTGTATTTAAATTTTTACATTTTATAATATTTGAGCAGTTTTTCCAAGTAATGCATTTAGTATATACAAATTATTTTTAAAGGTAAATATAAAGGCCAGGTGGTTTTACACCCAATTGAGTGCACACATTATCATGCACAGTGATCCAGCTTCAATCTCTTTGTCCTTTCCTACAGTAAAAGAGAACTTCATAACTGGTAGAGCAGTACTGCAGGTATCTCTCTTCTATGTCTCTTTCTCTGTCTCTTACCCTCTATCAAAAATAAAAAGAAAAGAAAATCACCATCAGGAACAATGGACATGTGCAGGCACCAAACCCCAGCACAGTGGGGGGGGGAATAAAATGTAATAATTAGTAGAGGGTTATGAAATTCTTTAGTTGAGACAGTTTGTTTTTGCAGAAAGCATAAAATTCCAGAGAATTAAAATGTTCAAATTCTGTTTTTTAGCTTTCAAAACTATGGTTACCAAGGGTAGATAGCACTTCTTAAACTAATAATAGTTTGCTTGCAACTGCATATATATAAATATTTATGATATTACTGATATGAGTGAACTGTTAGTCATAGTCTATTTTCTTGAAAACATGTCTGGATCTGAGAAAATAGTTGGCTGAACCCCATGACTATTATATATACTATACATATATAATAGAATGAAGTAAATGGAATGGTGATGGTATTTGATCAAGATTTTCAACAGTTAAATCTAGTTGAGTTATGTTAGTAAAAGACTTATGAAATCAAGTCATCTTAACACTTATTTAAAAATCACATCTGCTGAATATATCCTTTTGCATAAAATATTAGATATTTACTTATTTGTTTTCACATAGCTTAAAATCAAAACTGTATTAGGGTGTTTGTGAAAACAGAAAAATGCTAAGTATGTTATAAAGGAAAGATTTAAATTAGAGAAACTATTTCATTAGAATGTATGAGGAATTTTCAAGCATTTGGAAGATAATTTCAAATATTGTTTTACTCAGTGGCAAATACAGTACTTTAGGTTATAATATAGAATATTTCTCAATAGATTTTTAGGGTCTATTTATGCATATGGAATAACTTAAATTTAGGGCAGAATAATAGTGCAAAAACCAGGAATAACTAAAAAGATATTATTATTTAATCATTAGCTTTCTGTATGTTTCATAGGAGCTACTGCTTACCCAAGGCTATGTTGTCCCACTTTCAGTCTGCCTTTAATTTTTGCACTTAGCTGAATGGGTATGTAAAGCATACACTTGTAAAGAGACTGACCTTTCCTTTAATTATGTATTCATTCAAGTCTAAAGGAAGCAATTTTTAATGAATGCCTAAAACCACAGACAATTAGGAAAGATCTTAGAATTCCCATGCACTTTCTCACCAAATAAGGTGACTGACAGGCCACATGCATTTATCTCTTCTACAGCCTCAAATCTTGAGAAAATGACACTAAGGGAGAAAGACGGTAACAGAAGAGGAAGTAAGAAAGTAAGAGGATGAAAGATGTCCACACAGTGGTTTTTTTTTTTTTTTTAAAGCAGAAATCATAAGGAGTGCTAACTGCCTTAACAAAGCAAAGGAATGGTAAATGCTTTCAAAGAGGGATTCCATGATAGGTGGACTATTTGGCATTAGAAACCCTACAAGGCTCAGGTCTTAGAAGTATCTAAAAAAAAAAAAAATCACAAGTGATGTGGTCAAATATGCTTAGGTGATCAGATACTAGAGAAAAGTTTCCCAACAGAAAAGGGAGATATGAAAACAATTAAAAAAAATGAAGCCCACAAAAAATAGGCAATGCAGATAACAGCAAAATAAAACTTCAAAAAAAACATAGGTACTATTCTCAGAGACAAGAAAATCAGTTCTGTCCTTGAAAAAAGGACAGGTGGTTATGAAAGAAAGAACATGAGTTTCCATATTGAATGTATCCACCAAATGCCTAGCACTATGTAAGAAAACAGATTTATATGAAGGTCAATCAACAGCTAATTTTAGATTTCCAAGGAGGAAATTGAAATTCTAAAAGCTATTAACAAAAATAAAATAAAATAAAATAAAATAACCTAGGACCTATAATTACAGATCAGAAATAAGAGTGACTCCAAATCCCTTAGGAATTATTAACTTATAATTATTTGCAATATACAAATCATGTCTACAATTTGTATATCTTAAATTTAATACAGTGTCAGTAATTATAGCAATAAAACTGGGGGTGGGGGTGAAGGGGTGGAGTTATGTAAAAAGTTGTATTATTATATGGAAAACTGGGGAATTGTTATCCATGTACAAACTATTGTATTTACTGTTGAATGTAAAACATTAATTCCCGGGTGTCAGGCGGTAGCACAGAGGGTTAAGTGCAGGTGGCACTAAGCACAAGGACCAGTGTAAGGATCCCGGTTCGAGCCCCTGGCTCCCCACCTGCAGGGGAATCGCTTCACAAGTGGTGAAACAGGACTGCAGGTGTCTATCTTCTCTCCCCCCTCTGTCTTCCCCTCCTCTCTCCATTTCTCTGTTCTATCCAACAACAACGAGATCAACAACAACTACAACAATAAAACAACAAGGGCAACAAAAGGGAATAAATAAATAAATAAATTTTAAAAATATTAATTACCCAATAAAGAAATTAAAAAAAATAAAATAAAATGCTTTTGGGGCTGGGAGGTGGCATGGGTGGTGGCACACCCAGTTAAGTATACACAGTACTATGTGCAAGGATCAGGTTTGATCCCCCAATCTCAACCTGCAGGGGGATGCTTCACAAGTGGTGAAGCAAGTCTGCAGGTATCTCTATCCTTCTCTCCCCTTCTCTCTATTTTTTCACCACTTCCATGACTAAAGGTCTGTGTCCCCATCCCCAGCCCACTATAGTTTCTCCCAGTCTTGAAAACAGGTTGATACACACACACACACAATATTTATATTCAATTCTCTATATTCTGCATATAAGAGAAACTATTCTTTAATTGCCCTTCACCTCCTTACTTACTTCACTGAGAATAATCCTCTCCAATTCCATTCACTTTATCACAAAGGACATACTATCAACCCTTTTTATCGCTGCATACTACTTTGTTAAATTTATGTCCCCTTTTTTTATCCAGTCATCTTTTGAAGGGCATTTTGGTTGTTTCTAGGTTTTTGCTATTGTAAATAAACTGCTATAAACATAGGGGTGCATATATCTCTTTGAATCAGTGTTATTATATCCTTTGGATATACGCCCAGTGGTGGAATTGCTAGGTCATATGGTATTTTCATTTGTATTTGTTTAAGAATTCTCAGTACTGTTCTCCAGAGTTTTTTCACCAGTTTACATTCCCACCAGCACTGTAACAGAGTTCCTCTTTCTCCACATGCTCTCCTACAGTTATCTTCCCTTGTCTTATTGATGGAGCCCATTCTCACAGGTGTGAGGTGGAATCTTAATGGTCTTTAATCTGCATTTCTATCATAATGAGCAAATTAGAACATTTCTGCATATGTCTGTGGGTCAAGTGTATCTCTTCTTCAGAGAACTGTCTATTCATATCTTCTGCCCACTTTTTTTTCTGTTTAAAAATATTTTTATGTTAATGAGGAAGACACGGAAAGATACAGGGAAAGAGGCCAAAGAAACTGTTCAGCTCTGGCTTATGGTAGTGCTAGGGATTGGTATCTGGGATCTTAGAGCCTGAGGCATGAAAGTCTTTTGCACAAACATCCTGTCGTCTCACTAGACCCTCAGTAATAACTTCTGAATTTGGTTATTCAATGAATAAAAAGAAAGGGAAAGTGGCCCATGAAGTGGACTTTCAAGCTTGAGAGGTTCATCTTGTGTTAGTTACGTTTTATGTATATATAAAAAGGAAACACTGACAAAACCATAGGATAAGAGGGGTACAACTCCACACAGTTCCCACAACCAGAACTCCACATCCCATCCCCTCCCCCGATAGCTTTCCTATTCCCTAACCCTCTTGAGAGTATGGACCCAAGGTCATTGTGGGATGCAGAAGGTGGAAGGTCTGGCATCTGCAACTGCCTCCTGCTGAACATGGGCATTGACAGGTCAATCCATACTCCCAGCCTGCCTCTCTCTTTTCCTAGTGGGGCGGGGTTCTGGGGAATTGGAGCTCCAGGACATATTGGTGGGGTTGTCTGTCCAGGGAAGTCTGGTTGGCATCATGCTAGCATCTGGAACCTGGTGGCTGAAAAGAGAGTTAACATATAAAGTCAAACAAATTGTTGACTAATCATGAACCTAAAGGCTGGAATAGTGCAGATGAAGAGTGTGAGTGTGGGAGGTGTCTCCATTTTGTAGATAGCTAGTAGGCATATTTTAGTTATATTCCAACGGGCCTGTGGCAGGATTGTTCTTTTTACTTTTTATTGAGCTATAGGAGTTCTTTATAGATGTTTGATGTCTTTTTCCCTCTCTATCTTTCCTCTCCTCTCAGTTTCTCTCAATCCTATCAAACAAAATAGAGAAAAAAAGGGGAAGGGGCACTGGGCATGGTAGGTTTGTAGTGCTGGCACTGAGCCCCAGTGATAACCCTGGTGGAAATATATATGTTTGTCTTAATTGTCTTTGATTTTTGTTTTTATTTCTTTACCACTCTGTGTTGACTTTCTCAGATAGAAAGAAATAGAGGTAGGGAGGGAAAGATACCATAGCACAGAAGCTTCCTCCAATTTGGTAGGGGACTAGGCTGGGTTGTGAGCATGACAAAGTAAGCACATTAGCCAGATTAGCTATTTTACCAGACCTGCCTCCAGATTATTTATATTTTTAAAAAATCATTATTTTTTATAGAATTTTAAGAATTATCTTATGGTGAAGAAATATTTAACTGAAGTTCTCTATAGTTTTAAATGCATTTCCTTATTTTTGTTAAGTACAAGTAAAAACAAATTATTTTTTAAAGCAAGCATAAATATATACATATGATTTCTGAAATTATTTTTGTCTTTTTTTGGTATATATGTACATGCAGAAGGCGCTGAAAGAATGCTTGCCAAATGTTAGTGATAGTATTTCTGGATGCTAGGATTTTGAATAACTTAAAAGTTGACTTTTTTTTGTACTTTCTGTTGTTTTGAGTTTTACAATGTCATACCATGTTTGCATAATCAGTAATCATTTCATAATCATTTGAAAAATTAAAGACATCATGGAATGAATAAAGTTAGTATCATTTGACTGCTAAAAAAGTAAAATCAGATTATTTCAGTAACATCTACTACAAAAACAAATGTCTATTATTTGAATCATATTTATGTTTTCTACAACTGAGACTGTCCTTATTGAGGTGGGGGGCTTCTGCGTTATAATAAAAAATAAGATTTATGTGCATAGTTTATCAATTAAATTTCTTTAGTGTCACATAACAAGAACAAGCAGAGAGTAAAACAAAACAAAGAACAAAAGCAAAAAAAAAAAAACTACTAAATAGGGTCAGGTGGTACTGCAACTGCTTTTAAGTGCACACATTACAATGTGCAAGGACCCAGGTTCAAGCCCAGGGGGAAAACTTCAAGAGTGATACAGCAGGCCTGCAGGTGTCTATGTGTCTCTCTTCTTACCTCCTCCTCCCTTTTCAGTTTCTCTCTATCTTTATCTAATAATAAATAAATACTATTTTAAAAAAGGGAAAATTCTTTAAAAAAAACTACTATAAAAGGGAGGGAGGGATCATTTCCAGAAGCAAAATAAGATATGGCTTGGGAAGGATAAAAACATGGATCTCTAGGTCTCTGGAGCCACACTAAGTGCCTCATTGAAAAGCTCCCCCTGGAATGGATTGGCTCCAGCTATTTTTCTTCCTAAGTCATTCCAGACTGGCTCTGGATATCTCCAAGTGAGCTTGCTTAGCTAAATTTAGGACACATGCCTGCTTTCAGTCTGGAGAAGGGAGGGGATGCTCTGATTACATCCCCTAAACCACACCTATGGAAAAGAAAATTAAGGATTTGTTACCAGAAGGTGGGAAAGGATGCTGGCCAGAAAAAGCTACCAGTCTCCCCAACTTTGCCTCACATTAGACTTGCAGTTAGAGTCTCTCCCACTCAGCATGCCCCTAGAGGAATTAGCTGATTTAGTTTTCTTATCAGATCTGTTCCCTCATTTCTTTCAAAGTAATTACAGGCTGCTTCTTCCCTCTCTCCTGACACTGATTATTAGCTAAAGCTAATTCATCAGCTAGATATAGGTGAAACACCTTTAGCTATCTTTCAGGAAAAGCTTAGTAAATTATTTGTCATTCTCCAACCCAAGAAATGTTCTCCCTGTAAGTAAAAGTTTATTAGATGCCGTGAGAGGTCTTTGGGTTCAGCCATTTTCTGTCTCAGCTATAATTAGAAAGCTAGACAAATGATATCAACTCCCAGGAGGAAAAAATCCACACACATACTTTTTAATAAATCCAATTTACTCTATTTGCTTGGTATTAACAACAGTTAATACTATGTCCAAATTCCCTCCCTCCCTTCCTTCCTTCCTTGTTGAAAAGAACTATATCGCTACAGCCAGTACATACAAATGGATAGTTAATTACTCGGCACAGAGGGTTATGTGATTCATCACTGCAGTGTGGAAGTGGATGTTGCCAATTGTCAGCTTTTCCCAAACTACACAGTGTTATATGGTTTATGTCCCAATCAATGGTGGCAACCCTCCAGAAAGAAATACTACCTAGATGTCAGGGACTCATTAAACCAATCAGTCTGTAGCCCTTCGCCAGTGATTTCCAAACTTCCTGGCTGTGTATCAAAATCATTTGGTAACATTAAAAATATAGGAAGGGAGGGAGGGGAGGAGGAAAAGGAGAAGAAGGGAAGGATGGAGGGGGGAAGGGAGAGAAAGAGAGAGAAAGGAGAAAAGGGGGGGGGAACAGAGGGTGAGAGAGAGATAGAGCGTGCCTCCTGGTATATACTGCCAAGCCACTGAGTCCAAATATTCTGAGCAAATTCAGATTTTTACAGGGCCTGAGGTTTATACAGTTTGGTGTCTCTCCTTAAGAACAAGAAAAATGGAGTCAGCAGTGGTGCAATAGGTTAAGCGCACATGGCACAAAGCACAAGGACTGGCATAAGGAACCTGGTTCAAGGTGGCTCCCCATCTGCAGGGGGTTCACTTCACAAGCAATAAAGCAGGTCTGCAGGTGTCTATCTTTCTTTCCCCTCTATGTCTTCCCCTCCTCTCTTGATTTCTCTCTGTTCTATCCAACAGCAATAACAACAACAATAACCACAAAAACGATAAAAAAAAATTACAAGGGCAATAAAGGGGGGGGGAAGAACAAGAAAAATAAAGTCTTTCTTTTACAGATTTAAAAAAAAGCATATTATCATGTAAACATATTTCCAGGACCAAATCCTTTGTCATGTAAATGATATACCCATATGCTTGATGCCTAAATTTTGTTAGATTCACAGATCTAGCTGTGAGACAGGACCTAGGAATGACTAGGTAATGTCTATGTAAGTGTGCACGTGTGAGCATATGCAACTGTGTGTATGGCTCAACTCCCAAGTAAATGAATCCATGTCTGGGACTCTCCTTTTTCATTTTAAAATAAAATAATGTGGAGATTTTATTACTCTACAGTTTAATCTACTTCTGCACTAAACTTTAGAGACCTAAATGTTAATAGAAATGCTTTGAATTTCATGGTTTTTGTTTGTTTGTTTGTCTCCAGGGTTATCGCTGGGGCTCAGTGCCAGCACTACAAATCCACTGCTCCTGGTGGCCTTTTTTTTTTTTTGATAGGACAAAGAGAAATTGAGAGAGGATGGGGTGATACAGAGGGAGAAAAATAGACACCTGCAGACTTGCTTCAGGTTGCGAGCCAGGGGCTTTGAACCAGGATCCTTGCACGTGGCCTTGTGCTTCATACTATGTGTGCTTAATCCAGTGTGCCACTGCCTGACCCTCCCTCATGGTTTTATTTTTCTTTGCCCTTCTTTTGGCAAAAATATTCATAAACAGAGAGTATGCCAGTATAGAAGGTAATCCACACTACAGCCAACAGACCTACCTTACAATCACCGTGGTGATAGGAATAACTGAATCCACTTCTGGTGTTCTAGTTTGCAAGTAACATTGTTTTTGTCACACTAAATCTTGATGCCAGTAAACTTGTTTGTTTCACTTGGAGCACCAGGCTAGTGAGAAATCCACTGTAGGAAATGTCAAGTTCTTTATGTCCACTGGTAAAATTTACTGATCTGTCCAGTAGTACCTTTCAAAAATTAGTTTTTACTCTTTTTGAGAGTAAATATGCCCAGTGTTGATAAAACTGAAATGCAAAACATATAATAAAGACACATGTTACCCACAACCCCCCACAAAAAAAACCATTACAATCATTATAGTACTGGCATACTATAGTTATTCCAGAAATACTTTTAGACCAAAAGAATGAATGTGAACTTTTAACTAATACAAACAACTTCCCTCTCAGAGTTGTCCCTCCACCATCAGATGATTATAATTGTAATTTCTAAGATGCAAATATTTAAAGGGATGTAAATATAATACCAACAAATAAAAGTTTTACGCTAGAAGGCAGGGCAAATAGCATATGATTATGCAAAAGGTCCCTTATACCTGATCTCCAAAGTCCCCTACTCAGTCCCTTACTTGACCATAAGCAGTGTTTTCCTTTATTGTAATTGTTTATTTGTTTGTTTATTAAGTGATTTAGTACTGATTTAGAAAATTACGTGTCAACAGTGGTATAACCATTCCCACCACCAGAGTTCTGAATCCTGATCCCACCACTGCAAACCATTCCAGTTCTCCCAAGGTTTCATACATGGACTAACTACCATCTCTATAACTGTCTGTCTAGATTTGTACATAATTGCCCCCATTTTTCTTCCAGGTCCAATCCTCTCTTCCCCTGTTACTACATCCAGATGTCCCTCCCTCCCCCCCCCCGCCCCCCCGCCTGATGGGTCCTGATGGAACTGGAGTTCAGAGCCCTGTTACCCTCTTCCTCCTATCACTTCTTCCCCACTGGGAGTATGGATCAAAATTGTTTTGGGGTGCAGAAGGTAGACCTTTTGGCTTCTGTAATTGCTTCTCTGCTGGACTTGGGCATTAGCAAGTTGACCCCCAACCTGTTTCTATCTTTCCCTGGTGGGGTAGAGCTTTGGAGAGTTGAGATTCCAGGACACATTGGTGAAGTCATCTGCCCAGAGAAACCAAGATAGAATCATGGTAGCAACTGCAGTTTGGTGTCTGAGGCTGCTGATCTTTCAGCTGTAGATTATGAATTCTATTTGGGTCTGTTGTATTTATTTGTTGTTTTTTGGGGGGAGCCAATCCGATCCCTGTTACTCCATAGCCATACCTCCTGGTCTTTCTCTATACTCTCTCTCATTAAAATAAAACAAAATAAAAAAGATGATTTTTAAAAATTCTATGCTAGATAAGGAGGATATTGAGTTGAATAAAGATGGTTTATTGGTATATATATATATATATATATATTCAGTAAAAGAAATCAGTACTTTCTTACCAATGTAAAAGCACTTAGGACACACAGGGAGGCAAAATGCAGCTATGGCAAAATCCCATAAATGAAATGTCTTTTGAATATAAGCCCTCCCCCACCACCGCTCAAGAAAGATTCCCTCTTAACCTTGAATCTTCCTTTTCTCTCACTTTACAGCAAATACTCTTTGTCCAAACTTTAAAACTGACTCAAAATTCAACTCCCTTTTCTCTGTTAAGCAGCCTGAATCAAGTCACCATCGCTTCTTGGGTGAACAAAAGGTGCAATGTATGCATGTATGCAATGACCTCCTTATAGGTTTTCTTGCTTCTGTTCTCGCCTACTTACAGTCTGTTTTCAACCCAGGGGCCAGAAAAGCTCTTTGAAAATTTAAGTTAGATAATTTGACTCCTCTGACCCAACAATTTTACTCTGCATGTAGAGTAAAAGCCTATGTCATTAAAATAGTCTATAGCATGATTTCTGTCCACCACTTTTCCATTAACTCCTTGATCAAATACCCCTACTTACTGTCTTGTACCTGTGAACACTCCAGAAAAAGCCAGCAAACTTCCCACTTCATGTTCTTGGCACTAGATTTTCTCTGTGCAGAATGTTCCTCCTTCAGGTATCTTGTATGGCTTGCTCTCCCACCCCTTCAGATCTTTCTTCTAATGTTGCTTTTCCTATGAGGTCTCCTGTGTCCACCCTAATTAAAATTTCAGCAATACTGCCCCAGTCCCTGCTTTATTATTTCTTTTTTTGCAAAATGTTATCATATGGAAAAAATCCATATTCTAATTATTTATTTGTACAAGCTCCATGAAGCAGGAATTTGAGCTCTTTATTACAGTTCCTAAAACACTCTTCAAGTAGAGTTTAGTCAACTAGTATTTGTTAAAAGAAGATATCATAAATTGGGAGTCAGGTGACAGCACAGTGGGTTAAGCGCCAGGTGGCGCAAAGTACAAGGACTAGCCTAAGAAGAAATAGTAAATTAACTTAATTAAGATTCCCACATATTCTTCATTCTGTCTTTCAATATCAAGATGCTTTTATAATGCTTGTGGAAAATCTGACAACATGTATGTTGTTAAACTTTGGTATCTCTTAACGCGGAAATTATATCTTATTCTGTGATGCACTAGGTCAGATAAATGTTTATATCTGACTCCTGTTTGAAACCAGTTCTGTCTTTCTGGTAGTCTAGAAACTTTGGCTCAGAAAGGTGAACAAGATATATGACAGAGATACTAATTACTCATCTCTACTCTACAGAAACTTCTCATAGAGTGAAAAAAAATCTAATATACTGTCAGAGTTTTCAAAAGGATGCACAGTCTTTTGATTAAATAATATATGCATCTATACAACTGAACTAAAAAAGAATAATTGAACCAAGGACTTTTGTTACTTGGCTCATGTTGGACTATACGACTTCTTCTTTCTTCCTCAGCTTGAATTCTAAATTTTTATAAGGGGATTGTCGGGGAACCTAACATTTCACTCAGAGGGTTGGTTCCCACCAAACACAGTGCCACTGAATACCAGAGAAGTGGATCAAATTGCAGTTAAATATAGGTTAGTTCTAAACGTGTCCCTTGTCCATTATGTGTTTGGAAGTCACATATTCAGAAACAGTTTATATATACCCAATCATTTTTGTGTCTTTCTTCTATTAAAATAAAAATTAGGAATGACTGAAGAAAAATAAGTCTTTTTTTTCCTTGCTCCTGATGCATTAAAAGACATTTAAAATGAATCCTTCACTTGAACTCTTACTTTTATATCAACTTATTTATTTTATAGGAAGGAAAGTAACTGCAGCTTATAAATAATTCTTGCAGTTCCATTCCAGGATGTGTAGGTCAAGGGAGCCTCTTCCCTGAAAGGTCAAGGGCCACAACAAGCTTACTTCCTTTGTGAGTCAAACAATGCTTGGATGTTGCTATTCTGAATGGAATAAACAAAGTTATGTATGAATGCCCTGACATGCAGCATTTTTGACAATTTTAACACAATTGAAAGTTTTCAATTAAATATCATCTACCACTGTTAGCCAGTTTTGCAATATATTTATTTTTCACTTGATTTTCAAAGATTTAGCATTCCACAATAAAGCAATATGCTTTATTTGGAAAATTTCTATATGCTTACTTTTTTTCTCCCTGATTTTGCTCTCACTTAGTTTAAGAAACTGTCTTCATGTCTCATATTGTTTTACTGGTGCTTCCTTTCAAATTACATTGAAGTTGTTCATCTAGAAAAGTATTTTTTTAGTATACTGTATTTTGTGTCCCTTTACTTGTCTATTGGAGCACTGCTCAGCTGTGGCTTATGGTGGTGCTGGGGATTGAAACCTAGGATCTTTGGTGCCTCCAGCATGTATTGTATTTTATTTTTACATTATCATTATTTTTTTGCATAACCATTATGCTATTTCCTCAGCCTACTTTTCCTTCAAAATCATAACTATTGAGCATTTGCAAGGAAAGTCACATATGCTAGGATTTAAAAGCAGTACGTAGAACCATGAAAAGATGTACATCACCAGTTCTTAATGTAAATGAAAATGAAAACCCAGGGGCCATCTGGTGACATACCTGGTTAAGTGCACATGTGACAATGTGCAAGGACCCAGGTTCGAGCCTCCAGTCCCGACCTGCAAGGGGAAAGCTTCACAAGTGGTGAAGCAGGGCTACAGGTGTCTCTCTCCCTCTCTATCTTCCCCTTTCCTTTCAATTTCTGGCTGTCTCTATCCAATAAACAAATAAAGATAATTTAAAAATTTTTTAAAAAAAGAAAATGAAAACCCACAATGATTGCAGTAATCATTTCACAACATTTGAAAGTCTTTCTCTGTATACCATGAACTTGCACACTGTTGTATGTCAGTTACATTCCAGTATTATAAAGAGGGGAAACCCACAAGGAGAGATCACTGAATATAGCATGACTGTAATAAAGAAGATGGCTATTAACCAAGCATTGGCAATGACATGGAGGCACAGGGACCTTCATAAATGTCATGCTTGGTGGGAATGTAAAATGTACATCTACTTGGGAAATATTTAATAGTTTCTTGAGAGACCAAGCATACACCTACCGTACAGTTCCTATTTATTTACCCAAGCAAAGTGAAAACATGTTTACACAGAGGCATTATACTGAGGTTTTTACCAGCATGCGTATAACAGCCAAAAAATGAAAACAGCTCAAATGTCCATCTATAGTAGAATACTATACGGCATTAAGAATGAGTGAGCGAGGGTGTTGGGAAATAGAAAATGTGCTAGAGCACACACCTTGCCATGTGGGAGGCCTTGTGTTTGAACCTTGGCACTACATGGAAGTACCACAGATGATGGAGTAGTGATGTACTGGCTCTAATCTATTTCTATTTTCCCTCATCTTTTATGCTTTCTTCTCATCTCTCTCCTTCCCTTTGCTTCTCTTTTTCTCTTTCTCAAAAAATAAAGGATAAAAATAAAAATTCAGCGGACTGAGTGGTGGTACACCAGGTTGAATGTACATATTACCATTTACAAGGACCAAAGTTCAAGCCTCTGGTCACCACCTGCAGGGGGGAAGCCTTTTTTTTTTTTCCTCATAGTACAGCTCAGTGCTGTACTATGAATCCATTGCTCCTGGTGATCTCTCTCTCTCTCTCTCTCTCTCTCTCATAGGATAGGGAGAAATTGAGAGAGGAAGAGAGGGAGTGAGGAAGATAAACACCTGCAGACCTGCTTCATCACTTGTGAAGCATTCCCCCTGCAGGTGGGGAGCAGGAGCTCAAAGCAGTCTCCTTCTGCAGATCCTTGCACTTGGCACTTTGTGCACTCAGCCAGGTGACCCACCACCTAGAGGAAAAGCTTCACAAATGGTGAAGCAGTATTGCAGGTGTCTCTCTTTTTCTCTCCCATTCTATTTCCCCCCTCCCTTTTCAAGTTCTCTTTATGTGCTATCAAATAAAAAGAAATAAAGGGAGAAGGGAGAAAAATTGGCCTCTACAACTGGTGGATTCATTATACAGGCACCAAGCCCCAACAATAATCCTGGTAGCAAAAGATAAAAAGAATAATAATAAAATTCAGCTCTAGGGGGCTGAGAGACAACTCACATGGTTAGAGTACATGCTTCACCATGCATGAATACTCAGGTTCAAGCCTTGGCATCTCATGGCTAGCAGGAAAAGCTCCATAAATTGTGTGATGGTGATGGTCTCTCTCTCTCTCTCTCCAAGTACCAAAAAAAAAAAAAAGGAAAATAAAAAAGAGATAAAGAAAAGAAAGAACAAAAACGTGATTATCAAAAGATATTGAATTGAAAAAGCCTTTCAGCAGTATTGCACATGGGCCTGGGTTCACTCCCTAGTGCCACATTAAAATTTTTCTAATTAAAAAAATGAACAAGCTACTATTATACATAACAATGTAGATGAGTTTCACAAATGTAATGGAGAGCTAAGAAGCAGAAACAAAATTGTTAAGTGTTTGACTATTTGTATCAAGTTCAAAAACAGGAATACTAATCTGTGTGACAGGAAATCAAGAGACCAGTTATACTTTGGGGAGAATAGTGCTGACTAAAGTTGGGGATGCAGGGGCTTCAGAGGTGCTGGCCATGCTTCATTTCTCAGTCTGGATACTGTTACAGCACTGTATTAACTGTGTCAGAATTCATCAAGTGGTGCTTTTAGGATTTGTACATGTATGCGACACTTCAGAAATCTCATTGCAATTGTGAAAAATGAGTGACACATTATTTTCAGAAATTTAGAGGTCCTAGATAAAGCATTTTTCATATTCAAAGACTTTACAATCTATTGGAAAGATGACATGTTGATAAATAATTCTAACATGAAACAAACTGATAAGTGCTGCATTAAAATATAAAATAAGTACAATGGAGTCATGTGAAATATTTATAAAAAGGACAACCAGGAAGAAACATTAGAGAGTATTGTCAGTGTAGCAAGCAGAAGAATATAATTAAATGTATCTTTAATGATAGATCTAAAATCAAAGAAAAGAATATAAATTAGGGATAAAAAAAATCTTAACAGCCAGAGAGGTGATTTACTGTGTATAGCACAGGACTTCCTCAAATGTAAGCCCAAATTTGCTTCCCTTTGCTGAATATGCTCAACCAGGAGCAGTTCGTTCTTCCCCTCTTAAAATAATCATAAACTTAAAAAAAGAAATTACAAAACTTTATTGTACTATGTATTAGATTTCACTGCTTTTTGAGAAAGCAACGTTGTTTTAAAATATCAGAACATGTAAGTTGTGTATGTCTTTAAAAGTGAGTTCTTTTGTTTTTAGTTGACTGACTTTGCCCAAGTTGTAGGTTATTCTGTTCCAGTGGTTTTCATCCAGGCTGTACATGGGGATCATAGGAGTTTTTAAAGCTTCTCCTGAATCACAATCTCCAGGGGTGGGACTCGGGCATCTGAATATTTTCTAGGCACCTGCAATTCTCCTGGACTGCCAGAACTAGGAATCACTGTTGTAGTCCCTGTGGGGTAAAGGGAGCCTTAGCAAGGACCTTTGCACAACAACAAATGTCTCTCAAAGTATCATTTCTTTGTTTTTTTTTTTTTTGAGCTTCTGTGACTTCCTCAAAAAAAGCACTTTTCATATTTATCTCTTTGTATCTGTGCCAAGAAATTTCTTTGCAAATGGCTTTTATCCAAGTGTTACATGAAAGATGTTAATCCTACTGTTAAATTTTAACCCTAATTTTTTCAAGCACTAGGGCATTTCTTCTGATTTTATGACAGATACAAAGATCCATAACAGAAGACAGAACTGGAAAGGACACAGTGGCATATGCAGGTCACTTGTTAATGCACTCGTCTGACTAATCCTCCTCCTATGAGGAAAAATGTATTTTTGTACTAGCATTTATGCATCAGATCTTTTGGTGTGAACATAATACCTGCTTTTACTTACAAAATTTTAGTCCTCTACTTAGTTCATTCACTTGTTATCTATTATTAGCCTATCCATCTCATTTCTCTTTATTTTGAAATAAGCTTAGAATTATACAAAAAGAGTAGAGTTCACATACACTCAATACCCAGCTAGCTAATGATACTTAACCACACTATAATTATCAGACTAGGAAATTAACATTGAGGTAATATTATTAACTAAAGTATGAATCTTACTTTCCAGTTCAATTTTTTTTCTTTATTGGGGGAACTAATGCTTTACAGTTGACAGTAAGATACAGTAGATGGTATATGTGTAACATATCTCAGTTTTTAACATAACACTCTCATCCTCCACCTCGGTCCTCCACTGCCAACATGTTCTAGGACCTGAACACTCCTCTCTGCCCCAGAGTCCTTTTTGGTGTAATACACCAAATCCAGTCGAAGTTCTGCTTTGTGTTTTTACTTCTGTTATTATTTTTCAACTTCTGTCTGAGTGAGATCATCCTATATTCATTCTTCTTTTTCTGGTTTATCTTAACATGATTCCTTCAATCTCCATCCAAGGTGAGGTAAAGAAGGTGAATTCACTGTTCCTTAATAGCTGAGTAGTATCCCATTGTGTATATAGACCACACTTTCTCAGCCACTCATTTGTTGTTGGACCAACTGGGTTGCTTCCAGGTTTTGGCTATTACAAATTGTGCTGCTATGGTAGGGGGAGTCCCTGTGCTGACATGATGGGGGCAGAGAACTGACCAGGAAACTCAGAAGATCTACACCCTGGTGGTTTAATGGTGGGGCTGTATGGTGGGAGCCTTTCCACATTGTTTTGATGAGAACATGGCAAATAATTGCCTCAGAACCTACAGACTATAAATGGGACTTGTTTAGAAACTCACAGGGCCCAGCAGTGTTGTCCAGCTGGGCTCTGACTGCTGGTAGAGACGTTGAATTGAGCCCAGAGCTTTGGATCCTTGAGGTGTGGGAGTCTCTTTGCATAACCACTGTGCTTTCTCTCCCCCATCCTGCTTTATATCTTGGTCAGGAGTGAGTGATTAAGCTAAAAAAACAACTTAGAGTTACAAAAGGCCTCAGGCTACAAGGAAGTAAAAAGCCTACAAGGAAGTAAAAAGAACACAAGAGGCTTTAACAGCCACTGTGCTTCAACTCAGGGATTGAGACAACATTGAAACAACTGTTAATGTCCACAACTGTGACCTCTTTAAGTGCCTTACTTAGACACAAGTCAATCCAGGCAAGAGTGATAAGTGGACTGAAAAGTACTGAGAGAAGGACCTCATCACACACTATAATAATGGTTAAAACAAGGAGAAACACTGGAGAAATGAACTAGGACAAAATTCCAGCTAAAAGCTCCCCAAAGGTAGAAGCACAGAAGAATGAGATCAACATCCAAATGCTAATAGAGGAATTAGTAACAGGAGTGAGGAAAGAGTTTGAAAGAATTGCCATCAGAAATGCAGAAATAACTAGGGAGACTCTGAAAGAAAGCATTATCTTGAGTAATTAGATGAAAGCTGAAATAGCTGAGCTAAGAGCACAGTATTAGAACAGGGTAACAAAATAGCTGATCTACAGAAAACAACAGAGGAAAGAAATAGTAGAATAAATGAAGCAGAAAACAGGATTAGCAAGATTGAGGACGAATTAGACAAAACTAAGAAAGAGGTAAGAGATTAATAGATACTGAAAACAACAGCATAGACATATGTGATGACTTCAAAAAAAATAATATATTCATTATAGGCATAGCAGAGGTAGAAAGAGAGGAGGGGAATAAAGCATTCTACAGGACATAATAGATAAGAACTTCCTTAGTATAGACAACATAAAAGACATAAAGGTCCCAGAGGGTCCCAAACAGAATTAACCCAGACTTATAGACACCAAAACACATCATATTTAGAATGAAAAGGAATAAAGATAAAGAAAGTATCCTGAAGGTTGCAAAAGAAAATCCAAGAGTCACTTACAGAGGAGAACCCATAAGATTAGCAGCAGATTTCCCCACACAGATGCTACAGGCCAGAAGACAATGGCAAGATATCTATCGAATGCTCAATGAAAAAGGCTCTCAAATAAGACTACTGTATCCTGCTATACTGTCATTCGGACTAGATGGAGGCATTAAAAACCTTCTCAGACAAGCAACAGTTGAAAGAATCAGCTATCACCAAGCCTGCCCTGAAAGAAGTTCTGAAAGGTCTCCTGTAAACAGTCAGACCACCATAAATAGGCCATCTATCAGAACACTCTAAAACTCTACAAGAATGGCATTAAAATGCCTTCCATCTTTGATATCAATAAATGTCAATGGCCTGAATTCACCTATTAAAAGGCACAGAGTAGGAAGATGGAACAGAAAACACAACCCGACTATATATTGTCTGCAAGAATTCTGCCTAACTCAACAGGACAAACATAGCCTCAAAGTGAAAGGATGGAAAACTACCATACAAGCTAATCGACCACCCAAAAAAAAAAAAAAAAAAAAAAAAAGGCAGGAACAGCTATGCTCATATCTGAAACAGTAGACCTTAAAAAAATAAAAAGATAGGGATGGACGTTACTTAGTGCCCAGAGGATCAATCAGTCAGGATGACTTAATGATAATTAACATCTGTGCACTCTAGGAGAGGCCATCTAAATACATCAAACATCTACTGAAAGAGCTACAGCAATATATTAACAGCAACACAATAATAGTAGTGGACTTCAATATCCCACTATCTCAACTTGACTGATCATCCAGGAGGAAAATCAAGAAAGAAATGAAGGAGCTAAATTAAGAGGTAGATAAACTATTAGACATTTCAGAGTAAAAACAGTGATTTCACCATTTCAGCCCAGCCGATCTTGGGTGGAGCTTGAAGAAATTATGTTAAGTGAAATAAGTCAGAAACAGAAGGATGAATATGGGATGACCTCATTCACAGACAGAAGATGAAAAACAAGTAAGAAGAAAAACACTAAACAGAACTTGGACTGGAGTGGGTGTATTACACTAAAGTAAAAGACTCTGGGGTTAGTTGGTGGCATGGGGAGTTCAGGTCAAGGAACAGGATGGCAGAGGACCTAGTTGTATTGTTGTGTAGAAAAATGAGAAATGTTATGCATGTACAAACTATTGTATTTACTGTCAACTGAAAAACATTAATCCCCCAATAAATAAATATATATATAAATAAATGCCAAAAAATTTGCTATGAACATAGGTATACACAGATCTTTTTGGATGGTTGTGTTTGATTCCTTAGGATATATTCCCAGGGGAGGAATTGCAGGGTCATAGGGTAGGTCCATTTCTAGCTTTCTGCGGGTTCTCTAGACTGCTCTATTCCCATCAACAGTGAAGGAGGGTTTCTTCGCTCCCCACAGCCTCTCTAGCATTTGTTGTTACTATCATTTCTGATGCATTAGATTCTCACAGGAGTGAAATGGTATCTCATTTTTTGTCTTTATTTGCATTTCTCTGACAATCAATGACTTGGAGCATTTTTTTCCTATGATTGTTGGTCTTTTGGATATTGTCTTTGGTGAATAATCTGTTCATTTCCTCTCCCCATTTTTGGATGGGGTCATTTTTTTTTTTTACTAAGCTCTTTTGTTGCGTTTGATGAGCTTTTTATATATTTTGGTTATTAGCCTTACCTGAATTCTTTGTTCCAGGACCCCACATCATGCTTACTTGTCATGTCTCACACTACTCCCTCTTATATTTCATCACCTTGCCCTTTTGATGTTGAGATATATAGTAGAATATTTTCTTCCAGTTTGTGTTTGTTTAATGTTCTCTTATTATAAGGTTAATTTAACTTCTTTTTGCAACAGTTAGTTCTTCAGAAGTATAAGGTAGTGCACAATGTCTATGTATTTTGCTACTAGCAGTGTTAGGCTGGACCATTTGGTTAAGATAGTGTCTGCTGAGTTTTTTGCTGAAAACTTGCATTTTTCCCTTTGTAGTTGATAAATATCCTTAGAAAAATATGTTGCTCCTCAAACTCATTTGAGCTGATTGTAGCATCTATCAATTCACTGATTGTAGCATCTATCAATCAGTGAATTTTGCCTGTAGCAATTATTGGTATGGTTCCCCTGATGATGTTCTTATATGTCCTTCATTACTTCTATATTTTTTAATTAAAATTTTTCTATATTGAAGCACTTCCTTTCTATGGTTAATTAATTTGGTTATTCCTTTACATTATTATAAACATATGAATGCCCATTCACTTTTTCGAATTATAATTCTGTACTGTCATCATTATTTATTTTGATCTTCAAATTATTTCAGTTGTAGCAATTGTTAGCTACTACTGATTTTATGCTGTATATTTTTTAAAGATAGGTAGTTTCTTATAAAAATATATTATTTATTTATTTATTTATTGGATAGAAAGAGAGAGATTGAGAGGGGAAGGGTAAATAGGGAGAGAGATATCTGCAGCCCTGCTTCACCACTCATGAAGTTTTCCACCTGCAGGTGAGAACCAGGGGCTTGAACCTGGGTCCTTATGCACTGTAGTGTGTTCGCTTAACCAGGTATGCCACCCTCGGACCCCTTCTTTTTACATTCTTTATGCTTGTTTAAGCACTTTTTTTTTTTTTTTGTACATCACAGAATGTTCCATACTCATATATTCACTGCCAAGATCTGGAATCAACCATTTTTTCTAACATATTCTAAATCCTTTATTTTTATTTTTTAAAATATTTATGCCCTTTTGTTGCCCTTATTTTATTGTTGTAGTTATTGTTGTTATTGATGTTGGCATTGTTGGATAGGACAGAGAGAGCAGAGGAAAACAGGGAGAGAAAGATAGACACCTGCAGATCTGCTTCACCACCTGTAAAGCAACTTCCCTGCAGGTGGGGAGCCAGGGGCTCAAACTGGGATCCTTATGCTGGTCCTCCTGCTTTGCGCCCTTGCACTTAACCTACTGCGCTACCACCCGACTCCCATCCTAAGTCAAGATGGTGACTTGGAGGCAGCTACTGGCATAAGTTCCGACAACAACTGCTGGAAAGGGTAGGATAACTGGCCATCAGCAGGAAGGTGAATAAGTGTGACACCAAGGAAGTAACTATAGCTCAATTTGGGTTAGAAAAGAGAGAAAAAAGGAAGGAAATTTTTTGATTATTTCTGAAGTGCACCCCTCTCCCCCACCATATAACCAGACCCCGGGGGCTGGAGAGCTGCTACTAGAAGGCTCCCTGCTGAGCTTTTTTTTTTAACCAAGATTCCTGGCTCATCAGGGGATGTGATTCCAATCTTTTCCCTTTCTGATTCCCTTTGCTCTTTTTTTTTTTTTCTTTTCAAGCTCAATTGGAGTGACAATATATCTGACCAATCAGAGCCTCACGCCACCTGGGAAAGACTACCTGGAGGTTTTTTTTGTTTGTTTGCTTGTTTTGTTTTTTTTAACAATTGGCTGTCTTTGCTCAGGCTGCCTGAGTCAATTGAAAGTCGTCCAAGCTGCAGACTGACTGTTACGTTTTTTTTTTTTTACTCTGTTCTATTTTATTATTACTATTATATATACACATGACCCTTCCCCCCCTTCAGGTTGACCAAAATTAACTTTTAGTGTATTTTCTATTGCTAGGTGACTGGGTGTCCTATCCATTGTGAGAGGAACTTGTTTCACTCTACCTACCTCCCCTATCCACTCTCCCCCTTCTCCCAACTCCTAGCTAATGAAAAAACAACTTTTTCCTTTCACTGCTATTTTTTTCTTTTCTTTCTTTTTTTCATTCTTGTCTTCTTTTCTTCCTCTTTCTTCTTCTTTTTGAATTCACTGATACTCGTTTGTGAATTATTTCCAAGAAATGGAAAGACATCCCATGCTCATGGATTGGAAGAATAAATATCATCAAAATGAATGCTCTCCCCAGAGCCATATACAGATTTAATGCAATACCCATCAAAGTTCCACCAAGCTTCTTTAAGAGAATAGAACAAAAAGTACAATCATTTATCTAGAACCAGAAAACACCTAGAATTGCCAAAAACATCTTGAGGAAAAGAAACAGATGGAGGCATCACACTCTCAGATCTCAAACTATATTATAAGGCCATCATCCTCAAAACAGCCTGGTAGTGGGACAAAAAATAGGCACACAGACCAGTGGAACAGAATTGAAAGCCCAGAACTAAACCCCCACACCTATGGACATCTAATCTTTGATAAGGGGGCCCAAAATATTAAATGGAAAAAGGAGGTTCTCTTCAATAAATGGTGCTAGGAAAACTGGGTTGAAATATGCAGAAGAATGAAACTGAACCACCTTATCTTATCAGTAACAAAAAATCAACTCCAAATGGATAAAGGACCTGGATGTTAGACCAGAAACTATCAAATACTTAGAGGAAAACATTGTTGGAACACTTTCCCACCTAAACCTCAAGGACATCTTTGATGAAACAAACCCAATTACGAGGAAGACTAAAAGCAGAAACAAACCAATGGGACTACATCAAGTTGAAAAGCTTCTGCACAGCTAAAGAAACTACCACACAAAGAGACCCCTCACAGAATGGGAGAAGATCTTCACATGCCATATATCAGAGAAGAGACTAATAACCAAAATATACAAAGAGCTCAGCAAACTTAGCAACAAAAAAGAAAATGACCCCATCCAAAAATGGGCAGAGGATATTAACAAAACATTCACTTCAGAGGAGCTCCAAAAGGCTAACAAACACATGAAAAACTGCTCCAGGTCACTGATTGTCAGAGAAATGCAAATAAAGACAACATTGAGATACCACCTCACTCCTGTGAGAATGGCATACATCAAAAAGGACAACAGCAACAAATGCTGGAGAGGCTGTGGGGACAGAGGAACCCTTCTGCACTGCTGGTGGGAATGTAAATTGGTCCAGCCGCTCTGGAGAGCAGTCTGGAGAACTCTCACAAGGCTAGAAATGGACCTTCCATATGACCCAGCAATTCCTCTCCTGGGGATATACCCCAAGGACTCCATAATGCCCAACCAAAAAGATATTTGTACACTTATGTTCATAGCAGTACAATTCATAATAGCTAAAACCTGGAAGCAACCCAGGTGCCCAACAGCATATGAGTGGCTGAGAAAGCTGTGGTATATATACACAATGGAATACTACATAGCTATTAAAAGCAATGAACTTACCTTCTCTGATCCATCTTGGATGGAGCTAGAAGGAATTATGTTAAGTGAGCTAAGTCAGAAAGATAAAGATGAGTATGGGATGATCCCACTCATCAACAGAAGAACAGAAAGGGAAAATAAAAGCAGGATTTGACTAAATCTGGATAGGGCACCAAAGTAAAAACCCTGGGGTGAGGGTAAGGATGAACATTCGGCTTCCTGGGGCGGTGGGGAGGGATGGAGGTTCGGGGTGGGATGGGATACCCTCTTTTGGTAGTGGGAATGGTGTTTATGTACACTTCTATTAATTTGTAGTCATATAAATAAGTATTTAATTAATATGAGATGATAAAAATTGATTGTCTCAAACTTTTTTAAAAAATTCAATAAAAAATAAATGAAAAAGAATGAGTTATTAAAAATAAAGATGATGGAGTAAGCATTACATTGAGCTTTCTTTACTTCTCTGTTCCTCATGTCCATTCAACTGTTCCACTTAGATGAACCCAAGGAATATTTCTCTCCTGATACTTAACACAGATCTGTCTGTCACACTTCAGTCCCACACTCTGGTGGTATGGTATACTAAAATTTCCAGATGCCCAGCTTATGATTCTGATTTAGCAGATTTGCTATACAGTTGGTGCTTAGAGCTGACTCTAAATAATAATCTACTCCCTCACTATTTTGTGTTACTGGAAAAGTTAATTTAATCTTTCTTTTTGCTTCATTTCTCTCCTCTTCCCCACCCCTTCTATTTCCTCCTCCTATCCCCCCTTTTTTTCCTGCCTACACTATGGGGGGAAGGGCCAGGTGAAACATGCATCTTTCCAAGGACATTTTTTTTTTATCATTTTAACTTGAGAGAGTGGGAAAGAGGTAGATACACAGCACCAGTTTTTGCTATGCATTGATATTTGAGTGTTTATGCATGAGCTTTCTAGAAAAACAACACTGAGATAATTAACAAAGATGTTTTACAAAGTCTTCTTTACTGTGAACTGTAAGAGTTAACATTTATTTACATGAGAAATTCACTCTGCTCTTATCACTCTAGTCAATTTGAAAATATCATCCACTTTTAATGTCACAGAAATCAACTCACCCTATATTAGAATGAGGAAATAATTAACAAACATTTTTTTCTTTCCTTTTTAAAACATCCGTGGCATTGTTTCATTTATGAACCTGTGTGTGATAACTTTATTCTTACTGGAGGGATTGAAATGTGTTCTCTGGAGCCAGGCAGTAGCACGACCAGTTGAGCAAACACATTACCATGAGCAAGTACCAGGGTTTGAACTCTGACTCCCCACCTGAAAGAGGGATGCTGCACAAGTGGTATAACAGGCCTGCAGATATCTTTCTCTCTCCCTATCTCCCCCTCCTCTCAATTTCTCTCTGTCCTATCAAGAAAAATGGGGAAAAAAAGAAGAAAAGAAAGAAAAAGAAAGGAAGGCAGGCAGGCAGGAAGGAAGGCAGGCAGGCAGGCAGGAAGGAAGTAAGGTAGGAAAGAAGGGAGGCGGGGAGGGAGGAAAGGGCGGGTCACTAAGAGCGATGGGAAATGTGTTTTCTGCCCCACAGAAATGGAGGCATGCGTGTCTATGAAGCAGAAGTCCATAGCACTAAACAACCAAGCACATTCACTGATTGGTTGCTGCGACAGGATGATGGGTTATGGAGCAGTGATAAGTAGTGCACATCATAGATTAAGGGATAAGTGTCTGCTCTTCAGTAGTGGTACAATGCTAAATACTCAAGAAGACTAGAGATATTATAATAGTTTTCAGATGACAGGCTTCATTTTATATGTTAATAGAAAGAAGACTTGAGATATGGTGAGGAAATTTACCATAGCAAATGTATTCCCTTTACTGCTCTCTAGCATGGCACCAATTAAGTTCAACTGTATGTATAATGTACTCTTAATTCCTAACAGTCCCCAGAAAGAGCAATGTGAAAAATACTTTATACACTTACATTATACAGATCATAAACAGATGGAAGAAATTATGCCGGTAGGTGAAGAAATTCATATGGAGTATAACACACTTCAAAATGGTGTTTGCATGGTTTTTTTTTCTTTTAAAAAACTATTAAAATTATCATGAATGAAGGGTAATTATTATTTGAGGTTTTCTGTAATGTATGTGTGCAGTGTAACATTTTTATGTGTTTCCCTTATAAATATGAATGTTTAAATATAAAACTAACCTTGTAATGAATAAAACTGATAAAAGTTTGTGTTCCAATGAAAGGGAAATTATCAAATGATTATTCACTTTGTACAAGGGTTGTCATAGGGTAAGCTTCCCGAAAGCATTTCAAATTCAATTTAGTTTACCAAACATTCATTTTACACACAGCATTTCAGGAACAGATTTAGTGAGGAAATGAGAGAAATGTCATAATATGGTAGGAAGGTCCTTACACTGCTAACATGAATGTTTTCTCTTTCTCCCTCTTTGCAGCGCTGATAGCCATTGGGCGATACAGCATGACAATAGAAACTGTGGATGTTGGATGGTGTAAAGAAATTACAGACCAAGGAGCCACACTGATTGCACAGAGTAGCAAGTCTCTGAGATATTTGGGGCTGATGAGATGTGATAAAGTAAGAGCTGCCTATTATGTTCATTTTCTACATATTCACATACTTAGTAGATTTATATCACATGTTCCTTTGCTCCCCATTTGTATGTATATGTGTATATGCACACATACTATCACAACTATGCATTATCAGAGGCTTGGTTTTACAGACAGATTTGAACTTTTTTTTTCTTTTAGCATCTTTGCTTTAATTGAATTTTGTGGGCCTGAGAGATAGTTCACTGGATAAGAAATGTATCTCATCATGCACTTGGCCCAGATTTGAATCCTGGTACTACATGGGTATGTCACAGCACTGGAGGAAACTCCTGTACTCCCTCTCTTTGTCTCTCTGTCTAAATGGGGAAAAGTCAGCCTTCAGCCTGGAAGATAGCACAGTAGATAAAATGCTGCACTCCTAAGCATGAGGTCCCAAGCTTGATCCCTGATACTGTATACACTACAGTGATGCTCTGGTTCTCTCCCTCTTTTCTTTCCAATAAATAAATAAATCTTTAAAAACAAAAAATTGGGGTGTAGGGAGATAATAAAATAGTGATGCAAAAAAACTTTTATGCCTGAGGCTCCAAAGCACGAGGTTCAATCTCTAGGACCACCATAAGCCAGAACTTAGGAGTGTACTGGTGTGTGTGTGTGTGTGTGTGTGTGTGTGTGTTCTCTATCTCTCTCTCTCTCTTTGATAAGATCAATTTTAAAGAAATCAGTTGGCCAGGGAGCAGTAAAGTAGTATATGTGTGAGATCTTGCCTCCACACGAGGAAAAAACGTGTTTATGTAGAAATAAGAAGAACTATACACACAGTCAAGTTAGATTTTGACTTCCTATCCATAAGCCCATGAACCAAAATTTAATTTTCATGACACAATGCAATGTGCATGGTTCAATAGTAAAATTCTACTTTGGCTTCCAAGTTACTTACAACCATAAAATGGAAAGAACAGTGATAAATCTTTTTTTTTTTTAAACAATTCTAAGTATATGATTTCAGTACTGTATGCATTCCAACCATTTGGGAGGTAAGAAAGAATTTATGAAGGGATACTGTATAGAAAGTTGCCTCTTTCCACATGCAAGATACCACTTTTAGCACATGATGGGAAACAGAGGGTTACCACTGAAGATGTGTGGAGCTGACCAGAGATGTGAGCGTGGGTCTGGGAAACTGTGCTGCATGAAGTCTTTTGGGTATTGAGAAGAAAGATGGCAAAATTCTATATTGATCTCAAGGTACCTATAGTTTCATGTTTTACCTTTTCTACGCATAAAAAAAAATTGCTATTTGCATTATGAAGGAGAGAAAATTGAGACTCAGAAAGACCAGACTCTGGCTCAAAGGTCACCCAATAAGACATGTACTTATGTGATCAGATTGTTGTCTAGTACTGTTGACACACCTGGAACAATCTGGAGATCCAGGGACAACTTCCTTGGAAAAGACTCACCTCCAGATACCTGTTCAGAAACTGTTGACATCTTATAACAGCTTATACATACATGCTACTTTTGTAAATTGTGGTTGAGGAAGATATTTAACAGAATAAAATGAAACTAAATATACATGTTTCCCAAAGGATATTCATTTACTTTCTAACAGGGAGAATGGCCCAAACCCTGGTGTGCTTTGTCATTTTTGTTAATTGAATTATTCCAAATGCTTTAACATTCCAATTTAGACTAGGCCTTCACCAGCTATGTTTACAGAGATTTTGCTATCTATTCTCACCCCAGCCTAGAAAAATGGCTTTGTTTCTAAGTCTTCCTCAGATTTCACAACTAACAAGCCTAATGTGACTACTAACAATTGTCAATTTAAAATGGCTTCCTTGCAAACAAGTCAAAGGTGCCATCGTAGGTAGAATATTTTAGAAATGCAACATAATGACAACAGACCTCTTCAACTTGCTCTCAAAGGAAGCGCTATATGAATGCTACCTAGTTAGGGCCACCAAAATGTATATATTCAAAACAAATTTATGTACCAACAACCATTCTTGGGTATCCTCATATTACTAGTCCAAAATCTTTAGATTTTCTAGTATTAGCTCTGCCTACAGAGATAAATTATAGAAATTTAGGTGCCAGGTATTACAAGAGGAGATTATTCCATACACATTTGCTTACCCATCATGTTGCTGATTTTTTTTTTTTTTAACCAGAGCACTGTTCAGCTCTGGCTTATGGTGGTACGAGGGATTGAACCTGGGACTTTGGAGCCTCATGCATGAGAGTCTGTTTGCATAACCATTATGCTATCTACCCTCCACCCTCGTGTTGCTAATTTTAAGTTAAGGAATGGATCTTTTTCTACCCAAGTGTATATTAGTCCAAAGTAAGTTTCAAAGGCTGCTCTGATTAACAGTATCCTTAAAGGCTGTTTGTTTTTGTATTCCCTTTCCTCTAACAGCTTTTATATACTTTCTCCAGTCAGGAAACTCTTAGAACCCACTGGTTTGAGTAACATGGTACTGATCCTAGCATTCTGGTATGACCTAGTCAACCTGCCTGGCATTAGACTTAAGTTAGTTCAGAACCAAACCTGACAAGGTTCATGAGGATTAAAAAAAATTTCCAAATCACTCAAAGTGCAAATAAAACTTGTACATATTTGTGCTTGTTAACTCATTAGCCGGAAATCTAGAATAAGTAGCTGTTCAACTTTCCAAAATTTTCATTATGCTGCCCATCTCCATATTTCCTAATTTTGATTGAGATTGGGGGGGGGGGGATGAGTACCAGGGTTGTAGTACAATGACAGCACACTGGACTTGCATGCATAGGTCCCCAGGATTATCATATACCAGACTTGAGTGGTGCTCTGGTTTCTCTCTCTTTCTCTTGCTCACTCACTCTCATAAATAAATTTCTAGAATCATTAAATAAAAGAAGGAAGAAAAGAAGGAAGGGAGGAAGGAAAGAAAAAGGGAGAGAAAGAAAGGGAGAAAGAGAAAAAGAAAAAAAGAAAGAAAAGAAAAGAAAAGAAAAGAAAGGAAGAGAGGGATAGATCTGAGTAGCAAAGGAAAGAATATGGACTGTAGATCCAGAATTCAGATTCACATATGGGCTCTGTGAGGTGGAGTGATATCTTCACCAGATAGTATTCACATGTTGTCATGTATATGACAGAGACTCAAGCCCTACCACTACAGGGGAAACTTTATGGTTGTAGAAATGTTTGATGTTGTGATGCCTCTGTTTGTCTCTGTCTCATTCTTTGCCTATTGGAATTAAAAAAGCAGCCCATAGTAGTAAGGCCACAGTTCAAAAGAAAAACAAAATGTATTATTTCTGTCAGCTAGCAGTTATTCAACCTTTTAGTTTTAGTTCCACTGTTTCCACATGTGCTAAATGAGGCTGATGTAACATCAGTGCTATAGAATTGTTGTGATCACTTAAATGAGTGAACCTATATCAGTCTTTAGAATAATGCTTGTTATATAAAATGCTATTGTTGATTAATTCCTATATACAGCATTGTATTAACCTATGTTGTGACATTTGAATTTCCAAATGAGAAAGTTGTATTGACTACTATCCCATTTTGAAAGCAAAATTTCTAAGAGAAAAAAAAAAACACCTAGAGATGTCACCATTTTGCTTATTCCTCAGTGAAATTAAAAAGTGAGATTATTTTCTATAAAGAGACATCAATAATTACATTTTCTACACACTTTTCAAGTGAAAACTAATACCTTCATGGGACTCTATATTTGGAATTAATTTACCAACCCAGGCATAGAGATGAAAATAAAAAGATTTGCAGTGGGAGCAAATGGAAAAAATTAAAGATAAGATAGTTTAAATAGGTATGGGAACAAAAAGAAAGTAGTAAGAAAAATAAAGAAGGATAGTAATTGAAATAGGAAAGTGGAAAATTATGATTAAGGTGTAGAGACAAAAATCCACTATCTCAATGTCAGTCTGTGTTAATAAGAATTAAAGGACACAGTTAACAGTTTCCTGGCAGGGGAAGTACCATAATCATGAAGGACACAATTTGAACCTATCACACTTCTCCCTATACCTTAGCCAAATCTACTGATTACTAATAACTCAACAAGTAGAGTTCCTCTTCCCCTTTCTGCACACCATTGGTAGCCAAAAAGGAGGTACAAAGCTTTAGCAGTCCCCCTTGTCTACACTAATACACTAATCCCCCTTGTCAGAAATGTTTTCAGAATTCCTGCATTGAGGAGAGATTTTGTGTGTGTGTGTGTGTGTGTGTGTGTGTGTGTGTGTTGTTCCGTGGTTCTGAGAAATATTAAAGGCTAAATATATTTTCTTTCATTTGCTTTAGAAGCTATCCTTTACCAGGATGTGTTTGTGTGTGTGTGTGTGTGTCTCCTCACTTGAGCTTTAGAAGAATTTCCAGAATAGCAAAATGCACTGGATTTGTGGTAGGTATTTATTTTCTGTCTAGCTCTAGCTCTATATCTGCCTGTCTGCCTTACTCTCTCTCATTAGGTAAACAGAACAGATGAGAAACATTAAACCTATTCATTGTCAGAGGAAAGCAACATTGTACTTAGGTCATCAGACAGTGTCTAAGTTAAACTGCAATAAATGTGTTTGGTTGTAACAGTGGTGACTCCTCAGGAGGATTCCTCCAGCCATTCAACAAATGCAGCATTCCCTGTGCACTTGTCAAGTTAGGAAGTGCATTAAGAAGCCCCTGTCTGAGAAGCTTTTCTGATTGCTGGATGGATAAGCATGTTAGAGGAATTACTTTGGGTTTTGAAGTTGACTCCACTTAATCTCCTAAACTTTAGTGCATTCTAAGGACCAAGAGAAGAAAACACTGTGTGAGACAGCTTTGATGAATTGGGGTGAACTTATATTCTTAAGGACTGTTCAAAGGCTTACTTGACCTTGGGTATTAGAGCTGACCTGAAATCACCTATCAACTTAACACGCATTTACTTGGTGATTTAGTTAAAACTACTTGTATAATCAGTGGGACTCTTAACAAGAGCAGTATGTTTGCTCTGCTGTCCACAATTATTGTCAGTGACTTTGGTCATAGTAATTATTTTTACAACTTCAGTTGTATCTTGATTCTGTATAGATCTGTTTCTTCTATTGATATATTTTCCTCATTTCTTACAAAGCAGTTTGGATGGTGAACAAAACTGGAAAAGAACAAAAAAAAAATTCATGGGAAAGCTATAGGGCAAATGGAAATGCAATGTTTAAGGTTAATGAAAAATGTTTTGGGTAACAAAGTTGATGAGAAGGGAGGGAGCCCAGTGGCATGGCATTGGCTGAGAAACCAGACCTCGCCAGAGGCAACCTGGCTGGTTTGGAAAACCTCAGTGATAAAATGTCGTGGTGGAAACCTCTGCAGTGTGTGTTAATACAGAAGTTTGGAGACAGAGGGCTTGAATTATGAGCAGTGAATAACATCATAAATGTAGCAATTCTCAGATGCCAAACCCTTGTGAAAAGCAGTTGGATGGAGAAATGCTGGAGCTTTTAAAAGCTCCCTTTCACTTTTTTTTTTTTTTACTCCATGCAGAACTAATTTTATACACTGTTCATTTGATTTGAAAATGCCAGCGTCTGGGGTATCATTAAAGAGAGTTATTGAGGGAGCCACTCTTGGCAGAGCATTTTGCTTTAAATGCTTATTAGTTCTTATATCCCTGCAGAGTTCCAGATAGGAGGAGAAGGTGTACCTTGACTTACCTAACTCTGCTCCTCCTCCATCTTTGCCTGGAGCTGACTTCTTCTAGGAGGCGCCAGGAGGGCTGTGGGGGCCACAGTACTTAAGGAGCAGACAAATAGATTTTGAAAGGTCCACCCCAATGTCCTATGACCAAAGCCTCTTGGAATTTCTTTGATTTCTAGTTGACATAAATTAGAATTACACAGGCGTGAAGAGTCCGACCAGAAAAGATCAGAGAGGCAGCCGAGGGAGGAGAACTGCCTCTGTGTGATCCTATTGATTATCCAGCTGCCTCCAGGCCAGGGGCCTTGGTGCAAGCTGACTATTATTGATCCACACCATGGAAATAATCGAATTAATTCATTTTTCATCAAATGACCATTGCCAAGACCTTTTGCCTCACCTGCCCCAATTCCTGAAGTGCTTAGTTGAGGAGTGAAATTTGATGATTTCGCTTAATGAGAAATGATTTCTTCAGGTTATAAGAAATCCTTGTTTTCACTCAGAGTTTCTCATTTAAATGGCAGAGAGATTTTATTTAGTCAAGTCAATGAGAAGCCAATACAAAAAGCAAGTAATAGAAACCAGTCAACTCTTGAAAGCCAGGAATTTGCTTTACAACTTTAAAATATCGAGGGCCAAGTTTTGTGTGCCCAATTTAATGTAAAAATATTCAGGAAAAATTGACCACTGCATTTTTCAGGAAGTAATTATGGTAAAAGAAAGCCTCAATAACCTCAGTATTTCTGGGAAGAAAATGGAGTTTTTATCAGCTTGCTTAGGAATCATGTGCAGGAAAGCCCTGTGGGGAAAATAATATAGGCCTCTGAAACTAATATACAGAACTAACTGGAAAAATCAGTTTAAGGGAAAAATAATTTGTGGGGTACTGTGTCCAGGACTGTTTGGGTAACAATTCAGCCATGAAACAAAGTGTATACCTGCAGGACTCCCCCTCTCTCCAGCAATGCATGCACAGCTGTTTCTAGATTGCCCATAGCCAAAACTTAAGGTTGGAAATGTATGCCTTATCAAAGAAAACAGAGTGGGAAAACACACACACACACACACACACACACACACACACACACACACAGTCTCTCTCCCCTCTCTCTCTCTCTCTCTCTCTCTCTCTTTCTCTCTCTCTCCCTCTCTCTCTCTCTTTCTCTCTCTCTCTCTTTGTCCTAATAGAGCAGGAGTGGTCTGAATGCATCAGTCTGTGCAGTCCTAGGTCATGGGGACATAACCATTTCTGGAGCAGCCTGCAATGCCATGCATTCCAAGAGAAAGGGTGATGAAAAATGGTGATAGACTGTGGCTGCGACTCTAAAACCTGAACTTAAGCCCTTCACTTGAAATATCAGCATGTTGTTCCTTTTGCTGATAAAACAGTTTCTCCAGGTGATATTCGCATAGGAGCACTTTAAAACACACTTTTATAACCCTCCCCTGATTATTCCTGGTAATTGAAACAGGGAAAAGCACATCAGCTGAAATTCAAAGGTTACCTCTAAACCTCATTTTGCCAACTGTTCCAATCTTCTCCTTTTCCAACCCTGCACACCTGAACCACTACAGAATGGCAACTGAAAGGCCTTTCCTGTGTTTAAATATTTATCCAGGAAACTCACTAACTTGAGAGAGCTTACATTGGTAAGAATTAATGTCAGATTTCTAGGTTTTCACATTCTGTATCTATCACCTTACTATTTGTGGGGTTTTGAACAACTCTATCTAAAAATCCTAGGTTTCACCATGTAAAAATTGGGGATAGCAATATTTACCCCATAAGATTGTTAAGAAACTAAACAAGATGCTGTAGCAAAGCACTAGCCCAAAGTCATGCACAATATAAGTACTTAGCAAATGTCAGCTATTGTTATCATTACCCTTTTTAGTTATCCATATAGTTACATATTTTCTCTGGAACCTTGTATCTGATACATTGACCACCTGGTTTGTAATATTCTAGAAATTCACTTGCCAAGATGTTTTAGTGAAAAACAAAGCAATTCTAAAATTTTTTTTTAAATCTGTTTTTAATAGGGCCCAGTTAAATTACAGTCTTACTTATAGAGGAATGAAAAAAAGATCTAAAAATCAAAGTATCTTAGTCCCTTCTTTTAAGCAAATAGAATAAAAACTTGCCAAGTCAGAAAGCTAGCATTCAGGCTGGGACTTGTTTGGTTTGTATGTTTAGAAAACTCAGCATCTCCATAAATTAGGGTGTGACCCCAGTCACTGTTGATGTTTTACTTACTTAAGGGATTAAATGTGGAGTAAAAGCCCATACGTGTGTATGTATGCATGCATGTGCTTTAAGGAGAAAGGAGTGAGTTTACTGTTGTTCCCCAAATACTGTTGGATGAATACAATGTTATGTTGGCGTTTGCCTGAAGGTGCCCTGGAGCATCATTTCTGTGCAGTAAATAATCTCCTTGGAACTTTGATATGGCTTAAGTAATTATAGGAAAGAATTAGGTTGCAGGATCATATTATTTCTCTAATTTAGAACTAGAAAAGTAACAGCAGTTTCTTAACAGACCTCAGATCAGATCCTAGAACTCTTAAGCACCTGACTACATACACAGTGTAGGAACAGGGCAAATCTGTGGTGGCCCAGACGGGTAGTGGCCTGTTGGGAAGGAACCAGTTCAGCATGCTTAAGTGAGGCTGGGTGCTCCCGAGCAAGTTGCAGGACCCACCAGGCCAAATGTAGTGGGAACTTCAGTAAGTTGTTTTTCAGAAAGAACTTACAAGCTATCCCCTACCACATTTTTAACATGTATTTGTTTCAACTTATTTAAGGCATACCTACTGAACAACTAATACATCTCAGTTACAGGTCAGAAAAAACAGTGGCCAACTAGTATTCCTATCCCAAAGAGCCTCCTGGGAGAGACAGACAAGCAAATGGGCAACTAGAATGCTGTAAAATTGATGTTAATATTTTAAAATGTTACCCAAGTTTCAGTTTCTTTTGCATAAAGAACCTTGTTTTGATGCCACATCTGTTTTCAGTTATGGTCCTCTACAGTCTTATTTCCTGCTGCTCTTTTGTTGAATTCCTAAAAAGCGTTGCATGAACAGTTGTCTTTTATTTATTTTCTTGTTCCTTAAATCTGTCTCCATCCTTTTCATGCCACTAATTCTTCTCTTTCAAAGTTGCCACTGATTTCCATGTCACAAAACCCAGTGGCCACTTTTCTGTCCACAACTTGATGCATCTCTTTACAGTTACATTTACAAGGCTGCTGATGCTGACACCACCACCGCCACCACCACCACCAAACGCACACACACACACATGCATGCACACAGACACCTCTATTTTACATATTTTATTTATTTATTTATTATATAGAGACGGAAAAATCAGAGTGAAGGGAGAGATGGAAGGAGAGAGGGAGGGAGAGAGAGAAACACACTGGCAGCACTCCTCCACATGTATGCCCAACCAGGTGTGCCACCACCTGACTCCCATCACACCTCCACCATTGTATCTCTCTGGATTTTCTAAATCCATTTTTCACACTGCTCCTCCATTCCTTCATCTGTAAAATTGAAATAATAATAATAATAATAATAATAATAATAATACCTGCTTCATAGGTTGCTGGGACATTAGCTGAGTTAATAGGTGTCCAAATTCCTTACATGAAATTACAATAAATAAGAACTCTTATTTGTTGTGGTGGTAAAGTCCTGTTCTTCTCATTTCTGTCATTATCCTCCTCATTAGAATGCAAGTTTTATGGCTTTTTCATATGTTATATTGCCAAATTCTACCACAGTGACTGGCGCAGTTTCTAAACAAATATCTGTTGGATGATGGGTCAATAGACAGATGAATGGATGGGATAGTATCGTTTCATCATTTTTTTCATCAAAGTATTCTCTATTGCTCTAAGCTTTCAAAGACTTTCCTCAGAGCTCCTGAGAGTGACAGATGGTTAAGATATCAGGGTTCCTCTGCCCCACTAGGGAAAGATAGAAACAAGCTGATAGTATGGATTGACCTGCCAATACCCATGTTCAGCGGAGAAGCAATTACAGAAGCCAGACCTTCCACCTTCTGCATCCCACAATGATATTGGGTCCATACTCCCAGAGAGGTAAAGAATAAGAAGGCTTACATTGAGGGGATGGGATATGGAACTCTGGTGGTTGGTAATGTGTATAATTTTACCCATATTATCCTATGGTTTTGTCAACATTTTCTATTTTTTATTTTATAAGTAAATAAATAAAAATAAATAAGTTAGTGGAGTCGGGCTGTAGCGCAGCTGGTTAAGTGCAGGTGGTGCAAAGCACAAGGACCGGCATAAGGATCCTGGTTTGAGCCCCGGCTCCCCACCTGCAGGGGAGTCGCTTCACAGGCGGTGAAGCAGGTCTGCAGGTGTCTATCTTTCTCTCCTCCTCTCTGTCTTCCCCTCCTCTCTCCATTTCTCTCTGTCCTATCCAACAACGACAACAACAATAATAACTACAACAATTAAAAAACAACAAGAGCAACAAAGGGAATAAATAAATTAATTAATATAAAAAAGTTAAAAAAAAAGTAAAAAATAAATAAGTTAGTAAATTTCAAAAATAAAATGATAGCAAGTTTCCTGGTCCTTATTCATAACTTTAGCCAGATTCAGTTAGTTTATCTATTTAGTTAATTTGTCTATTTGGTTTATTGGTTTTGGTTTATGGAAGTATAGTGTTATTAAAAGCAAATTAAAAAACTATTATATCCCACTGCCTCTTAATGTTTTGATAGGTTCTAAAAAGTAAACAGAGGGATATAAATAAAAGTGATGATACTTTGTATACCCTATGAGTCTCTTTTGGGTGAGGGGGTTCTGAAGGTATCCCAAAGTTCCAGGGGCTCAGAATAGTCATAGTGTTTGGGTATCTGATTTGTCATTGAACACAGCACTCATCAGAAACCTACCCTGAAATGCTCTGAGTTATGTGAAACGTCTCTTTTGAGTCTAGAGTTACAGATCACTTTTATGCAGAAAAAGTTTTTGCTGATGGTAAATTTGTTTTAGGAAACAGATCAAATCCATAAATTACACTTGATAGAAACTGAAATTTTATAAAGATTTTTTTTCACCTGGTTCCCATTAGTGATTCCCACTGCCTTCAGCCTTATGTAATTAAAAAAAAAAAAAAAAAAGCCATTAAGCACAAAAGAAAACACATTTCTTAGTTTGGAGAGTTTTCTACCTTGATTATATTTTTCAACTTAACTTTGAAGGTAAAATTTAGAAACACCTAAATGTGTTCCATAAATACATTTACACTTATCACTCTTTTAGTGACTACATTAATTATCTTATTAGGGTCTTTCTTAGCTCTCCATCCTTTCAAAACCACATAGAACACTACAAATGATGCTTCACATGGTTTTTTCTGCCCTGATGCCACATGCCTATCAGTTTGAGTTGTCATCTATCTATGAGGCATATGCAAATACATATACAAATATATACAAAATATATACTCTGCGTAGATTGTTACCACAGAGCAATCACGTGGCCAGCATTTTGTGGCCTCAGAACAGCCTGTGCAAAACTATATACCTAGAGCTTACATTGAGCTTGAAACAAACTTCTTGGTGGAGGATTGAGTTGGTGAAACAGGAAATGAAACTGTCACTAATTTTTTTTTTTGACAGACTAGTAGTTGGACTCCTATCACACTAATCTCTAATTAGAGGCTTTGGGTTGGCGAGACCTGATTCTCACTTAGCACTGCAGGCATCTCTGTGATCCCCATCCTCCCAGGTTCTTTGCTGCTTTCTCACTGTGCTAATTCAAGTGAATAGGAGCATGGCTAGTGTTAACAGGCAACCCACATTTCATGAGAAAGAGACAGCATGAAGCCAAGCCTGTTGTGATACTGACAGAGCATAGCACTTCCAATCATTGCAGATTTTGAAATGGAATGACTACATTTGACAAAGTTGACTGAATTTATGAGCCTGACTCTGTCAGGTTCATTGCATTCTCAGTATCTGTCTCTCTCTATACTTTGGGATTTTTAGATGAGTTTTTGCCACCCAAGAGTAATATTTATTGCCTCTATATGAAAAATATATTTATGCATACATCTTTTAAAAACCTTGGGCTCAGACCCCGAGGCTCATGCATGAAGATTAGAGGATTATGAAAAATCTGTAATCACCTGACTGCTATATTTATCAGGTGGTTTTTCAATGCGATATTCTATTACTTTCTTAAAATTATATGAAGTACTTAGTCACGGGTGCCACTCTCTCCTGCCATCTTATAGATGGTCCCAAAAGAAAGCACTACATTTAGGGGACTGTTCCATTCAGTGAGCTGTTGGGAATGTCTGATAATGGCTCTGTGGACTTGACCCAACTATGCCTGACCCAAAATGCTGTAAAAGAATACATCAGCTTTTCCCCCACTACATCACTATTTCAAAAAATATAGTTTTTTTTTTCCACTGTGATAAGACAAGCCAGTAAGCTGTATGGGAAAGTTTCTGTTCTTTAGAACCCCTGACTCATCATGGAGGGTAGTATGGGAATTATCTGAGTTCAGATTTTGTCTTCATATTCCCAAGTGTACCTGCACCCTGCAAGAACTCTTCAGCTGAAAACTTTAGACCAGTAAATCTCAGTTTAAGCTACATGTTAGAAGTACTTGGGCTGTTTGAAACCTAGTGATGTCTAGTTCCACTCCTCCAAGAATCAGAAATAAATAGAGATATGGCTTGGATATTGGACTTTTCAGAGATCCCTAGGTGATCTTTGAAAGTTGTGCTGAGAAAGACTGTGCTTGTTTGTATTCTTGGTTACAGGCACAGTTTAATTCATTCCACATTGATAAACATATCACACTTTTATTATGTTTGAGTCATTATGAAACTGGTGGAGAAAGGCCGTGGTTTAACTGAGAAAGGAAGAAGGGAGTAAGGAAATGTGGAGTTGCCGGTGAAGTTGAGAAAAGAAAAGGAACAGGGCTTGCTAGCTCATGACTTGGAATCATTTGCCCACCCTGCAGAAGACTGGGAAACAACCCGTTTTCTTTACTGTGGGAGGTTGCCTACAGCCTATTTATGCCTAGTGACCTACTGCTTAATCCTCACCTAGACCTGCAGAAAATTGAACCTTGAACTGACAAGAAAGAGGTGAGAGTGTAAATGTGGCACCAAAATCCTAGCTTCCCAGACCTCTCAGTTCTAGCTATAAGGAAATATCAACACGATGCCACTTGTCACGCAGACAGGAACATGAGAAGACCTGCTGCAGAGAGAGAAAGAAATAGATCATAAAAATCTGCACAGCCCCACAGAGAGCTGGTACACATTGTTGATTTTGCAGGGTATTGGAAAAATCATGGTGTCATCCTCTCTTTTATTCTTGGTGTCCTATTTAAAATATTTTCATCTGAACTTAGAAAACTCTTCTAATTTACATATAAATTTAAGGTATTGCTAAAATTCATATTCCCCATATTGTATCCATTTGAGTATGTGCCCTTCTTGGGGTCTGTGGACACTTGCTGAAAGAACAATTAGATTTCTTTTAAATATGCATTTCTGGGACCCAGTGAGGGCCCAGTTTCATGGATCACCAGTGCAGTTTCCCAGAGAATCAAGAAACTTAGAGAGAAGCAGACTCCGAAGGCATATTGCCCGAGAGACAACACTCTGCCTCTGGGCCACCAGGAGTTAGCCTGTGGGGCTGTTAGCAGTGAGTGACATTGCCCAGGGAATCTGTGAAGAATGACAGACCAGTGTGAGGGCCAAGAGCCCAGAATTAGGAGGCAAGAGCTGAGTGTGCTATTTGCAACACCTTCACAGACATACTTACTTTTCCCACCTACAAATAATAGAGGTACCTTTTCTACACACTCAGAGCAGTGGCATTTGAAACAAGAACTTACCCAGCTGTACACTGGAGTTTGTTGGGTGGACCCGAGTTGCCTATCTTAACAGAAAACTGATGTATTAGTTATTTATTCTGCCTCACTAGCAGTTTTCCTTTCTTCTCTGAATGATGTTTATTTAGTGCATGTGGTACACAGGCTGAAGCTTCCTTGTCCACTTAAGTATCATTTCCTTTGCAAAGCCCTTTCCAAACTGCTTGGAGAAGAGCAGATGCCTACTAATTGCTTCTGTCTCCTTTTTTTTCCCCTACTTTTTTCCCTCCATGCTTACTTGTGCTCCAAGAAAGCATGCACCACGTCAGTCAGACTGCCATTCTATCTCTGGGACACAGAAGTATGCTGTACTGGGGGGTGGGGGAAGAAAGAAGAAAAAGCAATGCCAGTTGATAAAATGGGGCAGTTGGCAGCTTCACCATGAGTTCATTATGCTTCAAAGTCTCATGAAACCACAGTTTGACAATAGGATAGTCCCCAGGCAAGTGAGAACCACTATAATTTCCACAGAGTAGCTGTTTTGAAGAGGACTTTGAAATAAATCTACTTATATGTAAACTTAAATCAGTTGTCCTTTTAGCGTGAGATGAAAAATAAATGTCAGTGAACCTTTCACAGGGTCAGTGATGATCTAGGGCCAGGTCTGGCACATTGTCCACTTCATATGTTCTATAGATGCCAGGGCAGTGTGACACAGTGCAAAGGACACTTGTGTTCTGTGACTTGAATTTGAATCTTGGATGCCAGCCACTCACTGTGTGACCCTGTGTGAATTACTAACCTGCTTTCTCTGTAGTAGGAAATTATTCACGCTAAGCAATCATCAAATTCAATGCTAAATGCCCAGAAAATAGTAGATACTCATTGAAGACTTTTACTTTGCCATCCTTCTCCATCCTCACTAGAATGGGAGAATATTTTTATTTTACCTCACGGATCATTATGAAAAATTACTTGGTTTTTTTCTGATATTTTGCTAAAGTAGACCATGCTGAAGAGAAAAATAAAGTTTGATTTAGCTCATATGAAAACGAAGACCTAATAATGATGAGTACAGTATTTTTCACTGGAGAGTACAGGACAATTTTAGTTGGAGAACTTTTCCTTGTCTAGAACCATACCACTCACTACAGTGTTATCTGCATGTTCCCTGGGGCGACAGTGTCAAGCAGTACAGTGATAACAATGAAACCAACCCACCTCCATAGAAAACTCCTCTGATTTCCATTCACTACTTGGTACTAACAGTGAAATATTGAATTCCTGAAGCCTATGAATTCAAGGGATAGAAATAGCATTGTTTTGAATTATAAGATTTGACCATATTTCTTTCTCTGTTACCAGGTAATTGTGACAACAGCAGGGACCTTAAGCATCATAACATTTCCGTATCTTCTTTTTTCTTAACTTTTTAAAAATTATCTTTATTTATTTATTGTATAGAGACAGCCAGAAATCGAGAGGGAAGGGGGATAGAGAGGAAGATAGACAGAGAAACACCTATAGCACAGCTTCACTGCTTGTGAAGTTTTCCCAAGCAGGGGTCCAGGGACTTGAACCTGGATCCTTGTGCATTGTAACATGTGTGCTCAACCAGGTGCGCCACCACCAGGCCCCATTTTCATATCTTCTATGACTCCCTTCTGGATTTGATACTCTTGACTGGGTGCTGGTGCTGTAGCTAAAGTATTCAACTCTCTGGGACAGGAGAGACAGCATAATGGTTATGTAAAAAAGATTCTTGTGCCTGAGACTCAGAGGTCCCAGGTTCAACCCCTAGCACCATCGTAAGTCAGAGCTGAACAGTGCACTGATAAAATTAAATTAAAAACTAAAGAGGGTGGGGGAGTTGGGTGGTGGCATATCAGGTTAAGCCCACAGAGTACAAAGTGAGGGAACCCCCCACACATACACATACCTGCAGGTGGTTTCACTTTGCAAGCAGTGAATCAGGTCTGCAGGTATCTCTCTTTCTCCCTCTCTATTTCTTACCAAATAAAATGGGGGGGGGGCAGGAGCAGTGGATTTGTACTGCAGAGCCCCAGCAATAACCTTGGAGGCAAAATAAATAGATAAATAGTATTACATTCTCAGAACCATACAGTCTTTTGGAAAGCAGCTCATGTCTGGTGGCCACCAAGTTTCTCAGTGCTATAGACCCAGCTTAGGATGTGTAGAGTGTCTTAACTTCAATAAAGACCACTCATCTAAACTATGGTTGCCTCGTTTTATGAATATTACCCAGCAGTCAAATAGAACAGTGGAAATTGTTGAACCTTCATGAACTGCTTTTGTCTCCTGTGTACGATTACTGGAAACTCCAGGGTGGGTGTATCTGGGAAGAGGCCCTAGGTGCTTTTTTTTTTTAAATGTTTATTTTATTTATTTATTCCCTTTTGTCGCCCTTGTTGTTTTATTGTTGTAGTTATTATTGTTGTTGTCGTTGTTGGATAGGACAGAGAGAAATGGAGAGAGGAGGGGAAGACAGAGAGGAGGAGAGAAAGATAGACACCTGCAGACCTGCTTCACTGCCTGTGAAGCGACTCCCCTGCAGGTGGGGAGCCGGGGTTTGAACTGGGATCTTTATGCCGGTCCTTGTGCTTTGCGCCACCTGCGCTTAACCTGCTGCGCTACAGCCCGACTACCCCTAGGTGCTTTTAAGATAGAAAGGAAAGAAGCACAGAGTCAACATTTGTGTGTACATCAAAGAGCTGAATATTTTTGGAGGTGCTTTAATGTCAAGACTTTAGTGACACAATTTCTGATGCAGTATCCTTTTGGGGGGGATATTTATGTATATTAAACAACTACTATATTAATTTGACCAACAAATACTTATGGAGTTCTTATTAAGTGCTAGGCACTCTGCTAGTATTAAAGACTTGGGGTAGACAGAAGAAATAAAAATTCCTGTCACATGAGCTTATATTCAAATGTGGTAAAACTATGCCAGATGGTGTGTGGGAGACTGAAAACAAAGAGATAACTAAAGTACTGTTTGCTGTCAAGGAACTTACAGTCTTGGGATAATGTAATAATTTCATTGTCTTGGTACTTTAAATAGTAATCACTTTTTTTCAGGGAAATTTTCCCGATTAAAAAAAATTAAGTGGTTTATCATACTCTTGAGTGTGATTTTAATATATGCAGTCATCAAATATTTTCTCCTAACAAGAAACACAACCTACTTTATAGTATAAGTTAAAAGAGGAAATAGTTTTTTTAGCAGACTTTATAAAAAATAATATTTGGGAAACAACAGTTATGATTAAGGAGATAATATGAGCCTAGACTTACAAATATCCAAAATGTTCTTGGGTAAGTATTAATAAAAGAAGTGAAGAAACAGCCTGATAGTCTCAATAAATTGGCTGAACTGGATTTTAGAAACCAAAGGTTCTCTTCACCTTACATAGCAGCAGTAGCAGTAAAATGAAACTATGGTGTGATTTACCTTAATTAGCATCGCAATTTGCCTCAGTTTTAAAATAGTGCTAATAGTTCTTAACTCAAAATAGATTAAAATACCAGACATATTGCTACTACCTTAAAACAGTAATTTTGAAAATGTAAATTATAGTTGTGCAATCTTTGGAGAGACCTATAAAATCCAATCTTTCTTATATTAAAAAAAATCCTGTGATACATGTTTTTTTTTCCATTTAATCACAGTAATGTCTTCAAATGATAACCAATGCATATTACTTTTGGAAGATCTGCAGTTTTCATTAAGTATTCATGTTTATGTTTCTTTTAAAGATTTTACTTATTTATTTATGAGAGAGGAAGTGGAGTGAGAACTAGAGCATTTCTCTGGAACTTGCAATGCCAAGGATCAAACTTGGGACCTCATGCTTGAGAAACCAATGCTTTATCCATTCTCTGTGCCACCTCCTGGCCACTTTGTCCCTTTTTATATTACATATATTTTATGAATTGGAATAGGACTTGGGTCTCTTTATTCTAGCCAGTGGAGTTGTAACGAGAAAATGTGTATAAAGGCATGACAGTTTAAAATGAGTTGGACCCACCTATGCTGTCTTTTGCCAAACTCCTCCTCTAAGGCACCAAAGCACTTAGGAGACTAAACAAAGAGGTAAGCATAATTTGTACTTCCATAGAGTCAATGACAATAACTTTAGTATATAATTTGTCGCATTGTATTGCCAAGAAACACTATATGTAAAAGACAGAATATTGTCTAGTGGAGAATGTATGCCTCTTGAATAACTTACTATTCAAAATGAAATATTTGTATTTCCCTATACTGCTTTGTTTTCTGGAATTTGCAGAGTGCAGTTAGCAAAAAAGATTACATAAAAGAAATAGTATATATCCATAGAAAATGCCAGTACCATTTTTCCCAAATAGTTACACTAAGGCAAATTACTTTTTACTCTTGTCCATAATCTATGAGATTCAGAAAACATTCCATCTGTATTCTTAACTACAGGTATACTTTACCTTAAGCAATAAAAATTGGTAAATTGAATTTTTAGTTTAAGAAGCTAATCAAACAAAAAAGTTAGGATTCAAATGTGTTTCTAATTGACTCTGAAGTCCATATATGAACCATAGTTGCCTTGTTTTCTTTTAATTTTGTGAACAACTTGATAACCTCAAAGATAAAAGATAGTCTCTGATCTCCAGAAGCTTTTGTTCAGATGGAAAAGATAGGTAAGTAAAGATATGTTTTTAATAGGTATGATAAAATAAAATACAAATTTGTCACGTTCCGGATGTGGGTGTACAGAAGAGTACCCAACCCAGCCTTGTTTGCTGGAAGAAGGCTACCTTAGCTGAATTTGAGTTGTACAAAAGTGCTGTTTGGTGCAGAAGCTAATTATCTTCCTTTCTAATAACCTGAAGCATGAGCAACACTCAGATGAGATCTTGAGTAAAAGTGAGGAAGTTGTATAGGACATTGCAGATGCATTCGGTTGAGTGCATAAAATGTTGGTTTTCCTGGTATTGCCTTGCTCCTGGGTTTCTATTTTTATTTTTAGTTTATTAATGTTCTGTCATTCATTCACTAAAAAATAAAACCTGACTCATTGGTACAAAAATAGTCATAACTCTTGTGGATATTGCAATGGAGCAAGATAGATGTTTAAGAAAACAGTTGCAGGTTAGGTTCATGATAAGTATACTGAGAGGAAAGTTAGTGATGCCAAAAAAGTGAATTGTCTCAAAGCCTTACCCTATGGGGAGGGGGACAGGGATAGAGTAGTGAATAGAATTCCCAGGGAAATAACACTGAAACTATGACTCAAGAATAAGTAGAAAATAGGCCTGAAAAAGGAAAATTAGATTTAAAATATATATATTCCAGTTAGAGGGATCAGTTTATCCAGAGACCCTGGGGCCAGAAGGAATTGTAATAGCTTGGTCATCTAAAATCAGGTCACACAGTATCAAAAGCAGGAAGATACACAGGACACATAGTACTCTAAGTATAATGTTATAGTGTCTTTCACTCAGTGAGACTTATAGCAAGCATTTTAAAAAGTTTATAATGATATTATTTTTTTTAAAGTCCTCTTAAAACCATCAGTTTATATTCTGAGCTCTAATTTGTATATTAGTTTTTTAAATTCAAAAGTATTTTCTTTCTGTTTTTGAAAATAGAATGTCATACATCTTAGCTATATCCCCCAAAGGATTAGCTGCATAGTTTTGGCTAAATTAGAATGCAAGTTGATTTAAATACAAGAACTAAATGGAGATGTTCTGAAGAAAATTAAGTACTGCCGACACAATGTTGAAATATTGGGAACTGGGCAGTGGTGCACTGGGTTAAGTGTACACACTATGAAGCATAATCACCCAAGCAAGGATCCCTGTTCGAGCCCCTGGCTCCCCTCCGGAAAGAGGGTTGCTTCACTAGCGGAGAAGCAGGTCTGCGGGTGTCTTTCTCTCTCCCTATCTTCCCCTCCTCTCTCAATTTCTCTCTGTCCTATCCAAAATAAATAAACAAAACAGCCACAGGAACAGTGGATTCATAGTGCAGGCACCAAGCCCCAGTAACAACCCTGGAGGATATATATTCTTTTAAAAATATTTCTATACATTAACATGAGAGAGGGAGAGAGGTATAAAAAAGAGAGGACCAGAGGACCACTATGTGTATGCATTGCTGAGAATTGCACTGGAGACCGTTTCCATATGAATGCAGGCCACAAGGTGCCTAAGCCACTGTGCACCTCCTGAACCCCAAAATACCAACTCTCAATTTAATATGTTTATTACATATCGTAGTTTTCTAAAACACCTAGAAAATGCCATATTATTTCAGAAGAGCACATGTGACTGAATGTCATAATACTTCTTAGTAGACTTTCAGAGCAAACAGCAAAGCATCTGGTGGTGTTTTAGTTTTTGTTTTTTTTTCTTGGTGATCTTGATCTTTTTCAGTAATGGACAGACCTGGAGAGGGAGCACAAAAATGTGTATCACAAGCATCTTTTTTTAAGACCAGCTTACTCAGTATAAATGAAATATTGATGTATTTGAAAATGCCCAAGTGTTCAATAAAGATTTTAAATAAAGCTACCTAAAAGTTGTGGTTCTTAGGTTAATCATTTATTTATCTAAAGGATGAAGGAAGCTGTCTACTTCTGTGATATGAACTGCAATCAGCTTAAAAATAATTGACAAATTAATCCCTTCACAGCACTGCAATTGTAAAGGTGTTAGTTTTAATTAGGCCTGTCTGATTGCCTTGTCTAATCAAGAATCAAGGTGGTATCTTTGATGGTTAAGGTCTATTGGGGCCATCCCTGACCTGCCTGCCATGTATGTTTTAATTATTGATTCTTCACATTTCAGCCCTTTCCATAAAGGGATGTGAAGTTTGCAATACTTTAACATTTTATGGAAAGAAAAATAAATATTTCCCTCAATATTTCTGTCTAGACTTTTGTGAATCCTCTAATCTATACTTTTGTCGTTAAAAAAAAAAGTGATGCCGATGTTGAAGTCAAATGCACATTAGAATACTGTTTTATTACTTCCTGCCCCCAAGAACTGAACGTTCAAAAACATTGGTAATATCTTTACAAGTCACAGTCATTTATACTTTTAGAAAGCACATATGATTAACAGTCTGCAGCACACTATTGAACTTGGGCGGGCAGCTGTTTGATTTACTAGACCCCTGTACATGACTGAAGCTTTTTTTTTTTTTTTTTGGTTGCAGGTGAATGAAGTGACGGTGGAACAGCTGGTGCAGCAGTACCCCCACATCACTTTCAGCACTGTCCTACAGGACTGCAAGAGGACCTTGGAGAGAGCCTATCAGATGGGCTGGACCCCCAATATGTCTGCTGCTTCCTCCTAACACTCCCGCCCACACCAAGGTCCAAGGAGATCAACAGCAGAGTGGAGAGAAAATATAGGTTTGGAGTGGTTGAACTCTTGGAAAGGTTATAATTGTCACATGTTTATGTATGTATCTGAGTGTGTATATTTGTGTCTTGTTTACATATTGCATAGCATAAGTGCAGTTGCTACTTTAAGATACCCAGGTAAGCTGTTTTTTTTTTTCTTCTTAAAAATTTAAAGATCTATAACCTACAAACCTTTCAAAATTTACGTTCAAAGGCTTCTTTCCCTAAGGTTCCTTTCTTTTACTCTAGGAAAAACGGATCTATTATTTTGAACTGCTAATTACTGTCACTTGTAATGACGCTAAAATGAAGGCAACTGCTTTCTTTTTTTTTTTTCTTTTCTTTTTTTTTTGATGGGATGGAATAGTGCACTTCTACCAATGACCACAGAATAGAAGTGATATTGCTGTAATTAGAAATCTGGTAATCAGTGCTTTTCAGTTCCGAGCACATACACACCTGTCATTTCTTATACACTCATATATTTGTGCACATGTATATGGCATGCACACACTCACATGGCAGTTTCTGTCTAGATCATTTTTTGACTGAGGGACCTGTGTCCAAACAGCAAAGGGAGCATGTCCTTCATTGTGTCTCTGCCTAAGAGTATCCACAGGTGTCTAACTTGATATCTGGCTGATGACTTAGGGACCAGAATGAAAAAAGCCTTTTGTAAAAATTTTATGGAGACACCAATCTGAACTTCCCTGGCCAACTCACAAATGTTAATTATTCATTATTCTAAAAATGTGTTCTGTTGAGTACTAAATATTTTATTTGATTTTTATGTTAACATCGTGTTAACTTTTAGCTCACACATAGTAAATGGTCAGGGTAGATTTTAATAATAGAGTTAATCTTAGCATTATCCACAGTAAAGCCACCAATGTAATTAATAGTGTGCAGTTATTTTAAAAAAAAAAAAACTACAGATCACTTATTTTTGTTAATTTTGGTAATTATGAAAGTATATTTCTGAGATTTGGGGTAGTCATATTAATAGAATATTAATGAGTGAGATTTCAGTAGACAATCTTCCTATTGATTTATATTTTGCTTTGCTTTTGGATTTTAGAACATTTTTGGATAAATGCATGTATTCATTTTTGAACAGCTTTTGTGCTACTGCAAAAATCTATTTCTAGTCAGTGTATGAGTTAAAAAGAAAAAATAGAGTGTTTTCATTTAGATTGTGTTTACATTTGTCAGATATAAGCATTTGTTTGTTAATTAAGAGTGCCAGTTTTCATTTAAGACAGTGTCATCAGTAAATGAATATATGTTTTGATTTCATGTGTATTTACAATGAATTCATAGTAGGGATTCAGGCTCAAATAACCTTTCCTGTGTCTAGATTTATAGTCAAACAGAAGTGAACCTTTTTAAGCTAAAGAGTTATTATCTTTCTCAGTAGAACTAGATATAAACCCTGACTTGTGAATTTGCTATTTATTCTTTCCCAATGTGAACAAACTGTTTGCTTTCTTCCTTTTCTTTCTTTTATTTTGGAGGGTGGGGGTGGGGGAAGCAGATGGGTGTGGGGTGGAGGTGGGATTGATTTTTAACAGATATACTAAAATTTGAGTTTCACTGTCTTTAGTTCCAAAATTACTAAACTGATACTAACTGTAAAAAACAAAAAGATAGCTTTACATTTGAATGTCTTTCATTTATTTATAATGACTCCTTTTTGTAAACAACTGTTTCCTTTGATTATGTCAACATGTTTCTGATGTGGCATTTTTTTTTTCTCTTAATGCCAATCAGTTAGGAAAATCTAGTCAGTAAGCACCAAGGGTATTTTTTCCATCACTAAATGCATTACTAATTTAATTTGAAGGGAATAAAATTTGTGTAGGGAAAAACAAGCTGCTTACCATTAATAAGCTGTTGTTCTTCTTACACATCAAACTATATTATTTTCATATTAATTTCCCCACAACTGAAATAGTTCACAATATTTTAACTGGTTTTTAATCCAAAACTAATTTATAAGACAGTATGTATAGTAATAGTAGCTGGAGTGAATAAGCAAAAGTTTAATTTTTATATATGTGACATTATATTTTAAATAGTTAAAGACAAAAGAAGGGAGAAACAATAATGATATAGATGGTACCATTTCAGTTTAAAGCTGTAATAATCTTTGGAGTGCTACAGTTTGATTGTCAGATGGCTTCAAAAGTGTACAATTGACCTCTTTTTTTCTGTTTTATTGTTTGGATCTAAAGTACAGCACTATAACATGCTTTGGCTTGGGGGGTGGGTGGGTTTGGGAGGGTGGGGGACTTGCACTTATTCTTTAAGATGTTGACTAATGCAGAAAGCCTGATGCAACATACCCTGTGAAACTGCTTTGGTATATTGTAGAAAACTTTTAGAAATATATCCAGTCTCAAAGCATTAATCTCAAAAAACAACCTAAAAAAAGCATCACCTTGAGTGATTTTGTGATGGTTGTTGAATGTGTTCTCATTAGATGCTTTGAAATGAGGCTTAAGGTGATTTTTCTGGGCAATATATACTTTTTTTTTTTTGCTTAGAATGTCATAAATATATGTGAACACGTCTAATGCAGGGCTTTTTATCCTCTCCAAAATGTCAACAGTATTTTCAGAATAAAGACTATGAAATATATTGCTGTAGTGGAAAATTCTGGTCCTTTGTCTTTAATGTTCTTTTGAGTGGATAAAGGAATTTCACCCGGTTTGTAGTTTCTATATATCTGTGAATCTTTTGACCTTGCAATGGGTTGCAATAAAAGAGAAACAAAACATCGTGTCTTTGTTTTATTTTAGAGACAATAAATGGCCTCCCTGATGCTCTTTGGGTATGATGCATGCAGCGGTCCTTATCCTGGCATATTTCACAAGAGGTTTTATGTAGGTTTCACTGGCTCAGAATAATAAACAAGATGAGTTTAAGAAGTTCTAATTTAGACAGTGTTACTGAGATAAGATTAAAACCTCAAAGATTTAAATAAGTAGGTTGTTTAAAATCCCATTCCCTACCCTCTCACTCATTACTTAGCGATTTATTCAATTTTTCAAAAGTAAATGAATAAAACATTTATTGAGTGAAAGACATATGCCAGACACTGATAATTTAACAATAAATAAAACTCATTCCCCTCCTCAAGCTGCTCATAGAGTGGCAAGGAGACTTTTCTGAAAATTAGCTATGACAGTGGAGTACAATAGATGTAATAATGGGCATAATTATAGGAGGCTCATAGGACAGAGGAGAAGCTTTGGGAAGAAAAACTTCACATGAGAAAGCATTTTCAAGAAAGGTGAAAGGGTAATAAGAATTTACTAAACTTACGAAGGGGAAGGAAGGAAAGGAGAATTGGAAAAATGGAAAGTTCAGTCAGACAGCATGAGAGTATGACAGAGTAAGGGAAATTATGGGGCTTTGAGTTAAGTCAGTAAAGTAGAAGCATTTATTCTGTTAAAGGCACTGACCAGGAAAAAGTTGGAGGGAGAGTGGACTTATCACAAACTTTTTGTGGCCTCCTAAAAAGGTTGAACTGGTAAGAAAAAAGAAGTTCTTTAAGAAAGAAAGAAGTGTGTGTGTGTGTGGGGGGACTTGCTCTAATTTATTTCAGCAAGTAGAAATTTAAATGCAAAGATTTCCATTTTTGACATTATGGTGGGATGAAAACCCTGGAAGATTTTTCTGTTATGTAACATCTAAAATTTTTCATTAAGCTATATTTTCTAAAACCTCAATATTGTCTAAATGTCCTACAAGAAAACAAAGCAAACTCTTCCGTCCAGGAACCAAGTAGGAAATCAGCCTACAGGAGAGGTTAGCAAGTTACACCCCTAGACCAGGCATGGGTGAATGCTTATTTTTGTGAGTAGAGTTTTATAAGTACACAACCAAGCACATTTGTTTTTGTATTTTTCTGTCACTTTTCTCACGCTACACAGCAGAGTTCAGAGGTTTCAACAAAAAATATTTATTACCAGACCCTTTACAGAAAATGTTTGCTTATCTCTGGTATAGAGGAGTGGCTCTCAAAAGTGTAATCCCTAGATCATCATATCAGTGCCCCAATGATAGTTGTTAGAAATACAAATTCCACACTCAACTGCATCTGAAATTCAGGAGACAAGGTTTAACAATCATTGCTTTAGAAAAGTTCCTCCTAGTGATTCTGATGCATGTTGAACTTTCATCTCTAGAAAGATAAGTTTGGAAATTACCAGGATAAGGAAAACTACGCATCACCATACATAGCCTAGATAGACAATACATATAAAGCTTTGAATCAGTAAATAACGAGGAGTTGAATTAGAGTACTTTCATATAATTCCAGGAACTCTGATTGGCTGTATCCTTTTACAAGTAGAGGACTCAGGAAAAAAATGAAAATTAAAAAGCAGGTGACATAAAACGTTACCATTTTTAGTCCTGGTTGAAAATCAAAAGTCACTGGCTACCATTAATATGAGGTTTTTTTTTTTTTATTTGCATAGCTTTGTTGCTGCCTAATATACTTTAAAAGAAATATTTCAGGAGTATTCAATATTTGACAACAGCAGAAAAAAAATTATCCTTGGTGAAAAGTACCTTCATTCCAGACATGCGTGTACACACATACACACACACACACACACACACACACACACACACTCAATATAAAGTCACAATCTAAGGATCTCAGAAAACAACAAAAGCAGCCAGCTTTAGTGTAGATCAGCAATAGACTCTTATCTCCAAAGGTGTTAATACTGAATTCACAGATACATAATACAACAAATATGTCTGATATCATCAAAGATATAAGAATCATTTTAAACTTGGGTAAGAAAAAAGGAGCTACTTGAGGACTGGGTGTTGATACACCCAGCAGAGCACACACATTGCCATACTTGAGGACTTAGCTTCAAGCCCCTGGTCCCCACTGACAGGGGACAAGCTAGTGGAAGGTGGAATAAAGCTCAGGTGTCTCTCTTCCTTTCTCCCTCTCTACTCCTCATCTCTAAGAGAAAGAGAGAGAGAAGAGAAAAAAGGAATGACCACTAGGAATGGAGTCATTGGGCAGGTACTAAGTCCCAAGGATAAACCTAGTGGCAAAATAAAATAAAATAAATTTGAAAGGTTAAAAATAAAAAAAGTAAAAAACTACTAAAATCGAACAATTGCTTTATTTTTATTTGTTTATTTTATTTTATTTTACCTCCAGGGCTATCTCTAGGGCTTGGTGCCTGCACTATGAATCCACTGTTCCTGGCGGCCACCTTTTTTCCAATGTTGTTGCTACTGTTGTTGTTGGATAGGACAGAGAGAAACTGAGAAGGTGAAGACAAAGGGAGAGAGAAATAAAGATATCTGCAGACCTGCTTAACTACTTGTGAAGCGAACCCCCCCTTATTGGTGGGAGCCAGGGGCTTGAACCAGGATTCTTGTATGGGTCCTTGCACTTTGCACTCGGTGCACTTCACTTGGTGCGCTATCACCCAAGCCCCAAGCAGTTGCTTTAAAAAAAAAAAAGATATAGACTTTTAGCTACTGGGAGAATTCATTACCTCTCTCTAATACAATAAAAATTAACCTATCTGAATCACCATCAGTATGTTGAGACAGAAAATAATAACTACAACAATAAAAGAAAGTCAAGGGCAACAAAAGGTAAAATAAAATAAATTAACAAAAAAAAGTATATTCTGTCCAACAAAGAAGTGGAAAACGAAATTAAATCAGTCACTACTTATGGATACAAGTATATTTGTGAAAAAAAAAAAAAGAAAACATTAACAACTGCAAAATTTCATAGTGATGTTTACCTTTGGGTGGGTAGGTAGAAGGAATTGGAGGACAGAAATTGAATCTGTAGGCTTAGGTTCTATTTCAAAGATTGAAAGTGACTTCACCAACACTTGGTTTTTTGGTTTTTTTTTTTTTTTTTTTGCCTCCAGGGTTATTGCTGGGGCTCAGTGCCTGTACCATGAATCCACTGCTCCTGGAGACCAATTTTCCCCCTTTTGTTGCCCTTGTTGTTTTAGCCTTGTTGTGGTTATTATTGTTGCTGACTGTTGTCGTTCGTTTTTGGATAGAACAGAGAAATAGAGGAGGGGAAGACAGAGAGGAGGAGAGAAAGATAGACATCTGCAGACCTGCTTCACTACCTGTGAAGCAACTCCCCTGCAGGTGGGGAGCCAGGGGCTCAAACTGGCATCCTTAGGCAGTCCTTGTGCTTTGCGCTACCTACACTTAACCTGCTGTGCTACCGCCTGACTCCCCAAGACTTGTTTTTATAAATACATTTGAGAATGTATGCATATGTAATTGGTTGTTTTGTATTAAATGTGCAAAGATATATATATATATATATGTATATATATACATATATGTAATTTCTGTAAGTTGAGTGGATATGAAAAATTGTTAAGCCTAGGTACAAAGTTTCCTACTTTTTGTAAAGCAGAGCTTATATATCCCTGTGTCTAAGCAGGTAGCAGAGGTGAGAGAACATGCTAGTCTGACCTTTTTCTGTCCTGTGCCAGGAGCACAGCATTAGATAGCTTCTATCTGACCACCTGTGGAATTCTATGTGAAACAGCTATCCCCATGGTGCTTATGAGGCAGCTGTGAGAATTCTTGTGGCTTATCTGTCATGTTGTTGTCACAGAAACCAAAGGACCACTACACTCTCCTGTAAAGCACTGTGTGTGGGGCTCTTTCATTATAATTTCATTTTGAATTACATAGATAAAACTAGTATTAAAACCTTCAAATAATATTATCTGATAGCACAATAGCTGAAATGCAATCTACTAAGTTTACTGTTGTTTGTTCTTTTGTGAAAATTTTTAGTGGCAAACACCATGGAAAATGAAAAAAGAGACTAAAGAAGATATATTTTTTAAAAGAAGTGTTAAAATGGCCAGCAAAATAGTTCACTTAGTACACAACCTCTACGTGGACATGACCCAGGTTTAAGCTCAGCCTGCACTAAATTAAGAGAAGCTACAGTGTTGTGGTTCTTCTCTCCCCTCCCCTCCCCCTTCCCCCCTCTTACTCATCCTCTTCTTCCTCATTCTCCTCAGTCATCATCTTCCTCCTCCTCTTCTTTTTTTAAGTACTAAATAATTTTTTAAATCTTTATTTATTTAATAGAGACAGCCAGAAATTGAGAGGAAGGGGGAGACAGAGAGAGAAGGAGACAGAGAGACACCTGCAGCACTGCTTCACCACTTGTGAAGCTTTCCCTGTAGGTGGGGACCAGGGGCTCGAACCTCGGTCCTTGTGCACTATAACATGTGCACTCAACCAGGTGCACAACCACCCGGCCTCCTCCTCCTCTTCTCTCTCTCCCCCACCTCTTTCTTTCTATGTAAAAAAAGAAAGAAAGAAAAGAAAAGAAACAGAAAAAAGGAGAATAGTTAGAAGTAGAGTTTTTAAAAAAAGAAAGGAGTTACAAATAGGAAGCCTTAATAGAACTGGGCCATTAATAATTCTAGAAAAAATGGAAAAAGCTCAACAATCTTATGTTTCTACTGTATTTTAAGTAACTTCTTTTTAAAAGTTATTTTCTTTAACTTTTTATTATCTTTATTTGTTCATTGGATAAAAACAGCCAGAAATTAAGAGAGAAGTGGGAGATATATAGAAAGAAACAGAAACAAGAAACAGAGACAGAGAGACACCTACAGCACTGCTTCACCATTAGCACAGCTTTCCCTCCGCAGGTGGGGACCCAGAGGCTCAAACCCAGGTCCTTGTGCACTGCAACATGTGTACTCAATCAAGTGCACCACCTCCTAGCTTCAAGTACCTTTTTTTTTTTTTTGCAGGACCCCACCCCTAGTCCAAGTCTCACCCTGTGTACTCCCTTTCTGAGTCTACCTCCCAAGTTTTGCCTACATGTGTAGTCCAAGTCACATTTTTCAACTGAGTAAATTATTTACTTAAGCTTTGAGAAACCTTGGGTAGGGCTGAGGAGATACTGTATGGTAGAGAACTTTCGTGGAGGAGGCCCCAGATTCGATTCCCAGACCTACCAATCAGCAGAGCTGAACAGTGCTCTAGAAACAAAGAAATAAGTGGAGGAAGAGAAAGAAGGATTAGGAAAGCTGGGTACTATTTCATGTTTTTTTTGAGCATTTAGGAATTAATAATTTTAGGGGCCGGGGGCTTGTGGCACACCTGATTGAGCGCGCCTGTTACAATGAATAAGGACCCAGGTTCAAGCCCCGGGTCCCCACCTACAGAGGGAAAGCGTCACAAGTGGTGAAGCAGTGCTGCAGGTGTCTCTCTGTCTCTCTATTTCCCCCTTCCCTCTCAATTTCTGTCTCTATCAAATAAATAAAGATAATTAAAACATTTAAAAATTAATTTTTTAAAAAGGAATTAATTTTTTAAGAATTTTTTTATTACATTTCATCTTTTTTATTATTATCTTTACTGGATAGAGACAGCCAGTCATTGAGAGGGTAGAGGAGATAGAGAGGGAGCGAGAAAGAGAGACACCTGCAGCACTGCTTCACCACTTGCAAAGCTTTCCCTCTGCTGGTGGGAACTGAGGGCTTGAACCCGGGTCCTTGAGCACTGTAGCATGTGCGATCAACCAGGTGTGCCATCACCCAGCCCCTAAAAAAAGAAATGAATAATTTTAACAACATTTATATCAACATTTACCTTTCCATTTTAGAGAAAAGAAAGACATAGACAGGAAAGGATTGAGAAGATACCACAACTTCACTGTGGATAACCACAGTCACTCTTAGGGCAAAACTTGTGCAAAGAGGACAAGAAAGATGATGAGTCCTATTAGACACTTACAGACGGAAAAGACAAAGATTTCTTCCCCTTCACCTTCCTGGACTGTATTGTTTCTTGATGTATGGAAGGAGGTAATTACCTTGGTTTTAAATGAGAAGTTACAGGAATCTGAGTAGTGTCTTAATGCAAGATTTTATGGCTATTGTGATGATGTAATTAAAGTAAATATCACTTAACTGACAAAATAAGAATTGAAAAAAAGAACATTGTAATTCTCTGCTGTAAAAATAAAATTAAATGTTTTGGAAATCCAGATGAAAGGAAAATCACAAAACTCTTTGAAATTAATTATAGCACATACAAGATACAGAATGAGAAACGTGTGTGTGAAAGGATTTTGCATTTAAATCACTTCAAAATGTACTTTATTTCTGTTTTTATAAATGTTTAAATATTTTATTTATTAGATAGAGACAGAGAGCAATACGGAGGATAGGAAGATGTAGAGAGGAAGACAGAAAGATACCTAAAGTACTGCTTCACCAATTGTGAAGCGTCCTCCCTGCAAGTGGGGACTGAGGCCTAGATCCCAGGTCCTTTCACATGGTAGTGTGAGTTTAGCTGGTGCCTGGTGCCTGATGCCTGGTGCCTGGTGCCTGGTGCCTGGTGCCTGGTGCCTGGTGCCTGTATTTTACTTCTTACTCCTTTTTTTTTTTTTTTAAAGAAACTGAAACTTTTTTTAAAAAAGAAATTGAAAAGGAACCACAGACTTCAACAAGAGTTTTGGGTTTTTTTGTTTGATGTTTGTATTTATTACCACCAGGGCAACTGCTGAGGCTTAGTGCCTGCACAACAAATCCACTAATCCTGGCAGATTTGATAGGACAGAGAAATTGAGAAGAAAGTGAGGCAAGGGAGAGAGGAAGGGGGAGGGGAAAGGAAAAGGGGGAGGGGAGAGGAAGAGGGGGGAGAGGAAGGGGGTAGATGAAGAGGGGAAGTGGAGAGGAAGAGGGGGAAGGGAGAGGAAGAGGGAGGGAGAGGAGGGGGTAGATGAAGAGGGGGTAGATGAAAAGGGGGAGGGGGAGAGGGGAAAGGGGAGAGGAAGGGGAAGGGGGAGAGGGAGAGGGGAGGGAGTAAGAGAAGAAGAAGGAGAGAGGGGGAGGGGAGGGAGTAAGAGAAGGAGAAGGGGAGAGGGGGAGGGGAGGGAGTAAGAGAAGGCGAAGGGGAGAGGGGGAGGGAGAAGGAGAAGGGGAGAGGGGGAGGGGACAGGAAGGGGAGGGGGAGGGGAGAGGAAGGGGGAGGGGAGAGGAAGGGGGAAGGGAGAGGAAGGGGGAGGGGAGAGGAAGGGGGAAGGGATAGGAAGGGGGAAGGGAGAGGAAGGGGGAAGGGAGAGGAAGGGGGAAGGGAGAGGAAGGGGGAGGGGAGAGGAAGGGGGAGGGGAGAGGAAGGAGGAGGGGAGAGGAAGGAGGAGGGGAGAGGAAGGAGGAGGGGAGGGGGAGGGAGAGGGAGAGGGAACTACTCATAAAGCTGGGAAGAGACCTGCAAGTGGAGACCAGAGGCTTTGCTCCTGGGTCCTTGAGTATAGTACACTCAATAGATGCACCATCTGATCCCTGAGTTTTTGGTTTTGTTTGACAGAGTTTGTTATCTCTGTGAGGCTTAATCTAAAACAAGCAGCTCCACCACTGTCAGAGCCACAGCTCCTAATGTTTTATTTTAACGAGGTCAGAAGAATGCTACTGGTGCTAGATACAGACTTTACTGTGACAGAGATGGGTCATTACCTCCCTATACCCACATTCTCTTTCTTTCTCTGAAATAGGATCCCAATTCAATGTAGAGTCACAGTGCATATTTCTCAATCTCCCTTGTGGCAATGTAGGTTCAGCTAAGGAGAAAGAAGCAGAATTGATTGGGAAGGAATTTGTGGAAGTTTCCCTAAAAGATAAACAGCTCTTCCCTCCTTTGCCCTCTTCCATCTCGTCTTTCAGCATATGACAACGTGAACATTGAAAGATGGAATTTTGGGAGTCTGCCGGCAGGTAGCACAGCGGGTTAAGCACACAAGGCGCAAAGCGCAAAGACCGGCATAAGGATCCCGGTTCGAACCTCCAGCTCCCCAACTGCAGGGGAGTCGCTTCACAAGCAGTGAAGCAGGACTACAGGTGTCTCTCTTTCTCTCCTCCTCTCTGTCTTCCCCTCCTCTCTCCATTTCTCTATGTCCTATCCAACAACAATGACATCAATAATAACTACAACAATAAAAAACAAGGGCAACAAAGGGAATAAATATTAAAAAAATTTTAAAAAATAGTTGAAATTTTGGCCTCCATCTTGACAGTAGAAAGGTGAAACAAAGTGAAAAGGAAAGTAGGTCTCTGACTTCCATGGGGTCACCACTTCATATTTGCCTATGGTATGGCTTTTCTTAAATGTGTGATGTACACATGTATATTTTAGTCACTAGTAGTGTTACTCAATGCTAATCCTAAGTGATAAAAACAAGCAAGTGTTTTGTATAAGGCGCATACCCATAAATACACATATACCTATTTTATAGGGCTTTTCTCAGGGAAGAAAAAAGTGAAATGGAAAGGCTATTAACCTACAAACCAGGAGACCTAATTTTTAATCCTGTTGCTTACAATTTCTCAAAATTTTCTTTCTTTCTTCCTTTTCTTTAAAATTTTTGCCAGTAGGGTTGTTGCTGAGCTCGGTGCTGGCACTACGAATCCACCACTCCCAGTGGCCTTTTTTTTTTTTTCCTTCTTCTTCTAATTTTCATTAGATAAGACAGAAATTTAGAGAAGATGGGGCTATAGAGAGAAAAAAAGATACCTGCAGACCTGTATCTCTGATTGTGAAGTGGCCCCCTGTAGGTGGGGAGCAGGGGCTCAAGCCTGGGGGCTTGGTAATATGTACATTTAACTAGGTGCAACCTAACTGGTACCTCTCTGCTCACAAATATGTCCTTAATTTTTAGAGGCTTGAAACAGTCACTGATATAAATCAAACAAGTAAAACACATTTTCAACAGCACTGTTGCTGAGATGATAAAAAAGGTTTTTATTTTCTAGATGACTATTTTTCAAACTAGAAATATGTTTTGCATCAGTGATGTGTTAAGGTCAAGTCAAGAAAAGAGACAATATGTCCCATGTCACAGAGACCAGGATAATGAGAGTGTTCTCTGGGACAGACTCAGAGGCTGTTCATTTCACCAGCAAAAGGTTACTTCAGACAGATTGTTTCTCATTTGATGTCTTAAATTAAACTGCTGACATGATCTGCCTCAAAGGAAGAAACATACGTGTTTGCCAAACAGAACTTACGGAAAATCACTGCTTGAGAGAGTTGGTTCTTTTAGCTGCAGCCTTTGAGGTTTTATTGTCTTTAAGGTCTGCTTAGGAATTGAACCAGGTTTTCAACTGCAATGCGAGCTCCTAAGATGTTCAGGTGAGAGGTCAGGTGGATCTGAGGCTTAGAAGTTTGTCAGTGTTGTGGGACACAGTTAGAGAAATAGCTAGTTTCTGAGTACAGCTTAGGAACATCAAACATTCAAAATATACTTGAGATCAAGAGGAATTAGAGACTCATTTCCGTTTTTATACTCCATTTGGGCCCTGTCTGTCCCTCCTATGTTTACAGTCATCTCTACCCACCATGAAATCAGACCTATGAGAAGGCCAAATGTCCTGGTGGGTTTCCCCAGACTAACAGAATCAGCATCACAAGATCCCAAAATGACTCAGAGATCTTGGGGTCACATACTTCAAATAGGATTGGAGGAGAGCAATATGCCAGGCACAGGTCTCAGTTTAGAAAATTCAGCAGTGACTCTGACCAGATAAATTCTGCCCTCAGTGAACTTACATTGTAATAGAGGAAGGTAGAAAAGTCAACAAACAAGCAGATAAAGAATTACTAATCCCTCTCTCCATTGTCACTGGTCATCTCTCTCAGGAACAACACAATAGACCCCTTTGTGGGCCCCCCATAGGACCTTGCCCTCAATGTGGATCAACAACGTAGAGAATGTTCCATCCTCCGAAGGGAGGCTGGATAACATACTGTCTTCCACCTGAGAAAGATGGGTCCTGAAATTGGGGCAGCTTGGAATATTCCTACTCATGACCACAGAATGTGAGCTCAGATCTACAAGGATGCAAAGGTTACATAGGCTCCTAAGCTGAATATGGGCTCCAGATCAGATCAAATTGATGGGGTTTACAATCAACATTATTTATGTACCTTTTACATATTTGGGAGCTACTCTCTTCTCTGATCCATCTTTCTAGCCCTTTTTCCAGTCATGACATCATCTCCCCAGACAATTACTTGGGTCCAATTGTATATCAGAGGTCAAGGAGTATAACTAAAATAGGCCTCCTAGCTATCTACAAAACAGAGACCTCAAATCTTCATCTGCACTATTCCAGCCTTTAGGTTCAGCCTTTAGGTTAGTCAACAATTTGTTTGCCTTTATATGTTAACTCTTCTTTCAGCCACCAGGTTCCAGATGCTAGCATGATGCCAACCAGACCTCCCAGGGCAAAGGACCCCATCAGTGTGTCCTGGAGCCCTGCTTTCCCAGAGTCCTGTTCCACTAGGGAAAGAGAGAGACAGATTGGTAGTATGGATTGACCTGCCAGCGCCCATGTTCAGCGGGGAAGCAATTACAGACATTCCACCTTCTGCACCCCATAATAATCCTGGGTCATACGCCCAGAGGGTTAAAGAATAAGAAAGCTATCAGGGGAGGGGATGGGATAGGGAGTTCTGGTGGTGGGAATTATGTGGAGTTGTGCCTCTCTTATCCTATGGTTTTGTCAGTGTTTCCTTTTTATAAATAAAAAATTTTAAAAATACGTGTTTCTGAGGATGCTAAGTGTTAGGGCATTGGAAGGGGACCAGAGAATATTGACATTGACCTGGAGTGAGGGTTCCTACTTATAAATTATTAGGGAAACTTCTAGGTTTTAAAATTCCAGCCATGAAATCGGGCCGATACTGGTCTATGTCCTGCTATGGGATTTCACTGAGTGTAGTGTGTAAGGACCTCTTCCTCCGTCTTTTTATTGAGCTTATGCACATACATCGATATAGCCATGTCAAGTATAAACATCTTAGGGGGGTACATATTTGAATAATCTCTCCCCTAGCATGTTGATTATATAAAATTCTATGTTTACTCTATAAGTCCAGACTTTACCCCAAGGATGCAGGCTTAGTTTAGGTGTATAAGATAAGGCTTTGCCTACAGGGCCCCCTTTTAAAAAATTTTATTTATAAAAAGGAAATTGACAAAACCATAGGATAAGAGAGGTACAACTTCGCATAACTCCTACCACCAAACCTCCGTATCCCATCTCCTCCTCTGATAGCTTTCCTGTTCTTTAACCCTCTGGGAGTATGGACCCAAGGTCATTGTGGGATGCAGAAGGTGGAAATTCTGGCTTCCATAATTGCTCCCTCGCTGAACATGGGCATTGACAGAGTGATCCATACTCCCAGCCCTACAGGGCCCTTTGACAATAATGTTGGCCAAGCCTCCCTGGAGGCTATAAACAGAGGTAATAAAAGAAGACAAATGATTTCTGACATGACTAAAGGCATTCTAAAGTTCTAATAATAATAATAATAAGTAATAATTAGAGAAATAGGTTAGCAGAAAAACACTCTTTTTTTTTTCCTCCAGGGTTATTGCTGAGCTCGGTGCCTGCACCATGAATCCACTGCTCCTGGAGGCCATTTTTCCCCCCTTTTTGTTGCCCTAGTTGTTGCAGCCTCATTGCGGTTATCATTGCCATTGTTGACATTGCTTTGTTGTTGGATAGGACAGAGAGAAATGGAGAGAGGAGGGGAAGACAGAGAGAGAGGGGGAGAGAAAGATAGACACCTGCAGACCTGCTTCACCGCCCGTGAAGCGACTCCCCTGCAGGTGGGGAGCCGGGAGCTCGAACCGGGATCCTTATGCCGGTCCCTGCGCTTTGCGCTACGTGCGAGAAAAACTCTTATAAACATATATCCAGGGGCCAGGTGGTGGTGCATCTGGTTAAGTGCACACATACATTTGTGTAAGGGCCTGGGTTCAAGCCCCTGGTCCTAACCTGTAGGAGAAGAGCTTCATGAGTGGTGAAGTAGGGCTGCAGCTGTCTCTCTGTCTCTTTCCTTCTGTATCTCTCCCACACTTCTCAATTTCTTTCTGCCTCTATCTAATAAAGATATAATAAATAAAAATATATTTAAAAAACTAGTTAACAAGGAAAAAACAAGTTCTTCAAAAAATCCATAAATGATAGACATTATGAAGCACAGGGTCCCCAACAGGTGGGTGAAATTTTGAGAGTTGAAAATGGAAAAAGGAGCAAACCCACCTCATGGATAGGTGGTCAGAAGTTGACTGTCAGCCCTGCATTTTTCTCTCTACTGAGCCTACCATTTTGCTGGTTATTAAAAATTCTTGGCAGAGGAAGACACTTCCTGATGGCCTCATCTGTCAACTAGAGGTGAAAAAATATATAGAATGACATATTAATGTTTGATTTCCAGGATCAGATATGACACAAAAGTGCAGGAGTGCTATGGACCCCATCAGCCATGCTCTGTGCTCTTTGGCTGGGTGAGCAAGCATTACAGCTTCCATCTTGCTAATAGCAAAAAAGTTCAAACTAGAAGCTTGTCAGATAGACCTCCCGGAAAAGATCTGTTATGCAGACATGGGGGGGGGGGACTGGGGGGAAGATAGTGTTTAATGATTCTATCTCAAAATTTTATATACAACTACGTTTTCGTAATTCATTTCTCATGTGTAACAGGACCCCTTCCAGCTAGACAAAAAGCCTAGGGAAGGCTAGACAGACAACATAAGGGTTATGCAAAAATGTTTTCACTCCTGAGTCTGAGCTTCAAGCTTCAATCTCTAGCACCACTATAAGCCAGAACTAAGCAATGCTCTAGTCTCTCTATAAACAAACAAACAAATGCTTAGGGAAAACTACCTCATGATAGGACCCCTTTTCACTGGAAAAGCCTCATCACAAGACCCCTCTCTAGCTGTATGGATAGCCTTAGACTGAACCTCTTCTCCCCTACTAACCCACTGCCCTTACAAGTCCTGAACCCCAGCCTCATTGTAATGTAGCTTTTTGAGACATGAGCCTACAATCTTCTCAGGTTTGTTTAGCATTCGATTAAATCTTCTTTTCTTATCTCTTGTTTAGCTGGCCTTCTGAGCAGAAAGCATTGAACCTTTGATTCAGTAACACTTGGACCTTTGCCTCATCTGACTCACAGGAGAAGCGCACTGCCATGATTCATTGCTGCAAATGGAGATACTAAGAGTTCGGCATCTTCAGTGCCAGTCTTGGTGCCATCCACCTCACTTCCTAGGATAGAGGTGTCCTCACATGGCTGTCAAGCATTTATCTCCTACTTCAAAACATCCCTACACCTCCTCACATTCTCACTTCTGTGGTCGGACCTTAAATAGCTACTCACTTCTAACATCTCCATTTCACCTTCTGCCAGACTCTGGTTTTAGACTCACATAAGGCCACTTCTACCTTCTTCTAAGAAAGAATTCTTCTTTATTCGGTAGCACTTACAAGTCTACATATGATATTTATATGTTCTTTGTTCCCATTCATTTGGCGATATCCAGCATATAGAATCAGCCCATTTTCTCATCTCTGTAGCTAGAATAAACCAACACTCTACAATAAACTTGGACTTGATCGGATGCTCAGCCTCTTCTGATTGCTGGGGCAGCTGGTAAAAGAATAACAGAGTTGAAATACCTCTGAAGTTCCCCCACATAACATTTGACATAAAAGACCCTCTCTCTCCCCGAACAGAGGCTGTCAGCAGTTCGCATTGTGGAGTTCATTCTTCACCAACTTCTTAGTTCTTTCTGGTTAATTTGAGAAAATGTCTGTATTTGGTGTTTCTGTAATTTTATTTTGTTTCAGTTGAGTAAGTGTTGCTGAATATCTGTAGAATGTGTGATAATTTTTTGTAAAAAAAAAAAAACTCAATAAAAGAAACATTAGCATAGGAAAATATTTTATGTTGTGTAAAACACTTGGCTGAGGAAATGTTTTAATGCATTATATCAAATTGCTACAGACGCTCAGCAGTTAGATTACAGGAGCAAGCTGTGTTTGGCTCCGAAGGAAATCCAACTCAGCATTACCAGGCTAGGAGAATGGGGACCAGTGGAGGTCGGATTAGAAAACTGGATATTGGAGGCTTCTCTTCAACTCAATCAGCAGTAGGTTAGCTCTTTCAGTGGAAAGCACTGTTCTCGGTTCCTTGCAAGATACATTGATGAAGAATACATCCGTGTTTCCTCTGTGCTTTTTAAACTAGACATGCTCTGGATACAGACAGTAATTTATCTGACTTGGTTTTGTGGGAATTATTTCAAACAAAACACCACTTAAAATGCCAAGAAGTGAAGATAAAACAGATATGGACCCTGTCTTTGTTAAACATGTTTGTGGAGTTATTATAAAGACTGTCAAGTGTGGTAAGTGGTAGATTTTAATATTAATGATTTTATATCACATATATTTTAACTTAACACCTCACAACACTCCATAGCTCTTTAATGGATTTTATTTTTCATAGAATCTTGATGACTTGTGGAGTTGCAAAGGTCATGTTTCCACTCTGTTGTTTTTGCAACCAGCTCTCCCTGAAATGCTCTTCTCACCCCTTGCATAACTCTCTTTAGGTGTCCATTTGGCCACCTCCTACAGTATGTTCAGTAAACACCTATACCCTGAATGAACTGGCCTTGTTCTGTAATTGCCTGATTTTATCTTAGCCTCCCCCTCCACTTAACACACATGTGTTCTCTTGACTTTTCACCTCTGAGGATGTATCATCTGTATCATACTTTGCTTCCAAGTCTCAAGATTCCCAGGCTGCAGCTTTGCAGAATCCAGATCAGAAATATCAGTCATATTTTGTTTCTCTTTTTTATTTTTTCATTTATCACTGGGTCTCAGTGCCAGCACTATAAATCCACCATTTCTAGCAGTCCCCCCCCCTTCTAGTTTTTATTAGATAGGACAGAGAGAAATTGAGAGAGAATGGGAAGATAGAGTAGGGGAGAGAAAGATACCTGCAGACCTGCTTCACCTTGCAGGTGGGGAGTGGGGTCTCAAACCCTGATCATTGCGCTTGGTAATATGTGCACTTAAACACCCTTCCCTGACATAATTTGTTTCTCTGAAAATCATTTGGCTGTGAATGGCTGAAGCCATTCTCAATCAGCCTCACCCTTCTTTTTATGTCATTGAGTGGACACTGGAGTGCTTGTGCAATCAGCTGCTGAGAGTCAGTAATCCCCCACTTAACACATCATGGGTGAAGATGGAATGAATTTTTAGGACATTTGGTTATTTTGGCTCTAAGTCTATGACATACCATACCATGAAATTTAGAACTGCAATAACCTCTATTCGTAGTTCACTGGAGGAAAACAAAACAACAAAAAAAGCAACAACAACAACAACAACAAAAAACTGAACATCACAGATCACTTCTAAAAGGTAGTTGATCCCTCTGACCTACGCAAATGCAATGTCATTGAGAAAATGTTGGGAGAAACCTTATGGGAAGCCTTAGGATATTAGAGTCTCAATACTCTGTGACTTAAAATCACCATCTTTTTTATTGTGCATAAAAATAAGGTAACATTGGAGTAAAAGAAATAGGAAGTATATCAATTTTTAATAAATACAAGCCAGAAAATAAATTTGATAAATTATAAATGATAAAATTATTGAAAAATTAAATATTAAACATTCTCACATAAAAATGTAGAATATTTATTAATTAGGGAGCATTTTTCAGGGTAATACTTGCTCTTTAAATTGCTTTTAGCTTTTTAAACATGCAGTCTTGTAGACCTATAGGAAATGGTCTCACTATATTTGTCTGACTGTTTTCACCAAAGGGACAGTGCTTTTGGTCAGTTCCCCGAAGGATGGTTCATGTGGGGCTGTACACCCAGGGAGAAGGTGAAAATTGGAGCCACTGGCGACAGCTCTGGGGCCACTATTCACCAAAGCAAAAGCTACATCTTTTCTTACTGGAATCCCCAAATACAAGGATAAGAAATCATTATTTGACTCAGAAATTTGGATGAAAAGCTTAACAAGTTTATCTGCTTCTTTTCCAGGAAACTTCAAGGGATATTCCTAAACCAGATAACCTTGTGCTTTTTTTTTTAAGAAAAAAAAATGGAATATGGAGAAGAGAACACAATGAGAAAGAATTTTATTTTTCTTCTTTTAATGAGAACACTGTTCATCTCTGGCTTATGATGGTTTCTGGGAATAAGTCTGGGATCTCTGGTGCCTTGGGCATGAAACTCAGAGAACTTTCAGAGAAGGAGAAGTTTTAATTTTTCTTGGTCTTAGATTATAGTGACTTTTTTTTTTTTTTTTGCTTTCTATCTCGCAATTTACCCACAGTCTTGGGTAAGTGCCTCTACCATTTCCTTTTCTCCTCATAATGGAAATAAAGGGGTTCATTGTTAGAGCCCTTGCACCAAGAAAGCCCGTGTGGCTTAGGATGGATGCCTATTCTACAGAGTGGGCAATGCAATAGCCTTGTTTTCTGAGATGCTCTGGAGAGATTAGATGGTAGATGTAGACATGCACTGTGCATATCCCCCTTCACGGTGAAACTTCTTTTTTAAAAAGTCTTTTAATATTTATTTATTTATTGGATAGAGACAGCCAGAAATTGAGAGAAGGGGAGATAGAAAGGGTGAGAGACAGAGAGACACTTGCAGCCCTGCTTCACCACTTGTGAAGCTTTCCTCCTGCAGTTGGGGACTAGAGGCTTGAACCTGGGTCCCTGTGCACTCAACAAGGTGTGCCACCACCCAGTCCCATCAAAGGGAAACTTCTGATATCTACAAAAGTGTGTGCAACTTGAATACTCCATTTCTAGATGTCAGCTCCTTCCGCATCAGACTCAACTGCAGAAATCATAAGCCCTTCTTGCTCCTCCAGGACAATCTGTAGAAAACTATGGAAAACAAACTTGGGGATGCAGGGAGCTCTTCACATAGTGATCAGATTGGATAGGAGCGGGAATGGAGAGGTATTAGAAAATAAATTGTTAAGAGGTTGCAAGGAGTGTCAGATCACAGCATCAGGTACTAGGTTCAGGTGGCCTATGTATTGGTCTGTCTCACCTCCCTACCCAGCTTCCCTTTCTCTTATTCATGGAAGTGGCTAGTGTGTCATCAGTGTTGGTTCCAACATAGAACCTACAAGTAAACATATTTGTAAGATTATTAAATGAAAACAAAATTAAAGTATATGTGGAGAAGCTTTGTGGCTTAGAAACACTGAACTTCCCTGCACTACCTTGGAGGAGTCAGTGTGGATTCTGAAGGTGGCCACTTATAAGAGCAGCACAAGTCATTATGAAGGTAACTGGGTGGAGTCAGAATTTGGGAAATCTATGTATGGCTTAAGCTAATTTGTATCTTAACATGTATTTTGCTTTGTTTTTGTCCCCTCATGAATAGCATGGCCTGGAAAGTGACATACATATCTGCCACATGGATGGATGGGTGGATGCCTATTGCCTGAATATGAAGAGGGGAGGGAGAGAAAGAGAAAAGGAGTCAGTATTCTCTTCAACAGTATGTCAGTTAGGATACTTTTGGCTGCAAATAAAAGAAAGTCTGACTGAAAGTGGCATAAAAATGAGATGCTTATTATCTCACATAAGCATTTAGGTGACAGACACTTCCAGTTTTAATCCTGTGTTTCTGTGATGTTATCAGTTTCTTTGTGTTTTTATTTGTTGGCATCCTCCCTGAAATAAGTTGATCCACAGTCTGTCTTCTCACAGTTGCAAGTTGGCATCAGCAGCCACCAGTGTCATTTCCTCAAGAAACAGTCACCAGGGTAGGAACGGAGGCTATGTCTTCTTATGTCTCATGCCTGTTTCCCAAAACCAAGAAATGTTGTATCTGTCGTGATGGAATAGATTATGCTATCATCACAAATAAATCTCCAAATGTTAGTGACTTAAAACAAAGTGCATGGAGCTCTCTCTTTGTCTTAACAGAACAGCAGGCTCACTGTAACAGACCTGGCTGGTTGCCGCTCTCATTTTAAAGAAGACTCCAGATTTTACTATGGCATGGGAAGACTAGGCTGGAGAGTCTAACTCCCATTGTTGACTCTATTGGTTGGAAGTGCTACATGCTTCTTGGATTTCATCAGTCACAACTGCAACTCACTTTAAGAAAGAGGGAAGCAGGATATGAGGGCGATCCGGCTGTGACTTCCGTCACCCCATTGATCGCAAGGGTTGATTCAGCTGATCTGGCTGAATCAACCAGGTGTCCCCTTCCTCCCTCACTGCTCCATGTGCGTCCCTCCCGAAGCTGTGTGCTCAATGGAAGAGGATGGCCTTCCCCGAATAGAGACGGACTGGTCTTCAGTTGAGGGTATATGAGTAGCTGCGCTCCCCTGCTAAAACCTCCAAACAAGCTCTCAAGAAAGAAGGAAACAAAACTCTTCATGTACATATAGCAAGGTATCAGATATTGGTGAACATGAGCTGTGTATTCCAAAACAGCCTTTCTCAGAATTTCCAGGACTCTTCACTGACAGTGGAGTCACATGATCATGACTAAATGAAAACCCTCTCCAAGGGGAGTAAAGGTCACTTTCAAATCTCCAGAGCAAGGAAACATTTGCACCAGCAGGTCAGGAAGGGGGTTGATTTTGGTAAGTAAACAGCAGTGCTCAGTGCTAGCTACAAAAAGAACTTATTTGGCAATACTTCTGATTCAATTAAAAAGGTGTTCATGGGAGAATTTCCTTTTATATTCTGAAAGTAATGATTTCTATAGGTTAGCACCTTACTCACTGACAGTTCCTTAATCACCATGGTAGGCTCAGACTAAAATAGATCCTGTAATGGATCCTATTAAAGATTTTACCTTCATCCCTAACAGCTTTAAGGGATGAGTGATGAACTTTGGACAATAAGAAAAGCTCTGGTTTGGTATTATTTCCAGAAAAAAAGTTAATTCAAACACTGAAACAAAAAGTCTTTGAGAGATTCCGAATAGTTTTCTTATTCAGGATAAATGAGGGACACTCGAATTTAGAAGCTTTTTTTTTTCTTCTCCTATGCACTTCTCTCTACCCATCTATCTCACTCATAAAATAAAGTGCTGTTACGCTGTTTTGCCATAGTTTGGGACCTCAGATGTTTATGATTCTGTGGCAGCATGGGGGCAGTTTAAATGAATGGCTGAGAGGGAGAAAAGGAGAATTGCAGCAGATGGTTGAAATTCCAGAAAAGCCTGTCACAGCACCCCCACTAAGATGAAAATTGCTCTATTTCTGGGTGGGTACAAACCTGGAACCTTTTTTACCTGTGGCCTTCTTGAAAGAGAAATAAATGGGATGGAAGAGGGGTCCACAGTCTGTGGTTTTATCCCAACCCCTAAATAGGCATGTGGTGTGTGTGTGTGTGTGTGTGTGTGTGTGTGTGTGTGTGTGTGACATATGGCAATTTGAAACAGTTATACATATGAAGAATATTTTTCATTCACAGATGGTTTTAAAAAATGCACTTATTTTTTCATATAACACATTCCCAGGGTTTGGAGCTAACTGCCTCCAGGGAGGGTCACAAGACCACTCGGTGCTTCTGTCCCCCATGACTTGGGTTTACATTTGAAGGTCTGCTTCAGTTGAAAGATGAGTAAAACTGTGATTAAGTTAGCTGTTCCCTGGTGACTCTGGAGGCCTCCGGGCACTGGTTATTTCAACAATGCAATATGAAAAAGTCCAATTCGTAACATTTGCTTCAGATGGATTCACCTGTTTGAGGCAGCTGAGGGAAAAAAATTTATCCACTGGTCTAAATCCTCCCCATGGCACTTAGCCGGTTCTGGTGCCATAGTTCTGGGAAAACTTCAGAGACTGCAGAAAAGAGGGAGGATGTGGCTTTTCTGTTAGCTATAATGTCCTTTTCTCCATTGAATAAAGCACTGCTGCTTTCCAAGGGTTTCTCCTAGTGCTCTGAGCGCAAATCAGGATCCAGAGTGTCCAATCAGGACATCCTAGCCCTTCATGACTTGAAAAGAGAATTATTCCACTGGGGGCTTTTGACAGTAGGAAAGGAGAGTTAATTAAATCTCATTGTAAAATTAAGTAGCATAACTATATATTTTAAAACTAGTGCAATTATGTCTTATCTTGAAGAGCAAACTGTAATTTTTTGTGATTTATGTATTATCAGAAATTTTCTTCGAATTTTAGAACTTAAGGGGTTTTACAGATGACATACTTCAGCAACTTCCTTTTATAAAAGTCAGAACAAACCTAGAGAAGTGGAAAGACTAAAACCTACAAATGTCTTGTGTAAAATATTCCCTTCATTTGCATTTAGGACAAAGAAGAAGTCTATGCCAGATGAAAATATCATGTGGTCAAAATAGCCTCTGACAATCTCTTAGAAAGACACCATGCTGGAAACAAACATATGTTTTCCCTTTCATCAAACACAGTTTCCTATCATGGCTTTTGTTTCTTAAGTTATGCACCAAATGAACCAGTAAGTTGGCTAGTATAGTCCTTGTCTTGTATAAAATGGGTCTTTCACAACTACAATGAAAATTTCTTTTGTAAAAGGCATCCCAAAGTGACACCAACTCATGGATCAGTAATTCTTATTTCCAAACTCAAGGGGGACTCCACTGGAATCTCTGAATTCTAACTTTCCCAGTATTTTGCCTAGTAAATTCTAGCCTCCATGTCTTCTCTGAATTTTGTCTTATCTCTAACTTAGTAAGGCAATGGTTCTTGCTTCCATGGGTTGAAACCCAGAGTCTTAGTAAAAGCTCTAGGGTTGGCAACCATAAGCTCACTTGGGGTTCTCCAAGTTCTTTCTTCATTTTTCTATTTGGACTAATAATCACTTTTACATACACACACTATTACTACTACTACTACTACTACTACTACCACTGCTCCTGGCAGCCATTTTCCCCCTTTTCGGTTATTGGATAGAACAGATTGAGAGAAATGGGGAAAATAGAGATGGAGAGAGAAAGACACCTGCAGACCTGCTTCACTGCCCATGAAATGGACCCCTGTAGGTGCGGAGTGAGGGCTCAAACCCACATGTTGCATGGGTTCTTGGGCTTAGTATTATGTGCACTTAACCGGGTGCACCTATAGGGAAATTGTGAGGATGTGGTAGAGCCTGGCAGGGCTTGACCTGAGGGGTGTGTCTGACCTGTTAGTCTCTCTCTCTCTACCGAGAGGTTGAGCGAGGGGGACATGGGAACCTCAAAGATTGCCCAGACATGCACCATTGCCCGGCCCCATCACTTTTGCTTTTCTAGGAGCTCTTTATATATAAATTGCAATTAATTTTTTTCTGTTTGATTTTCTTTATGTAACTTCCTCACAGAGAAGTTTTGTAATGTAGCCAGTTGAATTTATCAATATTCTTTAAGAATTCTAAACATTTTAAAAAAGATTTTATTTATTGATTCGTGAGAAATGATAGGAGAGAGAGAAAGAACCAGACATCATTCTGGTACATGTGCTGCCGGGGATTGAATTTAGGGCCTCATGCTTGAGAGTCCAATGCCTTATCCACTGCGCCACCTCTCAGACCACAAATTCTAAACTTTTAAGTGAAGTCACAAAGGTCTTCCCCATAAAAATATTACAATTGCTCTACTAAATTTTCCTTCTGCTATTTTTTATGGCCTTTTGTTTTTACTTTAAAACCATTAATCTTATAGCAAGGAAAATGCTTCTGTGGTAGATTGCAGTACTTGCATGCCTGAGGCCCCTGGTTCAATCCCTAGCACTACATATGTCAGAGCAGTGCTCTGGCACCTATCTCTTCCTCCTCTCCTCTCATCCTCCCAATAAGTATATAAAATAAATTTTAAAAATATTTTAACTGTTTATTTATTTAGAGAAATAAAGACACAGAATGAAAGAGACACAGAAAGAAAGAGAGGAAGAGCACTATTCAGCTTTAGCATGTGATGGTGCTTGGGATTGAACCTGGGACATCAAAGCCTCAGGCATGGAATGTCAGAGAGAATGAGAAATGCAGTGTACCCCCAGATCCCTAGATATTATTAAACATTGCATAAAGTATGAATCCTATCTTTTAAAATTTATTTACTAATTAGAGAGACAACCAAAGTACCAATCTGGCAAATGTGATGCTAAGGGCTGAACTTAGAACTTCATACCTGCTAATTCAGTGCTCTATTCACTATACCAGTCCTGGGCCATGTATGAATCCAATCTTATTCTTTTCTACAGGAAACTCAGTTCTTCCAACAACAGTATAAAAAGTTCATCTTTCTCATATATAGTATTTTATATGTATTATATTATTATCTAATAGTTTTTATTCCATTTATAAGATCTGTTCTTTTAAGTGGCAGCACCACACTGTTTAAATATTGAAACTTTAAATTATGCTTTGATCTTTGCTCAAACAGCTCTCTAATACCCCTGCTTGGCCAATTGTTCTTCAGAAATTCCCGTTATTTTAATTGTTTATTTTTCCATATGAACTTTAAATATCAGCAGGTTTCTGTCCAGAAAAGAATTGTTAGTACTTTTATTGAGGCCACATTAAATTCATAATTCAGCCTAGGGAGAATTAAAATATGAATAATGGAAACATAGCTTGACTGACAACAGTTGAGAATCTTGCATTTATAAATTGTTCCAGGGAACTCGATGGTGTTTGATTACTATGTTGTAGACTTGGCAGTAGTTGTTTCTGGACAGGTATTAAGGACTGCTTACTGGAAAGCTGAATAGCCCATATACTCATAACTGGAGATGACCAAGTGTCTTCAGTGTTCTGGTGGAAGTTGTATCTACATCATTGTTAGTTATGCAGAATTTATAAGGTTAGTTTATTATAACTGGCACCTCCACAAGGCTCAGCAAAGATATTTCATTACATAAAACTGGCCTTGTGGAAAAATGAGGAAACAATCAACCTTTAGAAAGGTTGGCATTTGGAACCTTTGGCATTTTTCATCATGTCCCTTAACACTAACACTGTACCTCTCCTTCCCTCCAAAAGCTCTATTCCAGATACTGGTAATAATAATCCCATGTAGTTTCCTCTTATCAAGATATGTCCTTGGGGAAGAATCTACTATCAGTCATTTACATCATAATTTGAAATTATTTCTTTCTGTCTAAGAGTGGAAGGTAAAATTGTTTTTGTTGAAAGGGACTTTGAATGTCTGGAAGCAATTGGAGAGGCAGACAGAGGAAGCTTACAGGTTCCTGGACTATTATCAGATAGATCTGCACCATTCCAGGCCCCACTTTTATTCATAAGAGGACCCTCCAGAGTGTAGGAGATGTTTTTGTCATCTTTCTGTCTGCACTCTGAGAGGAATCACAAGATAACACACATGATTTCAATGTGACTGAAGGAGGCTTCCAGAAGAAATGCATTCCCCTTATCTGCCAAGGCTTGGCAATGTGCGTCTAAATCTAGCATCCTCCCCCTTAAGCCAAAAATGGTGTGATTAGAAGCAAAAATATGAAGTCCATTACATACAGCTTCTCTCATAACACATGCAAAGTAATCCATCTTAACCTCTGGCAGTCACACTAGGGAGTCTGTCTTTCCCTTTTTTATTTATTGACTTGCCCTTGGCCAGCCCTTAACATATTTGTTTTTGTTGTTCCAAGGTTTTTGCTTAAAATTCAGCCAGTTCTTTTTCCTCCCTGGGATATAGATAGCTCATCTGTCAGATTCTTTCAGTATTAGTGACCGACTCCTGTGCCATATTGTAAAATAAAGTCCACTTTATTCCGATTTACTGACATAAAGTCTTTTAGACTCAACTTTTCTCTGGTCTAAAGAGCAGGGAATGTCCCTTTGGACTCAGGCTCCTTCTGGCTCTAGTTAGGAAGGTGTGACAGCACAGCTCCTCAGAGTCTGTCTTCTGGGGGCCCAGTTAACTCTGGATCTGGCAAGAAAGTCTTAATGTGCCTCAGGCTCCCCTCAACTGCTACTGCTTTGGAATAGAAACCGTACTTGACTCTAAACACTGCATTTGAACGGTTGAAAAACGTAGAGCTTCACCCTCAGGTATAAGAGGAGCCTTTCGAACAAATGTGAAAGGAATGTGAGCTTACTGAAGTTCCCGAATGTTCAGCACTGGTTGCTAAGAACTGGTCTTCATTTTTAAACGCTTCTCAGAGTTACTCCGCTTCAAGAACTAACTGCAGTGCATGGTATTAAAGGCCCTCATTCCCTCTGACAGAACTTCTTTTCTTTCAGCTTCAAAACTTAAACAGAATTGGAAGAGAGAGTGAGAAGGAAGCACTTGACAACTAAGAGATGGTCTTGCCTCAACCATGCTCTTACTTCTCTTTCTCCTGTTATTCTCTCTCAGGCAGGCTATCTAATTTCATCTTTGGACTTTTTTTTAAATCAGATTTTAGTAAGACTGCACATCACAAACCAGGTGTGCAAAAGTTGTGACCAAGTATTTTTTTCTTTAACATTCCTTTTCTTTTTTCTTTCTTTCTTTCTTTCTTTCTTTCTTTCTTTCTTTCTTTCTTTCTTTCTTTCTTTTCCTTTCAGCTGTGGATCAGCTGAGATGGAACTTACCATCCATCAATCTTAAGTTTCCACTTTGCTTTCCTTTCTGGGGTGGTGTTTATGGGCCAGGGACTTACAAAGGAACAGAGGGACAGAATGAAAGAAGTGCCAAGATGGAGAAGCTCAGGTTTCTGCCTAGGCTATTAGTATTTCTTTTCTTTGTGTTCAGTCATTTGCTCTTGTACAACTGACCCTCTGCAGTCAAGCTTCTGTCAGAGTTTATCAATGCCATGGCCATCAGTGAGAAAAGCATGCTGGTCTTTTCATATCACATGCCATGCTGAAACTTAAGAACTTCTGTAAGACAGTCATAGCTCCTTTCCTGTCCACCTTGATTCACCACTCAGCCAATTTAGTCCTTGGGGAAAGGAATTAAAAAAATTCAAAGTTTAAGAGAGTAAGAATCTTGTCCAGGTTTACATAGCTACTTAGTAACTGAGCTAGACTTTGAGTCTAGATCTGTGAAATGCCATCATATCCTCTTGTCATCAAATCACCCAATTGTGGTCAGTATAGTGCCCACAGAAAGCCAATTTAGGTGTTTGAGTATACAACTTACTTTGTATTTTTTATGTGTATAAAAATTCTTGCTAGGGGACTAGTTAGCAGGAACACAAATGGATGGAGGTAATCAACTACATGTCCTTACACATATGTAATCCATTTCACCCATTGAAACAAGATTGGCTACAGCAAATCTTGCTGAAGATATTGATTTGATCAGTACAATCTTTCAAGATAGGATTCAGGTCTTTAGCAAGACCTACAATATTTTTGCAATCCATTGAGTGGTGACAGGAGTTCGTTTCACACCATCACAAATTTCCCATGAGAGCTAGCAAAAGCTTGCAGCTTGGTAACGTGGGAAAGAGCAACATTCTATTCAAAAGGTAAAAGTAATATGTCACCATTGCATGGTACCATAATAAATTGTATGTATTATAAATGCAGTGAGCCTGGTAGGGTGAGTCTTCATACAGAGGATGTACTGTGAACTTAGAAATCGCAGGATATATTGTATTTCTCACAACAGATGCACTTTGACGGTTTAACAGTTTGTGGCCTAGATACCTTTGTTTCTTTATTTTCAGCACAAGACTAAAATGCAGATGTTTCATTTTTAAATCAGTTATTACTTTCATTTATTTGGTAACACTTTAGATCCCACTGGAAAAATAAAATCTACCTAGACCTTGGAAATCAAACCTTTTGCATAAAATATGCAATCCTTGTAACCAACATCTCAGTATATGATTTAAGATTTTATTCATCCTTCATTCAAGAAACAAACATAAAAAATTTAGATGACTCATGCCCAAACCAAATTGTATTCATTTCTACAAACATTTCCTTTTATCCACCCCCCCTTTTTTTTGCCTTCAGGGTTATTGCTGGGACTTGGTGCCTGCACTACCAATCCATTGATCCTGGAATCCATTTTTTTTCTTTTGTTGCCCTTGTTGTTTATCATTGTTATTATTGTTGTTGTTGCTATTGCTGCCATTGTTGTTGGACAGAGAGAAATCGAGAGAGAAGGGGAAGACAGAGAAGAGGAGAGAAAGATAGACACCTACAGACCTCCTTCACCACTTGTGAAGCAATCCACCCTGCAGGTCAGGAACCAGGGGCTTGAACAGTCCTTATGCTTGCGCCATATGTGCTTAAGCCACGATGCTACCGCTTAGCTTCTTATTTCCCTTTTACCTCAGTAGAACCTTCCTTTGTTATAATCAGTCAGCATAATAATTACCAAAACTGCAAATTGAAGGGGAATTTTGTTTTAAGATTTTCATTATTTAGAAATGGAGCCAAGATCTAGTAATTTATGGCTAACCAGTTACTCATCCACTTTCAAAAAGAAAAAAGTTGCTTTAGGGTATATTTGTTCTTCTCCAACATGCACAGAGAATAAATATCATAGGGGCATTGGAAAGTTCTAAATGAAATTTTTATTTCTAAATATAAGTAAAAGTCAACATTTTAAAATAATGTCTCGTAAACCACCTCATCCTCCTCCACCACCACCACCAACTCCCACACTACCCCCAGATATCTGAAAATTCTCTCAGGTAGAAATTGGACCAGGGAGTATTGTGTGAGGAAGGTTCCCAGCACATTGCTTTGTAACTAGCTATTCCCATCTAGTCATTTGGCCTCAGTGAGTCTAGTTTCCTAACATAGAAACTTAGATCAGTAAGTCTCTGATCTTCTGAGGTCAAGCAAGGAATATTTGATAGTGTTTTATATGTACTGAAAGACCGATTTATTCTTAAATATGAAACTCGTATTCCAAATATTACATTTTTACTAAAGTGTAGTTTATTTAAACTGTACTTTTCTTTGCCATTGAAGGAAAGTTCAATCACATCCAGAGTTAAAAAAAGCTTTCATATACCTAGGCATATAACCACCACCATCAATGTGGTTGTTTCTCTCACAGGAAAATGTGTGAATTGCTTTCCAAGCAAATAATAGAAAACCCCTCTTGTTTTTCTTTTTAAACAAAACCTATTTACTAGTTGGGTAATCACTTATTTAACAACTGTTCTACTCATTGCTACCACAGGGTCTTTCTATAAAGGAACTTTAAGGGATTCATTAATCTTTTGAGAACAAAGATTATGTTTGCAGTCCTAGCACACAGCACAGTGCCTGGCACAGAAAAAAAAAATTATGTAAGCACTGGTTGAACTCAGTTGATGAACCAATGGAAATGGGATGACAGATTCATCTGACAATGTGAGAAAGGAAGACAAGGGGTTACGAGCTGACTGGCATTGACTGATAACTCTTGGGCTGGAAAATATAGCCATCACCATTTGAACAGCAATCAGACCAGGGTAGAGGTGTGTTTGTTGTTTGTGTGTAAAGACAGAGTGAATTTCTGCTTTATTTATTTATTTATTTATTTATTTATTTATTTGTGAACTATCCTCTAATTAGTAGAAATGTGTATGTGATAGTAAGTGAATAGTAGATGTCAGAATTTCGAGGCCTCACTACACACGCAGGTCCACTTATATAACATTTTAAATAAAATCTGTTTTTTTTTTCAAAAGCCAAGAACTGCTTTCTCTCTCTAGTTGTGAGAGTTAGTCTACTTTGTCTTTTCATCCTGACTTTCAGTTTGGCTTTTCAAGTCAAAATCTGATCTTATTTTATCATCTTACCACAGCTTACAAATGGAAAAAAAAAAAAAGAAAAAAAGAAAGGAACATGTTACAAATGAAAAAAAAATCATTTCTATCTATAAGCATATTGATATGCTTCATTTAATTCAGCTGCCTCCTTGGTTTGAATTAGCCTGCAATGGAGGGGAAGGGGCGGGATACACTGAACATAGCGTTGGTTTCATGAGGAGAAGCCAAGCAGTCAATTTTAATTACTTGTTGCCATATCTTTAAACAATGCACCAAGCATGGAAATGTTCAAAATATCTTTCCTTCTGTCTTTTTTTCACTTTAGTCAATCCAAATTTGGCACCACTGCTTTCTGAAATATTTTTGATTGTGGAGCAGTTGGTGATTTTAATAATTTAGTATAGAGGAGGGAATGGAGAGAAAGAAATTAGAATTTAACACACAATGGCAAAAAAGTTAATTTAAAGTGATGTTTGGTTAAAAAAAAATAAGAAGGTTTTCTTTGTTGCGCTCTTGTGTAATTGAACGGATTAAGGGAGCTGACGGGAACTTCACGGGTGTCTCAGAGGAGGGCTCTGGGGTCAGCCTTCGGCCCTTGTGTCTCCTGTTAAGCAAGTTTGTCAATTTTCCATCAGATTGATTTTTCTCACAGGTCTGAAAGCCTTGTCTTATTTCGCCTTATTTCCACAGGGGTTCTTAGCATTGCAAACTTCTATTTGCCTTTGTTTCAAATTGTGAAGAGTGATTTTTATCTCTGAGAGATGATCAAGGCAGAAAATCTAGAACTGGAATGCCCCTTTTCATATGTAGAACATGTAGGTCATTGACCATTTTCTTTCACTATCTTTTTTTTTTCTTGTTGTTGCAAAGTATAGCCTTTTGAGTATACTCATATTTGTTTACTTTGGAGTTGTCTTCTACATCAGATTATTTGAACAGATGGGTGGTTTAAGACACATTGTTCAAGGATGGGGAGATAGTATAACACAGTTATGCAAAAGGACTTTCATGCTTGAGGTAACAAAGGTTTCAGGTTTAGGCCTCAACAGCACTTTGAGATAGAGCTGAGTAGACCTCTGGTGCAAACAAAACAAACAAACAACAACAACAACACAACATACATTGTTTAGCTGAAAAGATGCCTCATATGCAAATGTGCCTGTTTTGCCATACACAAATCCTACATTTGAATCTGGCCCTCACTACACTGGAGGAAATTTTGGCGCTTTGGTGTCTTCCCATCTATCCCTCTGTCTCTGTTTCTAGCTGAAAAATAAATAAATAGATATCAACCCAAAGCAATAATCCCCAGTAGCAACAACAACAATAATAACAAAATAACATTCTGTTCAGCAGCTCTGGGCAGATTAGAAATAGGCCTCTGGCCAGTGCAGAGGAGCACAAGTTTTTAGTATAAATAATTGACAGACCTAACCTGATGGCACCTAGAGAAACTCCAGCACTGATAAAGGATCTGCTTCCTAGCCTTTACTGTTTTGTTCCCTTCTGCTAAATATTATTTCTCTCAAAGTTTCTTTTTCTCTTAAGTTGTGTTCTGTTCCAAAAAAGAAAATTCACTTTTACTCCAATTTAAAAAAATTTTTCTTTAAAACGACTTTTAGTCTTATGACTTCCTCTTGAGTTTTTTGGAAAGCATTATAAGAAGAACATCACATTTACATAAGCAGAATCAATTATGTCTTCCATTGCTGTCCTTACACGTGCTTGATGGTTTCTTATTTAAATAAGAAACCATAAAAATATACATGCCATGCATTTATGCCTTCTCAAACCTTCAAACATTCCTTCCACATGCATTATCTCACTTGTCCCTCCTTACAGTGCTGGGAATTAGGGGGGGACAGTCATGGAATGAGGATCTCCTGCCCTGAGACACCAATAAATTCACATCTGGATCTTGAACCTGGGTCTCTAGAGTCCTCAGCTTCCAGTTATTCTGCTATAGCTTCCTGCTTGAAAGAACATGTCAAAGAATACAGACCTCAACTTTATTCCCCAGCAAAAGGAAGGAAGGAAGGAAGGAAGGAAGGAAGGAAGGAAGGAAGGAAGGAAGGAAGGAAAGAAAGAAGGAAGGAGTCCTTCATTCTCAGGAGTATAGTCACTTGATAATATTAATAGGGAAATTATTCTGATTCCCAGTTAAAAATTAACTACCAGTAAATAAATAAACCCTACTCCCTCTCCTAGCCTGCTAATTTATTAGCTATTTTCATATTACTATCTAGTATTAACTTTAGGAGTAGGTAAAATAGATGTCCACTGTGATGCTTATTTTCTGCTACCTTTGTGCCTGACACATAATTCTTAGACAATCATGAAATACTAATTGAAATTTTACTATGTATTACTATGTATTAGTCTCTGTAATGATTGATACAAATAATAGAAACATTTATTGAACTCTTTGTACCACCAGGCAACATGCTAAGTAGTTTTCACATTCTTCATTTAATATATAGCAAGCAGGTTTCATTAATATCTTCCTTTCACAGATTAGGAAATTGAAGCTTAAATGGTTAACAAACTTTATCCATGGTTCATAACTAAGTTAAGTTCAGGATTTTGAATTCAGCATGCTAATCTCTAGTTCTTTGCTTTAAATGATCCTGCTTAAGGCCAGGAGGTGGAGTACCTCATAGAGCACACCCATTACCATATGGAAAGACCCAAGTTCAAACTTCCAGCCCTCACCTGGAGAGGTACAGGAAGCTTCACAAGTAATGTGTCAATCAAGTGTCTCTCCTCTCTCCCTCCCAATGTCATATCCCTTCTCAACTTCCCTTTGTCTTATCAAAGGAAGGAAGGGAGGAAGGAAGGGAAGGGAAGCCCACCGGAAGTGGTGGATTTGTTGTAGAGGGACTGAGTCCCAGGGATAACTCTGGTGGCAAAGAAAAAAAAAATCTTGCTTTAAGAATCACTTTTAACACCCCCCCAGCCCCACCTCCATGATAAGCCCAGAGTCTAGTCAGAAAGACAAAAGAATAAATAGAAGCAGAGAATTGCAAGTAAACAGAGGGAGTATCTCCTTTGCCTGTAGCAAAGAAGGCTTCATAGAAGGAATGGACTCTAGATGTTGGAGGATGGGTAGCAATTCAAGAGGTGAGGTGAAGAGGCCATTCCAGACAAGGGAACAGCTAGGACAAAATGGAAGAATGTAACTATTTTTAGTATGCTTAGAAACTGTGAAATTTGGTTTGGTTGGAGCAGAGACCTTTAGGATTCAGAACACTGACAGAAGATATGTTGGAAAGCTGCAAGTAATTCCAGATTACCAAGGACCTATGATATTCTGTAATGAATTTGATAATATCTATAAAGGCCCATAAATATTTTAATAAGGTGAATATGGTTGGATTTGTGGTGAGAAAAAGAAAAGCTCAGAGCAAGGATACCATTTATCAGACCTATAGTAGCCTAGAAAATGTGAAACTGGGGTGTTATCTACACTGTATAACAAATTATCTCAAGACTTAATAGCTTGAAGCAATGGACATTTATTTCTTTCTGTTTCAAGAGGTCAAGAATCCAGGCTCAGGTCTCATACTAGCTGCAATCAATGTATCCACCAAAGCTGCTGTCACCTCAGAGGTGAATGGAATGAGCAGTTAAACTTACATTTTGAAGGACCTCAAAAAAAATGCATTTCCTAGCTCATTCGTGCGAATGTTGACAAGTCTTAGGTCTTTAGTGATTGATGGTTTAGATATTAGTTAGGGGGAGGCATAAATTAAGAAGAGGTGGAAGAGGGGATGACAGACCACCAAAGGCAAGCAAGATAGATATCAGTCTTTAGGAACCTAACATCACAGTTTACATCCTGTGACTTTTGTTATGTTCTGTTTGTTGGAACTGAGTCACCAGATCCAGCCTACTCAGAGATGGGAATTGAACAAGGAAGATCATGAGTAGTAAGGGGCAAGATACTTAGAAACTATTTTAGGGTTTGCTGATGACTCTGGCCCGTTATTTATTTTTAATGTTTTTTTGTTGAAATAATATATAGGTTTCAGATTAGCATCATGTATAAATAAAATCACACTTGCAAACATAAACATATTTATAAATACATATACATATGTTATATAAATTATAGAGCTAATGAATAAAGTATATCTATAGATATATATAATGCATATATCAGATTTATTCTTTTAAATAGTCTTTATTTTATTTATTGGATAGAAACCCCAGATATCAAGAGAGAAGGGGGTGATAGGGAGAGAGACAGAGAGACACCTGCAATGATGCTTCACCACTCACAAAGCTTTCCCCCTGCAGATGGGAGCTGGGGGCTCAAACCTGGTTCCTTGTACATTGTAATTTGTGCACCACCACCCAGCTCCCACAAGTCTTATCTATAAGTCAATGTCTATATATAAAAAATTCATCACTAATAGTTAATTTCTATCTTTGATCATGAAGTTAACCTTTTGCTACAATAACTTTCTTTTTAAGTTTTTAAATTATCTTTATTTGTTGAATAGAGATAGCCAGAAATCAAGAGGAGGAGATAGAGAAGGAGAGAGAAAGAGAGATACCTATAGCACTGCTTTATCACTTGCAAAGCTTTGATTCGAACTTGGGTCCTGGGCAGTGTAACATGTGTACTCAACCAGGTGTGCTACCACCCGGCTCTGCTACAGTAACTTTCTTTGCTTCAATAACTACTAATTTATGGTTTAAAACTTTATTTTTTACTTTATTTGCTCTATTCACTTGTCTGTTTACATATCACATGTTACGTAACCTCATACAGCACCTGCCTTTCTCCATTTGACTTATTTCTTTAAGCACAGTAGCCTTTTGTTTCATCCATGTTGCAAATGGAAAGATTTAATCTTTTATTTTTTTAATAGATGAGCAGTTTTCTATTGCTTATGTAAAACAAACTTTATTTTATCATCTCTTGATAGGCATATAGGTTGTCTCTAATGTTTGGCTATTATAAATAATGTGGCAATGAACACGAGTGTACATATCTTTTCAAAATTCCATACTACCTTTTTAGAATGTTTATACTGAGCTGCCTCTGGAGCTTCAATAATGCTGAAGATGTTGAGTTGAAAATCCAGGTTTGAAGCCAAAAAGTAAAAAAAAGAAAAAGAAAGTTGGGAAACTTGAGTTTTGCATTAGCAACTTCTTAAGATTACTCATGGTAGCTTTGTCTGAATAGAAGACAAGCTATAGGCACATCCTCTATGTGTTAGTCATTACACTAAGGCAATAGGTAACATTTTGGTGGTTGTCCTTTTACTTAATAAGACTCAACCTCTTGAGACATTGTGGTAACTAAAGCCTTTATTATGGTGTACAATGCTACAGCTGTGCGCCCTCTCACATCTTGTTACACTGTCTAACCTTGACCTGAGAGAAGGTTAGGCTCTGGGCATGAGGTCCCTGGCTAATGAAGCAGATCATGTAACCAGCCCACATGAAGGGCTAGTCTAAAGAAAGTCAATGCTCAAATGTAATTGAACTACACCATGTGCAAGCTGATCTAAATAAGCAGCCTGGAATGCAAAACTGGGAGGAGACCAAACCCACTGCCATCTTTCTCAGAGACTCAGAATAATTTTTTTTTGCAAGAACTATAAGTTAAATATTACTGATAGGTGTTTTTTTTTTATCACTATTCAAGGTGGATTGCATACATTTTAAAAACGAAGAGATCAGTTAAGGCCATTTTCCAGATAATTCAAGAAGATTAATTATGACTATAAGAAACCCCAATATAACAGTAATAAATTATGTACAGAGGTCTAACACCCAAATGATGGCTCATGTCTTGCAAGTAATATTCATTGTAATTAGGACAGTGGTTTGAAGTTTGTTGAATTTGTTTTTTACCTATATCCAGATAATCCAGATGAGTCAGTGGTTTTCCTGAAGCCTTCAGATAATCGCTCCACTTACCCTCTTTGGATACATGGGACTAGTTGAATCCCTATGCAACTTAACAAAGGGTCCCTTGTATTTCAGAGAAACTGTAAGTACTTTTTACTTTGGTACAGATTCTAGTTCATTACTCAAGAACTTAAGAAACTACTGCAGTCCTCAGATAATTAAATGCCCCATCTGTCAACACTCAATATGATAACATTAATGTGTGATAAAACTACAGTGAATTACAATTTTCTAGAGAGATGTATGACTAAAGCTGTACATATCCAAACTCTGGGGGGGATGTCAATGTAGTCAAAGAAACAATATCACTATTCTTTCCAAAGATAACTCGGGTTCTTTCATGCTGATAATTACTTAATCTGGTCTTTCTGTCAGTACTCAAGGTAGGCTACATGTTATAAAAATGAAGTGATAACTTAAGTTCATTTTCTAGGTAGTCCAAGTAGATCATATCTGATTATAAGAGACTATGGTACAACAATAACAATTTTTTTATTGATTTAATAATGATCAACAAGATTGTAGGACAGAGGGGGTACAATTCCCACCACCAGAGTTCCTCATTCTATTCCCTCCATTGGAAGCTTTCCTATTCTTTATCCCTCTAGGAACATGGACCCAGGATCATTATGGGGTGCAGAAGGTGGAAGGGCTGGCTTCTGTAATTGCTTCTCTGTTGAACATGGATGTTGGCAGGTCAATCATAACTCCCAACCTGTTTCTATCCCTCCCTACTGGGGCAGGGTTCTGGAGAGATGAGGTTCCAGGGTACATTGGTGAGATCATCTGCCCAGGGAAGTCAGGTTGGCATCATGGTAACATCTGCTATTTGGTGACTGGGAAAGCATCAGAATATAAAGCAGAAAAAATGTTTAATAAGAAGAAACTTGAAGGTAAGAATATAGTAGATGAGATTTGTGGTCTCCGTTTTGGAAAAAGCTAGTAGGTCTGTTTTAGGTATATTACAAGGGTCCATGACTTTATACTAATTTTTGCCTGAGCCCAATAGCTAACATGGAGGTGGGCTAATGGTATTGTCTGGGGAGATGGTGTCAGAGTTGGAAATAGGACTAGAAAGCTGGATCTGGGAAGAGAGCAGCTCCCAAATATGGGAAATGTATATAAATATTGTTAACTGTAAACCCCATAGATTTGATCTGGAGCCTATATTCAGCATAGGAGCCTGTGTAACCTCCACATCCCTGTAGGTGTGAGCTTGAATTCTGACCAAAATAATCGAGCTGAAGGGTTGACATTCCACACCTGGCATCTCTGGACACAAAATGAAGTGAAATGTGTCAAGGTGGTACTGGTTGCACTGATTTGGTTGAGTTCAGCAGATGCAGTATCAAGTGCTATGGATCGAGTGAAGGATGCAGGAAGATGAGCTGTGCCCCAGAAGTCCTAGGACTGGGAGAAATATGGGTTTTATAGAGAATGGGGAACATTTATGCTGTCTTAGAGTTTAAGAAGGTAATAGATAGTTATTACTGTAACCAAGTCATTTGGGAATTTACTTTGAAAATCCTATGGTTAATATTTGCTCTATCATACACGACATCACTATGATTTATGTCATTTAATGCTATTTACATATAGCTGTATCTTATATAGTGACACAACTAGTTGCTTCTTTTCTCCCTGGTCTAAGATTATAAGTGATTTAATATTTTAAAGAAATATCCATTGTTAGAAATTTATTAATATTTTAAGATCACTGTTAAAATTCAATCAGGTTACCAATTTGAAACCTTAAGTATTTAAATTGAAGGAAAATATACTCAGAACTGGAGACTATGCTTCAAAAAGTTCGAGATATTGAATCTGTTTTTCCCCTCTCATATTGACTAAATAGTGATTTATAAGACTATAAGTTAATATGAGTGAATATTAGCACCATTCCTACCACCAAAGGTCTGTGTATCTACCCCCAGCCCCATATAATGAAACTGAAAATCCACCCTCACACTCCTCCCAGATTTTTTTTTTGTTGTTGTTGACCTTATTGTTGTAGCCTTGTTGTGGTTATTACTGTTGTTGTTGATGTCATTCGTTGTTGGATAGGACAGAGAGAAATGGGGAGAGGAGGTGGAGAGAAAGACAGACACCTGCAGACCTGCTTCACCGCCTGTGAAGCGACTCCCCTGCAGGTTCCTCCCAGATTTTTTTAGTTTGATGCAATACTCCAAATTCGGTCCAATCATACTTTGTGTTTCCCTTTCTGTTCTTCTTTCTCAGCTTCTGTTTATGAGTGGGATCATGCCATACTCATCTTTCCCTTTCTGACTTCCCTCACTTAACATATCCCTTCTGGCTCCATCCAAGATGGGTTGGAGAAGGTGGGTTCATTTTTCTTAATAGCTGAGTATATGTACCACAACTTTCTCAGCCATTCACCTGCTGTTGGGCACCTGGGTTGTTTCCAGGTTTTGTCTATTACAAATTGTGCTGTTATGGACATAGGTGTACACATATCTTTTTGGATGCGTGTGATTGAGTCCTTAGGATATATTCCTAGGAGAGGAATTACTGGGTCATAGGGCGAGTCCATTTTTAGCCTTATGTGTGTTCTCTAAAATGCTCTCCACAGTGGCTGGACCAGTTTACATCCCCACCAACAATGCAGGAGGGTTCCTTTGTCCCCACAACCTCTCTAGCATTTGTTGTTACTGTCGTTTTTTATGTATAACATTCTCACAGGGGTGAGATGGTATCACATTGTTGTCTTTATTTGCATTTCTCTGACAAACAGTGACCTGAAGAAATTTTTCATATGTCTGTTAGCCTTCTGTATTTCTTCTGTAGTGAATAGTCTATTCATGTCTTCTCCCCACTTTTGGATTCGGTCATTTGCTTTTTTATTGCTAAATTTGCTGAGCTCTTTATAGATTTTGTCTATTAGCCTCTAGTCTGCTATACTGCATGTAAAGACCTTTCATTCTATAAGGAGTCTCTTTATTTGGGTGATTTTTTTTTTTTTTTTTGCTATGGAGAAGCTTTTTAATTTGATGTAGTCCCATTGATTTGTTTTTTGTTTTAGTCTTCCTTGCAATCGGGTTTGTATCATCAAAGATGTCCTTGAGGTTTAGGTGGGAAAGTGTCCCACCAATGTGTTCCTCTAAGTATTTGATAGTTTCTGGTCTAACATCCAGGTCCTTGATCCATTTGGAGTTGACTTTTGTTTCTGGTGAGATAAAGTGCTTCAGTTTCATTCTTCTTCATGTTTCAACCCAATTTTCCCAGTACCATTTATTGTAGAGACCCTCCTTCCTCTATTTAATATTTTGGGGCCTTTATCAAAAATTAGATGTACATAGGTATGGGGAAACAATTTAAACAATAACAATTTAAATCCAAAATTTAATGGCAACGTGGTGATTCACTCATTTTTTTTCTTAGTTTCTTGTTTTTGTACATAATATCACTGAGTTGTCTAGCTTATAATGGCACTGTGGCTCTGGTGGGGAAGTGGTATCTTTTTTTATGAATTACTCTTCTCCAGTGCACACTCTCTCTCTCTCTCTCTCTCTCTCTCTCTCTCTCTCTTTCTCTTTGTTCTTATGTAATCATCCAGATTTTTATTCTTACTTAGTTCTCCAAATCCATGCTCTTTTTTTAATTTGGGAAGCTTGATTTGCATTATGTCAGTTGCTGAAGTTATTTTAGGGTCTAATGCTCTGGATTGTTTGTGTCTCACACAAATCAAGCAAGTTGAAGCTATGCCCCACAAGTTTCTACATAATAACAAAGCTTGTGTACTTGGAGTATTTCAATGGAAAACCCAATCTGACTTGATGTATGACTATCATAATCATACTGTACATTTTCAAAATGTTTTTAGTTTTTCAAGTTTCAAAACCTTTGTATATTTTACATTTTTTTCAATGATTTTTTTTTTATACAGGGCAGGTGTTAAGGGGTTCTATTTTAAATAAAGAGATGGACACAGAGTATTGAGTTACCTAATTTTGTACACATTTGATGACATGACTGGGATAATATACTATTTTTTCCAAGAAAGCTGATAAAAAAATTTATAATACTTTTCTTTCCTCCCTGGTTTCATCTGTTAATGCAGGTATACATTCTATAGCTTATGTATTGTAAACAAACTCAAGAGTTTCACATTCTATTGAATTTCACCATTTATTTTCTTCTTTCTCCAAACTCACCACTCATACTCCACTCAGAAACCACCAATACATCTATCATGATGTCTGAAGTTGCTGTATTCCAGAAAAACAGGTCTATGATTTTTTTTCTGTGTTCTTTAATTCTCTTCCTTAGAGTAGACAGCATAACGGTTATGCAAAGAAACTCTTCATGCTTGAGGCTTCAAGGTCCTAGGTCCCCACCCCCCCACCATGGACTAGAGCTTAGTAGTGCTCTGGTAAGGGAGTAGGGTGGGGGGGTGGGGCGTACAGCATGGGGCATAGAGGGAATAACAGAAAAAAAAAAATAAGAAGAAGAAGAAAGAAAGAAAAGAAAAGGGGAAACAAGAAACAAATAAATGCTGTCACTTTCATTTGTACAGCTGTGTGGTAGGGAGAGAGGAAAGAGGGATTGCACCTGGGACTTTGTACCCCAGAGCATCAGCATCTCTTTACATATCCATTACTCTCCTCATTTGAACTACTTCTTCAAGAACATTGATTTTATTCATAAAAAAGATGAATGTCAGAGAACTGGGGAGACAGCATAATGGTTATGCAAAGAAATACTCTTGCCTGAGGCTCCGAAGTCCCAGGTTCAATACCTTGCACCACCTTAGGCCAGAATTGAGCAGTGCTCTGATCTTTCTTTATCCCTTTCTTTCATTAAAATAGAACAAAATAAAAATATGAATGCTAGTAAAGTGGTCTCAATCATGAAAGGGGGGGAAAAAGACTACGAGGTGGCAGGTAGTGCAATGACTAGAGCTTTAAACTTGAAAGCATGTATGATGTCTGGAGTTCAATCTCAGGCATCGAATATGCTAGAGTGATGCTCTGTCTTTCTAATCTGTTATCTATATAATAAATACACTTGTGAAAAGAAAAAAGAAAGAAAGAGAGAGAGAGAGAAAGAAAGAAATCTTTCCCTTAACTGACACTTGAGACTTTACCAAGGATTTTATATTAATGAACAGTCCTCTCCAGAGACGACTGTTAATTCTCAGTGTAATGTACCTCCATACTGGCAGGAGGGCTCTTTGCTTCCCACTGCTGCTCCTTGACTATATATGTTATGTCTCCCTCATCTTTTTAGTGCTATTGTGAGCTGTATCCATCTTTCATCTCTATTACTCTTTCTCCAAGTAACCGCTCTTATCTACTGGTTCATATATTCCTTCATTTCTCTTTAATTCTTTTTTATTCAAAACATATTCCTTGATGTTTTCCAAAATAGTATTTCAAGTACTATCTGCATTATGCATTCATTATAATTGTCTGAGTTCTATGTCAGTTACCATTACTACTATTATGATTTCCATCAGTATTAAAATAATTTCTACTAACTGCCACCATCCACAATATTGAGCGGGGTACTCTGTGCCAAACTTGGGTTATCTGCTTCACATGGATTATCTTTGTTAGTTTTCATAACTCCTGCCAGATAGGCACAATAATCATCCCAATATTATAAATTGAGTGTAGGGTTGAGCAAGTCTGTAGTACTTAGTATATTCCTGCATGAATTGTTAATACAGTGGCTCATAACAAATCAGTTGTCATCAGTGAAGGTGACTTCAATTCAATTCAGCATACTTTGGGAGGATAAACTATATGCCCGGCTGTATAAAACATAGGGAAAGCAACAAACTAATATTTCCCCCCTTCATATTTTATGATTATATGTTGAAGACAGATAACAAAGCATATAGTTGTATTTGGACAGACTCATATTTAAGGGCTAGGACAAAAATACAAATTCTGTATACTATGTGTATACATAGTAAAATTAATAAATTGCTAAAATATGTCACATTTTCCTTTCTTGACAAATATATCCCATACAGACAAAATGGAAGACTATAAGTAAAATCATAGTCTTTATATGACTTATAGTTGGCAAAGTGTCAAAAATGACTGAATTAATTGTTATTGCACATGTCTGGGTGTTTTGTTGATGAGTTGAAGATGTCTGAATGAATAATAAAATGAAAGCATACATAATTCATGAGCTACCATATATTTATTACATAAAACTTACTTTTGCCTTCATTTCAACTAAATGACAAATAGATGTTATAGTCAACATTTTTCAAAAAAAATCTTTGTTCTATTAAAGGTAATGTCTAAAGAATTAAAATATTGATATAACATGAAGTAGAAAATTTGAGCTTATTTTCATAAAATGTAAATAAAAAGTAAAGCATAAAAATAAAATTGTATTTTTTTTAATTGCTTCTTTTCACAGAAAGTAAAGTTGTGGAATCTTTTTAAATCACTAGAGAAGAAAAGTAAACAAATGGATTCTTGGCTCTACTGGAAATGGTGGTTTGTTTTATAAGAATCCATTTTAAAATGTCCTTTGCACTCAAACTTTGCAAGAGGAAGAATTTGACAAGTTGTCGTTTCTCTTACCCAAGCTACTCCATTGATGAAATCTCCCATATGCTCCATCTCCTACAATAGTCATAGATCCACATATCATTTGGATGTGGTCACCATTTGTTACGAAAATGTCAGACAAAGAGATATGAACAAATGTTTTCCCAGAACTTCAGGTGTTCTACACAAGAATGCAAGTTCATGTTTAAGAGTCTTGTACTGGCATTAAACTTGTGATCTACAATGATAGAGAGACCCATATAATTGCCAGGTTGGTGAAATTGTTAACATTTGGTTTTCTCCACCCCTTCCTTTTTTTTTTAAATTAAACTTAATTAAAAAAAATTTTTTTAGATGGAGACTAAGACAGAGAGTGAAGGTGAGAGATCACAACACTGATGTATCCTTCAGTGTGTATATGTGGGGTGTGAGGTAGGCTCCAGTATGGGTCACACATAGCAAAGCAGCACACTAAGTGAATTGATTGATCTTCTTCCTTTTCTTCTTGCAGCTCTGAGGTTGGACATGCTTCCCACTTACTACTCACTATGGTACACTCTCTGGTAAAGACCACATGCTTTCTCCTTTTTTCAGTATTTTCTTCACAACATTTTTTCTGCTCCTTTTCTTGAAAAGTTTGTAAATCAACTACAACTTGTTCTCTGCTAATTCTTAATTCTAATAGACACCTTTTCCCTAAAAGTGCACAGCTTGGACAGATTCCTTTCCAAATTTCCTTCTCAAGTTTGATTAGTGTCTTCTGGATCTGACACCTTTTCCCTTAAAGATCAACTTCAATAATCAGAATGTGTGTCATCGAAATTGGGGGATATACTTTGGGGGAAAAAGTTATGTCTTAGAATCTCTAAAAGATTCATTATAGAAATCTCACAATTGTGAGTTATTTCCAGTACAAATATTTGCAATTCAGTTAATAAATCCCATGGACTACTTGTCCATTATTTTAAAACTTCTTTTAAATCTTTCAAAAGTCAGATTGATTTTGTTTTTAATACCCTGTAACTCATCTTCCTGTGTTTCATATTCCTTTGTGTTTACCAGTTGACCTTGTAGAAACATAGTAGAGGTCAGGAAATTGTTTGGGTCTGTGAATATATTCTGATGAACAAATTCAATAAACTACACCTTCAACACATGTCCTCTGTATTTCAAAGTCAGACTTTGTGAAAAACACTACTTTGGGAGTTGGTGGTAGTGTGCCTGATTGAGCACACATGATACAATGTACAAGGACCCAGGTTCAAGCCTCAGTCCCCACATGTAGGGGAGAAACTTGACTAGTGGTGAAGCAGTGCTACAAGTGCTCCTCTTTGTTTCTCTCTCCCTTCCTTTTCCTTCTCAATTTTTCCATTCTAAAAATTAAATATTAAAAAGTAATAATTTAAAAAAGTTCTACCTTAGGGCTGGATGGTTATGCAAAAGAACTTATTACCTGAGGCTCCCAGCTCTAGACTTAGTCCCCAGCACCACCATATGTCAGAGATGAGCAGTGCTCTAGTAAGAATAAATAAATAAATAAATACTTTTTTCAAAAAAAAGAAAGGAATTCTACCTTCTATGCTAGTGAGTATACATGATGACAGTAGCAGTACAAGTGACTTGAAAATGTCGTTTTTAGGATAGCAAGAAAGCTAGAAATCTTTATGAAAGCTATTTCCATAGACACTTCTCAAAATTAAATAGTTGAGACACTTTACATTTTCCTCATAATTCTAAAAATAATTAGATCACAATGTGGATTAATTTCTTGTCACATTTAATTTTTTAGACTAAAGCTGTTTTTCAGTTGAGCACACACACATGAAATCCCCAAATGGAACAATTCAGATAATGTTACTTTTTTTTTTTCCTGCCCTTGTATCTTGCTCTAAAAAGATAGATTAGGACTTTACACTAAAATGGAATTTTTGTCTAGTTCATCATTTTCTTTATTTTTTTATTTTGTTTTGCCCAGTGCACCGTTCATCTCTAGCTATTACTGGTACCAGGAATTGAACATAGGACCTCTCACATGCAAGTCTGGTGGACTGTCTCCCTGGTCCTGGCTTCTTCATTTTCTTTTTTCAAATGTGATTAGATAAATTGTTGCTTTAGGAAGAAATCTTCACATGAATTCCTCATATTATCTCAGGTAATAAATGTGACTGTTCAAAAATCATATTCTAATGAGCCCAAATAGAAAAAAAAATTATACATGGAGATTCCTGTCATCCATAATGGGTTCTTAATCCACAGTGCCTCAGTAGCTAAGAACTTTGACTATATACTTAGAAAGATTCAGTTTCTGATTCCAGTTCCACCATCTACTCCCTGGTAAAATTAAGTACCCCCTGAGCCGGTTTCTTCATCTGTAAACATAATATACTTAGAACTATTCTTAGGGTCACAGTGGGAATGAAATGAGAATAAATTCAAAGTACTTGCACAGGTCAGGGTTTAGTTTATGTAAGAAAACTACTCTGAGGATGCCATTTGATTTTTAGGACCTGCTGAAATGCTGTCCACTTGGTATCAAATTAAGACTTATAGGTAACAAAATGACTTTGAGGTAGAGAAAGAATCGGTCTTGCAGGGAGCCATTTAATCCCCAGCTCTGAAAAGTGCAGATTTAACAACTTTACTTTTAGGCATGTGGTGACTCTTGATATCGCCTCCTACATTTCCCAGAAATCATGTGACATTTGAATTCCCAGCCACCTGGCCTCCAACCTGTTGTGCAGAGACTCCCAAGAACAGAGTATAGGTCAGATGTACCCGACAGCAAGGAAGCCTGTGGCGGGTGGTTTAAAGCACCTGCTGCTGAAGGGACACCTGAGGAAACATTCAACAGCTTCAACTCAGCAGTGCATGGCTGGGGAGGCCAATCCAAGTGGGTGGGCAGCATCTGTTAAGGAAGACCAGACTCACTTACTGTCTAAAATATTCTCTAAACAGCTGAGATGGAGGTAAGGTAGTGGTGAAGCCAGAAAGCTGGGTCTCTTAAGTCTAAATGGAAGAAAGGAATTTCTGTATACTCAAGAGCCAGAAATGGGGGCGGGGGAGGTGGGGGTGGGAATCGCAGGCATTCACCATTTGCTCTGCCTGCTTTTCTCTTGGCCATTCTGCTTTCCTGTTCTGCTACCAGGCCTGCACTGTGGCTGCCGCTAGCACATTCAGGCTAGTAATGCATGGGTGTGGGAGGCAGACTTTTGCAGTCCCGGTTCCAGTTCTGCCATTCATGAGCATCTGAGAATCCATTCATGAGCATTGTGAGGGTCCATTAACTCATCTGTAAGATGAGATCCATCAGTATTATTGACTTCACAAGTGGTTGTTGAAGATTAACTTCTATAACATAAATGTCTCAATAAACAGTAGCCAGAGCTAAGCAGTGCTTTGGTCACTCTCTCTCTCCCTTTGTATCTTTATTATTAAAATAAAAGCTATTTAAAAATAACAACTGTTTAGGAATAACTTTTTGATAAGAGTTTCAGGTCACAAGAGATTTAAACATTCAAGTCAGCGTGTGAGGTGAACCAGAAAGTGGAGGACATTTTCAGCTGACACTCAGATTCTGCAATTTCAACATCAACTTGTGGCAACCACATATTTTGCTCAAAGATATTTTTTTCTTTCTTTTTTGCTGCCAGGGTTGTTAATGGGGTCTTATACCTGCACAATTCAACCACTTTTGGCTGACTTATATGACGAGAGAGAGAGAGAGAGAGAGAGAGAGAGAGAGAAAAGAGTGTAGGTGCCACAGTGCTGCTTCACCACTTATGAAGCTTCCCCATGTGGTGGTGGCAGAGGGCTCAAACCTGGTCCTCATGCTTAGTAAAGAGTGCTCTAGCTCCCTGTCCCTAAAGGATGTATTTCTTCATAGCTATAATTATCATTCAGTGGTATTCTCCACTCCAGTTTACTCTGTTCTCTGAATACTTTCACAGCTGTCTTTCTCAAATGATAAAATTAACCACTTCAGCTTCTACAATATCTACTAACCCTCTCTATTGCTGTCTGTCCAGTCCATAGTCAGGGGCTATTTCTTTGCTTTCCTTGTGTCTCACACTTAGTGGTACTCAATTTCTATAAAATGCCTTGACTCTCTGTGAGCATTCCATTCCTACAGCTCTGATGTCCTATAAATAGAACCTGGGTTTTTATTAAAAAAAAAAAAAAGCCAACTGTATTTAGAAAGAAAACACCACTACTATCATGTCACCTCCTTACTATATATTGGTTTCCAATTCTTTTGTGGTTTCCTTATTTGAACTCCAAACACATTCTGGGTACTTTGTAAAAGTTACTAATAATGTGGTTTTTTTCCTAATGTTATTTTCCCAAAAACTATTCTCAAAGATGTGCGAATATAGGGAGTCGGGCGGTAGCGCAGTGGGTTAAGCACAGGTGGAGCAAAGTGCAAGGACCGGTGTAAAGATCCTGGTTTGAGCCCCTGGCTCCCCACCTGCAGAGTAGTTGCTTCACAGACGGTAAAGCAGGTCTGCAGGTGTCTATCTTTCTTTCCCCCTTTCTGTCTTCCCCTCCTCTCTCCATTTCTCTCTGTCCTATCCAATAACTACAACAATAAAAAAAATAGAAAAAAAATATGTGAATATAAATAGAGGCATAGCAAATTCCTGTAGATATTTATAGTGTTTGACTCACTCTTGAACAGTTTCTGTGATTTTTGCTGGGTCAGCCATTTGGCCCCTGTATCCTGGGCTGTCTGGTATCTCACTGTGGTATCTTCTAACCTTCTATCCCCTCACTTAGTTGGGTGACAGCTTTAGTCAGGTGGCAGCTTCAGTGGTCAAATTCAGCCCCCAACCTCCTTGATCTCCTGTCCCACACAAGTCAATCTCTGAATCATCACAGTGGGCCTTGCTGAGGTGGTGGCCACATGTCAGAGCTGGAGAGTGGAGAAGGGTGAAGAAGAGAAAGGGGGAGCTCCCAGCTGCATGACTGTCAGGGGCTTCTGGTCAGGAAATCTGATGGAGTCAGGAGGTGATAGGAGGACCAGCTGCTTAGAAGCTATTTATAAGACTGTCAGATGGGGAAGTGTGTCTGGCCTGCAGAAGCAAAAGGGGGTGGCGGACTAAACTGGCTCCTTATTTAGCTTTATGACACACACACAGCCCAACTGTGAGAACCCACTCTGTAGGGAGACACCTGGTCAAATCAGCCTTGAACAGACGGTGGGAAAGAACATTGACATTTCTCAATGGAATTGAAAAATGGCAGTGCAATTGAATTTATAGCAGGAACAATAAACTTTCTTTCCCCTACTTTCCTTTCCTTCCTGGCTCAATCCCTTAGGCTTTCCATCAGATGGACTGGTGTTATACCAGCCCCTGCACCCAGGGGTTCAAGAGTACCCCCAGCCTCATGTTTGTGCATCATCAGTCAGGAAAGAACAAAAGTGAAGTTGAACTCTTCTTGAAACTGGACAGGAGCAGTTGAAGGCTGGAGATTTTTACAAGTCCAGCTAAGCAGCAGGAAACAGTGTCAGTTGGTCTCCTGGAGTGGAGAAAGGTTAATAGTGTGGTGTATTTGGGGGTCTGTTTGGGGACCAGTGTTATTTAGTGTGTTTATTATTGATTTGGACAAGTGAGTGGATAGTAAGTTAGTGAAACCTGTGGAGGGCACTGAGTTATTTCCCTTAATAAACACCACAGAGGGTTGTGAAGAACTCAGGAAAGATTTTTTATGGAGTAAAAGAAATTAGAAATGAAAATGTCTTGTTAGATGATGTATTCTATCCCAGTCGGCCAGCGTAGAATTGTTACTGACAATAGAAGATATTTCCTGGAATTTAATTCAACCTCAATTTTCAAATACCTTCAGTATGTTCACCTTCCCCTGGGAATATGGGAGTTCTGTCACTTCCCTAATGCCTATTTCAAATTTTTCTTTTCAAATTCTAGCTATTACGCCTCACAGTTATACTATTGGGAGGAGTGCTCTTTGTGACTTCTCGGTATTTCACTTTCTATACAACATAATAAAGGCAGGCCATTAATATTCTTCCTAGCCACTTCTCCTCCAAAGTAATTCTTTTATCTTTTCTTAAGCCATTTTTCCATTATTCATTCATTTTTGTCCCCAAATCCTATTAGCTACCCTATCTCATACATTTTCTGTGAAAGTCTCAAAAGTAGCCCATTTCTAGGCCCACCTCCAATTCTAGAGAGACAACAACTATGGAAATGTTATACGAAGATGTATTTATACAAATAATTATTTTTCTTATAATCACAAAGGCCTGTGGTTACAACTCAAAATCCTAAAAACCACATTTGTCAAATAATTATGTTGAAAATGTATTTTCATTTTACCACCTAGGCTTTCTACCAGAACTCTTGCTCTAACTATTTGTATTTTAGCTTACTACCCACTAGCAAACTGCTTTGCAATTTTCAGTTCCCAGAACAGGGAGTTCTAGGCTCCAACGAAGCTGCGTGGAGCATATCTTGTTTGTATTCTCAAACATGCTGAGAGATGAAACATCTTAATGAGAGACAATTCTTTAAATAAATGTAGAAAAGAATTTTAGTTGATACTTTACATCCTGACTATAACAGGAACAGAGTAAACATGAATTCAGTTAAAGTATAATATGTGTTTAGTCAGGACAGTGGAGGAGATGCCAAGTTTTTACCCAATTTTAATGCTTTCTTCTCATTTTAGCATCTTCCTATATGCAACTTTTTCATCATTGTATATAGCTACTTATTGACTTTCCTACTATATAGTGTAGGCTGAGATGGCTATAGAAAACTGCATGGAAAAAAATCTCTACCCAGTTTTGTAGGTATATTAGAGTTTTATAATGCTTTCACCTATTTCCAAAATCAGCTTCTACATGGAGGTCTCTTTACATTATCACCTTTTTTTTTTCTTGACAGGACAGAGAGAAATTAAGAGAGGAGGGGAAGATACAGAGATGGGAGGGAGAGAGAGAGAGAGAGAGAGAGAGAGAGAGAGACCTGCAGACCTGCTTCACCACTCATGAAGCTTTCCACAGGATTCAATTCGGGTCCTCACTCATGGTAACATGTGCACTCAACCAGGTGCACTACCGTCTGCCTTCAGATTGCCTTCTCTTGTCTTAAAAGAAACCTGGGACTTCCAGCCCATGATATATACTTAAGGAATCATAAAATCATGGAATATTAAGGCTAGAGGAACCTTAAGTGTCATTTTAGTTACTACTTATATTTCTTGTTGCTGGAATAGAAAGCATAAGGCTTATGCTTCTTGTTTGAATGAAAAAAAAATCACTTTTGGGTAGGATAATCAAGAAAAAAGTTAAAAATGTAAATAAGAGTACTATTACATTTTTAGTGGTAGCTTGATCAACTTGTATAGCAGAAGAGTTATCCTTGTTTATGTCTCTCTCTTAGATTTTATTTTAGTAAGAAGGAGATACAGAGAAAGATCAGAACACCGATCAGCTCTGGCTTATAGTAATGCAGAGGACTGAGCCTGGGATCTTAGAGCCTGAGCCATGAATGTCTTTTGCATAACCATTATGCTATCTCCTCAGTCCAATATTTCTCTCTGAATGAAAAAGTGACCTGGAGCAGTGAAATTGTTTAAATGCAAGGCCCTAGCACTAGTACTAAAAAGAAAAACACTAAGACACTTATTTTACTAATCACGATTGCATTCATTTTTGATGTAAGTATTTATATAGCTGCAGTATCATGTCATGATTCCCAGTGATAATCATCACTGGTAAAGTAAGTAAGGAGATGAAAAAAATAATACTGAATAGCTTCACTCATGTGTAGAATATAAAGAATTGAAACACATGAACTGGCAAAAAAAGAAATAAATAAAATGTAGCCAAACTTTCTCTAAAACTCTGTGAGATCTGTGATGTTTATCACTGGTTGGGGGATTGGGAACACACACACACACACACACACACACACACACACACTTTAGGAGGTGGTGCAGTGTAGAACTATATCCCTGTAATCTTATAATTTTATTTTTTCTCTCTTTTTAAATTTCTTTATTGGGGAATTAATGTTTTATGTTTGACAGTAAATACAATAGTTTGTACATGCATAACATTTCCCAGTTTTCCATATAACAATACAACTCCCACTAGGTCCTCTGTCATCCTTTTTGGACCTGTTTGTTATAATGTTATAAACCATTATTAAGTCACTAATAAAAATTAAGTTGTTAATTTAATGGTTATAATTTATAATTCCAAAAGTCACTGTCAAGAACAAATATATATATGTATATATATATATATATATTTATCAGAGAAAATAAGTAACTTCTTATCTTTTGAAATACTTCTCAATCTCCATTTCAATATTGTTTTCATTTTTAAAAAAACAACTTATTTATTTTTATTTTATTGGATAGACACAGAGAGAATTTGAGAGGGGGAGGGGACATAGAGAAGGTGAGAGAAAGAGAGAGAGAGAGAGACCTGCAATACTGCTTCACCAGTTATGAAGCTTTCCCCCTATAGGCAGTGATCAGGGGCTTGAACTCAGATCCTTAAGCATGGTAATGTATGTGCTCAACCAGGAGCACCACTGCCTGGCCCTACAATACTGTTCTCTTAGGCTTGCGGATGAGCACAGTGGTAGTGAGCAAAATTTGCATTTGAGAGGTCCCGGGTTCTATCTCTGGTACCAGAGTTGAATAGTGTCTTTAAATAAATTAATTAATTAAAATGTCACTGTAACTGCCCAGAGCCCTTCTAGGAGTGAGGGCTGCACTTGCCTTTTGAGTGAAATATGAATAGAGGTGGGAGAGAAAGCTGTCAGCTGACTTGTTCTTCAGGAATTGGCCCAGGACTGGAGGGAGCTGCTTTGCCCCAGGTCATGGCTTTGCTAGCATGTTGCCGATAGCCTTCATACAAAACAAGGGTGGATCCTAAGAGCATTCCCTTAATAAATTTTCTACATGCTCTTTTTAAAAAAATTCTTTATTGGGGAATTAATGCTTTACATTCGACAGTAAATACAGTAGTTTGTACATGCATAACATTTCCCAGTTTTCCATATAACAATACAACCTGCACTAGGTCCTCTATCATCCTTTTTGGACCTGTATTCTCCCCCTTCTCCACCCCCCCATCCATCCCAAAGTCTTTTACTTTGGTGCAATATGCCAATTCCACTTTGTGTTTTCTCTTTTGATCTTGTTTTTCAACTTCATGTTCTTTCTCAGAATCTGATTCATGGGGAGCCTAACCTAAAGTAGATATGCAGCACAGATATTAACTCCAAGACTAGTGGCTCAGAACAAAGCAAACATTCCCTCTTTTGTAGTACTCATCATATTTTATTGTCTAATTCTCTCTTTGTCCCACAAAAATCCAAAAACTTCTGAATCACTAAACTCATTGGAATCTCAAGATTCCTATGCCTAAGTCATGCTGAGGTATGAGAGGTGGCTTTGAGGGATGCCCTTATTTGAGAACATCTGGGGCCAAAGGGCCAATGTTTCTTACTCATTATTTTCCCCTCAGCATTTAGGACAATGCCAGGCATATGAAGATACTCAATAAATGTTAAATTAATGAATGGATTCCCCAGAGTCAGAAATTGGCTCATAATGAAGCCTTAGAACTCCTGGTCCATTGCTTTCACTGCTGGAGGTATTAAAAAAAAAATCTTTCTTTCTTAGCAATATCTTAATCATCACTCCTTTGGCAATTGTTTATTTAGCTTTCTAAAATTCCTTTTAGCAATGGCAACAGAAATAAAATGACCAAGAAAAAAAAAAAAAAAGACAAGAGAAAGAAACCTTACATGTTAATGGGTTCTCTTAATTATTTCACCACCAAATTATATTGTACATTCTCAACTGCCACCCCCCACTTCAGACTCATCTATGCTAGAAAGATGATGGATACACATATTAGTCTCTGGTTGTAATGAACACATCCATTAAAAAGGCAATAGTAACTGCAGTGGGGATTTCGTGCTTGGTGAAAACATCTCCAGTGCCTTGTAAACACCTCAGCCTTCTGGCAGCCCCCCTGTGGGCCTATTTACTGCCTCCACGATGCAAGGTAGCTACTGTCTAATTATACACAACTGGCTTGGTTAATCCCGTATAATAATAATTAAAAACAATTCATATTTTTTCTCTCTTTATTAACTTTAAACTTTTAAAAAGCCTCAGAGGTCCCTATAGAATCAAAAGCTTATTAAAATATCAAGACATGCAAGTCTTTTCAAGTGCATATTATTACATTTGTTTTTGTTAACATGACAAGGCCCAGAAGAAACTCCGCAGACTTCTGGAGATAAAAACAAAGGAGTTGGGAGAGAAGTTGGAGCTCCTGTGCAATGTCACCCCTCCTCATAAAGAAAACAGCAGTCCCCAAAGAGCCTCCCTCAGCAGCATGCCATCTGGGTAGGCCCACAACAGGGGAAAGAAAATACAGCTGGGTGAGTTGCCCCACCTTCTCTAGGGAGCCTACCTGGACTTTGCGGGCTTTGGCTACCTTGCATACCTAACCCACAGAGCCCTACTGTCAGATCCAGCCTGTAGACAAGAGGATTGGAGGGGAGGTGGGAACAGAAGCAGGCACCAGCATGCTGAGATACACAAAGTGAACAGGTGAAGGAGGTGGCTGCTTTGTTTTGGGGGATATCAGAGCCACATATGTGCATGCAGGACCCGTTTGCACATTCTGGTACTGTGCACACAATAAGCATGGTATTCCCCAGACAGGTCAAGGGGAAAGCAGTAAGCCTAAAGAAGTGCATACCTTACGTTACCCTTTTGGAAATTGTCTTTTGCCTTATTATTCTCCTCCTTTGGAGTTTGAGGCTGAGTTGTGTTTATGGTGCAGATGGGCTGCTGGCTTCCCTGGAGTGACCTCAGGCCCTGAAGACTTTTGGGTCAGCCCAGGTAACACTAGTTAGTAATTCCCAAAGTGGACTCTACTTACTCTCTAATCAAGAAGTAAATCTTCAGGTGCTAAGGACTATCAGAGCACAAGTCTGATAATGTTTGGAGTGGTAGGGAAAGGAGAGATTCCCTTGCTTAACCACACCAACTAATTAGCACTAAGTAATTTTAATTGGTCTCAAGAAACAGAGAAGAATGTAAATCCTCATAGGCCCTACATAGGCAATTACCATTCTGAGCAGAGAAATAACATTCTCTATGGAGCACCTTCTGGGGTGAGCCATGGAGCAATGTGTGGCCTCTATTTGAGGTAGAGAGCCATCCATATGTTACTCAAATCAAGAGCCTAGTACAGTGACTGCATGGTATATATTAAGCAGAAAATGTATTATCTTATTTCTAATCCTTTCTATGACTTCATATGAGACATTAGTATTCCCATCTGACAGATGAGAAAAGTAAAGTTTAGCAATTTGACTGAATCTCTACTTAAAACCAGTTCTTGGGGCAGGTGGTGGTGCAGCAACTGGTTGAGCACACATGTTACAATGCGCAAGGACCCAGGTTCGAGCCCCCAGCCCCCACCTGCAGAGGGAAAGCTTTGCGAGTGGTGAAGCAGGGCTGCAGGTATCTCTCTGTCTCTCTCCCTCTCTATCACCCCCTACCCGCTTTATTTCTGGCTGTCTCTAACCAATAAATAAATACAGATAAAAAAACTGAATAAAAAACATTTCTTTTCCTTGCCTTCAGGTTTCTATACACTGTGTTTCCTCCTACCTCTGCTACCCTTTAGCTTCTTCCTGATCTCTTCATCTTGGAGTATTTTCTTTTCTGTTGAATCCTATGACTTGAAAGGCTGACAATGCCTTCATTTGTATTTCTAGCCTAGGCATCTATTTCCACTCCAGACTTGTATATTCAACAGATGCATGACATCTTTTTCTGTTGCACCTTATCTATCCTCCATCTTCAAGAAATATTTAATTTTGGACCTTTTGTCAGTTCACTACTACTGAAAAACCTGATCTGGGCCTCTGTTATCTCTTATCTGAATGACTGTGACAGCTTTCTGATTTCTGTTTCCAGTCTTGCCTCCTAAATGCTGTAGCTAGAACATATCACTGCCATGCTCAAAATCCTACACACCATTGCACTCACAGTTTTTAGAAATGTCAAACTTCTCTAACATGACACAAAACCTTACCAACTAAGTTTCATCTTTTTTAATGTGCCCCCCCCACACACACACACTCCTTCAACTCCATCCATCTTGTCTCCTTCCTTTCTTATGGCTGTTCCTCTGTACTTTTTCTCCTTCCAGAAATTCACAAGATGAGCTAAGCATGCTTCAAGTGGTAGGGAATGGAAAAATTTCCTTGCTTAGCCACACCAGCTAATTAGCACTAAGTAATTTTAATTGGCCTCAGGAAACAGAGTCTAAATCCACACAGACTTCATATAAATAATGTGCAGGTCATACATTCTCAACTGAGGCCTCTCAGTTAGGACAGCTTAGTTCATAAGAAATACAGGAACTGAAAGTGGGGGGCTGGGAAAACCCACAATTTTTCATGAGCTGGTATCCAGTTTCCACGACTCTGCCAACACACGAGAGGATATCTATAGGGGAAACTTCATGGGCAGTGGAGTGGCATTGTGGTTTCTCTCCTCTTTTTTTTTATTTATATAATTTTTATTTATAAAATGGAAACATTGATAAGACCATGGGATAAAAGAGGTACATTTCCTCACAGTTCCCACCACCAGAACTCCATATCCCATCCCCTCCCTTGAGAGCTTCGCTATTCTTTATCCCTCTGGGAATATGGATCTTGTCTCTTTCTTCCCCTAGTGGGGCAGGGATGGGGAGGTGAGGCTCCAGAACATATTGGTGGGGTCATCTGGCCAGGGAAGTAAGGTTGGCATCATAGTAGCATCTGGAACCTGGTGGTTAAAAAAGAGTTAAGATATAAAGCAGAACAAATTGTTAACTAATCATGAAACTAAAGGCAAGAATATTGCAGATGAAGATTTGAGGTCTCCATTTTGGAAAAAGCTAGTAGGTCTATTTTAGGTATATTTCAAGGGGCCCATGATTTTTATTAGTTTTTTGCCTGAGCCTGACATCTAATATGCAGGTAGACTCAGGTTATTGTCTGGGGAGATGGTGTCATAGTTAGAAAAAAGGCTAGAAATCTAGTTCAGGGAAGAGAGTAGCTCTCAAATATGTATGGGGAAAGTGTATAAATATTGTTAACTGTAAACCCCATCAATTTGATCTGGGGACCATGTGCAGCACATGGGGCCTATGTAACCTCTCCATTCCTGTAGGTCTGAGCTTGCATTCTGTGGTCATGGCTAGGAACATTCTGGGCAGCACTAATTTCAGGATCCATCTTCCTTGAGTGGTAGGTAGAGTATGTTGTCCAACCTCCCTTCAGAGAATGGACCATTCCCTACCATTGTTGATCCAAATTGTGCGTCCTATAGGGACACACAAAGGGGTCCATTATGTTTTTCCCGATGGAGATGGCTAGTGACAGTGGTGAGAGGGATCTGTTAGAGGTCTAGGCCCATCGTGTCTGTGTGAGAATTCCAGGACACCCTGATTAGGGCCCCAAGTGATAGGGTTGCCTGGTAGTGACTAAAAAGTGAGTCATCATTAAAGTATACCAGTCTCTTGCCCTTTTTCAGCTTTTGTACTCCTTACTTTGTCTGACAAGTTTAGCTTTGGAGTGATTGAGGGATGTGTAATAGGAGGTACGTGAAGCGGGTATCTAGGTCTAAGTAGAAACTATTTTTTTTGTCTTTTTGGGTTTTTTTACTTGCTTACTTCATTTATTAACTCTCTGCAAACTATTGTGCATTTTTGCTTTAAGGTATGTATTTTGTTTTAAGGTATGTATTTTCCCCTATCTCATGGTCCCTGGTCTATATCTAGGTTTTGAGATTTTGTTAAAAAGTACACCACCCAAAATGGAACAAAGGAGTCCTATGAGATAGGAAAGGTCTCACCAGAGTAATGAAGCTTAAGGGTTGACATCCCATGCCTGATGTCTCTGGACACGGTCCAAAGTGAAACATGCTGAGGTGGTACTGGTTGCATTGCTTGGGTTGGGATCAGCAGTTGCAGTTTCAGTTGGTATGACTTGAGAGAAGCATGTAGGAAAGTGATTCCCCACCCTAGAGATTACAGGCCTAGGAGAAATATGGGCTTTACAGAGAAAAGGAGAGGTTCCTGCTGTCTAAGGGTTTAAGAAGGCAATACATAGTTACTGCTATAAACAAATTATTTGGCAAATGGGTTAACTTTGAAAATTCCCTTGTTAGGATTTGCTGTATCATACACAACCCCACCATAACTTATGTCCTTTTATGCTATTTACATATAACTGTATCTTACAAAGCAATGCCCGACCAGTTGCTTTTCTTCTCCCTAGTCTAAGTTTTCAGGAGGTTTAATATTTCAAAGAACAAATTATTATTAGAAATGTATTAACAATTTGAGCCCACTGTTAAAATTCAATTTGATTACTGTTTTGAAGTTTTAAGTGCTTAGATTGAAGGAACTTATACTCAGAGCTATGATATCACCATCAAAAAGTTTGAGACAGTCGATTCATTTTCCCCCTCTCATATTGATTAAATAGTGATTTATAGTTGTCTCTTCTCTTTCTGTCTGTCTTCCCCTTTCTGTCTCTCACCCGCTATCTGGAGGAAGAGAGAGAGTCCATCAGGATTGGAGAAATAAGACATACATGAAGCCCTAGAGAAACACTAGCAGAAAGAGAGAAATAAAGAAAGGAAAGAAGGAGGGAAGCAGGAGGGAGAAAGAAAATTTCAGGTGTGTAAGAATGTTTATAAGAACTTGACATCCATATAAGCTGTTCTTTGATCCTGGAATCAGCCAGTATTGTGACTCTCAGAGTGTCACATTGTGAAGATAGCTTGCACAGGTTTACAGCACTTTGCAATTTTTAATGCTGCCTCTTTGTCACAAGTAAGTTTGATAAGAACTTACTATTCAAGAGCATATTGAGTTAGTTCAGCGTTAAACTGAAATTTTAAGGTTTGGAAAGAATTGTCTATAGCCAACTTGACACTTTCAAGCTCTTACATAGCAGTTCACTTCTCTTTCCTTTATACAATTGTATGCAGAACTTTCATTCCCTTTTCCCTTAGAAGGTTATATATGATCCACTCAGTTAACTCTGAGAGGGAGAGGAGAGAGGTGGAGCTGGAGAGACAAAGAACGCAGCTGCCTATCTTGACAGCTGCTGCTTCTGTTACTGAAAGTGGGAATTAACTGAATTGGAGAGATTGGATAGAATTAGCAAGCTGTTGGGTAGATCTGCTGAGAATTGACTCCCCTCAAGCTAGTAGGGATAGGATTTAGGGAGGGTTGGACTGTGAAACTCCCTGAAGATCCCATTGGTGAACCTTCACTCTGATTCAGCTGGAAGTGCAATCAGCTCTCTCTGAGCTGAGGGGCACAGTCTCCCCAGCTGTGCCACCTTTTCACTATCATTACCCACCATCCCCCACAGCAGACATTTTTCTCCATTTCTTTCTATCACCTGTGGTAAAGTAGTTATCTTGATCATGGAAGCATGAAGGGCTCTGACATTTTAATTATCATCTGTCTCCTTGAACAACAAGAATAAGAAGAAAAACAAATCCCCTAAGAGTTACCTGATGGAGGGTTTTGCTACCTCTTCTTTTTACCCTACCTTACCTTACATAAGATTTGTACTGAAAGTTTCAGAAAAAAAACACATATGAAAATCTAACATGGTATGTGACCCACAGAGCATAACATAGATCCATCAACCCGGGAGGCCCATGTGAAGCTGACTTTTAGCACTTGTATAGATCATAAGCAAGTCGTATGATTTTGTTTTGCCTGTTTTCTAACCTGAAAATGGGGTTAATACCAATTACCACTAGATATAAGATGTCTGCACAAAATGTACATAAGATCCTTAGCACAGAGCCAAATGCCTTGTAACTTGAAATTGTAGACTGTGGTGGCAAGCACTTTTGTGAGTTGTATTTCTGTGTATTTTACCAGTTTCTCTTTGCTTACTCTGCAGTAAGCAGGATGATGCTCCCTTTTCCTTTCAATATATCTACAATCTAATCTCTGAATTTTGTAAATATATTACAGCCAAGAAGAATTAAGGCTGCAGATGAAGTCGATTGCTAATCAGTTGATTTTATTGTGAATTGTCCAGGTAGACCTAATGGAATCACTGAGATCATTAAAAGTAAATGAGAAGATCATAGTGAAGCAATGCAGGACTCAAGCCCACCCCTTCTCCTCTGGCCCCCCCTTGTTGCTGGCTTTGAAATGAAATAGAGATACCATGAAGTAAGGAATGCAAACTCTCTTCAGAGACTGGAAAACATGAGGAAAAGGATTCTTCCCCCGAGCCTCCAGAAAGAATGCAATCCTGCCAACACCTTGGATTTAGCCCTCATGAAACCCATTTCATATTTCTGGCCTTGAGAACCATTACAATAATACATTTGTGTTATTCTTGACTTCTAGCTTTGTGATCCTGTTAGAGCATAGGAAACCAAACACATCCCATTCTGGTGTTTATAAAGGCAAGGCTCTTACTGAATAGTCATTTAACTTTCAACACATGTTCACAGAGCTCCTGCTATGTACATAGTGTCACTCTAGGGTACTAGAAAGAATAGAAAGAGTGCCAAGAGTCTATTTGCTAGGGCTTTCTATCTAATTGGGGGAAAATAGATATATGCATATGGAACTTATGATACAGTGTGGTAGAAGAGCTTTGGGACAGAAAGGAATGCACTACAGAGATATAAGTCTCAAGGGTTAGCTAGGATCTGGTTAGTTCTTAGGCTTGACACACATAAGAAAGAATTGTGTATTTTTCATGGTGAACATATAAAAGAATGCAGCAACTTTAACTTTACACCTTTTGAGATTGGTTGAAACCAGCAGAGGGTTCAAAGTGAGGATAGAATGTATCCTAACTCCATTGCTTCTTAGTTGATATTCTTTTCATCTATATGATGTAAATGATGTATAATATACATAAAGGAATTTTATAAAGATTAAGCAAGGCATGACCTAGAAAGTACTTCGGAGCAATCCAGGCAGTGACACAGTAGATAAAACCACTGGACTCTTAAGCACAGGGTTACAAATTTGATCCTGGGATCACATATGCTAGACTGATACTTTGATTCTTATAGTCTCTTTTTCTGTCTGGAGTCAATATATTTAAAAAAAAAAAAACTTTGCAAGCTATAAAGAAAATCTAAAGATAAGACTCCCCCCCATCTCTTTTCTGAAAGTTGGTAGATCATATCCAAATGGCATCCTTAAAAGTTAGGCCCTTCACCCCTCCCTCTTGATTTCTGTCTCTATCCAATAAACAAAGATTAAAAAGTATAACATTTAAAAAAGAAAGGCCTTAAAGCTAATACAATCAACCACTGGCTTAATCTGAGACTGACAGATAAAAAATTAGAGTGCTTTAGGGAAATTGTTAATTACAAATGAATAGCATCTTGCCTCCTACAGGCATCTTTGTAAACATCAAAACAATGCAGCTTCTACAAGAGCTCTTCTAGGAAGTAGACATTTGCTTAAGATTATGTGGCAAACGTGCACAATACATAGCAAGAAAAAAATAGAACTTAACATGACTGTTTAATTAGAAGGGACTAATATAAATGTTGGGGCTTCAAGGTAGCAATCACTGGCCATAAAAGCTCCTTTGCAGTGCTATCAGTATTGGTCTATCAGGGTTGACTTTCTTCCTTCCTCTTTTTCTCTTTTTTTTCTTTTTCTTTCTTTCTTTCTTTCTTTCTTTCTTTCTTTCTTTCTTATTTCTTCCTTTCTTTCTCCATTGTCCTCTTTCTTTTTTTCTTTCTCTCTTCATTGTTCTCTTTCCTTTTTTTTTTGAGTTGAATCTGAATAGTAAGATTTTTTCTTTTTTTTTATTTAAGAAAGGATTAATTAACAAAACAAAACCTTTCTTTCTTTCTTTCTCTCTTCATTGTTCTTTTTCTTTCTTTTTTTTTGAGTTGAATCTTAATAGTAAGATTTTTTTCTTTTTTTTATTTAAGAAAGGATTAATTAACAAAACAAAATCTTTCTTTCTTTCTTTCTGTCTTTCTTAGATTGGGACAGAGAGAAATTGAGAGAAAAGGGGTAGATAGCATAATGGTTATGTAAAGAGACTTTCATGCCTGAGGCTCCAAAGCCCCATATTCAATCCCCTGCACCACCATAAGCTAGAGCTAAGGAGTACTCTGGTAAAAAAATAAAATAAAAAAGAGTTCTGCGCTACAGGTGGGGATTGGGAGTTTGAACCTGGGTCCTTGTGTATGGTAATATATATGCTCTACTGCCACTTGGTCCTGGACTATCTTGTTGTCACCAAGACTTCACCTTTCTAAATTGGCTATTTTCTGATAGAAAGAGAGAGACAGAGACAGAAGTAGAGAGAAAAAGACACTGTGATACTAAAACTATACGGAACCTCTGGTGGAGGTTGGACTTGAACCTGGTTGATGTTTATGACAAAGCAGTTGCTGATCAGGTAGTCTATATTTTATTTTACTTTATTTTATTTAATTTTATATTTTGAATAGAGACAGAAATTGGGTGGGACTGAGGAAATAGAAAGGGAGAGAGACAACTCCAGCACTATTTTACTAATCATGAAGCTTCCCCCCTGCAGGTGTAGACTGGGGACTTGTGTATGGTAATATGTTTACTTAACTGAATGTGCTACCACCCAGCCCCCAAGTAAGCTATCATGCTATCTCAAGAGCTGATTCTGACAAAGAAATACAACTTACCCTTGAAGAACATCTGGGTTTTGACATTAAGGTTTTGACAGCCTGCACAGTCAATAGTCTTCTTTTAAATTATGGCTTTGGGAAGCTTGGAAGAAAGCTCAGTCTGTTGGAGTACTAGCTTGTATGTCTGAGGGCCCAGAGGCTACAGGTTCAACCTCTCGCACCAACTTACGCCATAGCTGAACAGTACTTTGGTCATCTTTTTTTCTCTTTCATACTAAATCAATTAACTAATTAATCTCTACAAATTGTAGCTTGTCCTCAGTGCCCATGGGTTACACATCCAGTTGGTCGAATCTGTGAATATCAAACTTAAGATAAAAACAAATCTGAGCACAAATGAAACCATACAGTTCAATTTCTTGGTGTGCAAGATGTTAAGGATACAGAGATAGAATGCTGAGTATTTTACCTAGCCAATTGTAACTGAGTTTACTTTTCTGTAAAAATAAATAAATAAATAAATAAATAAATAAATAAGTAAGTGTGGGGGGAATCCTGTCAACCACTTTATAGAACCATGAAGAGGAAATGCATATGCCACAGGTCTGCCACACTCAACAAATGCTTATTCTGTTTTCTTTCTTCACAAAATGCCTTCTCTCACACCTTCTGCTATGCTGCCTTCCAGCAATGACTGAGTCATTCTATGAAGCCAAGACCTCCAAAGTGCCCTCATTATTTATTTATCTGAGAGTTGTTCCTCAGCCTTGAGTTGGCAGTCCCTCCCCTGTGTTTTAGATGCACTGTATAACATTGACCGCTTAATGCTACTCCCACTTCTGTCTTCCCTTCCTGGGACATATATCTCCCTTAAACAACTTTACAAACTAATTCAGATGCTAGTTGCTCCAAAAAGTCCTTGTATCTTTTCATATCTTTGGGGAATATGTTGTACTTACTCTAATAGCACCACAGAGTCTGGCAAAGAGGAATAGCTATATATGCAGACTTTTGGGTGGCAAACACAGTAAGTCATCATTGTAATCAAACACACAAAGTAAAAAGAGAGTTACATACAACAGAGTACTGAGGGCATAGAGATCCCTAATTCATCTTCAGAGATAAGAGGTTTATAGGTGATGAGTCCACCTAAGATGGAGTAGAATCTTCTCAACTAAAAGTCATTGGATCACGTTTTCTTATTTTATTTTTCATTAGTGACTTAATATTGATTTATAAAATCACAAAATAATAGGATTACAACTCTGCACTGTTCCCACCACCAAAGTTCTGAATCCCCAGTCCCTCCATTGTAAGTTACAACAGTTCTCTTAAGGATGTAGATATGGGTTAACTATTATGTCTACCACTATCTCTCTCTATTTCTATATATTTGTCTTTTTTTCCCCTGTGGTTCCATTTACTCTTCATTTCTAAGTCACACATACACTTACTACTACATCCAATGTCCTTCCCTTTTTCCTCTTCTCTCTCCAGGTCCTGATGGAGTTCAGAGCCCTCTGGTTATCTTCCTTCTATCACTTCTTTCCCACTGGGAATATGGATCAAAATTATTTTTGGGGTGTAGAAGGTGGAAATTCTGGGTTCTGTAATTGCTTTTCCATTTTATAAGGTAGAATTCAACTAAAATGTCTTTTTGAGGAAGGTAACACACATGGATGAGACAGACAAGGTGTGTGAGACCCTATAGACAGGAGAATGAAGGCATCATGACTCTTCTATTCTAGTCTCATATTTCCTGGTAGAATTGCTTTCTGTGTTATCAGGTGTCTGATTTTTAAAATGAATCAGACTCTTTGTAGGGTTCTTCCAGAAGCAGCATCTTTTTTTGCCTGCTCTTGTGATTCTATGGTAGGAGAGACTGGTGTGACTCTGAACAGTAGCTTTATAAGAATTTACTCTGAATTCAGAAGGGTTGGGCAAAGTACAGCTAATGTCATAGCCAAGATCCTATGAGCATGCCAATACTCCTTGTCACTGTAACAATGATACTTTTATTTTTCTTTTTACCAGAGCACTACCCAGCTCTGGCTTATGGTGGTATGGGGGGTTGAACCTAGGGCCTTGTAGCCTCTGGTATGAAAATCTGCTTACATAACCATTACACTATCTCCTCCACCCTTCGTTATCTTAATTGTGGCAAATTGTGTGATAGTTTTGATCCAAAGAGATGTACAATTAATGGGTATATTTGATTTCTTATTAGCGATTTAATATTGGTTTACAAACTTACAAGATAATAGAATACAATTCCACACCATTCCTACCACCAGCATTCTGTGTCCCTACTCCCTCCATTGGAAACTACAGTAGTTCTCCTAACGTCACAGATATGGGCTGACTACTATTTCTATAACCATCTGTTCATCTATCTATATCTCTGTCCTTTCTAAGTCACACTGACACCTATTACTACTTCTGTATGTCCTTTTTTCTCCCCTCTTCTCCTTCAATGTCCTGGTGGAATTGGGTTTCACAGCCTAGTAATCTTCCCCTAACATATCTCCCCCTCTGGGAGGATGGACCAAAATTCTTTATGAGGTGTAGAAGTTGGGACTTTTGTCTCGTATAATTATTATTCTTATTATTATTTTGCTGGACATGGACATTGGCAGTTTGATCTATAGCCCCAGCCTGTTTCTATCTTTCCCTGGTGGGGGAGGGTTCTAGAGAGGTGAAGTTCTGGGATATATTGGTGAGTTAGTCTGCTCTGGGAATTCAGGGTGTGTTGGGCAGTACACCAGCTTCCCCCTGCTTAACTCTGCAGTCTATTTACATAACCAGTTACCTAAGAACCGCCCTGCCTGCAGGGCATTGGTTTAATCCCCACTGGTTCACGCTGTCTTTTTGCTCTGCCCCCTCTCCTAGACACACCCTGATTTCCACCACTCTCTTCGCTCCACCCTCTCTATGTCACATCCTGTTTCCATCCTACTTGGCGAGTATATATACAGCTGCTCTTCTGATTGAACACACTTGGGATTGCCATCTGGCTCCGAGAGTCCCAGAGTCTCTCTCCTGTGATGCTAGCCCAGCATGAGTTCCTGATCTCTCTCTCACGCAGCAGCCTAGGTTGGCTCCAGTTGAGTTCTCTCCAACCCAGAGAGCACTTGCTCGGGAAGAAGCACCCTCAGGCTATCCCAGCAAGGGTGGAATCTGCAACTTGGTGGCTGAAAGGAAGTTAAGATATGAAGCAGGACAAAATGTTTAATAAGTAGGAACCAGATGGTTAGAACAGAGCTAGTGAGAATAGGGATTTTTAGAGTAGTAATAAGTTAGGAAACCTATTTTAGGTATGTTCATAGGAGCCCATGACCTTAGTAATTTTTGCTTGAGCTTGATAGTTAACATGGAGGTGGACTAAGAATGCTGTCTGGATATAGCTGGAATTAAGAATAGAATAAAAAAAACTGTATTAGGGCAGAGAGTAGCTCCCAAACTTGAAGAGAAAGTATAAATGTATATTCATACTTAGCACAGGATCCTGTGTCCATGTCATTCTGAATTTGTACTTCATGTTCACAGCTGTGAACATTCTAGGCTGTGTTCATTTCAGGCCCAGTCTTCCTCAAGTGGCAAAATAGGCTAACCCAGCCTCTCTTCGGAAAGCAGGGCAGTCCCTACCTTTGTTACTTTATAGTGAGAGCATGGTCCTAGAGAGACTCTCAAAAGGGCTTATGATGATGTTCCTGGTGGAAATAACCAGGGATGTTGGAGAGGGGGATCTATTAGAGGTCTAAGCCCAGCATCTCTATGGTGGCCTGGTATTGACCAAAAAGACCCTCATTAAGTAAGCCAGTCTCATGCCTTTTTCCAGCTTTTGTAGTCCCTTGTTTATCTGACAAGCCTGGACTTGACCCCAGTTGTTAAAGGGTTGAGTGTTATTTGTTGTATGCAAACCAGTATTAATTCTATGGGGGTCTGTCCTCAAGTTAGGATTTTAGTGGGGTCTAAGTTAACTTCGGGTTTTATTGCATTGACTTGTTTGATGATTCTAATAAAGGTTGTCCTTTAGTTGACATATTAATATATATTGCCAGTATATCTCTTGGCCAAATGGGATGTACTTGATTTTAATAAGCATTTTAATATGAAGACTATGCTAGAACTCTTTTCAAAGCAACACTGTGTACTAAAATATGGCACTGAGCAGACAGCATAATGATTATGCAAATGACTTTCATGCCTGAGGCTTCAAGGTCCTGGGTTCAGTCTCTAGCACCACAATATGCCAGGGCTGAGCAGTGCTCTGGTAAGAAAAAACAAACAAGCAGCAACAGCAACAACACAAAATTGCTTTTTTTTTTTTTTAAAGGCAGCACTATTACTAATAGGTAACTGTTGCTATGATGACATTTCTTAAATTTTCAATTTAATCTTGCTTGCTTTGTATTTCAAGTGAAATTTTGGAAGAATTAAAACTTGCTCTAAAATGTAACTTGCATGCACAAATACAAAGTTTTTCTTGTGTAACAGAAAGATCATGGGCTATGTTTACCTGAGATTACTCTTTACTCTGAGTTATTTTGACTGGATTGTTTTGCCATCTGAGGAAACTCTCAAAACTTCAGGTATATCTTCAGTGGTAATTTTCACATTGATGTCTATGAATATGAATTATTATAACTTTTTAAAGTAAAAAATTTTGCTAAAAAATGTTCTTAAAGAAGATTAGCCCCATGAAAATTTTTGAGATTGTTTATCGAACTATCACTCAGAACCCATATAAGGTTTATGAAAATAAAAGAGTTGTTTTACATTAGGTCTGCTTATTTTTTCTAGGTGAATTACTTCTCTACAGAAGTTACTGACTAAAACAAAGATAAAATAGGTGAGACACTGGAAATTAATAAAACACAGTGCTTTCTTGCTCTTTCTTCTTTCTTTACCTTCCTTCCTCCCTCTCTCCCTCTACTTCTCCCTCCCTTCATTCAGTTTTCTTCTTTTAATTTATTTTTTTGCCTCCAGGGGCTCACTGGACTTCTTGCCTGTGGAATCACACCATTTCCAATAGAGACACCACCCTCCCCATAAAGAATGAGGGTCAGATAAATAGATAGGAGAGACACCACAGCACTACCCTATTGCTTGTCAAACTTTCCCTTTGCACGTTGCTCTCATGTGCTTGCCAAGAACTTTAACCCCGGTCCTTGAGTTTGGTAAAGTGTACATTCTACTGGATAAGCTATCCTCTGCCTTTCCTTCTGGCCCTCAGAGTGCTCTCCTTAATGGATGGTTTTCACTATATGTAATATGTTTAAAAATGAATGACTTCTCTATTGCATTGAAAAATGCTTGCCTGTAATATATAAAATTGTGAGGATTTTTGCATAGCAAGTATTTTCTCAGTGTTTTTTTTATGAAATTGTCATTCATGTAACAGCTTTGAACTAGTTAAGTCTTGGACACAAGTAATATGTAGCTTATTTGGGAGAATGGGGAGCAAAGGCAAACCAGTTGTAAACCACATCTACTTCACTCTACTTTTTTTTTTTTTAAGATTTTTTCCCCAGCTTTTAAAGAAAAGAATTAGCATAAAATATTTCCTGGACATCTCTAACGGCTGAAAACTGAAGAAAATTGAAATAATAGTCCCTGTTTTTGGCTTCCTTCCCCCATAACTGAAAACTCTTCCATATGTTTGCTGTCTTACCCCTTCCCACTCCCCACTCAATCTCTTTGATTTCCTGTTTCTCTGCCCTGACTGCTATTTGAAAATAACAGGGTATTCACAGAAATTGCTTTCTGACTGAAGCAGACCATCCCTCTTCACTAGGATATCATATCCTTGTATTAGTGACTGAAATAGTGAGTAGAATTTGCAGGCTCAAACTATTTTCAGTACCTTTTGCCCTATGCAACATGAGGTCCAAATCCTTCTTCAGATTTCAAATGAGTGGAGGAGAGACAGTGGGAGAAAAAAGAGTAGAAAAGCAATTACTGGGCTGGGTGGGTAACAAATGTGGCCCTTAACCCATTTAGAATCAGACTTCTTCAGGATCATTCATTGTCATTAACAATAGTACAAAGACTATTGCTTCCTTACATTAGAAAAATGGGCATGGCACTTCGGCAACCACTCAGATTTAGTTCAGTAAAGGACTAAGTCATATCTGTGCACCTGGCTCAAATTAAAGTTTGTTAGAGGGCATCTGGGAACCACATTGAATGCAGCTGGCTCACACCAAGGATGATTTAATATGGAGACCTATTTAAGTTGTTTATTCCACCCATAATTAGGGGATATATTAGAAATGAACCTCGATCAAACTGGGTAAAGACCATTGTGAGTGCAAAGAATGTCTCAAAATGCCACATGCAAAAATGCATTTTATTTTTAGAAAAATTTTATTAGCTATTTAATAATGATTAACAAGATTATAAGATAATAGGAATACAATCCATACAGTTCCCACCACCAGAGTTCCAGGCCCCATCTCCTCCACTGGAAACTGCCTTATTCTTTTTAAAAAAAAATTTTATTTATAAAAAGGAAACATTGACTAAATCATAGGATAAGAGGGGTACAACTTCATACAATTCCCACCACCAGAACTCTATATCCCATCCACTCCCCTGATAGCATTTCTATTCTTTAACCCTTTGGGAGTATGGACCCAAGGTCATTTTGGGATGCAGAAGGTGGAAGGTCTGGATTCTGGAATTACTTCCCCACTGAACAAGAGTGTTGACAGGTTGATCCATACTCCCAGACTGCCTCTCTCTTTCCCTAGGGGTGTAGGGCTCTGGGGAAGCAAAGCTCCAGGACATATTGATGGGGTTGTCTTTCCAGGGAAATCTGGTCAGCATCCTGCTAGCATCTGGAACATGGTGGCTGAAGAGAGTTAGCATACAAAGCCAAACAAATTGTTGACCAGTCATGGACCTAAAGGCTGGAATAGTGCAGATGAAGAGTTGGGGCCCTCCATTTTGTAGATAGCTAGTAGGCATATTTTAGATATATTCCAAAGGGCCTGTAGCTATACTGGTGTCTTTTTTTTTTTCTTCCCTGAGCCTGAAATCTGATATGCAGGTATATCCTAATTATTGTCTGGGGAGGTGATGTCATGACTGTCAGAAGGACCAAAAAGCTGGATCAGGGAAGAGAGTAGCTCCCAAATATGGGAAAGGGGTATAAATATTGTTGACTGTAAACCCCATCAATCTGATGTGATCTGGGGCCCATATTCAGCTTAGGAGCCTATGTGACCTCTGCATCCCTGTAGATCTGAGCTCACATTCTGTGGTCATAAGTAGGAGCATTCAAAGCTGCCCCAATATCAGGACCCATGTTCCTCAGGTATAGCATAGAGTATTTTGTCCAGCCTCCCTTTGGAGGATGGAACATTCTCTACCATTGTTGATCCAAGTTGAGGGCAAGGTTCTATGGGGACCCACAAAGGGGTCTATTGTGTTTTTCCTGATAGGAATGACTGATAACAATGGAGAGAGGGATTTATTCGAAGTCTAGGCCCATCATGTCTGTTTGGGAATCTCAAGACTCCCCAATTAGGGCCCCAGCTGAGAAATTGCCCTATTCTTTATCCCTCTGGGAGTATGGACCAAAATTCTTTATGGGGTGTAGAAGGTGAAAGGTCTGGCTTCTGTAATAGCTTCTCTGCTGTCTGAACATGGACATTGGCAGGATGATCCATACCACTAGCCTGTTTCTATCTTTCCCTAGTGTGGTAGAGCTCTGGCGAGGTGAGATTTAGGAACACATTGGTGAAGTCTGCCCAGAAAAGTCAAAATGGAATCACAGTAGCATCTGTAACTTGGTGGCTGAAAGACAGTAAGATATAAGAAGGACAAACTTTAACAAACAGAAACCTTCATAGGAATAGAGCAGATAAAGTTAGGGGTCTTCATGTGGGAAGAAGCTATGAAGTCTATTTTAGGCGTGTTCCAAGGGGCCTGTGCATTCTAAGTGTGGACTTAACTCATACATCTAAAAACAAATTATTAAAATGCTGCCCACTAAGTCTTTTCCATACTGGTTACTTGCTAACTCTTTTCTTAGCTGACTTTCCTCTCTCTACTGTGTTATCTATGTTTTTAAGCAAGTTCTAGGGGCATGCTGCTGGTACACCCAGTAGAGTGCATATGTTATCTTATACAAGGACCCGAGTTCAAGTCCTTGGTCCCTAACTACAGAAGGGAAGCTTCTTGAAAAGAAGCAGTACTGCAGGTGTTTCTCTGTCTCTCTCCCTATTTTCCGATTTCCTATAAATTATTCTCTGTCCCTACTGAAAAAGAAAATAGAAAAGAAAAAAATGGCCACTGGGTATGGTGAATTCATTGTGCAGGCACTAAGCCCCAGTGATAGCCCTGGTGGTGGTAAACAAACAAACCAAAGAAATCTGGGTGCTGGCAAGCTAGCTCATTGGACAGTGCAACTGCTTTTGCTATGAGCACAACTCAAACTCAGGTTTGAGCCTTATCCCTATTACACTGGTAGAAGCTTTGGTACAGTGGCAGAATTCCCGCTTTCTCTGTTTCTTTCCATCTGAAAAAAAAAAAATGTCGTTGGGAATGACAATAACAAAACATACAAATAACAAAACAAAACAAACAAAGAGTTCTGGGTTGGAGAGACAGGTCACACTCAAGCCTTGTCAAGTACATAGCCCAGGTTTAAGTCCTATCATTATATGAGTGGAAGCTCTGGTGCTATGGTGTCTCTCATGCATTCTGTGTATCTCTCTTCCTCTCCCTCTTGAGGTAACTTACCAGAAAATGAACTTGTTTTGCCATGTCTATAACCTGACTCAGGTTCAAGTCCCTGGTACACTACATGGGAGTACTATTGCATTAGGTGAAGCTTCAGTGCTGAGGTATCTCTGTCTCTTTCTGCCTGAAAAAAAAAAGTGACAGGAAATAAAAAAAAAAGTGGCAAACCAAAAAAAAAAAAAATCAGAATGATAATAGACTTAGATATTTTGTACATATTTCAGTTCTTGGCCATATTCAGTCTTAATTAGAGGTTTAACATCTTTGCTTGGTGGGATTTTCTTTAATGACCAGTCATTAGCATGATGACACCCATGTAGCAGTTCTAAATTATCTCCTACATCACTCCATAGGAATCCTCTGCCCTGGATTGTGTGCTTTTCAAAGGCACAAAATAGAACTTAAAGAATCCTGAAGGTCAAGGAGCTCAGATACATTTCAAAAATCTCTGCTCCCTCCTCTTTAAGATGCAGGTTGCCATGGTGATGGGAGGATAGAATTAAGAAAAGACAAGGAGTACTACTATAAGCCATTTGTTATTATTTTCTTCTGTGAGTCCAATCTAGACTGAAGTATTGCTTAATTCTTAATGCATGGTATAAAAGTCTTTGTTTTATTATCTCTGCCTTCTCTGTGACTCCCTGAGAGCCTAAAAGTGCCATCACTGTACAAGGGTGGTCCTTCTACCATTTTCATTTCAAATATAAACTTCTTAATTATGGAAAAATTACTGATTATCAGAGGAATGCAAATAAAGACAACAATGAGATGCTACTGTACACCTGTGAGAATATTAGAAAGGACAGAAAAAAGTACTGGTGAAGATGTGGAACACTTCTACACTGCTGGTGGAAATGTAAATTGGCTCAATCCCTGTGGAAGATAGCCTAGAGCACATTCTAACATAAGAAATGCATCTACCCTACAACTTGACAATCCTCCTAAGTATCAAACCTAAGAAAAAAAAACATCCATCCAAAGACATCTATGTACATGTATGTTTATAGCAACACTATTTGTAATACCTCAAACACGGAAGTAACCAAGATGTCTAAGAATAGTTGAGTGATTAAGAAAGTTGTGGTATAGGGAGTTGGGCAGTAGTGCAGCAAGATAAGCACATGTGGTGGGAAGCACAAGGACCAGAGTAAGGACCAGCATAAGGACCCCAGTTTGAGCCCCCGGTTTCCCACCTGTAGGGGAGTCGCTTCACAGGCGGTGAAGCAGGTCTGCAGGTATCTGTCTTTCTCTCATCTTCTCTGTCTTCCCCTCCTCTCTCCATTTTTCTCTGTCCTATTTAACAACAATGACATCAATAACAATAATAACTACAACAACAATGAAAAACAATAAGGGCAACAAAAGGGGAAATAAATAAATAAATATAAAAAATAAAATAAAAAAAGAAAGTTGTGGTATAAATACACATTGGAATGCTACTACTAAGCTTTTTTAAAAATGGTAAAATCATCTCCTTTGTCTGACCTTAGATGGAACTCAAAAGAATCATGATAGGCTAAAGTTTTGTTTTACACAGCTCATGTGTGTGCTTTGTTTTTTTTATCTCTCATATGTGAGCGATACATATATTTTTCTCCATCTGACTTATTTCACTAAGTATAATATCTTCTAGGTTTATCTACGATGCTGCAAATACTACTGAATTAAAATTTTCTTTCATAACTGAGTAGTGTTATTGCAAATATATCATATATTCTTTATACAACCATCTATTGATGGATACTTAGGTTGTCTCTTTTTTAATTATTTTATTTTATGGGTAGGACAGACAGAAATTTAGAGGGATAGGGAAGGTAGAGAGGGAAATAGAGAGATACCTGCAGCATTGTTTCATCATTCATGCAGTTTCAGCCCTTCAGGTTGGGACAGGGGTTTGAACCTGGGTCCTTACACATGATAGCATGTGCACTCAACCAGGTGTGCCACTACACAGCTGCCACTTAAATTGTATATAACTCTTGGCTAATATAAATAATGTTATAATGAACATGGATGCATATATATATATATATATATATATATATATATCTTTGAATTAGTATTCTTTGGGTAAACATCCAGAAATGGGATAAGTAGACCATATGCAATTTATATTTTGAATGTTTTGAGGAATTTTTATACTGATTGGTTAAATGGCTGCACCAATTTATATTCCCAGTCCCAAAGATCTTTCTATCAATATGCTTTCAATAACTTTATTTTATTTTTGGTTTTGATTTCACATGTTTGAAGTGAAATCACATTATTTTGATGTGCTTTTTTAATAGCAACAGTTGACATGCCTGTGATACAGTACAGGGGATAGCGCTCTGAATGTGCACACTTGAAGTCCCAAACTCAGTTGCCTGCCCTGCAGAATGATAATCTGGGTTTTCCCTTGGTTTTTTTTTTTTTTTTGCCTCCAGGGTTACTGTTGGGGCTCAGTGCCTGCATCACGAATCCACTGCTCCTGGAGGCCATTTTTACCATTTCATTGTTTTTACCCTTGTTGTTGTCATTATCGTCATTGTTGCCACTGATGTTGGCGTTGTTAGACAGGACAGAGAGAAATGGAGAGAGGAGGGGAGACAGAGAGGCGGAGAGAAAGATAGACACCTGCAGATCTGCTTCACCGCTTGTGAGATGACCCCCCTGCAGGTGGGGTGTCAGTGGCTGGAACCGGGATCCTTACTCCAGTCCTTGCGCTCTGCGCCACCTGAGCTTAACCCACTGTGCTACCTACCGCCTGACCCCCGGTTCTCCCTTGTTAATAAACAAATCTGAAAATATGATGATGACCATCATTTCATGTAATTGTTAGTCAAAGGTATGTAGTTTTTGAAAAAGTATTCATATCTGCTTCCCATTTTTATATTGAATTGCTTATTTATTTATTTATTTATTTATTTATTGAATTTTAGGACTTCTTTATAGATTTGTGATATGAACCTCTTATGAGGTATATGATTTGCATTCCTAATAAGTGTAGAAACAAAGCATTTTGGAATATTTTTGTTGACTGCTCTTTCAGATGAGGGCCATATATCTCTTATATAAGGACAGGTGACTGAAGCCCTCTGTTGCTTTTTGTTTGTAAACAGTCTGGTTCACAAGTGAAATTCTAAACAATTGTGTATATTCTTGATTAGAAGAGTTTGATCCCAGATGACAACACAGAATCCCTGATTCTGGAGAGTTGGACTATCTAAGGTCTGTGGGCTACAACTATTACTTGAAACTTCATTTTAGTGTTGGTTTTCCAGGTCTTAGCAGTCAGACGATAAGACAAGTAGGGAAAGTTAAAGTTAACAAGGTAGAAAAAAAAAGATACCAGAACAATAAAGAGCCATATTCTACTAAATGTGTAGAGCACCAGGCCTCTGATATCCATTACATGGGTCCTAAAACCTGAAGTTCACCTTGAGCCAAGGACTCTTTTTATAGGGAAAAGCTGGAGAGAAGCCGCAGTCTTCCTGACAAATTAGATGAGGTCCAGCTCCGTTGATCAGACCAAACATGTGAGAGGGAACAAAGAAACTGAGAGTGGGAACAACAATGCCTTCAGAAAAAAATCTACAGGAGATATTTATGTAGGCAAATGGAGAATTTCTTTGTCAGCTTGAGTCTGCCATGCCCTGGAGTTTAATGCCTGGTAGCATCTGTGGTTTTGACCTTCTCATGGTTTTTTTTCCTTTTCTTCAGCACTCCTGGATTTGAGTAGGTCTACAAGCCCAGATGCTTACTAACATGGGCTGGGTAAGTAATGCCAATATGTGGAAGGGAGCTGGAGAGTCATAGGGCATACTTGGAATAGCTCAGTTCATGTTCATAGGTGCATAGGAAAAGGCATTGCTAAGAGCTAGTGGGTAGCTCATCCAGTAGAGTGCACATGTATGTGTAGCCAGGCTCACTGAATGGGAACGTTTGCCAGGAGGAAGCTTTACAGTGTAGCAATACTTCAGTATCTCTCCCCTCTCTCTGTTTCCTCCTACCCTTCCCCCTTCCCCCTACTTTATCTCTCTCTCTCTCAGCCTCTATCTAGAAGGTAAAAAAATTTAAATTAAAAAAAAAAAAAAAAAAAAAAAAAAAAAAAAAAATAAAATCATAGATATTGTAAAAAAAAAAAAAAAAAAAAAAAAAAAGAAATGGCCTCTGGGAGCAATGAATTTGTACAGGCACCAAGTCTCAGCAATAAGCAAATCAAAAGCAAAAGCAAAGAAAGAGAGAAAGGAAGGGAAGGAGGGAGGGAGGGAGAGAGGAGGAAGGAAGGAAGGAAAGAAAGAAGGAAGGGAGAAGGAAGGAAGGAAAAAACATGTAACATTGACAACTACTCCATTTTTTTGTTGTTGTTGTTCAAATGAAACTAGGAATTCAGGTTTTTGTATGACTTTTATGTTCTTAGGATGCTAACTCAGTTAAAACAAACAAACAAACAAAAAAGCAAACAACTACTTCAACTACTTCTTACCTTCAACATTAATATGCTTGTCCAGAAAGGCATCACCTATATACTTCAAATGTTTGTGTAGTTACAAATTATGATGTTCACACAATGATGAAATTGCCTCAGGACACTTTTCTCTAAGCATATCCTTATCATTAAGTGAATTTGTACAGGCATCAAGTCTCAGCAATAAGCAAATCAAGAGCAAAAGCAAAGAAAGAGAGAAAGGAAGGGAGGGAGGGAGGGTGGAAGGAAGGGATGAAGGAAGGACTTTTCAGCACTTCTATCAGAGATTTTTTTTTCTCAAAGTTTATCAGATAGGGGTTAGGTAGATAGCTTTCCTAGGAATGGCTTATTTTGCCATATACTTGGTTTGAGCTCCACCTCTACCCCCAGTACCCTTGCTGCCAGTCCCCCACTCATTGGGGTAAGCTTCTGTGCCTTTGTTTCTCTTCTCTCTGAAAAGAGTTAGCTCAGAATGGTGAAGTGCCAGTGATAATGGGAAAAAAAAAAGTCTTGTAAGATCATGCCCTTCCTCTGCTCAAAATATTATAATGGCTCCCATTTTACTGAGATAAATCCAAAGTCTGTACGGTAAGTATCAGATCCTTAGTGCTTTGACCTATTTTTCTCTGATTTCATTTTCCTTTCCTCTCATAGTCCTTTATTCTCAAGTACCTCCAATGTACTCAATATGTACTCTAGAAAGGTTACCTATCATTTCCTGCTCCTTCTATGCTCATCTCACATTCTCCTGTTTGCATTTTGCAGTGGCTTGAGTATACTTTTCCCTAATATCTGATGTTCCCTTTAAAGAAGCCTGCCCTGGCCTCTTAATTTAAAATTGTCATTTATTTCACCAAATCCCTGGCACTTGAATGCCTTTATTTCATGTTACTTATTCATAGCACACATTTTCCTCCAACATAGCATACTTTGCTTGTCATATCTACCATTTGTTGATTATCTTATTCTAATAGAACTTAAGGGCAGTAATATTTATTCTGTGTCAACTGGCTTACCTCTCTAATCTATGGCCTTGTGCTTGCACAAAGTGTGACAGGAGTACTCCTTATATCTTTACTGTGCATTAATAAACAAATGGGATGGTTGGAAGCTAATTGCTACAAAAGTCATGATGTCCTAATAGATTTTAATATTATGAAGAATAATGAAGTAAGTTTTAGCAGATTGCAGGACTACATTGATTCTAAAGATTCGATGGCTTTTCAAGGACCACACATGATGAGTGCTGATAGGTAGCAACTGCAGAGTTATGCTTTTTTGAAGATGCTACAGGAGCACGTGAGTCTAAAAGTGACATCTGAAACAGACAAGAGGAGAACCCCTCGCTTTCACTACCTCTTTGAAATCTTTTCTAGAATGACGTGTCCTTGGCAAGAGCTCAGTCCCCAAAGCCCTGACTAATGTTCTGTTAAGACCTTGAGGTAACAAAACCACTTCTCCCAGGAGCCTGAATTGAGCCCTGGCAGAAAGACAGGCAATCCATCCCTGTGTGCTGGCAACTGGCCTCTCCTCAACATCTGTTCCCTTCATTTTTCCTGTTACCATACACATGCCAATTAATTTTTAACTCCATTAGCACATACTTCCTGACACACCACCCACCATCCTTGCTCTGTTTGGTGATCTTCTTTCAGACTTATTTTCTAGGGAGGAGACATACTCAAAGCAGGCTCCAAAATGAAATTTCCTGAGGTTGATTTATCAGTGGAGACTTCTATTAACCTCAGCCCACTACAAACTTAAAAAAGTAAAAATAAAAAGAAATATCATACAATACAAGACAGTGTGTAGTTTATTGGCAGAACTCTTGGGAACATGAATTTCTCACCATAGCAAAGAGGTCCTAATCTTAAATGGAACTACCCCCATCAACTACCAAGTCTAGTCCCACCTAGAAAGAGTCTAGGATTGATGGTTACTAGGGGACAGATCTGAAAGCCAGCCAGGGGCTAAAAAGCTCTTTCAAAAGGAGTTTGTAGGGAATTGTGCTGTGAAAACTATGTATAGTCCTTAGTAACTTTGACGGATTAGATCTAAGAGGATAGCTTCCAGCCTCTGGAGTATTTGAGAGTTAGGAGAGGAAGCAGTTTGAATCACTTTGGTAGTCTCACTGGAGAGGTCAGAACATCAAGTTTGGACAGAGCTATGTCTTTCTGTTGCACTCATCTCATCTCACATTCTTCCCTGTTTGGATCTTTGCTCACTTTGTTTGTATCTCCCAAACCAGTTCCATTTATCTTAAAGGCCAACTCTAGCATTCATTCTTCTGTGAACCCTTTGTAATCATCCTAGTTCAATAAGTCCAGTATCTATAGACTGCTTTCAGTCCTAGGCCCCTTGTCATGCATCTTGGCATTCCTTTGCTTTGGGTTATTTCAAACATATTCTTTCTCCCACTCTGTTGTTAAATCACAATCACCACAATACAATGTTATTAAACCAATTTTATAATTTTTGGTACCTCAGGGAGATCCAGGAAATGTGATATTAAGAGACTGGGGTATGATCTCAACATGGAGAAAGATGAAAGCCACATCAGAAATATATACCCCAAGGAGTTCACAAGATGACCCAGTCAGTTTGTGACAGTATCAGGACTTCTATTTATATTTGTTTCTCAATTTCACCTTTTTAAAGATTTCCAGTAAATGTGTCATTCATCAAATATGCATCATTTTAGTATATTAATAGTAGTATCAATGCACATACTTCATAAATTGATAATCAGAAAGGTTATTTCAAAATTATCTTAGAGTTGAAGTGCACAATCAAAATATCTTCAATATTACTGATATAAAATGTCAAAATCAGAGAGATAAATATCTTATTCCTTTATATTCCTGTTGGGACTATGTGTAAGCCTGATAGAGCTTAGGGAGAAACAGCCCCGTCCTTGGATAGAGGTCTGAGAAGATAACCTCTTGGTAAGTCTCTCTCAACCGAGGTGAGCAAAAGGACTTAATTCTTTTCTTCTTGACTCTCAGGCCCACAGAAACCCCAATACTTCCCTCCATTAACTGCAGGCCACATGGCCGCAGATTCACTTATTCAAAGTCACCTTCTGATCACAGAAGAACACACCTTATCACACACTTCATCACACACCTCAGACCCCAGACAAGAGGAATTCCAAACTATATAGCTTTTTGATATCCATCTTCTCTCTGTCTCACCCTTCTGGTTTAACCCCTATGCTTCTCTCAGATACCTTTGGATAATTTAGTTGCTTGCGTCATGGAGAATAAATGTCTTGTATCTCATCAATTCCTGTCATACCAGCCCCCTAACTTAGGGGCATGCCGACCGTTAAGAAACCTGTAATTTCTGACATATTTCAGTAATAATTCCCTTCATTTGTTTTTCTATTTAACTCATGTCCACCTTACTAATAAACGAGTTCTGAGTTCTGAGCACTCTGGAGAGCTCCCTGGTGTCTTTTACTTCGTGTCACCCCTGTCATGAGCGAGAAAGAACCAGTCCGTTACCTTTCCCCTGGAGATCACCCCACCAGAGACCCCAAAATATTCCTAAATAAAATGAGAAGAGATAATATGACTCGCAAAAGGAATAGTCATATTTGTATTTGTAATAGAGTATAACCCACACAATTGTCAATTTTTGTTATGACTTATTCAGGGATCATCCCACTTAAAAGTGTTTGTTTATGGGGGCCAGGTGCTGGCGCACCTGGTTAAGTGCACACATTATAGTGAGCAAGGACCTGAGTTCAAGCCCCTGGCCCCCACCTGTAGAGGGAAAGCTTCATGAGTGGTGAAGCAAGGCTGCAGGTGTCTCTCTGTCTCTCCCACTTTCTCCCTCTCCCTCTCTTCTCAATTTCTCCCTGTCTCTATTCAATAATAAATAAAGATATATTCTTTTAAAAAGTGTTTATTTATAAGATTCTAACCAATAGCTATTTATTGGTGTATATGAGTTATGGGGCTGGAAATACTGACTATAATCACTAGGTATGGGTAATTAATGAGTTGAAGCTGTGGACATCCTCAAGTCCTTCACTGATAACGATGTCTTTAACTGTGAAGATAGGATAAACAAGAGAAAGAACCAAGTGACTGTCATGATAGGTCTAAAAATTTAACTCAGGATGTTATACATTTCATTTAATCTAATTGTGTAGTTAACTCTAATCTGCAGAGCTGGGTTATTCAAGCCCTTCATATTCCAATGACTGTCCCCTGCAGGATAAGTTTGAATCTTTGGATTTAGCTGCTCCCATAAGAGTGTTTTTTTTCATACCTAAGATCTTGGACCACCCCATGTAGTTTGTGCTAATGACTTAATTGATGGTAAAATCTTGGGCAGTGGTGTAATATTTTGACTTTGAGAAATGGTGAGCAGTTGACTAACAATGATCACCCAAACCATTACCTACATGATCACCCCCAATAGAAAAGAAACCTTGGATACCAAGGTTCTGATGAGTTTCATTGGTTGGCTACAAATTTTGTATACATGTGTACATTTTGTCACCATTCCTTGTAGGAGCAATTAAACATTGCCTGTAAACTCTACTGAGTGAAGGTAGCTGGAAACTTGTGGCTTCTTGTTTATTTTAATATATATCTGTTTATTATTATATAATAGCCATAAATTTCAGAAAAGCTTTTCTTTGTTCTATGAGTCCTTTCACTGAATCACAGGGGATGCACTTGAGGAACTCCAGAACTGATGAATATACCATGATGGAGCAAACATACTTCTATGTGGTTCTGTTGCATGAGTGAGGAACATGAAACTCATAGAGAGGGTAAAGTGACTTGTCCAAGTTTGCACATCCAGGACACAACAAAGCAAAAGACCCAAATCCTGGGCTGTTTGATTTCAAAACTTGTACTCTTGTTTCTTGTCTATGTTTAACAGATCTGTCATTACAAGCCATGTGTAACAGTCTTGTTGCAGCTGTGAAGATTCTGTAAGATAGTACATGTAAAGAGATTCAGAGAGCCTGGTACGTGGTAAACACTCTGTAGTTATTAATGTGTATAATTATGATGATGAAAGCAAGGTGTGAGACTATACTTACCCTAAAATGGAAAAGAAAAAAATGACTAAATTCACATGTCTGTATGCATATGTATATACATACACACAAACATACACATCAGCTATTCCCAAAGCTTCTTATTGTTCCTGTAGATAAGCATTAATTTCATGTGTTGCTGGTCCCACATTGACATTATCTAACTGAAATGAAAGACCTGGATTCTGTGCTCGTTTTCTTATGTTGGATGTACCTTCTATTGCCAAGGACAACTATCTTTGCTTTGTACTGAGGTTGATACTGATGGTAGAGAGGAGGGACAGAAAGAATTTTGTATCTTGATAATATTCTTGTACTGTTGAATCTTGGAATATGCCCTAATTATAGATTTCTGTTTACAAGCAATAATATTTTATTAAGTATAGCCACTTTTAGTTATGGATATATATATATTACAATCAAAAGCATCTGAATTAATTTGGCCTACCCACCTTAGTTTATTTTTACTTTGTCACTCTATCTTGGGGAGTATAAAATTTAAAACAAAGAAAGAAAAAAACTTCAACATTTATCTTTTTTTCAGATAGCTGGAAATCTTTACTCGAAGAGAAAGTAAAACAGTTCAAAATGACTTGGCCACCAAGTGGTTACACTGATTCACATAATAGAAAATTTCAGATAAAGAATGAATACAGAGTGTGTGTGGTTTGATGGAAGCTCTGTCTCCATTTCTTTTTGTTTTTCCAGTACTATCTTCCTTCCTGTCAGTTTTACTCTCTGGCTAGTCTTGTAAGATAACTAGGTTTCTGGTTTCTCTGTTGCTCTCCCAGAAGTCATTTCATTTTTTCTGGGCAACCTCTAAACTAGGTGGAATTCTTCTTTTGAGTGGTGTGTGACAGAGAATTTCTGATCTCAGGGAAGGTGGGTCCTGGGTCTGAACTAGAGTTCTATGTGTAACCCAGCCCTTGCTTATGAAATATAGTGGGGTCATGCCTATTAGTCCCCATAATATTCTAGGATGGGATTCTTTGACAGCTTTTCATCTCTGATGAAAGAAAGTCAGGAGAAAGAGAAAGAAAATGCCCTATAACTGTGCCTCTCTGCCTCCTGCTGCCGACTACAAATGTGTAAGTTTGGAGCTGCTGCATTGATGAGGCTAAGTGAATCATGGGTATGTTGACTCACTTGAACCACTGAACAGCAGCCTTTCATTTCTGATTTTCTCAGTCTTTGACAATAACAAACTACTTTATGTATGTATTTTGTTTATGTATAATGAAAGCATTTTTTACTAATACAGACTACCAGCTTCAGTAAGAATTGTATGCTTCTGTGTTTATGTCCAAAGAGAGAGAACTTTCCATTATTTATACTCGCTGAATAGAAATTCTAATTCCATTTTAATGAATATTTATTTATGTATTTTAATGAGAGATACAGAGAAAAAGTTACAGCGAAAGGGAGAGAGAGAGAGAGAGAGAGAGAGAGAGAGACCAGAGCACCACTCAGCTTGGCTTAGGCTAGTGCTGGGGGCTGAACCTAGGACCTCTAAACAATAGATATGAAAGTCATTTGCATAACAATTATGTTACCTTCCCAGCTTCTTAATTTCTTTTTTATTGAAATGTCTATATACAAATCACTATGGCATGAAGATGACCTACCTTGCTTAGGTTATTCCTCTTAATCCAAAATGGGATCAATTTCTCCCAAGACAAAAAAGAATGTGTGATATTTTGGAGAAAAAAAAATTGTCACAATGCTCATCACACACACACATAGGCAAATATTAATATGCACTTGTGGTAGCTATGAGGTAGACTAATCAGATGTTTCTTAAAAAAAAACTTTCTATGAGTAGTGATTCAGCAGATGGCCTTCATCTATACCACCTGTGGACTCACCATGGTTGTTTTTGAGTTCCCTACCTGCCAGGTTAAGCCTTTTATAGACCAAACTATGCTCTGCATTCTAACCCATCATCTGCCCCTCTTTCTTTTCATAGTTCAGACCTGTATATTGGTCTGGGCAACACCTGTTACACCACACCTCAACCACCTGCACCTTTTACTCCCCTCTCTGCTCTTCATGAGCATTCTCCTACTAAATCTCTTACACACTCAATTCTTTAATCACATCTTCACCTCAGTAGTTCACGGTAACAAATCCAAGCATCTATTAGAAAGTCCAAAGTTGCATGCATTGGACTATATAATTAGCCTGAGAATGACTGGCTTACTCCTGTACTCTAGGGTCTTTTTCATCTCCCAAGTCCCAGTCTTGTGACATTGTAAATACTTTAGATTTTATGACTATATGATCTTTTCACGACTACTCACTCCATTATCACAGATCAAAAATAACCCTATATGGCCTTAAAAGAAGTAAACAGGGTTATGTTCTAACAGAACTTTATTTACCAAAAACCAGGCAGCAACTGGACCCTGATATAGAACATTGGCTACAGATAAGAAAAACATATAAAGTCAACTAAAATAGTACAGTGAGAAATAATGATGAACTAACAGTGGCAGAGAAAATAAAATTGAAGGAAATTAAAAATTATTCATAAAATAAAAATATCAACAAGATAATAGGACAAGAGGGGTACAATTACACACAATTTCCACCACCAGAGTTCCATATCCTACCCCCTCCCTTGAAACCTTTCCTATTCTTTATCCCTCTGGGAACATGGACCCAGGATCATTAAGGAGTGCAGAAGGTAGAAGGTCTGGCTTCTTTAATTGCTTCTCCACTGAACACAGGTGTTAGTAGGTTGATCCATACTCCCAGTCTGTTTTTATCCTTCCCTAGTGGGACAGGGCTCTGGGGAGGTGGGGTTTCAGGACACATTGGTCATCTGCCCAGGGAAGTCAGATTGGCATCATGGTAGCATCTGCTACTTGGTGGCTGAAATAACATTAAGATGGAAGGCAGGACAAATTGTTTAATAATCAGGAACTTAAAGACAAAAGTGTATCAGATGATATTTGTGGTTTCAATTCTGGAAAAAGCTGGTAGGTCTATTTTAGATATATTGGGAGGGCATGATTTTACTAATTTTTGCTTGAGCCCAACAGCTAACGTGTAGATAGGCCAAAGGTATTATCTGGAGAGATGGTGTCAGAGTCGGAAATAGGACCAGAAATCTGGATCAGGGAAGAGAGTAACTCCTAAATATGGGGTAAATATATAAATATGGTTAACTGAAAATTCCACTGATTTGATTTGGAGCCCATATTCAGTGCAGGACCCTGTGTAGCCTCTACATTCCTATAGACCTGAGCTCATCATATTCTGGGGTCATAGCTAGAAACATTTTATGCTGCACTCATTGCAGGACTCATCTTCCTCTAGTGGTAGAGTATTTTGGTCCAACCTGGCTTCAGAGAATGGGACAGTCCCTACCATTGTTGATCCACATTGAGAGGCAAAGTCCTGTAGGGGCCCACAAAAAGGTCCATTATGTTGTCCCTGATGGAGATGACCAGTGACAGTGGAGAGAGGGATCTATTAGAGGTCTAGACCCATCATGTCTGTGTGGGAATCCCAGGATCCCATGACTAGGGCCTCTGGTGATGGCATGGCCTGGTAGTAACTAAAAGAGCCATTAAAGTATGTCGGTCTCTTGTCCTTATCCAACTTTTATAGTCCTCACTTTTGTCTGGCAATGTTAGCTTTGGAGTGATTGAGGAAAGTGAAATAGGAAGTAGGTGGGGAGGGTATCTAGGTCTAAGTAGAAACTATTTGACTAAGTACATTATGGTGTCTTTTTTCAGGTCTTTCTACTTGCTTGCTGCATGTATTGGGTCACTGCAAACTATTGTACACTTTTGCTTTAAGGTATGTATTCTCAAAAGGGGAATCTTTAAATATCTTCATATTATGCAGATTAATGTTAATACACATTAATCTTAAAAATGAAATTTACTTGAAAAGGGGAATTGAATGTCAACCATAAAACCATGACCACTTTCCCTCAAAATGTATTTCCTTTCAGTTATTTTGTATTAATAGTCTGGTAATTTTCAGTAACTTTCAGTTACGTAACATTTTACTCTTTTTATATAGTTAGATTGTCCTGTAAACATGAAAAGTCTTTAAAGAATTGTTTTTGATAATTGTACAGTATTTATTTTGCATTTTATAGTTTACTTACAAATTAAATAAATTATTGATGTATCTGTGATTGATTTAAATATATCAATAAAAATAATGTCGAGATTAATCTGTTAAGACACATTTTCATTAAATTTGTTTATTTTGAGGATCAGAGAGATAGTGCAGCATAGATATAGAGAAATTGCATGCCAAACGCCCCAGAGATATCAGGTTTGATCCCCAGCACCATCATGCAACAGAGCTGCATGACACTCTGGTCTACCTCATGAAATAACAAATAAATAAAACATTAATATTTTGAATCTTTTTTTTTTTTTGCGTCTAGGGCTATTGCTGAAACTTGTTGTCTGCATGATGAATCCATTGCTTCTGGTGGCCATTTTTTTCTTTTTCATTCATTCACTTAATTTCTTAGTTAGTTAGTTGATTTCCAATTTTATTCAATGGGACAGAGAAAAACTGAGAGAAGAGAGGGCAACAGAGAAGGAGAAAGAAATATAAGACACCCACAGACTTGCTTCCCTGCTTGTGAAGCATCTCTGCTATAGGTAGCAGGCAGGGCTTGAACCTGTATCTGAACAGGCCTGTACTACATGCGTTTAACTGGGTGCGCCACCACGAGCCACCCTTGAATGACTTTATGATCTTTAATTTTAGACTTTATGGTCTTTTCAGAAAGTCACAGCACACACTAGCATATGAAAAACTAATCAGAAATGTATAACAAAGCATTAAGAAACTCCTGTTTTAACTCAGTTTTTCAAAATAAAGTTATTCATTAAATTTCTTCTCTTTGGGGCCTATAGTAAAGAACATCTAGTTAAGCACACACCTTATCATTTAATCCTCCAATCATTACCTGCAGTGAAGAAATGCAGATTTCTCTCTGTCTTTCTCCCACTCTGTCTCCCATCCTCTCTCAATTTCTCTCTGTCTCTATCCAATAATAAATAAATAAGTAAATAAAAATAACTTTTTGGGAGTCGGGCGGTAGCGCAGCGGGTTAAGCGAAGGTGGCGTGAAGCACAAGGACTGGCCTAAAGATCCCGGTTCAAGTTCCCAGCTCCCCACCTGCAAGGGAGTCGCTTCACAGGTTGTGAAGCAGGTCTGCAGGTGTCTATCTTTCTCTCCTCCTCTCTGTCTTCCCCTCCTCTTTCCATTTCTCTCTGTCATATCTAACAATGACAACATCAATAACTACAACAATAAAAAAAACAAGGGCAACAAAAGGGCAAATAAATAAATAAATAATAACAGCCTAATTTAATAACAACACAATTTAACAAAATTCTTTCTCTTCATATATTAGCTGAAGACGTATAATATCCTGCAGGACTCTAATTTTTCAGTGAACACACTAGTAAGAGCTTCTCTAAGATTCTTCCGCTGCAGAATGAAAGAAAGAAACATCCACAGAATTCAGCTCAGTTGAAAGTACAAAGCTTAATGGCTTTCATGGGTAAGCCTTCAGAAATATAATCCTTGAATGTGAATGCAGTACATTTATTTTGTTTTTTATTATTTCTAAAAAGCCTTTTTATTAAAATTAGGGAAGGCATTAAAAAGATGCCAAATGGAGATTATAGATGGCCATTCAACTTAGATGAAAAATGAATTTATTAATCCTGTAGTCTCAAAGTAAATGAAAGAATTAGAACTCATCATTTTAAGAGTTATATATTTCCATAGTTAGAAAGGAATGATGAATGATAAGAATCAGTAGGACAATTTCAGCATGTAACATAACAGCTGGATATTATTTCTATTTTATTATATATCAAGGGTATTGCAGAGTTAGAACTTCATCTCAAAATATAAATCTAAAGACATATTAATCTGCACCCACATTTTTGAAATAGTGAAACCCTCAGATGAAATTGGCATGGCACATTTGTCTGTTCATTGACACTCTTGGCATTTTCTGGAAACAGAGAAAATGAAAGAACATTTTCTATTTTCCAAGGAGTTCTGCTTCATTTTTTCATTTCTTCATTAGCAAGATCCAGTTGAGTACTGTTTTTATTGGGTGCACAATTTTAGTAGCTCTCTGTGAAAGGAAATTATTATCTTATTGACAATGACAAAAAAATTAAGTTTGCATTTCTAAACACAGGAGGCCATACAAAACATCTGTGGTGTCATTATAAGAGGACAAGCTCCAGGCTAGCATCCTACTTAAATAACTTTTCAAACTGTCATATTAGGAAGATGAAATTTTATAAAGTGCCTGAATTAAATGTCATAAATCTTGCAAATGGGATCAAAAGCTCTTAAAACAGCTCTACTTTAAAAAATGAGTCACCTGTTTGAAAAACTCAAAAGCAACAACAACAACAAAAAGAAAAACTAAACAAAAAACTGCTAAGTGAGATTATTTCATTTTTAAAGTTTTCATTTTTTTTTTATTGTCATTAGAGTTATTACTGAGGCTCGGTGGCATGATGTAATTCAACACTTCCATTGGACATTTTTTCCCTTTTCTTTTATTTAATAGAACAGAGATAAATTGAGAGGGGAGGGAGAGATGAAAAGAGAGAGAGAGTGAGAGAGAGAAAGAGAGAGACCTACAGTCCTACTTCCCTGCTCATGAAGCTTCCCCTTGCAAGTGGGGATCCGGAGTATGAACCTGGGTCCTTGCTCATGGTAACATGTGTACTCAACTGGGTGTGCCACTTCCCAGCCCCCCTGTTTAATTTTTAAGTGACAGAGATATTGTCTTTGGTCTAGATGTAGATAGTACATAATTATCAGTAAAATCATATGTATACTTACAAATAATATGCACACATATTTATATATAGGTATATAGGTACCAGTTTCATTGACACTGCAGAAAGATGTTCTTGCAAAAGATTTAACTGAACAGAGCCTTCCTATTACAATAATGTAGAAATAAACTCTCTTGACATGATGTCAATCAAGTCTAGAATCCTCAGTAAATAGTATATTCCACTGTAATGTACATTCCTTCTAATATCCTTACTAACTCATCACCTAAACCCTTGTAAGACTGAAATGGTGAGGCCATTTGCATTTTATTAGAGGCAAATTAGGTTAGACTGCAGCATGTTTATATTTTTGACCGTAATCTGCCTATCTTATTCTAGATTGTTTTTAATCAAACATTTCTTTTAGGTATAAAGCACATTCAGTTTTCCTTCTGATTGGAACAGTCAGCATTGCTAGAAGTCACCAGGGCCACGGGAAGGAGTTTTTAATGTGTAGAAAAATAAAAACTACAGATTTTTCTGAATGTTTTATAAGAAGCAATGAAGTGCCTAGATTGAACAATGAATAACATAGATTCCTTTTCCCTTGCTTTTCACAGTGGTCTTCTTTTACTCAAATGCCTTTAAAGTAATACCTGGGTAGTGGGTCGCTATATCCCTGTTCCCTTTGTCAAAATCATAAGTCATTATCTCTTCGTCAAAAAGAGTAGAACGTTTTCTCAGAACCATACAGTAATTTTATTTGAATTTAGCACTAGAATCTCTAAGAATAATATCTACATTCAGATGAACTATAAATTCATACCATTTTTGGTAATGGAACAGACTTTAGATACAGAAAATTAAATGTGATATTGGGATTAGTTTTCTAAACCTAAGTTGCCTTGCTATAGATTCCTAGTATGAACACAACAGTATAAGACAGTATGGCCCTCTCCCTACCCCCCTTAGAAAAACAAAAGCAAATGAAGATATTTCTATTAATATGATTATCAGTGAAAAGATAGGAGACAGAAAATTCTGAAATGTGGACAAAGAGTACAAAAATGTTAGAGCAAACAGCAGAACATTTTTTATGTTGCCATGACAAGGACATGAACTAGATTTCTTCAGGGATGAAACTTCTGCTCATCTTCCCAAAATGGATACTACAGATCTCATCTGTAATATACTTGTTTTCAGGTGCATGCTTTGTCAACAATTTATTCTGCTTTATATATTCATTCTTTTTCAGCCACCAGGGTCCAGATGCTACCATGATGCCAACCTGACTTTCCAGGGCAGACCTCACCAATGAGTCCTGCAGCCCCACATCCCCAGGGCCCTGCCCTACTAGGGTAAGAGAGAGAGGCTGGGAATATGGATCGACCTACCAACACCCATTCTACCTTTTGCACCCTATAATGGTCCTGGGTCCATGTTCTCAGAGGGATAAAGAATAGGAAAGCTTTCCATGGAGGGGATTGGATATGGAGTTCTGGTGGTGGGAACTATATGGAAATGTACCCCTCTTATCCTATGACCTTGTCAATAATTCCATTTTATAAATTTAAAAATTCTCTTATTTAATTAAAGAAGTGAAACACACATGGGAAACAGATGACTTATATCTAGTTTGTAAAATACTTGTATTCAGAATACAAGAACATTGATAGTTCAACAACAAAGACCAGAAGCTAAACTTTTCAAAAGGGGGGCATACCCCATGTTAAACAGACTGTAAGGGCTTAGAATACAAATGTTAGATAGCCTATAAGATCTTAGAATATAACCTCTTTCCACAAAATCACCCTTACTTCTGATATAATCTTTGACCTTGAGGGTTTCCACAATCACCTCTAGGTTCATTGAATTTCTGAAAGCACTCTGAGCTCACTGAAAACTATACTTATGGGAGCTTATTGCAGAGGAAAGAGTAAAACATAGCAAAATAGGCAAGAAGGAGATTCCTGGAGCAGTCTGGAAGTGTGACAACTGAGAAGCTACTGTTGTCCTCAGCATGGATTTTTCTGCCAAGTACCGATATGTGGCAATCCTCATACAGTAAAAAAGCTTCAGAATGGGGGGGGGGGGGGAGAATACAGGTCTGAAAAGGATGACAGAGGACCTACTTGGGGTTGTATTGTTATATGGAAAACTGGGAAATGTTATGCATGTACAAACTATTGTATTTATTGTCAGGTGTAAAACATTAATTCCCCAATAAAGAAATTTAAAAAATTAAAAAATAGATTTAAAAAAGATTTTAAAAAGCTTCAGAAAAGCAGTACCTTGATATTGGACTTATCTAACTTTCCAGGACAGTAAGAAATAAATTTCTGTTATTTACATCACATAATCTATATTTTTGCTATAGTAATAATGGAAAACTAGTACAACACTGATAAAAATCCTCACACAAAAGGGGCCAGACAGTGGCATACCAGGTTGAAGCACATATAATACCAAGCTCAAGGAACTGCGCAAGATCCACTCAGATCCAGCTACCAGCTCCCGCTCCCCACCTTGTGAAGTATGTGTGCATGTGTCTATCCTATTTTTCTCTCTCCCTCTCTATTTCCTCCTTCAATAAAATGGAAAAAAAATGGTGGCCAGAAGACGTGGATTCATAGTGCCAGCATGAACCCTCAGTGATAATTCCGGAAAGAAAAAAAATCCTTACACACACAGACTGATGGCTTGGCTATACATGTGACCCAGGTTTCACCCTGAACCCACTGCTCTAGAAGAAGCTTCATTGTTATTGTTATCCTCCCGCCCCATCTGAAAACTCTTACCCAGAGAAGTGAAACTCCAGTGACAATGGAAAAAATAATAGTGCTGTGGTCTCTTTCACTGTCTCTCTCTGTTTCACTGTTTATATAAAAAAAAAGTCTGTCTGTTAGTATGCATGAGACCCCTTCTGTTTCATTTGGTTTAAATCCCCCCTGCTTAACACTATTCTATTTACATAACCACTGCATTCTATTTACATAACCACTGTTAACAAGCACCACCCTCCCTCCAGGGCATTGGTGGTTCAGTGATAGGATTCTCGCCTGCTCCGCTCCCTCCTTGTCACACTCTGATTTTCACCAGTCACTTTTCTCTCCACCCTCTCTATGTCACATCCTGTTTCCACCCTACTTGGCAAGTATATATAAAGACAGCATTGTGAGTTTTAGGGTACTTGAGTTTAGCTTAGCTCGTCTTAGATTGTGCTGCGTCCTGCATGAATAAAGAGATACTGCCTACAGCTCAACCATGAGTCCCTGGTCGTCTGTTACCCACCCGTGAAGCCAGCCCGGCGAAAACAACATAACCTGTAGAAAACAACATCTGTCCAGAGTGGTGAAACCCTAAAGATGACCATGAAAATATTTATTCATTAATTTTATTTATGATAGTTTATTTGAAAACAATAATCTTTGGGTTGGCATGTTTTTAAACAGAGATTTCAGAACTCTCAAGGGTAGAGTTGAGTGTAGGATATGCATAGTGAATACTAGCTTAAATTTTATGGCTATAGTGAAATCCTTTAAGGTCTTTACTGGGGATGGGATCTCATTCATACTCTATTTAGGAAAGGTGCCACATATAAACTTCTTTAGTTCTCATTTGGAAAAGGGCCAGTAACTTTGGATCTAGCACCATTCGTGATAAGGAGAAAAAAAAAAGCTACTTATAATAGTGTAATGGTAGCTTACATTAGTCTCACAAGATAAAAAAATGAGTGGATAGGAAAAACCTTAGGAACAGACTTTTTTATATATAATACAATCTTAGGATTTGACAAATACCATCTATCATAGATATCACTATGGTGATATTATAAATACCTTTGTATTTCATGTAGTCTCACACAGGAAAGGTGCTCAGCAAATAGAGAACATCAGTTTTTCCCTGGATTAGTCTAAGATGATGTGCACCAGTTCCAATTCTAAAGGCATATGTATATTTTATTCATTTTCCTCCTAGAAAGTACAAAAAAGTATATCGTCATAGAAAAAATGTGAGCATAGAAATAAAATATTTTATTTTTTTATATTTATTTATATATTTATTCCCTTTTGTTGCCCTTGTTTTATTGTTGTAGTTATTATTGTTATTGATGTCATTGTTGTTGGATAGGACAGAGAAATGGAGAAAGGAGGGGAAGACAAAGAGAGGGAGAGAAAGACACCTGAAGACCTGCTTCACCACCTGTGAAGCGACTCTCCTGCAGGTAGGAAGCTGGGGGTTGTAACCGGGATCCTTAGGCCTGTCCTTGTGGTTGCGCCACCTGTGCTTAACTTTCTGCACTACCACCCGGTTCCCAAATACTTTATTTTATTTATTTATTTTTAAATATTTATTTATTTATTCCTCTTTGTTGCCCTTGTTTTTGTTGTAGTTATTACTGTTGCTGATATTGATGTCGTCGTTGTTGGATAGGACAGAGAGAAATGGAGAGAGGAGGGGAAGACAGAGAGGGGGAGAGAAAGACAGACACCTGCATACCTGCTTCACTACCTGTGAAGCGACTCCCCTGCAGGTGGGGAGCTGGGGGCTCGAACTGGGATCCTTACGCTGGTCCTTGCGCTTTGCACCACATGAGCTTAACCCGCTGAGCTACGCTGGACTCCAGATATATATATATATATATTTTTAAGAGAAATGTTGCCTCCAAGGAGAGCATATTATAGAAATATTTTTTTTAAACATGGAAAATAATATATCACAGAAGCTATGCAAAATGACATTGCAGAAGTAAGAAAGGCATCTAGGGAGATAGTTCAACAGTAGAGCACAAGGCTTGCATGAATGAAGACCTGGGTTAGATTCCCAGCACTGCACATGCCTGTGTGATGCTCTGATGCTTTCCCACTCTGTCTCACTCACTAGAAAAATATAAAAACAAACAAACAAACAAAAAACAAACATAAAACTGATTCACTAGCAAGATAGTGCATCTAAGAGGATGCCTGCTTTGCCAAACACACAGCCCAGGTATGAGTCCAATACCCACCACACTGGAAGAAATCTCAGTGCTGTTGTTGTTTGCTGTCCCCCTTTGTTTCTCTGACACTTTTTTATTTTTATATTTTATTAATGATTTAATAATGATTGAAAAATTGTAAGATAACAGGGGTATGATTCCACATAGTTCCCACCACAAGAATTTCATGTCCTGCTCCTTCCACTGAAAACTTCCCTATTCTTTATCCCTCTGGGAGAATGGACCAAAGATCTCTATGGAGAACAAAAGGTGGTAGGTCTGGCTTCTGTAATTGCTTCTCTGCTAGATATAGATCATGTTTTTGCCACTCTCTATCTGGAAAAAAAAATGTAGGCTGGAGTGGTGAAGCCCAGGCTACAATTATTTTTTTTAAAAGAGACAATTAGAAGAATTAGAAGAAACCATAATTTTCCTGAGATAAGAATAAAACTGGAGGGACACCAAAGGAGAAAAAATAAGAGAATATATATTAATAGTATTTATAATAAAAAATAAATAAAATTTAAGAGTTTATGTGTTTAAAAATAAAAAAATATATAAGTATAGTTGAATTGAAGAATTAGGCAAAGGGGATCCAACATCCATATAGCTAGAGTTAAAAATTATAAAACCAAAAATAATGGGAAATATTTAATGATATAATTCAATAAGTTTTTCATATTTAAGGTCATATCTAAATTGAATAATAATCCTATGGGCCAGAGAAAATTGACTCAAAATGATTAAAAAAAAATAAGAGAGAGAGAGACTTATTATTGTTATTAAGATATTCACCCTTATAAATAAAGAGCCAAAGTGTTATATTACCTATAAAGGGAAAAAATTAAACTGGTTTCAAATCTTTCCAAAGCAGTTTTCAACACCTTAACAGTTTAAGTTATTTAAAGAAAGAAAAGTGTGAGCCAGTGATTTTATATTCAGCCAAACTTTTATTTTCAGCAAGTATAAAAACTACAGACAAAAGTTTTTAACATGTAAAACTCAGAGAATAGGGAAAGCACTTCTAAAATGGCAGATTAAGAACATTCAGAAATCTGCTCCTCCATAAAAGGAGTAAGAAACTGGCAAACTTGTCAAAACCAGCTATTTCAGAGCTTTGGAAATTATAAAGACTTGCAACAATTAGGGGGGCATTTATTCAAGAAAAAAAATACTGGAGTTTCTAAGACAAAGGATGCAAATCTTTAAAGGTAAAATGAAAGCAAGAGCTATATCATGCAATGGAGAGTTGGAGTAGCTTTATGATTGTCAGAGAAAATAGATATTAAGACAAAAATTATTAGTAAAACACAATGATACAAATTTTTAATGATAAATTGTCAATCCATATGGAAATATAGGACCAAGTAACACATAAACATCTAAAAACAAAATCCTAAAACATATGAAACAAAAAAATTACAAATAGAGAGAGGAAAGAAAGTCCAACAGAGACCCCCACATAAAGATAGAAACTTCATATAAACAGTAGATACAGCACCAAAGCAGGCCAATCATTAAACAGAATGGTTTATGTTACAATCACAAAGCAATACTTGAAAATTAGGAATAATTTAAATTATACAAAATATGGTCTCTGATAACAGTGAAATGAGATTAGATATCAGCATCAAGGAAATCTAGGTATTTCTTAAGTACTTGGAATGTTAATGCAGGGCTTAGATGAAAATTTATAACTTTTATATTAAAAATTTAAAAAAAAAGACCTAAAATTAACAACCTAACAAAAGAAATTAGGTAATCCGATTTTCCCAACACCGCTTGTTGGAGAGACTTTCCTCTCTCCCTTTAATGCTTTGGGCTTCCCTGTCAAAAATTAGTTGTCTATAGGCGTAGGGGCTTACTTCTGGGCTTTCAATTCTATTCTACTGGACTGTTTGTCTAATTTTGTTCTGGTAACAGGTGGCTTTTTATTATAATAGTTCTGTAGTATAGTTTGAGGTCAAGAAGCATCAAATTTCCAATTTGTTCTCCTCCCTCCACACCCCAGGGAGGGGGAATCTCTCTCTCTTTTTTTATAGATAGTTTTTTATATGTTATTAATAGTTTGTTACAATATTATAAGATTTCAATGTATAGTTCCACACCACATCCACCAGCAAAATTCTGTATCCCCACCCTTCCACCTTTAAAGTTAACCATCATAGTTCTCACAAGCCTTACAAACAGTTTACTTGCTTCTGTATGGATTTTTTTTTTTGGCAAGTTCATATAAATCATATCTCTAGATTCTACATAAGTGAAACCATCTGGTAGTTGTCTTTCATCTTTTTACTTATTTAACTAAGCATAATCACCTCTAGTTCCATCATTTTGTCCCAAGGATACAGTATCAATTAAAAAAATTTTTTTAAATATTTTATTTTATTTATTTATTCCCTTTTGTTGCTCTTGTTGTAGTTATTATTGTTGTTGTCGTCGTTGTTGGATAGGACAGAGAGAAACGGAGAGAGGAGGGGAAGACAGAGAGGGGGAGAGAAAGATAGACACCTGCAGACCTGCTTCACTGCCTGTGAAGTGACTCCCCTGCAAGTGGGGAGCTGGGGTTCGAACCGGGATTCTTATGCCGGTCCTTGTGGTTTGCGCCACCTGCGCTTAACCTGCTGCGCTACAGCTCGACTCTCAGTGTCAATTTTTTTGACTGCAGTAGTCCATGGAGTTTATATCCCATAACTTCTTTAGTCAGTCATCTGTTGATGGGCACTTCTTCCACTTTTTAGCTACTGTTAATAATGCAGCTATGAACATAGCTTATTGTGTTCCTGGTTCTATCCTAATACTGATCATCTCACTAAAAGTTGGAATTCCTTTGCTTCTTCTTTTCACGTGGGACTCCTCTCAGTAATTCTTGCAAGGCAGATTTGGTAGTGATGAATTCCTTAAGTTTCTGAATGTTTGAAATGATCTTTACTTCTCCCTTATACTTGAAGGACAATTTAGCAGGATACTGAATTTGTGGCTGGAAATTTTTATCTTTTAATACCTTGAATATGTTCATTCCCTCCTTGTGTCTAGGTTTTGTGATGAGAAATCTAATGAAAGCCTGATGGCTCTGCCTCTATATGTGACTTTCTTCTTTTCTTTGACAACTTGCAATATTTTTTCCTTGTTTTTGATTTTGGATAGTTTTACAATGATGTCTCTTGGTATGTGTCATTTTGGATTCAAGAATATAGGAGTGCATTCACCTTGGATTTCTATATTTTGACTATTGCTAAGGTATGGAAAATTTTCTGCTAAATTTTCTTTGAATATATTCTCTATTTATCTCAGCCTTGCCCCTTCCTCAAAGATCCAATAACTCTGATTGCTTATCTTTCTGATGGAGTCTGCTATTTTGTAGAGATGTGCTTTATTTTTCTTAAACTTTTCTTCTCCAAGAGTTTTACATTTGTAGAATGTAGTGGTTAATATTCTCTCGGTCACCTGATTAAGTCTACTTCTGAGGGCTCTTATCTCAACCGAACTGCAAAGTGTCCTTTAGGCCCTGATGTTCTGTTTGGATTTTTTTTTCCTGTTCTTTGTAATTATTTGGCAAAATGATCACTGAGTTCTTGAATCTATTTAGTTTCTTGAATTGATTTAATGAGTTTTTTGAACTCTATCTCTGTTATTTTTTCTAGATCTCTGCCTGTCTGGTCATTTGAATTTTCTATCATTGCTCTCTGTATATTTCTCAGTTTCCATATTTAGTATGGCATTCTTGTTGTTGTTGTTGTTGTGCCAGCAGGAGGTGCTGTGACTAAGGTGCTCGATTTCCCTATTTATATATCTTGGTGGGGGAGGGAAGATTTTATTCCAGGCTGACAAGTATCCTTGATGTCAATCTAGGGTCTCCCTATTGCTGTTTTAGCCTCTGTGGAACAATAGCTTTGGAAACCCAAGAAGTCACCAATTGGTGAGTTTTTAGGTGATTGAGTTTTTTTTTTAAACACCTTTTTGTTGTTTAAACTTAGACCCAGAAGTTGTTGACTCAGCAGCCAATCTCCCAATTTGGTGCCAGCCATCCCAAGCATTGCTTTTTTGTCCTGGGAATGATTCCCTCACTCCCTTTCCATCCACAAGTGACACATGTCTGTACTCACCTATGGCTTAGGTGGTCTTTCTTTCTTTCTTTAATAGTTGTTGCTTCAAAAATGTCTTCAATGACTCAAGTCCAACAACAAAGAAAAAAAATCAATTAGTCTACATAAACTGAAAAACCATGCACAGTAAAGGGTATCATCACCCAAACAGAAAGATATCAAACAGCCACATTAGAAAATGAGGAGAAGGTATAGCAAGACCTGTGTCTTAATGGCTCAAAGCTCATGTTGCATTCAGTAATGTCTGCCCTCTATACCTTAGCACTAATGTATGATGTAATACTGACACTGCACTTCTCATGTAAGGACTGTGATGACTACTGTGCATGTCTAACCTGACTTTATCAGATGACATGATAAAAAGCTCTGCTGAAAATAATAAAGCACTAGCACTTGTTTGCAGCACCAATGTAGACTCCATGTGCTTTTTTTCCAGCTAGAGGGTCTTACCTTTCTTCAGACCCTGGTGGTGGCAAACACTTGGCATGAGAGAGGAGACATGAATAGAAACTTCACCTAGGAAGAGATCCAGAAGGCCAGCAGACACATGAAAAAATGCTCAAAGTCACTGATGATCAGAGAAATACAAATAAAGACAACAATCAGATACCACTTTGCACCTGTGAAAATATCATACATTAGAAAGCACAGAAACAACGAACATTGGAGAGGATGTGGGGAAAAGGAGCACTTCTGCACCGCTAGTAGGAGTGCAAATTGATACAACCCTTGTAGAAAACAGTCTGGAAGGGAGTCGGGCGGTAGCGCAGTGGATTAAGTGCACATAGCATGAAGCACAAGCACTAGCGTAAGGAACCCAGTTTGAGCCCCCAGCTCTCCACCTGGAGGGGAATTGCTTCATAGGTGGTGAAGCAGGTCTGCAGGTGTCTATCTTTCTCTCCTCCCCTCTGTCTTACCCTCCTCTCTCCATTTCTCTCTGTCCTATCCAACAACAATAATAACTACAACAATAAAACAAAGGCAGCAAAAGGGAAAATAAATAAAATAAAATGCTAGTGCAATAATTTTTTTAAAAAAGAAAATAGTCTGGAGATTCCCTATAGTGCTATAAATGGACCTACCCTAATACCCAGCTATTTCTCTCCTGGGAATTTACCCAAAGGAAACAAAAACACTATCTGACGACATTTCCATATATCTATGTTCAAAGCTGTACACTGTTGGTCAGAGTATAAACTGGTACAGGCCTTGTAGAAAATTATATGGAAATTTATTTTAAAAATGAAAAAGGAAATGTCTGATGATACTAAAATACCACTCATATACATTTATCCAAAGGAAGTGAAAACACTAATTCAAAAAGATACATGCACCCTTATGTTCATAGTAGCACTATTCACTATAGCCAAAATATGGAATGTGAAATTAACCTACATACATATCAACAGATGACTGGGTAAAGAAATTGTGACTGTGAAAAAAAGAGAATAAAAGAAGAAAGAAAAGTAAAAAGGATACCAAGAATGTGGTACAGTGATAGTGTAAGATTTGCAAGAGTAATAATCTCAAGTTTGATCCTAAGCACTATTTATTACCAGAATAATGTTTTAGTTCTCTCTCATCAATAAATAATCTTTAAAAATGAAAGGGTTTTTTTATGAGAACTTAGTGATTATCATTGGAAGGGTGAGTGTACACAGACCTTTGGTGGTGGGTGTAGTGTGGAACCATACTCTGTAACCTTACGATGTTATAAATAATGATTAATCATAAATAAATAGTAAAAATAAAATAAAGTGAAATTTTAGGATATTAATTAAATGCAATACCACCTAGCCATTAAAAAAAGAAGAAGATGGTGATGTACTTGTTGGAACAAAATGTCTAGAACTTGAGGTGACATAAAGAATTGAAAGACACCAAATGTTTTCACTCATATGTAAAATACAAATAACTAAAATGAATGAACTTGCAAAATGCTAGTAATAAAAAAGTTAACTCTTAGATTCTGTGACAACTACAGTGGTTATCAGCAGGGACCTGGTAGAGATATGGGAGAAGTTAGTAAAGGAGAATCTTTGGTATGATTACACTGAAACTTTGGTGATAGATGTAGTGAGTCTTATAAACATATATAGTTGTGAAACTACACCTCTGAGTTTTATAATATTGTAAACCAATGTTAAATCAGTTTTAAAAGTCATTTAAAGGTTTGCATTGGTGGTGAGAAAAAAAATAAATGCTCAGCTACCAATGACTTCACTAGTGAATTCTTCAAATGCTTAAAAAAAGAATTAGTATAGGAGGCTAAGCAGTAGCACATCTAGTTAAGGACACTTATTAACAAATGCAAGTTTGAGTAAGGACCCTCCCCACTTGTAAGAGGGATGCTTTAAGAGTAGTGAAGCAGGTCTGCAGGTGTCTTTAATTCTCTACCCCTCTCTATATCCCCGATCCTTTCTCAATTTCTCCCCGTTGTATCTGGTAAAAATGAGAGAGAGAGAAAGAGAGAGAGAGGAACTATGGAAGGAAGGAAAGAAGGAAGGAAGGAAGGAAGGAAGGAAGGAAGGAAGGAAGGAAGGAAGGAAAGAAGGAAAGAAAATATAACAAATAAGTAAAAAAGGGGGGGTGCAAAGCACAAGGACTGGCATAAAAAACCCGGTTTGAACCCTGGCTCTCCACCTGCAGGGGAGTCGCTTCACAAGCGGTGAAGCAGGTCTGCAGGTGTCTATATTTCTCTCCCCCTCTCTGTCTTCTCCACCTCTCTCCATTTCTCTCTGTCCTATCCAACAACAATGACATCAATAATAACTACAACAATAAAACAGCAAGGGCAACAAAAAGAAATAAATTTTAAAAAAGAAAAAAAAAGGAAAAATGGCTACTAAGAGTGGTGGATTTGTAGTGCTGGCACCAAGCTTCAGTGACAATTCTAGTGGCACACACACACACACACTAAATAAACAAACAAACAAAAACTCATTACCAACATCCATGCTCAGTGGAGAAGCAATTACAGAAGCCAGACCTTCTACCTTCTGCACCCCATAAAGAATTTTGGTCCATACTTTCAGTGGGGTAAAGAATAGGGAAGCTTCCAATGGAGGGGTTGGGATACAGAACCTGGTGGTGGGAATTGTATGGAATTGTACTCCTCTTACCCTACAGACTTGTTAATCAATATTAAATTACTAATACTACTGATAATAAAATAATAAACAAACACCTCAAAAGTAGATAAATAACAGAGGAAAACTTTCAGGGAAGATTTAACATCCTTCTCAAACTCGGATTAAACTTGGGGGAAAAAAGGGAAAACTTCCACATATGTTCTAAGAAAACAATATTATCCTGAATCCAAAACAAGGCAAGTACATTACAAAAAATAAAATTAAATATTGATTTATATTACTATATAATTTATTATAATTATTAGTTAGTTATGTAATTATTTATAATTAATAAAATAAATATAGGTATTAAAATTCTCAGAATACTAGAAATCCTAATTTAACATTATATTAAAAGAATCATAAAACAATCAAATAGGATTTACTCAGGGATACAAAGATGGCTCAGGAAAGACTGTTATTTTAAACTTACAATCAAAGATAGAGACAGGAAGGAAGGGGAGGAGACATACCACCATGTCTGATGTGTATTGTTCATTTATGTGCTGTCAAGGACTTGAACTTGGGTTTTCATGCTTGGTTAAAAATGCACCCTACCAGGAGAGTTATCCCCTGGCTCCATTCAATGAACTATCCGCAGATGATCTGATTAGACTTTTACCCAAAGAAGACAAAGTGACGCTCAATAAACATACAAAAAGATTTGTTCTTATTATGGAAATGCAAATCCACACAACAATGGAGTATCACCCCACTGCTGTAAGAATAGCTATTATCCAATAGACAATAAGCAAAAGAAATCAGAGAAGATAGACAGTGAAGGGTGAGAATGTAAATTGTGTGAAGAATCCTGAAAAAAATTAAAAATATAAATTTCATATGACTGGGTTATCTACCACTTAGCTGCAAATCAAAAACACTAATTTGAAGAGCTATATGCATTCTCATATTTACTGTAGCATTGTTTTAATAACTGAAAAAAACCTAAGTTCTCATCAACAGACGATTAAGGAAAATATGGCATGTGTACATAATGAAATACTACTTAGTTATATGAAAAGATGGACATTTGCTATCTGAACAACATATATGAGCATAGAGGGTCTTATGCTTAGTGAAATAAGCCAGATGGAGACAGACAAATACCGTATGATTTCAGTAATATGTGGTTTTTAGAGAAAACAAACAGATGACTAAAATAAACCAAAAATAAATGTTTGAACTATGAGACCAATTAGTGGCTACCAGAAGGGAAAGGAGGAGGAGTGTGGGCAAGTTGGGACAAATACATGGTGAAGAATAGAAATTAATTTTTAGTAGTGAATTTACTGTAGATATACACATACTGATTTTCAAGTATGCACGTTTGAAGCTTATATAATAATACTATGTTGTCTTAACTAACTTAAAAATAGAAGAAAAAGGAAAAAAAAATCCAATTCATTCTGAGGGCAGAATTAACCTCATACTATAACCAGACAAAAATACCACACAATAAATGAAACTATAAACTAATATCCTTTATAAATATAGATGCAAAAATCACCAGTAAAATACTAGGGAAACAAATCCAGGAATGTATGAAAAGGAACATAAATCACAACCAAGTAGCATTTATTTTAGAAGTGCAATGCTGGTTTAACATCTGAAAATCAATCAATGTAACTTTCATAAAGGACAAAAACCACATATCATTTTAACAGGCACAGAGAAAGCATTTGGCAAAAGGTACCACCATTTTATGACAAAATTCAGACACACAAAATAAAAAACTAAAGAGAACTTCCTCAACCTGATAAAGGTCATGGATGAAAATATACATCTAACATCTTAATAGACAAGAGAGAGAATGACATATTTAAAAACAGGAAGAAGACAGAAGTTCTGCCTTTGTCATCTCTATTCACATTGTATGAGAACTTCTAGCCATGGCAATTAGGCAAGAAAAAGAAATAAGGAGCATCGATATTGAAAAATATGTCTATTCGTAGATGACATGGTCTTATAAATATAAAATGCCAACACAAAACTTTTAGAACTATTAAATGAGTACAGCAAGTTTACAAGATATAAAAATCAGCCATATTTTTATATACTAACAGTGAAAATTTTTAAGTGAGATTAAGAAAATAATTATGTTTATATAGCATGAAAGAAAATATGCAGTAATGAATAAAGCAAAAGAAGTATAAGCTGTTTAAAATATGGAACCTACAAAATGTTGTTTAAATAAATTAAAGAAGACCCAAGTAAGCAGAAAGACATCCTATGTTCATGCATAGGGCAACCTAAAAATGTTAACATGGCAATAATCTGAAAATAATTTACATATTCAACTCAATTTCCATAAAAATCTCAGCTGCCATTATTGAATAAATTGACAAGACAATCTGTCAGTCAAAGTTCAGAGTTCAGTATACCAGGTTAGCTTCACGGTGGGAGACAGACGACCAGGGACACAAGGCTGAGCGGAGAAGCAGTATTTCTTTATTCACGAGGGAAGGGTTCAAAAAACTAATCTAATCTAATCACCACACAATTCTTTCCTGCCTCTTTCTCCTCAACAGCATCAGGAAGCAAGGAAGTACCTAGGGTAGGGGACGGGGAGAAGCAAGAAGCAAGAAAAGGCAAGGACTAAACCAAAATCTCCCGGAGGCAGGGGAAGTGAGACCAAACCAATGTAACAGAATGACCATGTAAATAGACCACAACGTCAAGCAATGTAACAGAAGGGATCCCAGAAGCAGAACTAGAAGCATACCAACAACAATCCTAAAATTTAAATGTAAATTCAAGGGACTCAGAATAGCCAAAATAATTTTGAAATATGAAAATTAAGTTGTACTACTTACATATCATAATTTCAAAATTCATTGTGTCACAGTAATCAAGACAATATGACATTTGTATAAGGAGAGGCATATAGAGAACTGTGATGCAAGTGAGTTTCCAAAGAAAAACTCTTATAGTTGTGGTTCAATACTTTCAGACAAGGGTGCTATGAATGGTCAATAACGGAAAAAATAGTCTTTTAAACAAGCAATGCTGAACCTGCACATCTATAAGCAAAAGAATAAAGTTAGACTTCTACTTCACATCATATACAAATTAACTAAGATGGGCCATAGGCCTAAATGTAAGAGTTTTAAAACTATAAAATGCAGAAGACATTGTAATAAATCATTATGACCTTGTATTAAGTTGTTGTTTCTTAAATAAAAACCACAAATAACAAAAGATAAAAATGGGTGAGATAGATATATTGTATATTATTAAAGTAAAAACTATTATACATGAAATGATACTCTGTTAGTAAAGTAAAGTAAATAGATAATCCACTGAATGGGAACATAGTTGTAAAATATTGAGGAGGTTGGGCGGTAGTGCACTGGGTTAAGTACACATGGCGTAAAGCACCAGGACCCGCTTAAGGATCCCAGTTCAAGCCTGTTGCTGAGGACTTATTCTGATGCAGTCTCCGCCCCCAGGTTTTTCTATGCCCCGCTAAATCCTAGAGTGCCCCCTTTCAACCAATCCTGGCTCCGCCCCCAGGTTTTCCTATGCCTCGCTAAATCCTAGAGTGCCCCCTTTCAACTAATCCTGGCCCTACACGTCACCCCTGGTTGTCGCCCAATAAAAAGCCCCCTCACCCCTCCCCTCGCTCTCTCTGGGCTCTCGGCTCTCCCTCTCTGAGGTCTCGCTCCCTGCTCTCCCCCCGTGGTCGGCCATTGCTGGCTGGCTCCACGTGGTCTGAACCAAACCTCCCCCCCCATCCTATAATAAAGATCTGTGTACCCCTTTGCTCTGGACGTCCGCTCTCTTCTCCGCGGTGCAGCCCGACACCAGACCACCTCAACAACATCTGGCGCCCATCGTGTTCCGTACCCACACCACGCCTGGCCTGAGGTCTCCGAAACCGCCCAGACACAGGTAAGTGGCATCCGCCCACTTCTGTGGCCCCGCGTTTCCCTCCACTATGGGAAATTTCTCGTTTTATGAGGAGGTGTCCCAGTCATTATTTCTTGACCTGGGACAGATTCCCGCTGTCATAAAAGGTTTAATTTTCGCTACCCCTTGGATTTTTTTAACTGTGGTCGCCACTTTCAAGATATGTAAAACGTGGTATGCCATAAGGATAAGTGACCTTGAGGCTGAGGTACGAGAGTTAAATCACATGTGCTTAAGACTTAGACATCCTAAGCGATCAGCGGCTAAACCCAAGAATTCCGTTCCCACAGACACGCACACGTGTTCGGACGCTCCTCCTCTGACCCCACCCCCCTCCGCCATTCAGGTTTCAGCTCAGCCTGCGTTCCTGAACCCTGCCCCTTCCGTCCCGGTTTCAGCTTCCGTTTCAGCTCCGCCTGAGGCGCCTGCGTTCCTGAACCCCGCCCCTTCCATCCCGGTTTCAGCTACGCCTGCGTTCCTGAACCCTGCCCCTTCCGTCCCGGTTTCAGCTTCCGTTTCAGCTCCGCCTGAGGCGCCTGCGTTCCTGAACCCCGCCCCTTCCATCCCGGTTTCAGCTCCGCCTGCGTTCCTGAACCCTGCCCCTTCCGTCCCGGTTTCAGCTTCGCCCACGGCCCCTGCCTCCGCGGTTTCAACTCTGCCTGCAGCTTCTGCGTTCCTGAACCCCGCCCCTGCCCCTGCTGTCCCAGTTTCAGCTCCGCCTGCAGCTTCCATTTTCCTGACCCCGCCCCCGGCCCCTGCTGCCGCGGTTTCAGCTCCGCCTGAGGCTTCCTCGTCCCTGACCCCGCCCCCTGCTGATACATCACCATTAAGAGATCTAGTGGCTGAGATACGAGAGCTAAAGGATATTTTTTCAGCATTTAAGGATTTTAAACCATGTGCAGTCCACCCCGGGAGCTCCGTCCCCGTAGATATGCGTTTAGTCTCCCCTGCAGCCACTACAGCAGTTTCTACTGAACTTTCCACTTCTGTAGCTCCCTCTCCCGCGCCACCGGACCATATCCACACATTCCCGGTAAACTTGGCCCCTTCTAAACAAAACCCTCAGCCGTGGCAGCCATATTCCTCGAAAGAACTTGGAACGCTCAGGCAAGCAGTCAGGGAGGACGGTATGCACTCTCCATGGACCAAGTCCGTTTTGAGAAGCTTTTACCAGCATTTAAATACACCACAAGACTGGAAAGAACTGGCTCGTGCTGCACTCCCAGACCCTCTCTATCTTCAGTGGCAGGCATGTTTCCGCGATGAGTGCTCTAGGCAATCGCAGGAAAATAGTAACAAACAGATAGAATGGAATTCTGATGCTTTGTTTGGAGCAGGAGCTTATGAATCTGGAGCTCAGCAGGCAGAAGCCAGGTTTCCAACTGGTTATTTTGAACAGGTACGCATCTGTGCAACACAAGCATGGGAAAGGGTGACCACACCTGATGTAGATCCATCAGCTCCCATTAACTCTTTTCACCAAGGCTCTGATGAGTCATTGGCGAGCTTCATCTCAAGGGTGAAGAGAAGCTTAGAGAGAAAGGTTTATAATCCTGACGTCTGCACACTACTCCTGCGCTCTATTGTCTGGGAAGGCATGACACCACAATTCCGTCAGGTATGCCTTAATCTTAAACACCTACACCCAGATAATTGGATTCTAGCGACACAGGAGCTTACATCAGGCAATTATGGGACACCCGCTACGACGCAGGTCTATGCAGTTGCCCCACGTAAGCAAAACGGGGCCTGCTTTCAGTGCGGTCGCCAAGGACATTGGCGTAACCAATGTCCTGATAAGTTGCGACCACGCCTCCAGTCAGGGAAACCACGCCTCCAGCCAGAGCAACCCCGCTTTCAGTCAGGGAGCCAGAGACCACGTACTGTTTGTCCAAAATGTCGTAAGGGGTTTCATTGGAAGAGAGATTGTTGGTCCCAATTTCATAAAGATGGTTCGCCCCTGAATGGTACAAATTCGGGGCCTGAGATTTTGTGGACCACTCCTGTTTTAGAACAAGGTCACCCTTCTATGACAGTAAAGATTGGCAATATTCCTTTTAAATTTTTGATTGACACGGGGGCAGCAAAGACGATTTTAAGGCAAGAAGAGGTTCCCCAAGATTGGGAACTCATCCCTGGACCCAGTTTACATGGAATAGGAGGGATGACAAGAGCATTTTGCACACGAGACTCGCTTATGTGGGAAGACCCAGAAGGTTCTACTGGACACTTCCGCCCTTTGGTAGCTAATATTAGCACCAACTTACTGGGCAGGGATCTTCTGGAATGTCTTAATGTTAGGATATCCACAGACGCCTCTGCAGAGCGTAAAACTCATTCCCGCGATACCAGGTCTATTCAGCACCCCCAATACTAAATGCCACTGTTCGTAGCCAAACACCCCGCTTAAGCTGGCTTTCTAATGAGCCTGTCTGGGTGGAACAGTGGCCTTTACCTAGGGATAAGCTAAAAATTTTAAAAGAGCTCGTCCGAGAGCAGTTGTCCTTGGGACACATTCGTCATTCTCGAAGCCCATGGAATACTCCTGTCTTTGTGATTAAAAAGCGCTCGGGAAAATGGCGCCTCCTTCAAGATCTCCGTGCAGTAAATAAAACCATGCAGGTCTGGGGCTCCCCCCAAAGGGGTTTGCCTCTTGCTTCTGCAATTCCCACGGGAATTCCAATCATAGCTATTGATATACAAGATTGTTTTTTCTCTATCCCCTTGCATCCGCGAGATTGTAAACGTTTTGCCTTCTCTGTTCCGTCTATTAATAATGCCAGCCCCGCTGACAGATTTGAATGGGTGGTGCTGCCCCAGGGTATGGCCAATAGTCCTACAATTTGTCAGGAGGCTGTTAAATCTGCCCTTGTCCCATATATTCATAAGGGCCTTAATATTTTTCATTATACAGATGATATTTTAATATGGGGAAAATCAGATACAGATCTCTATGCCTTACGTGATTTTCTCATTCCTGCATTAAAGAAAAGCGGCCTTAATGTAGCCCCTGAGAAGATACAGCTAATCCCTCCAATATCCTTCCTAGGTTCAGAGATTTCTCTAACGCAAATTCGTCCCTTAAAACCTAATGTTACCTTCCCTTCTAACCTTACTCTTGCTTCTTTACAAAGTTTTCTAGGAAATTTAAATTGGCTTAGGCAGTATCTCTATCTGCCCACAAGCTGCCTCCAACCACTGTTTGACCTGTTGAAAGGAAACAAACAGCCCTCTTCAAAACGTAAGTTAACTCCCGAGGCCTCCTTGGCACTGGAAAGGGTTAACCAGGCCCTCCAGGACATGCACCTTGTTCGATTCTCCCCCTCCTCTCCAGTAAACCTTCTAATCTTCAACTCCACCCCCACAGTAGTAGGGGCACTGTGGCAAGACCATGGGGTTCTCGAATGGCTTCACACGCCGGTAGGAGGAGCTCCAAGACTCCTCACTGAGATAGATGCGTTAGCATTCATGGTTCGCCAAGGGAGAAATAGGTCTGTGCAGGTCTTAGGGAAAGAACCGGATTTAATCATTCTGCCCTTTTCTCTCACAGATACAGAGTGGCTTATACGCCATCATTCCCGCTTTGCCATAAGCTTCGTGGGGTTTCCAGGACAAATAGATAACCATTTTCCTTCTAATAAATTGATAGCTTCTTTACCTCTTCTGCCTCTACTAGCACCTAAACTTTTCTCTCGGGATCCCATTCCCTCTGCTCCTACAATCTTTACTGATGGCGGAAAAAGGGGAGCTGCTGCCCTTATATATTACCCAGACAAACAATCTCCTAAACCTCTCTTTACTGAGCTTCCTGATAATTCCCCTCAGTACAAAGAACTTTATGCTGTTTTTCTTGCACTAAAAGCTGTACCAGAATCCTTCAACCTTTTTTCTGACAGTGTGTATACTGTTAACTTACTTCCATGGCTTGCTCGTTCGTATGTGAAAATTGATGACAACCCACTTTCCCCTCTCTTGATTCAAATCGCCTCTATGCTCTGTTCTCGAACCCAACCACTGTATATTCAACACCTTCGTTCCCACAGCCCTCTTCCTGGTTCCCTGTCCGAAGGGAATGCCGCAGTTGACCGCCTTGCCTCCACAGGAACTTTCCTAGTCTCTGTCTCTGATCCTGCTAATTTTCACTCTCTAACCCATGTTAATCTTAAAGGCCTTCAAGCTCGATTCCCTGATGTTCCTGCACCACAGTTAAAACATATCCTTGCTACATGCTCTTCCTGTGCAAATCTCATAAAGACACCTGCTATCCAGACCCTTGGGGTTAACCCCTGAGGTTTAAAAGCTAATGCTATTTGGCAAATTGATGTCACCCACATACCAAACTTTGGCAAACAAAAATATGTGTTTGTCTCAATTGATACCTTTTCTAAATTTATGTGGGCTACAGCTCAGACAGGAGAAAGTGCTAAAAAGCTTGTAAGCCATATGCTCTCTTGTTTTGCCGTTATGGGGGTCCCATTACTTTTGAAAACAGACAATGTACCTATGTTTTCAAGCAAACAATTTAAAGATTTTTGTTCCCTCTGGAATATTACTCATACCACGGGCATTCCCTACAATCCACAGGGACAAGGCATTGTCGAAAGGGCCCATCAAACACTGAAGGCTCAACTAAATAAAGATAAAGGAGGAACATATCCCCCCAATATCCAGCTAGCAAAAGCCTTAACTACGTTAAATCTCTTTAATATTTACAATAACTCAGCCTTACCCCCTATTATTCTTCACTGGCAAACACCATCTACCCTCCCATCTATTAAGGTGAAATGGAGAGACCCACTCGATAAAGTTTGGAAAGGGCCTGACCCATTATTGACCATGGGAAGGGGTTTCGCATGCATTTTCCCTCAAAATTTCTCTAAACCTGTCTGGGTTCCTGCCCGCCATGTCCGACAATACCCGCAGGATGGCGCTGTTATTCCTGAAGAACAAGAAATACTACAAGAGGACCAGATGCAGGATACATCCCAGGACCCGTAATACGACATGGCAGAACCTGCAAATCTGGCTCACAGAGACCTCTCTCCTACCCTTTCCCTGTATGTCTTATGTTATAACTGGCCAGTTGTTTTTGTGAATGAGTGTGTTAAATGACAAAATTTTTTTTTCTTTTTTTTTGCATGACCCATCTGCTTGGAGTACTCTAAAAGGTTATTGGCCTTATATAAAAATGCTGGACACAGCCAAAGTTTCTGGAGACGTCCAGAAACATTCCAAAAATTTTTTTTTCTTTCTCCCTCTTTTGAATTTTATATATAGTATTGGTATATATGTAAGTGTTTAGTCTTAAACTGTGTGACTAATGACAGATTTAAAATTGTTTTTAAATAATGTGTTTTTATAACAAAAGTTCTTTTTCCTCCAGTTTGTTATAACTAAATGTTTATGGGTATGTCTCAAGTTTGGTAACACTAACTTAACGGTCAGAAGTGTAACCCTACAGCTACACTTTTACCAGACAAGGTAAATATTAATAGTTAAGGTAACTTACTATTTAGGTAAAAGTCTAAATGTTCAACGTGACTATTCATTCCCAAAACTAAACTATATAAATTTTATATACAGGACACCTTTGAAGGGCCCCCAAAGGTGCCCTGTAAACTATCTTGTGGAAATTAATCCACAACAGATCTGGCATCAATCTGGCACTGTAAACGTTAAAATCATTGTCACGAATATGCGTTAACTCTCTAAGCAATTTCAGTCTGTTTAAAATACATATTTTAGCTAAAATTGGTCTCAAGATCCTGCGGTAGAGGCTGCTACAGGAGGTCACATTAGATGACCTTTTAATAAATCATAAAGAGATTGTAAACCAATTATAATCATCGAGGTATCAACTATAACAAACCTATAACTTGTTACCAGTTCAAATTAACCACGAGAAGCAGATTGTTTGTGTTTCTTTCACAGGAATCCCAGAAAAACCATCTGAACCCCTGCACACCCTGACGTCACTCACTAGATGGCACGACTACCGTGGCACACCCCCCGAAACCCTAGATGTCACTCAACGTGATCTGAAGAACCTGATACACGAATTCCAAGGACAGAACTTTCTTCATGCCTGGTTACCGTTCCTGCTTCTGACCTGCTTGTTACGTGTTGGCAGTTCCAGCTAGCTATCTACAAAAGAGCAACATTCCAGCGGCTGACCTCCCTCATGCAGCGTTGCATCCCCTGCCAATTCCTCCCCTAGCCATCTACTTCGGACTGAGACTTGTATCGGACTTTCTCACATACCCTATATACATTTTACACAATTTTGAAGCAGCTTATTTCCCTTCACGCTGCTGGTTTTTCATAGACTAATCCTGAGTAATTCATAGACTTTACAGACTGTTGCCTTGAGGACTATACAATGCCAAATAGCCCCTCTGTTTGGTGGGTCATGCCTCCTGCCGCCCCCTCATTATGTACCCTTGCCCTTTTCCCCACTCAAGCAGGGAATGTTCCTTTACACACCAATCCTTCCCTTCACACCCCACTGACTTTTACTTCTCCCCTTCGTGTCCCTTCCTATTTTGTTATGTCATTTAGGCTTATGTCCAAAAGGTTTCTGCCCCATGATAGTCTTTTATAGACTTTGTACATCTTATGCAATTACTAGATAGAAAGATAGAAAAGATGTAGAGATACTGTGAAGAGATGGTTGAGCAGGCTGCGCTTAAACCTATGAGATGAGTCTCTCCAGGTAAGTCTCTCTCTCTGAAGAGGGGTTGAGCACAGGAGGACATTTAAATCTCACAAGGTTGGCAGCCATTTAAGCCTTCCCTCCTCCACAGAAAGTCCTACATCTTCCCACCTGAGCATGGCATTCCTCTAAAACATTTAAGCATGCTCCATTTTTCTTTACTGTGTCCATTTAGATATAAAGGGATAGGAGGAGATGTTGCTGAGGACTTATTCTGATGCAGTCTCTGCCCCCAGGTTTTTCTATGCCCCGCTAAATCCTAGAGTGCCCCCTTTCAACCAATCCTGGCTCCGCCCCCAGGTTTTCCTATGCCTCGCTAAATCCTAGAGTGCCCCCTTTCAACCAATCCTGGCCCTACACGTCACCCCTGGTTGTCGCCCAATAAAAAGCCCCCTCACCCCTCCCCTCGCTCTCTCTGGGCTCTCGGCTCTCCCTCTCTGAGGTCTCGCTCCCTGCTCTCCCCCCGTGGTCGGCCATTGCTGGCTGGCTCCACGTGGTCTGAACCAAACCTCCCCCCCCATCCTATAATAAAGATCTGTGTACCCCTTTGCTCTGGACGTCCGCTCTCTTCTCCGCGGTGCAGCCCGACACCAGACCACCTCAACAACAAAGCCCCTGGCTCCCCATCTACAGGGAGGTCTCTTCACAGACAGTGAAGCAGGTCTGCAAGTGTCTTTCTCTCCCTCTCTCTGTCTTCCCCTCCTCTCTCCATTTCTCTCTGTCCTATCCAACAGCAATGACAATGGCAACAACAATAATAATAAAAACAATGATAAACAACAAAGGCAACAAAAAGGAAAAAAAAATTGCCTCCAGAAGCAGTGGATTCTTAGTGCAGGCACTGAACCCCAGTGATAACCCTGGAGGCAAATATATATACATATTGAATATGATATGCTAAAACTTACTACAACTCAACAATATATAACCCAAGATTTTAAGTGGGAAAAGAATTTGAATATAGGGCACCAAAGTAAAAACCCTGTGGTAAGGGGTAGACATGCAGCTTCCTGGGACAGTGGGGGGTGGGAGTGGGTGGGAGGGATGGGTCACAGTCTTTTGGTGGTGGGAATGGTGTTTATGTACACTCCTAGGAAAATGTAGCCATATAAATCACTAGTTAATTAATATGAGAGGGGGGAAATTAATTGTATGTCTCGAAGTTTTTTAAAACACAGACGGAGTATTTTTAATATATAGGCTGTGTATTTGATATGCGGACTCTCTCAAAAGCCTAGAGCAAGTAGATCAGAAACAACCAATAGCACAGCTATATGCAAGATACTGGGTACTGTACAGCAAACCCTAATAAAAGGACTTCTCAAAGTTAACCCAATTACCAAATAATGTGATGATAACATTAACTATCGATTGTCTTTTTGAACCCTAAGACAGCAGGAACCTCACGTCTCCACTATAGAGCCTCTACTTCCCCCAGTCCTGGAACCCTTAGATAGGGCCCACTTTCCCGTATGCCTCTCCCAATCCATACCAAATAATATTGCATCTGCTGATCACAACCTAATCAACACAACGATTGCCACCTCAACATGCTTCACTTCAGACTGTGTCCAGAGACTTCACGTGTGGAATGACTACCCTCCAACTTCATTACTCGGGTGAGACCTTTCCTTTCATAGTATACTCTAATTCCATCTCAGGTGGTTCACTTTCTAAAAAAGTCCCATAACCTAGATATACACCAGTTTCTGTGAGAGAGAGCATATGTTCACACGTATCCGTAAACTACTGCAAAATATATACCTGAAAGCAGAAGTACACTAGAGTTTGCAGTGAGTAACCCCCTAACACTTCCTCTCCACTATTCCAAGCTTTGGGTCCATGATTGCTCAACAATTGTTTGGCTTCGTATGTTAACTCTCTTTTCAGTCACCAGGTTCCAGATGTCATCAGGATGCTGGCCAGGCTTCCCTGGACTAAAGACCCCACCAATGTGCCCTGGAGCTCTGCTTCCCCAGAGACACACCCTACTAGGGAAAGAGAGAGGCAGACTGGGAGTATGGACTGATCAGTCAATGCCCATGTTCAGCGGGGAAGCAATTACAGAAGCCATACCTTCCACCTTCTACAACCCACAATGACCCTGGGTCCATGCTCCCAGAGGGATAGAGAGTAGGGAAGCTATCATTGGAGGGGGTGGGATATGGAGATTGGGTGGTGGGAATTGTGTGGAATTGTACCCCTCCTACCCTATGGTTTTGTTAATTTATCCTTTCTTAAATAAATAAATAAATAAAATTAAAAAAAAAAAAGAAATGCGAAAAATCCTCTCTTCCCTCTCTTCCGTAAACTACTGCAAAATATATACCTGAAAGCAGAAGTACACTAGAGTTTGCAGTGAGTACCCCCCTAACACTTCCTCTCCACTATTCCAAGCTTTGGGTCCATGATTGCTCAACAATTTGTTTGGCTTCGTATGTTAACTCTTTTTTCAGTCACCAGGTTCCAGATGTCATCAGGATACCGGCCAGGCTTCCCTAGACTGAAGACCCCACCAATATGTCCTGCAGCTCTGCTTCCCGGAGACCCGCCCTACTGGGGAGGGAGAGGGGCAGTCTGGGAGTGTGGACCAACCAGTTGATGATGCCCATGTTCAGCGGGGAGGCAGTTGCAGGGGCCAGACCTTCTGCCTTCTGCAGCCCATGGTGACCCTGGGTCCGTGCTCCCAGAGGGATGGAGAGTAGGGGGGCTGTCGGGGGAGGGGGTGGGATGTGGAGATTGGGTAGTGGGTATTGTGTGGAGTTGTGCCCCTCCTACCATATGGTTTTGTTAATTAATCCTTTCTTAAATTAAAAAAAAAGAATTTGAATAGACATTTTTCCAAATAAGATATACAGATGGTCAGTGAGCAATGGCAAGTGAACTAACATTAGTCATGAAAGAAGCATATATACTGATAGAAAGCACAAAGAGATATAAAGAAAAATAGTTAGGAGCCTTACAGGTGAGAGGTTCTAATTTATTTCCTTCAGTTTATGATAGACCAAGTGATGTAAAACCTAAGGAAAAAGACCTAAAAACATAATACCATTGATCTGACTGACAAACGGTTTTGTCATTAAGAGACACTAGGGACCCTGTACTTTAAAGAATGCTGAATTATTCAAGCACACAAGATTGATTAAAGAATACAAGAATCCTTCTTTCTGAATCTGATACTTAGCATTGGCATAGAGTGACTAGAATTGCTAAACATTCGTCTTTTCATTAACACTATTCAGTTCCCATAGATACACTTTTCTACCTCTCTGGTCCTGTCTTTGGAACAAAAAGCATGATGTTCAAATGACCTGAAAGACTGAGAGTTTTTCTGCTCTCTACAAAGGAGGACATTGTTTCTCGATTTGGAGGAATACTTATATGATGATGCTTAGTTATAAGAAAAGACAAGTCAAGAAACTTGTTAAATTCTTCATCTACATGAATGTAGCAGATTCCTGCAAAATGAAGTATCATTGTGTATCACAACTAGCTAGCTCATGCCTGCTCTTTAAAAGCAATTGTTTCAGTCCTGTTCTGTTCATTGCTCTGGAGGTTCCCACAACTTAGTTTGATATGTAGTAGGTGCAGTTTCATATGTTACCCGAGAAACTTTTAAACAACTTACTGTACTACTAAGATTACATATATGCAGATATATTTGTATCATTTTATTGGGGAGGAAACAATAGCTTACAGTATAGTAGTTGGCACATGGGTACAATTTCTTATGTCCCCATTATATTAATCTGCAGAACTCTCCCCAGCTTAGGTCCTTTTCTCCCATTGTGCACAGGACCCCAATACCCTCTCCACCCTTTACCTCCCCTCTTTCTTCAGAGTCCTTTGCTTTGGTAAAATATACAGATTTTGTTATACATGAAGTCTTATTGACTATGTCTGCCCAGGGAAGTCAGGTTGGCTTCATGATAGCATCTGCAATTTGGTGGAAGAACAAATCAGTATGGTATACAGAAACTACACTGTATCTAAATTTCAATTTGTGCTTCTCCTTTCTGTCTTTGTTTTCTTAAGATATATATGTAGGTACCTTGCATTGTAAATTAATACTAAATGACAAAATTCTGTTTGTTTTTCTTCTTGTAAAAATTATAAAACTGTCTTTTAAAAAAGTAAATTAGTCATTTATTTTTCAAAGTTTGCATAACATTTTTATATTTAGTGGTAGGTATTTTCATTTTAGCTTTTTACTCTGTAATTTTAACATGTAGAAAATAAACAACTTTTTGAAACATATATAATAGCTAGCATTTTTATGTTATATTTAAATTTTGATAAAATATATTTAAATTTTATAAAAGTTTATTAATATTTTATATTTAAAACTTTAGTTGACTTTTGGGAATAGGACAAAAATTGTATGTAAACCTTAAATATTACATCATATTGTTTTTAGTTGCCAGAGTTGTGTGTGGGGTGGGGATACTTAATGATTATGTGGTTTTCTTTTGAGGGTCAACAAAATGTTTGCATCTCAGAAAAGAATTTATTTTTTTTAAATTTTTAATTTATTTTAATGAGAGAGAGAGATACTGAGAGGAAGACCAGAGCACTGCTCATGGCTTATGGTGGTACTGGGGATCAAAGCTGGGACTTCAGAGCCTCAGGCATGAGAGTTTTTTGCATAACCTCTGTGCTTCTCCCAGCCCAGAAAAGAATTTCAGGTAGCAAACCTCCTCAGTGAAATGAGTGTAGATTTTTTAGGCAGAAGCAGAAGAGAAAAATGAAGGTTGAAGAGCAAAAGCAGCGATAGTACCTTCTAAAGGGGCAGAAGTGGGCAGACTGGGAGAGAGTTTCTACATCAAGGTCTAGAGACCCTGGTTTTTTTTTTTGTTGTTTTGTTTTTTTTACTAATTTTTCTTCCCCTTTTACTTCCCTTCCTCTTGGTTGTGAGCACAGGCTGAGCTACTTGTGATTCAGTGGCTCAGTTCAGATGATGTTGAGTAAGCATCTTTAATTGCTTCCAATAGTCCTTAGTCTCTCAAGTAAGTTTTACATCAGCTGGATACTCTCCAATTTGCTTTGTCCCTCCACGTCTCCTCTATCTTAGCTTGACCTCCTATTACTGCCATATGGCTCCCTCCACTTCGACTATCTTCATTACTACAATCTGTAAATAGTAGCAATGTTTGCATAGTGTGTGATACATTCTACCAACAATTGACTTTAAAATAGTTAAATTCATGATATGGGGGTTTCACCTAAATAAATATCTTAATAAATAAAATAGTTTTACTCAAAGAAAGGCAAGAAAAACATTAATGGTAAACATTTAATTTATAAACTGTACATGTCATTTTATTTTCTTACAAATTTTCAGCCCATCAGTGAAATATGCAGACATGTATGAAAGGAATTGAATTCTATCATCTTTTGTATATTGTGAACTTTCATTCCTATAGCATTTTCACATATTGCTTTATTTTTAAATTTATTTATTTATTTATTTATTTATTTATTTATTTTCACCAGAGCACCACTCAGCTCTGGCATATGGTAGAGATAGGGTTTGTACCTGGGACTTTAGAGCCTCAGGCATGAAAGTCTTTTGCATAACCATTATGCTATCTATTATATTGATGAGTTTTGTTATATGGAAATATGTGTCAGGTATATTGCACCGAAGTGAAAAACTCTGGGGTGGGGGTGGGGGTGGGGGATCAGGTCCTTGAACACAGAGGAAGACCTAGTGGGGCTTGAATTTTTATGCAGAAAGCTGGGAAATGTTATGCATGTACAAATTATTGTATTTTACTGTCAACTATAAACCATTAATCCCCCAACAAAGGAATTAAAAAAAATTTGTCAGGGTATAAAAATAAGCATTTTATTATACATGAAGTCTTATTGAATACACTATAGTTTTTATCATAATGTGTAACTTTTATATATTTAGACATGGTATTTTGTCCTATATTTGCTCTGAAGGTATCCATAACTCATCATGGTACAGTGCTCTTGCCTCAGACCCTACCCCCCTAGTGGTCAGGACGAGTCTATCCTTTGGCATCAAAGAACAGTAAATAGAACAAACATCTGGACAGACCTTGCAGCAATTCATCCATAATGCATAGGAAAGTGTTAGGTAACAGACAATACTTAATAAGAACTATTTTGGAATATTTGTATACTTTCCCTATATTTGGGAGCTACTCTCTTCCCTGATCCAGTCTTCTAGTCCTTTTTCTGACTATGACACCATCTCTCCAGACAATAACCTGGGTCTACCTGCATATTAGATGTCAGGCACAGGCAAAAATTAGTAAAGTCATGCAAGGGCCATTTGGAATATACCTAAAATAGACCTAGTAGCTTTTTCCAAAACGGAGACCCCAAATCTTCACCTGCAATATTCCAGCCTTTAGGCTCATGATTAGTCAACAATTTGTATGGCTTTATATCGTAACTCTTTTTTCAGTCTCCAGGTTCCAGATGCTACCATGATACCAACCTGACTTCCCTGGGCAGAAGACTCCACCATATGTCTTGGAGCCCTGCCTCCCCAGAAGATCCTTGTCCCACTAGGGAAAGAGAGAGATAGGCTGGGAGTATGGATCGACCTGCCAATGCCCATGTTCAGTGGGTAAGCAATTACAGAAGCCAGACCTTCCACCTTTTGCATCCCACAATGACCCTGGGTTCATACTCCCAGAGAGATAAAGAATAGGGAAGCTGTCAAGAAAGGGGATTGGATATGGAGCTCTGGGGGTGAGCACTGTGTGGAAATGTACTGCTCTTATCTTAATCTTGTCAATATTTCCTTTTTATAAATAAAAATTTAGGGGGTTGGGTGGTAGCACAGCGGGTTAAGTGCACATGGCACAAAGCGCAAGGACCGGCTTAAGGAAACCAGTTCAAGCCCCTGGCTCCCCACGTGCAGTGGGGTCGCTTCACAAGCTGTGAAGCAGATCTGTAGGTGTCTATCTTCCTCCCCCCCACCATCTTTCCCTCCTTTCTCGATTTCTCTCTGTCTTATCCAACAACAACAACATCAATAATAATCACAACAATGATAAAACAAGGGAAAGAAAAGGGAAAATTATAGCCTCCAGGAGCAGTAGATTCGTAGTGCAGGCACCGACCCCCAGCAATAACCCTGGAGGCAAAAAAAAACTGGGGGGAGGAATAAATTAAAAATTTTTAAAAGAGCTATTTTGGGGTAAATTGTGGAATTCTCAATTATGGGTTAATTTTTCATTCTGATTTCCATATATTCATGTACATGAATCATTTAGTGATGATTCAGAAGACAATTTACATAGAGAAAGAGATTTTAAAGTTTTATTATTACTTATTGTAAAATTTATTATCATCTCAAAGTTCTTTGCCATTCTTTTAAAAATATACATTGCAGAGCTAGAAAAATAGCTCACATAGACATGGCACTGTTATGCCATGTGTGCGACCCTGGTTCTAGCCTGGTCCACAGTGCACTGAAGGTAGGTTCAGTGCTGTGGTCTCTTTAACTCATTTTACTATCAATATCTCTATCTATCTCATTCTGGAGTAGTAAAGTCCCAATGCTGATTATATATATAGGTATGGGTATGTATATGTGGTCATATGAATATCAGTACTTAAATGACTGCTTATCAACATTTGGTAAAGATGGTTTTACCTAATTATGTATTTCTTTTTAAAAATATTTTTAAGGGGCTGGGTGATGGCATACCTGATTTAGTGCACAAGGATCTAGGTTCAAGTCCTCACTCCCCACCTGCAGGGAGGGAAGCTTCACAAACGATGAAGTAGAATTGCAGGTGTCTCTCTACTACCCCCTTCCCTCTCAGTTTCTGTCTCTATCAAAGATAAATAAATAAAAATATTAAAAAATATAACACTTTAAAAATAATTAATTTTATTATGATAAAGACAGAGAAATAGGCCTTCCAGAGTCATGGCTATGGAGTAGTGGTAGCTGTGTTTTGCTCTCCCCAATAAACTAGGAAAAGTAATAAAAATCACCTGAAAGCAGAAAAATATAACCAGGATCTTTCTTTTTTAAATTTCTTATTATCTTTATTTATTTAGTAAATACAGCCAGAAATTGATAGGGGCTAGGGAGATAGAAAGAATGAGCAACAGAGACACCTGCAGCACTGTTTTGCCTCTCAAAGCTTTCCCTCTGCAGGTAGGGACCGAGGGCTCAAACCTGGGTCCTTGTGCACTGTAACATGTGGTGGCACTCAATCAGGTGTGCCACCACATGACCTCTGACCAGGATCTCTTTAAAAACTAACCAAGCCACAGGTGAGTATAGACACAGGTGGCTTGTGGACAGAAAAGGGTGAGGAAATGATTACTGACACTAAGAGGCCATACTCAGGACAGCTGGCACCAGACTGGTTGTTTGGCATCTGAGGTGCACCACTTCTGGGTCTGAGTTAAAGTAACGACATTAAAAAAAAAGAAAAAGAAAAAAAAGAAAAGAAAAAAAAACTGCCTAAACCACAGGTGAGTACAAACACATGTGGCTTGTGGACAGAAAGTTAGAAAGTGAATGATTCCCAGGACTAAAAGCTGGTACTCAGAAAAGACAGGCACCAAATTAGATTGGTGGCTGAGATACAACACCACTTTTGGGTACAAGTTGTAGCAAAAAAATGACTCTTTTTATTATTACTATTCCCTTTTGTTGCCCTTATGTTGTTGTTCTATTGTTGTAGTTATTATTGTTGTTGTCGTTGTTGGATAGGACAGAGAGAAATGCAGAGAGGAGGGGAAAACAGAGAGAAGAAAAACTTCCTCTGCCGGTGGGAAGCCGGGGGTCAAACCGGGATCCTTAAGCCGGTCCTTTTCGCTTTGTGCCACCTGTGCTTAACCTACTGCACTACCCCAGGACTCCCAACAAAAAGACTCTTAAAAATAAATAAATCCGGGGCCGGGCAGTAGCGCAGCGGGATAAGTGCACGTGTCGCAAAGCACAAGGACCAGCTTAAGGATCCCGGTTCAAGGCCCCGGCTCCCCGCCTGCAGGGGAGTAGCTTCACAGGCAGTGAAGCAGGTCTGCAGGTGTCTTTCTCTCCTACTCTCTGTCTTCCCCTCCTCTCTCAGTTTCTCTTTGTCCTATCCAACCACGACAACAACGATAATATTAACAACAACAACGATAGACAACAAGGGCTACAGAAGGGAAAAGATGCCCTCCAGGAGCAGGGGATTTGTAGTGCAGGCACCGAGCCCCAGCAATAACCCTGGAGGCAAAATAAATAAATAAATAAATAATAAAAGAAAAAAAAATAAGTCACCTAAAAACTCACCAATTTTACAACTATGAATTTTCAAGTCTCTATTACTATTGCCCTACAAAGACTGGAACAGCAGCAGGGAGACCCTATATTGACATCAAAGCCACAGAACCCGCTCATTGACTCAGGATAAAATCTCCCTTCCCACACCAAGATATGCAAACAGGGAATTTGAACATTTTAGCCACAGCGTCTCCTGCTGGCACAAAAACAAAAGAACACTAAATGCAGGAAACAGCAATACACACTTAGCTGTGACAGAAAACCCAAATGACCAGATACAGATCTAGAAAATATGACAGAGAGAGTTCAGAAAACGTATTATGAAATTAATTCAAGAAACTAAAGTTAAGATTCAAGAACTTAGTTATCATTTTACCAAATAATTACAAAGTACAAATAAAGGCAGGAGGAATAGGGCAAGAGAGAGAGAGGGGAGAGAGAGAGACACACACATTTGCACCCTACTTCACAACTTGTGAAATTCTCCTTCTGCAGGTGGAGACTGGGGGCTTGAACCTGGATCCTCATGCATGGTAACTTGTGTACTTTACTGGTTACATCACTGTCCAATCCCAACCATGGGTGTGTTAAGTCGTTCTAATAAAATACAATTGGAGAAGAGGGGCTGGGTGGTGGCTTACCTGGTTAAGTGCACAGGGACCCACTTGCAGGGGAAAAGCTTCACAAGTGGTGGAGCAGGTCTGCAGATGTCTTTTCATCTCCCTCCCTATCTCCTATTTCCCCTCTAAATTCCTCTCTGTCCTATCAAATAAAATAAAGTTTAAAAAATAAGGTAAAATATTTAAAAAAAAAATAAAAAAGTACAGTTGGAGAAAACATATGGTAAACACTAAAGTGTTTATATACAGAGCAGGTATGTAACAAATTAATAGGTATGTTAGAACAAAGGCATGCATTTACTTTTTAAAATTTTATTAGTGATTTGATAATGATTGACAAGATGGTGGGATAAGAGGGGTACAATTCCATACAATTCCCACACCCAGAGTTCTGTATCCCATCTATTCCATTGGAAGCTTCTTTATCCCTCTGGGAGTATGGACCAAAGATCTCTATGGGGTGTAGAAAGTAGGAGTTCTGGCTTTTGTAATTGCTTCTCTGCTAGATATGGGTGTTCCTAGATAGATCCATATCCCCAGCATGTTTCTGTCTTCTCCTAGTGGGGCAGAGCTCTGGAGAGATGGAGTTCCAGGACACACTGGTGAGTTCATCTTCCTAAGGAAGTCAGGTTGGCGTCTTGTAGCGTCTACAATTTGGTGGCAGAACAAATAGGTCTGGTTTTCCTGAAATGTAGTCTGTTTGCCTCCTGGCATTTGCAAAGGTAGCTGACCCAGTGGAATCATCTGGAAGGCTGGAGCTTACCCTAGGTGGGATACAGTTTATATATTGTGGAAAAGCTAAAGGATTTCTTAGAAAACTTCATCTACATTATCAGTGGTACTTAGAACTGTGCTGTGAAATGGCACTGGGCCAAGTCACTTTTTTTCCCCTGTCAATACACTAATAATGATTTTTGCCATCATAAAATAACTTTAGACACATGGCAAACAACCTCTGGTAGCCCCAACTGAAAAATAATTGTTATTTCAATTCTCTACAAAAAGTTAGACACCTTAAACATTTTGAAGGTCAGGAAAGTAACCTCCCTTTTCTTTGTAGTTGACTTTCAGCACTCCCGACTCTAGCTGTATTGAGGGCTGAGGCCACATTACAATTCTGGGAAGTTTTATTTGACAATATTGCATGATAGCCCATCCAAAAAATTAATCTTGTTAATGCCCTCAAGACACTCAGTCAGTTGGTTCTTTTTCACTTTTTCTTAGAGATAGTAAAGATTATAGCAATTCTTCTAGTCCTTGAGAAAAGGTACCACACAGACATCAGAGTAGCATCTTATGTCTGTATTTTCAGCAGGTCAGCCATCTGATCTGGGAGCTTTAGTCTTCTTCACAAATGTACTGAAATGTTGGTTTTGTCAAAGGATAGTATCACATCCATGTCAAATGTCTGGGTGGTGAGGCCACATTGGGCCATGGCAACACTACCTATGATGATGGAAGAGCTTGAAAGACGATCAAAGATCCACTGTTGCTATGTCCAAAGCATCTTCTTTTGTCAGCTCTTCAGAAACTCCTTCATAACCATCGAGTTCGAAATAATCTTTCATGTGAAACATTTCAAAATGTCACATTGCAATTGTTATTCTTCTAGTGAGGATTGAGTTTTCACACAGCAAAAAGAGCAAAAGGAAAAAAACGCTTTTGAATGTGTACCTCGAGAAGATAGGGATCTATCCTTCTTCCTGATCTAATGGCTATTTTAGTTCTCAAAGATACATAAGTAGATCCAAGCTTCGTCATGAAAAAGCTTTGAAGCTCCTGTACCCTGAAAGATCAGATATTTAAGGTGAAATTTTACTGTAAACTCTCATGCCTGTTCTTTAGTTTCTCCATTCCCTTCAATCTGCAACTATAGTCCCTACTATTTTACTTAATTCACAACACTTGTCATCAGAGATAAGTTGAATCTTATATAAAAGCAGTCACATCTTTGTCACCCACTTCTCCTACAAACTTTAAGTCATTTGTTGCAATATCCAAGGAAGTATACCTGTGAGAGAAGAAAAATAAATAAATATTTTATAGTAGCAATAGAGTGAAAGAACACAGGGATAGGAGAAACTTCATTCATTTCTCTCTTAACTATCAGAGGTAGAGAATGGATCTTGAACATAATCCCTTTGGGCATTATGACAAGCCTTGAAGACAGAGCACCACTCTGTCTTGAAGGAAAAGATCATAGCTATTTCATTTAACAAGAGATAAAAATACCATGTGTAGATGAGCTAGGCCTGAGAGCTATCATTTCCCCTCTGACTTCTGCTTGCTGCTGTCTGCTGAAAGATGTTATGGCTCACCGACCCTCAAAAATAGACACTGTGATGGTGATATATTGTGGCCCTTGAAGAATTTAATTGTCAAATTGACATTTATCAGAAGCTTTAGTGCATTTGAAGGATGAATTGTGCAAGTTTGGTTCAGATCAAAGAGCCCCTGTCCTTCTCCATTGATAGCACAGACTGGCTTCAGCAGGCAAGTCATGTGTGAAAAATGATCCCCTTCCACTCCCAACTCTTTTAAACACTACACTGGTGACAGATAATCAGAAATTTAAATGTTAACCTCCTCTTCAGAAAGTTCTTAAAATAATGGAGAACCTATTGAGACAATTTATATTTGAAAGGAATACTAAATAATTTAGTGTTTGGGCACAGGATGCACTGTGCTGACCAGATAAATGATGAAACCCCAGCACCGGCTCCCTTCAGCAGTCGCCACACTAATTACAGATCAATTACTTTCCAGTTGTTTGCAACCTTATCAAAGAATGGTAAATTTACTGAGAGCAAAGTGTGATAAGATGACTTTTCATTATTACTGTAGATTTGTTGAAACAGCTCTGACACAGATTAATAAGAGCTCTCCCAGAGGTAATAGGATCCATGTATATATAGGGAGAATTTAAGAGCTGAAAACTGAATGCTAGACGATATCATAAAAATTCTTCCTCTCATTAATTGTTATCATGAGTGTGCTCAAAATGCAAAAGTAAGGAGGGGAAGTGATCCCATTCACTGAAACTCTCCTAAAACAATGTAGTCAAGTGAAATGAAGTAATTTGGATTTGGAAGCAAGAGAATATATAAGTTGGTATGTGGAGAGAGAGAGGGAGAGTGTGTGTGTGTATGTGTGTGTGTGTGTGTGTGTGTGCACGCGCGCGCATGGCACATGTATGTGTGTATTCTCACAGAATTCCAGTTTTATTAAGAGACACTGCCTGTCTTTCATCACTCTTAAAGGAAGTACCAGTGTTTCTGAGGTGTTTTTCAGTGTAATGACTAGAGAGCTGAGATAAATAAAGATCCGGGTTGGCTGCTAGGGTCACAGCACTGTTTCTCTTGAGAACAGAAGACTAGAGGGGAAAACAAAAAGCTCATAGAAGTCAGAGGATCTTTCAGATTACCATAAGTTATACATAATATGCTTGTGTGTTTTGTTTTGTTTCACCATAACCCTGCTCAGCTCTGGCTTATGGTGGTACTGGGGGGTTGAATCTGGGGTGTTTGGTGCTACAGATATTAAACTCTTTTTTATAACCATTATGCTATCTACCTAGCCCCAAACATAATGCTATTTAAAAAAACTTATTTATTAAATAAAAACAGAAATTGAGATGAAAGGGTGAGATTGAGACAAAGAGACACCTGCACCACTGCTTCACAGCTTCCCGCTTGCAGGTTGGGGCTGTGAAGCTTCCATCTTTCAGGTGGGATCTGGGAACTTGAACTCAGGTCCTTACACATTGTACCACCACCTGGTCCCCCATAATGTTCTTAACATATTTCATAATAGCTGTGGAAGCCTGTTTTTTTTCCATGTTTTGTTTGAGTGACTGAAGAACACAGTCACTGAAGAACACACATGCCAATATGCCAATCTACTAATAAGCTTTTAGTGGCCAACTCCATACCACCTGGTAAGTTTATGTCAGAGTGGGTTAGAACACTAATGAATTGAAATTTACAAATTATTACTATTTTAAAACTAATGATCAGTTCAGAGTAATTTGTAGGAAGTGAAGAGAAACTACCTCCATGACTTGGACACCTGCGACAATGTTTCAAATCCAAAGAAAATTGATAAAGAGATTATCTAGAAGGCAAGAGTTATATTTTGAGGAATGAATACTCTAAGACGCTTTCCAAAATTTTTCCTTGAAGGGGAAAAACCATAGGGCAAAAGTCAGATCTCTTAGTAAATTGAGGACCACTTAGGAAAGAGAAGGACTTGGTAAGGCATCATTTAATGGGTGAACATTCATCTTCATCCTGGTAAGTATTGTGGATGAATATGGTTTTTTACAAATGAATTTAACTTAACTTTTTAGGTAATCTATTCAATTAAACTCTATATAATTATTTTGAATAGCTTCAAATAAGGGAACTAGAGTTCAAAACCAAAATCATTCTATCCAAATTTTTCCCAGAATCAAATGTGAAAACATGCTGTAGATGTTGAATGATAGTGATTCTATTCCTTTAGATGAGCCATCCACTTTTGAAGGGTTTTCAGGATACAGCCAAGAAAATTTGTAAAGGGGTTATGAAAAAAGTATGCAATATCTTTTTTAAAAATATGCAATATCTAATTTGAACAAATGAAAGGGAAGATGATAATGACTAAGGAAAGACAATATCAACTTTGCCTTCCCCAAACATCATTCATGCATTACATACTCAATTCATAAGCATTGCTATGCAAGTGTCTTGGGCTGCTTGGTACTGGAACATGAATAGACACACTGACCAGTGGAGTAGAATTGAGAGCTCAGAAGTAAGCCCCCACACCTAAGGACATATAATCTTTGACAAAGGTGCCCAGACTATTAAATGAGAAAAGCAGAGTCTCTTCAACAAATGGTGTTAGAAAAAATGGGTTGAAACATGCAGAAGAATGAAACTGAACCACTATATTTCACCAAATACAAAAGTAAATTCCAAGTGGATCAAGGACTTGGATGTTAGACCAGAAACTATCATATACTTAAAGGAAAATATTGGCAGAACTCTTCTATGCATACATTTTAAAGACATATTCAATGAAATGAATCCAATGACAAAGAAGACTAAGGCAAGTATAAACCTATGGGACTACATCAAATTAAAAAGCTTCTTCACAGCAAAAGAAACCACTACCGAAACCAAGAGACCCCTCACAGAATGGGAGAAGATCTTTACATGCCATACATCAGACAAGAGGCTAATAACCAAAATATAAAAAGAGCTTGCCAAACTTAACAACAAGAAAACAACCCCATCCAAAAATGTGGAAAGGACATGGACAGAATATTCACCACAGAAAAATATCCAAAAGGCCAAGAAACAGATGAAAAAATGTTCCAAGTCTTTGATTGTCAGAGAAATGTTAATCAAGACAACAGTGAGATACCACTTCACTCTTGTGAAAATGTCACACATCAGAAAAGGTAGCAACAAATGCTGGAGAGGTTGTGGGGGATCAAAGGAACCCTCCTGCACTGCTGGTGGGAATGTTAATTGGTCCAGCCTCTGTGGAGAACAGTCTGGAGAACTCTCAGAAGGCTAGAAATAGACCTACCCTACGATCCTGCAATTCCTCTCCTGGGGATATATCCTAAGGAACCCAACACACCCTTCCAAAAAGATTTGGGTATACCTAGGTTCTTAGCAGCACAATTTGTAATAGCCCAAACCAAGAAACAACCCAGGTGTCCAACATCAGATGAGTGGCTGAGCAAGTAGTGGTATATATACACACAATGGAATACTACTCAGCTATTTAAAATGGTGACTTCACCATTTTCAGCCCATCTTGGCTGGAGCTTGAAGAAATCGTGTTAAGTAAAATAAGTCAGAAACAGAAGGATGAATATGGGGTGATCTCACTCTCAGGCAGAAGTTGAAAAACAAGATCAGATGAGGAAACACAAATAGAACCTGAAGTGTAGTTGATGTATTGCACAAAGTAAAAGACTCTGGGGTGGGTCGGGGGAGAATACAGGTCCAAAAAGGATGACAGAACCTAGTGGGAGTTGTATTGTTATATGGAAAACTGGGAAATGTTATGCATGTCCAAACTATTGTATTTACTGTCGAATGTAAAACATTAATTCCCCAATAAAGAAATGAAAGAAAGAAAGAAAGAAAGAGTCTTGGGAATAATAATCAACTGATTGATACATTTTTCTAGCAACTTGAGCTAAAAAAAACAGATGAAAAAGTAAACTCATCTGTCATCAATAATATTCACTGTTTTGAGTACTTTTTGTGTCTTTTATAACATATTCCTAAGATTTTTCTCCATTTAGTCCAGTAGAAAGGAGAGAGAGAAGAAGAAGAAGAAGAAGAAGAAGAAGAAGAAGAAGAAGAAGAAGAAGAAGGAGAAGAAGAAGGAGAAGAAGAAGAAGAAATAGAAGGAGGAGGAGGAAGAGGAGGAGGAGGAGAGAGAGAGAGAGAATGAGAGAGAGAATGAGAGAGAGAGAGAGAGATCTCTAAGCATTTTTGTTTGCAATAGGCTATTTTAAGGTGATAGTAGGGAAATGACACCTTTTTAAATTTCCAGACTAAATTTCTCTTTCTTTGCAGTCCTCTTCTTTCCCCATCTATCCACTTACTTGCTGAATTTGATTTACTTCATTCTTGATGCTTATTAGGGTATAGCAACATAAAGCTTTACACATTCCTGTTGGAAATTTGTTTTCTTTATATTTAAAAGCTAGACTGGGAAAGTTATGGTGTGTATGTGTGAACTGCTGTTACATAAAAGGGAGAAGAGAGGAGGGAGTGGGCATGGTATATGAATTGCACATGTTGGGAATATTTAGCATGGACTGTCTTATAGCAGATGTGTTTGATGTATTCAGACACGTGCATATTCAAAAATCACAAGAGGTGTTAGGAAAGCTGATCAGTTCTCTCCATACTTCCTGCCCTAAATGTCAGAACAAAGGATCACTTGATGAAATTGAAGGACAGAGATTTATGAGGGGAGGGGGGGGGTACAAAATGAAAGGAAATTCCACTTCACATTATATCCATTGAACCTTCTGAATCTGCCTCCATGAAAATTCCTGACTTAGTACTGTAGTCAGAGTCTAATAAGCGTAATTTTCTTACTGATTTTACCACTCATATATGGTTTAGCTGAGATTATGATAAGAATAAGAAAAATATTTGCTTAAAATGATTGATCTAATTATGTGCATATTGTTGGCAGAATTATTCAGGAAAGGGCTAGGATTATATTTTCTCCTCAGAAGCAGTACTTTTGGATCATTATTGAACTGTATAGATCTTTTTGCTTTAGAAAATCTTTTCATGAAAACCTAAAATCCACTTTGTTGAAAAGATTGTTTCATTCCAGTGTTAGTTGTCATTTTGTAAAGTATTAAGTCTAAGTCCCATTTTAAAAATTTACACTTTCTTTTTCACTGTAATAATAATACATATTCATTTAAAAATAAAATGCAGAAATTTAAGAAAATAAACTGATAGGGAGTCGGGCGGTAGTGCAGTGGGTTAAGTCACATAGCTCGAAAGGCAAGGACTGGCATAAAGATCCTGGTTCGAGACCCCGGCTCCCCATCTGCAGGGAAGTTGCTTCACAGAGGGTGAAGCAGGTCTGCCAGTGTCTATTTTTCTCTTCCCCTCTCTGTCTTCCCCTCCTTTCTCCATTTTTCTCTGTCCTATCTAACAACAATGAAAACAATAAAAAATAAAATAAAATAAATAAAGCTAAAAAAAAGAAAAGAAACTGATAGCTTCTAGATATGGCTAATGCTAATTCTTCTATGATGTTTCTCCTAATTCTTTATTTCCTATACATAGCAATATTTTGCTTGCTAGCTGACTGGTTTGTATAATATGTAATTATGCTTATTTAGAATGTTGCTACTTGTCGATGACAGCATTTTAGCATAAGTATTTTCTATGCTATTGCATAATCTTTATAATCATTGCAATGGTTGTATAACATTTCACTGAGATTATACATTGTGGCTTATTTTACCATTCTACTATACTGAATATTTTTTTAAAAGATTTTATTTATTTTTTCATGAGAAATGATAGGAGAGAGAGAAAGAACCAGACATCACTCTGGTACATGTGCTGCCGGGGATTGAATTCAGGACTTCATGATTGAAAGTCCAAAGCCTTATCCACTGTGCCACCTCCTGGACCACTATACTGAATATTTTTAACTAATTTTCTGCTTTTGCTATTGTTTAGAATTCTTTCTTGAAATAAATTTCTATAAGTAGTATTACTAACTCAAAGAATATAAGTATTTTAAAAGATCTAACTAATTTGAGGTAAACTAGGAGAAATAAATACATTTGTTTGATTTCATATTTCAATGTTAGGTAATAGTCCTCCTTTTTAGGAAGATTAGAAAAACATTATTTGGTGCTAGGTGCTGTCACACCTGGTTAAGTTCGCAAATTACCATGCACAAGGACCTGGGCTCAAGCTGCTGATCCTTACCTGCAGGGGGAATGCTTCATGAATGGTGAAGTAGTGCTGCAAGTCTCTCCCTCTCCCTCTCCCTCTCCCTCTCCCTCTCCCTCTCCCTCTCCCTCTCCCTCTCCCTCTCCCTCTCCCTCTCCCTCTCCCTCTCCCTCTCCCTCCCTCTCTCTCTCACCTCCTCCCACTCAATTCCTCTCTATTCTCGCAAATAAAATAAAGTTGTAAAAATTTTCAAAATATATATTTAAAAAAAGGAAAAACATCATTTATAAGCCATATCAAGTAAGCATAAGTCTACCTAAGTTTATATTCTGTCATAAAGACACAACTTGATGTCTGCATAGGATATCAGTGCCCTCTCTGGCACACAAACCATGTCAAATGGTCATCACTGGTATGAAACAACAGCTTCCAAATTAGCTTACTGGCTCTTGTTAGCCAACCTGTCATTTTTACAAGGCGCATTCTCAATTTCTCATTGTAGTAAACAGGAGCAATTGCTTCTCTGAGTCTTGAGAGTATTTTTCTTTCACTACTTATGCAAAATTGAATTTACTTTCTTCTTGCTTCTTAAGTGACATAAGTGACATAATAAACTCACCCAGGCACACTCAAGGGCAACTCCAGCACAAATAAGGAAGCCAGAATAGATTTCAGAAAGAATATTTTGGAATGAGGAAAAAGGTTATAGACCATATCAGTAAGTTGCTTTTGTTTGTTTTTAAGATCATTGTACTATATCCAGATCTCTTATTCACAAATAAGGTATCTGAGTTCTCCTGTCATTGGAAGCATTCCATTAGCAAGGCACAGGATATACAATACGGCAAAAGGTAGCCTCCTAAGCCTTCCTTTATAATATTATAGTACAATGAAGGGTGAAATGCCACTCGCTGTCTATGGAGAAACTGGGCTGTCCTTGTTCTTCTACCCCCAAGACTCTGGACATCTTTGATACAGGATATGCTTAAATTTGTGAAACTGGGAGTCCTGGAGGTAGCGCAGCTGGTTAAGTGCACATGGTCCAAAGCAGAAGGATTGGCATAAGGATCCCGGTTGGAGGCCCCAGCTCCCCACCAACAGGGGAGTCTCTTCACAGTCGGTGAAGCAGGTCTGCAGGTGTCTATCTTTCTTCCCCTCCTCTCTCCATTTCTCTCTAAAAAAAATTTTTTTAAAGGTGAGATTATGTCATCATCTGTGCCACCCCACTGGCTAGCATGGATTTCCAGCTTTAAAGATTGGTAGTAGAGGTCTACTTTAGAATTTAAGAACCCGCTGGTAATCTTCAGTCTTCAGGCCTCTCATCCACCGGGGGTCTCAGGGAAGCACGTTTGGGGAGCCCGCAGCAAAGGACGTGTCGCCCCTGGAGACCTACCCCAGAAGCCGACGAAGACCTGAAACGGAAGAGAGAAGAAACAAAAACTTGTAAATTAAACTGAACTGTGTCATCGGGAAGTATGAAAGCCACATTCCCAGACCAGAAGAGGACAAAGATATGAAACTGAAAAGAGGGAAAAAAAATCAAAATTAAACTGAACTCTGCCATTGGGGTTCATGGAAGCCATATTCCCAGACTGAAAGAAAAAAATCTGATCTGCAAACTGAAAAAAAAAAAAAAAAAAACTCACGGAGGGGAAGGGGACTTGAAAATTATCACCAAGAGGACAAGGAAGCAAAGCCTCACCTCTTTTTGGCATCTGGAAAGTGAAGAAAAGGTTCTACAAATTAAGGATGATTTCTACCCCCAAAGCAAACGTTCACCTCCAAAATGCAGAGGTTAGCATGACCCCAGATTTTATTTTGTTTTGTTTTGTTTTTCCTTTTGGGACTTTGAAATGCCAGGAAAGAGTGAAATGACATGGAGAAGATTCGAAAGAAACAAATCATTTCGGACCAAAATTAATCTATTTCTGCCTTAAACCATTCCCTAGTCCCCTCCCCCCTAACATGCCAATACTATCCTGGAGATGTTTTTGCTGAATAATTGACTGACTTTGAGGCCAGTGATGACTCTGAGCTAAACATTGTGGGCAATTAGATGAAAACAAAAAAAAGTGAGTGAGAAGCCTGAATGTGAGTTAGAACCATTTTCAGATTTGAAGTATTAATGTAGAATGAAAGCAAAATCCATGGGGGTGGGGGAGAAAAGAAAAAGAAAAAGAAAGGATTCTCTTCAGACCCAAAGCTCAAAATAAATGTTTTCCATTTCTGTGACTTAATTATTAGTATCACTGTTGTGTTCTGGAGCAGAAGTGAAACACCTGAGTCGTAATGGTTGGTCCAAATATGAGTCTGCTCCAAAAGCAGCAGGCAGTGCAGTTTAGTTTCCATGGTTCTGTTATAACTGAAGGAGAAGGAGTAATCAGTTTTGTCTATAATGTTACTACCCAAAGTGTAAAAATTTATATTACTTTCTTACTCTTGAGTTGTTGGGTGGGGAGGTCCAGCTCTCAACCATGTTTTAAGTCATCTTGCCTCTAAAACATCAAAAATTGTATATGCAGTTGTTCATTGTAAGCATATTTGACACTGAGATACAGGGTATACATACTAATGGAGTGAGATGACTAATTTAAAATAGCAAAAGTGGGGGAAAGTCAAGAAAACTTAACCAGAAAAAAAAGACTCATGAAAGTATAAATTTGGCATGAAGTCAATTAAGTACTTATTTATGTTATCAGATTCGTACGTTGGTTAAATATCTTATTGGAAAGGTTCAAATTGGGTTAAAAGTCTACCTTTGGTTACTGATTCTCATGTATGTGTAAAGTGATTGGAAAGAATTCTAAGATAATAGGATATTGTACAAATAGCCAATATTTTTATAGGATTCCAATAAAACAAAATCTGTGAAGCAAACAAAAAGAAAAAATTACAGATAAAGTTAAGGAAATGGCATCTTTTACTAGGAGATTTAAGGAGGTGAAAATAATGTTATACTTTAAGGTATCAAATAATGAGCTTAGGTAGTCCAGTTGTGCTGAATTTTAAATGCATTTTCTCCAGCCTTTAAAAAATTGAACATCAAGACTGTGGAGAACTGCTACCATAGAGGTTTGATGCCTAAGGTGATGATTAGAGAGTGATACAAACAAGGAAGAAAAGGAGTTAAAGATGAGAAAACTGAGAAGTGAATACTGAGTTGTTCCCTAAGGGTATAAACAGGAAACCCAGTAAATGGGAATAGATATTTGGACACTACACTTCTGGCAAGTGGTTAATATCAAACATCTATAAAGAACCCCTACAGCTCAACAAAAAGAAAAAAAACAACCCAATTAAAAAGTTGGCAGAAGAAATGAATAGATGGCTCCCTAAAGAAGAGATACAGATGACCTGCAGACATATGCAGAAATGTTCTAATTCTCTCATCATCAGAGAAATGCAAATTAAAACCACATTTAGATTCCACCTCACACCTGTGAGAACTGGTTCCATCAGTAAAACAAGAGAAGATAAGTGTTGGAGAGGATGTGGCGAGAGAGGAACTCTACTATAATGCTGGTGGGAATTGAAACTGGTACAGCCACTATGGAGAACAATATGGAGACTTCTTAAATACAAGTGGAAATGCCATATGACCCAACAATTCCACTAGTAGGCATATACCCAAAAGATATAATAATGCTGCTTTGAAGGGATATATACACTCATGTTTATAGCGGCTTTATTCACAATAGCAAAAACCTGGAAACAACCAAAATTCCCTTTGACAGATGACTAGATATTCAAGAGTATTATGCAGCAAGAAAAAGTTATGATATTGTGTCCTTTGGGATAAAGTGGATGGAATTGGAGAAGATGAAGTGAGACAAGTAAGGAAACTCCAGAAGAGTTTCATTAATATGCATAATATAGACAATTGAATATACACATGTGAAAAAAGCAAGGTGTCAACCTATTTTCAAGACTGGAACCTCTATCCTGCTATATACATGTAAAAAGTCCCACCCAGGTTCAGTCCTTAGAACTACTAATAGCCAGACCTGAGCTGTGCTCTGGTGGAGAAAAAAATTAATAATAGTAGTAGTAGTAGGCCTCCCTCTTAAGAAAGAAAGAAAAAAAGAAAGGAAGGAAGGAAGGAAGGAAGAGAGAAAGAAAGAAAGAAAGAGAGAGAGAGAGTGAGAAAGAAAGAAAGAAAGAAAGAAAGAAAGAAAGAAAGAAAGAAAGAAAGAAAAACTTGCCCAGGAAATGGCAAAGTGAAAGAAAATATATTGATTGGGCTTGGACTTGGAGAATGAGGTACCAGTTTAAATCTCTGGCACTGCATAAACTCAGAGCAGTGCCTTAACCTCTTTCTCTCTTCTCTTGAAACACATTTAAATAAACCTTTTAAGTGATTTATTTCTTAAAGTCAAAAAGTTAACACTAAACTGCACCTTAGTAAAGTACTAGTCAGTGGCGGTTCATCCCCTCATCATGAGGCAGTTTTTCCTGGTCACTCTGGTTTCCACAGTTGCATATAGTATATATATATATATATATATATATATATATATATATATATATATATCCTCCACTTTAGTCATTCAGTTCCCTTTCCTGATCAAGTAATCACTGGGATTTTCATTTATCAATATTAGATTGATAACTGAAAAAAAAAGTGTTCAGTTTAATAGTATCCTATGTTCAATGTGACAATATCTTACCTCTCTTATGGATGCCACACTCTTTTCTCTCTTTTTCTTCTTTTTTATTAAACATTTTTGTTCATTCATTGTTAGATAGAGACAGAGAGAAGCCAAGGGGAAAATAGGGGGTGGTGGTGGGAAGACCTGTTGTTATTGCTCTACTACTCATGAAGCATACCCTTGGCAGGCAGGGGCTAGGGGCTTGAACTCTGGTCCTTGAATATTTTAACATGTAAGCTCTATCAGGTGTGCCATAGCCTGTACCTGTCACATCTTTTCTTAGGAGCAATATTGCTGGATACTCAGACTCCCATGATGATAATGACATTCTTCACATCTGTCTGCATTTCCCTATGCAAAACCTTGGTTGCTTATCTGCACTATGACATAGACAATTCTGCTCATATTAACATTGGGCCTTACATCACCTTAAAAGTATATCACTGAAATATTTCCCTTCTCATTAGTCAAAGTTCTGAAGGATGTTTTGCTTATTGTACTGATATGATACTAGTTAGTAAGAAAGTATATCCCAGTCACTAAAAATCTTATGTCTCTTAGATACTTGACCTTAGTTATTTAAATCCACGGAGCTAAACTGAGATCTACTGTAGGAGAGAATCTTTGTATTTCACATTTCATGATTTGATTGCCTCTCCCATCATATAAAGATGTGAATTTCATTTACAAAAACCTAATGTTAATATTTCAACATTTTATAACATGAAGTAAATAAAATAACTCTCAGTGATAAAATCAGGGTATAGGGGCTAGAGAGGTAACTCAGAGATAGTAAGCATGCCTTACATGTATGAGGTCCTGGGTTCAATATCTGTATCACATTAAAAAAATCAAGTTAGAATATTATGCACACAGCAGATTCCAGTTGTACAGAAAGGGTATTTTATGTGCATATAAAAAAAATCTGAAAGCGAACCATATGCATTGTTAATAATGATTATCTCTATCAAAAGTAAATACAACTGAGGTTTCTTCCTTTAAATATATTTTATTTCCTTTGGGTCAGGGCTATTTTATGAGAGAACATTCTTCTATAAACTCTTATAATCATACAGTTAATATAATGTTTTAAAAGCTTTTTTTATAAAAGATATCAGATGTTAGTTTAATGGTGCTATGTTCTATGTTGATGGAATTCTATGTTCATGTCAAGTAAATACATCTTCTCCCTGTAGAATAAAGGGGATTATACATTCTTTCCTGTCTCCTTGTCTGCTATTAGGTCATCCTTTTCCATAGAAAACACAACTGAGGACATGCCAGGAAATAGGGACTAGATGGGTGGACTGTATATCTGATATACATTAGTCTACATACTTTTCAGCTAGAAAGTAGTTCACTCATTATTTTCTGGGTTTCAAGGAAGAGGGATGACATAAGAATGGTTAGATGAGTTAAATACAATTTATTCATTGGCATGAAAGGTGAATTCTGTCTTCATTGTTTGTGTCACATTGTTGCAGGTAAAGCAGGCTAAGAGGACTAGAGGTACCCCTTGGAGAATCACAGAGGCTCCACCAAGTTTTAGGTATAGCAAGTGTTAATTGAAACAAGTACAGGAATAGAAAGAAGAGAGATACATGTACATGCAGGACTTCAAATGTGAGAGGTCTGAGTTTTTTGGACCTCCTAGTTTAGTTGTTTTTCTCTCACTGTTGTTATTATTTGTTTTGTTTTGCCACTAGGGTTGTTGCTAGAGTTTGGTGCCAGTACAACTCCACTACTCCCAGGGACCTTCCACCCCTTCTTTCTCCCTATCTCTGTCTCTTCTTTGATAGAAACAGAGAGAAATTAAGAGGGAAGGGAGAGAGAGAGAGAGAGAGAGCTGCAACACTGCTGCACTGCTCATGAATTTACCCATCCTTGCAGATGCGGACCAAGGCCTTGAAACTAGGACCCTGCACATGTTAATATGTGCACTCTTTCAGATACACAACTACTAAATCCCCTCTTAGTTTTATGGTTGGGGAAGTTACTGTAAAAAGGTGAAGTATATATTGAGCCACACTAGTTCTCAGACCATCCTCACCCCTGATGCTTAACCTTTAGTCACTGTGTTCTGGTATGCATGTCCACATTCTATGGCCTCAAATTAGGTGGAAAGCAGAGCTATTGATGCAGCTTCAAGACATCCTCGTGTCTGGTCTCTCTTTTATGCTATTTGGTAGGGGAGGATGGCCTGAGTGTTGCTTGGTTAGTTAATCCAACTTCACCAAGTCCTGTCATGTCTCTCAGCACTCTTCCAGTATAACTCAGGGCCATCCATATGAGGCAGTCAGGGCCCCTTCCCCTTAAACATCCTCTGGCAATGTGACATGCATTTCTAACAATAAAGGGAGAAACTGAAATGCCAAATACAATAAGAATATTGCCAAAATATAGAGAGCACTATCTAGTACATCTAGTAATGCTTTGTTTTTGTTAACCTATAATAAGAGAAAAACAAAGTCAATAGGCAAGATAAAAACAGTCAATAGGCAAACAGAAATGTTTTTTATTTGAGAATAACATAAGACTGAAATTCAGGGGATACAAATTTATACACAAACCTAAAACATGCCACAGGGAAGAACAAAAACAATGTTCTATAGAAAGAACAAATAGGAAGATGTAATGGTCAGATGACGGAGGTCACAAATAATAAGAGATACACTGTAGATGCCACTCAAGGTGCCACTGTAAATGCCACTGTCCTGAAGTGAGTGCAGCCTAGAATGTTCCTAACTGTGACTATGGAATGTAAGCCTAGATGGACAGAGGCTACACAGACTCTTGTACTAAATATGAATAAACTGGCTTCTAGGTCAGATTGATGGGGTTAACGGGCAAATGCTAGAAGAAGAAGAAGATGGGGTTAACACTTAATGGTAGTTATATACTATTCTCATATTTGGGAGTTATTCTCTGCCCTAATAGCAGTTTTCTATCCCATTCTCAAGTCTGACATCATCTTCCTAGACCATACTTTTAACTCACCTGTGTGCTATCAGGCCAGGCAAAAATTACTAAAGTCATGGGTCACATGGAACATATATAAAAAGACTTACTAACTTCCTCCTACATGAAGAACTCTAGTTTCATTTGCCCTATTCTCACCTTTAGGCACTTGCTTATTAAACAGTTTGTTTTATATTATACCACCTTTCAGCCACCAAGTTGTAGATGCTACCATGATGCCACCTTGACCTCTCCAGACAGATGCCTCACCAACATGTCCCAGAACTACACCTCTTCAGAGCCCTACCCCACCAAGAAAATATAGAAACAGGCTGGGGGTATGGATTGACCTGCTAATGTCCATATTCAGCGGAGAAGCAATTACAGAAGCCAGATCTTCCACCTTCTGCACCCATAAGCAATTTTGGTCCATACTCCCAGAGAGGGATAAAGAATAGGGAGCTTCCAATAGAGGGAATGGGGCACAGAACTCTGATGTTGGGAACTTTGTGGAACTGTACCCTTGTTATCTTATAGTCTTGTTAATCATTATTAAATCACTAATAATTTTTTTAAAAATGAGAGGTGGAAGAGACACAAATCTGATTAGGTAAAAGTGCACCTTTGTAGGCTTCTTCAAAGAGTATTTGCTGGCTTCTTGAATTGTTGGCAGTTTGGTCCAGTTTGTGTGAAAAAATCTCTTTTGAAAATGGGTGCCTGAAAAATTAGTAAAGTCATGGGTCCCTTGGAATATACCTAAAATAGACTTCCTAGCTTTTTCCAAAATGGAGACTGCAAATCTCATCTGCTATTTTCTTACCTTTAGGTTCCTGATTATTAAACAACCTGTTCTGCTTTATACCTTAATGTTTTTCAGCCACCAAGTTGCAGATGCTACCATGAGGCAACATGACTTCCCTAGGGCAGAGGACCTCACCGGTGTGTCCTAGAACCCCACTTCCCCAGAACCCTACCCCACTAGAGAAAGAAATAAGCTGGGGGTGTGGATCAACCTTCCAACATGCATGTCCAGTGGAGAAGCAATTACAGAAGCCAGACCTTCCACCTTCTGCACCCCATAGAGATCTTTCGTTCATACTCAGAGCGATAAAGAATAGGGAAACTTCCAGTAGAGGGGGTGGGATGTAGAACTCTGATATTGGGAATTGTGTTGAATTGTACTCCTATTATCCCACAATCTTGTCAATCATTATTAAATTCCTAATTAAAAACATAAATTAAAAAAAGAAGAGAAAGTGGTCTGGGACATGGTGCAGTGGAAAAAAGAAAAGAAAATGAGTGCCTGACTCCAATTTAAAATGTCTCCACTTATGTCAATTTTTCACAGCTTTACTGGAAAAATAAATGAGCATTTTGTTAATAAATGAAACAAATTTTTACTGTAAAACTCTTATTAATAGATAGTAACATTATAATAACAGGATGACCAGATCTGATTTTTTTTAATACGAACATCAAATTGTAACACTACCCCTTGACATATAACCTGCATGTTGGCAGGTTGATCCACACCCCCAGCTTGTTTCTATCTTTCTCTAGTGGGGTAGGGTTCTGGGGAAGTGGGGTTCTAGGACACACCGGTGAGGTCCTCTGCCCTAGGGAAGTCAGGTTGGCATCATGGTAGCATCTGCAACTTAGTGGCTGAAAAACATTAAGGTATAAAGCAGAACAGGTTGTTTGGATATGAATGGGTAGAGATCTCACTGAGGAGAGTATTCACAACCTTTCACTGATTTATTTACTTTACCAAGAGAAAGCACTGCATTGGATCAAAGTTAAACTAATTACCAAAATGAATTTAGACTTTTCTAAACAGAGGCTGAGATCTTTATAAACATCTCTTGCATTTTTGTCTGGAGATGAAACAGGGATATAACATTTAAAGGACTGTGTGCTTTATTATTTATTTATTTATTTATTTATTTTAGCATTTCACTGAGCAATTTTGGATTGGCTTTACAGGAATGCCCTCCCCACCCGACCTTCCAGGTATCACTTGTGTCCTGGTGTCCAGGCTGCTCCTTTTGTCTGATCAGCCCTCTGAGTTCTCTTCCTGACTTCACCACTTTCTCAGCCCATACATCAAAAGCAGATAATAAAGGGCATTCTCTCAAGCATATTTTCTGGCTGCAACTGTTAGCGTTTTCTTCTCCTATTTTGAAATTGGGGGGGGGGGGGAGTAGACTTCTTTTCCAGTATCGTTGCATTTCTTCTGCTGCAGATGGGGCCACCTGCAAGTCATTTTGCTCATCCTCCATTTCTACAGAGGAGATAAAGACAAGCATTTTGTTTTATGTTCCATGACCTTTCATCCTGTGTCTGCAGAAAGGTACTCCAGAAGCAAAGTGGTCACATTTTAAGAGAATTAAAAGTGAAAAAGGAATTCCCAGCCGTTTTTCCCCCCCTAATCAAAGAGCATTCTCTTTTTCCATCTCCTGCCTGGTGGAAAAGGTGTTTGAATCTGACAAGTGTCTTTTCCTTTGTGGCCCAGCGTGACATGAACATAGAGATTGACCAGAAGTGGCTTTTTTCCTTTGTTAATTTGATGACCATGAAAAGTAAACTTTCCTGACACTAGTTTATAGTTCATCACTTTTATTGCCCCATCCTCTCTGAGCACAGAACAACTTTTTAACTTCACCACAGTAATTAACCAGCCTTAGGCAACTGAAATTTCAGTCCCATCAGAGGTGATAAGTATATTTTAAAAAGCTATGACTAAAACCATTAGCCTATACCACATTTTTAGAAACCTCTCTGAAATTCCTTTTCACTTGCAAAGGTTCTTTACTTCGAATTTGTAGAAGTCAGAACCTGAACAGAGTAATCAACATGAGTTCTCAGCAAATGGCTCTGAAGGTTCTGGAACCAACTTATAAATAACCTAGTTTTCAAAGAAAAAGGAACCTTGTGATCAGTTTACTGTGCCTATAAATTATCTAAATTTGAAGAAATATTAGACTCTCAACACTTTGCCTTAAGACTCTTTTGTTATCAGGGAAAATACTAGTCACACTATTTAAAATCCTAAAACAAAACAAACAAACAAAAAAACCAGACTGGTAATCAAGACAGAAACCACATTCCAGATAGGGGCTAACATTTGACTTTCCATTTGCCCCACAAGTGAAAATTGGTTTGTCATGCAATTTATCAATCATGCTTTAAATGAATTGGTATAGTGCTAGTAAATCTCAAAATCACTAAAAAAAGTCAACTCTGAGGAGAATTTACAAAATAATTGAGTCCTATGGATTTTTCCTGCTCAGCTCCTGAATTTCTTCCTCTAAATCACTACCTAGCACATTAGGGCTGCTTATTAATCCCTATCTATTTGGTTCTAGGACTTCTTCCTTCAGACCCTTCCGTCTCCCCATTGCTATTCAGCTAAGGATTTTTCGCCTCTCTTGACATACCTAGTACATTTGTTACTTTCTTAGTTCAAACTCCTAATCAAAGATGATAATTCTAATTTCAGTTCTAGAACAGTGTCTGAGAGAATTTGTTGGTCTTCCCTGTCTTCATAGGTTTTCTTGAGATGATACCCTGTCTTTACTTAAATCCTAGTGTACCAGGATGACAGTCACCTACAAGACACACATTAGATAGGGCAGTTCTCCTCTGCTCTAATAGTAGAGATTTCTTACCAAACCAGTCACAAGAAAAGGTGGCTGCCAATTTCTCTCATACAGTGTGGGCTGACCTGGACATAAATATATGTGTGGGAAATTGAATTGAAGTTAGTAAACCTAGTATTTACCTTGACCTAAAATTATTAACTTGGAGATCTTATTGGTGATTCTTTTCTGTCATGCTTTATAAACACAATCCCGTAAGCTTATTTATGCTTTTCCCTTTTTTTTTTTTTTAGTTACAAGAGCCATACTCAACTGCAAGCTCACTTCATACAGGTGTGTCATGACCAGTTGTGAGATGTCACAAGAAATTTGCTACCAGTAATAGTTTTTCTGAAGGCTGTAAAGTATTTCATTTCTTTTTCTAAAAGGAGAGTTTTCCAGGCTATAGAAAACATCTCACAGTTTTGTTACAGCTAAAATAACACTGACAGCACCCTTGAGAATGTGTTGCACATGTGAAAGTCATCTACCATAGATGATAAGGGAGAAAAAATAACATTGACAAATACTGTGCTATAGTACTACATGTAAAAATGGAGCAGAAGGGAAATTGTTGTTGTTGTTGTTAATTAAATCATATGCCTAAAGAAGAAAGACAGTTCACAGGAAGGAATAGTGTACCAGGATGACAGTCACCTACAAAACACATATTAGACAGGGCAGTTCTCCTCTGCTCTATTTGCTGCCATGAGAGAACACAAGCCCAGTGCTGTCAGTCCACCTTTTTTTTTTCCAAAGAAAATAGAAGTGCAGATTTTAGTGGGGAATCTCCCCACATATAGATGTAAGTATATTGTAATACACAAAACCGAATTTACAATTTGCTATACTCTATTTAGGTCAAGTGATTCATGACCACTGTGATTGGTCTATAGAGCACAGTTTACAAATCTAGGTTAATTGAAATATTAACCATCAAGACTTATTTGGACCTTAATTTTGCATTAAAAGAAAAGCGAGACCCAGTTCTTGATTGCAAAGGACTAATGGGAGAAAAGAACCAATCTTTGGTGACATTACCCAGAATAAACAAACCTCAGGAGAAGAAGTAGAAAGTACCTTAGAAACAGAGTAAAAAGACTAATATGAGTTTGTCTCTTCTCTGATGTTCCTTTGCAACTTGGTCAGGTTTGTGGAGGGACTAAGAAAAGTCTGACCCATGAACCCTCTTCCAGCTGACAAGCATCCTCCAACAGATTGACCTCCATTTGGCATTTGAGAGCCGACACGAGACTTCATAGTCAGAGTAATTGTTAGCCCGTTAAGGTCTCTGAGAACACAAATCCACATGTAGAAGGGGTATAAGTGGAAGTCATATTTACATACAAGAGGAAAAAAGGCCACTTCTAGGCAGAGACAAATGCTTAGCAGGACTCTGAGCTCAGCCAACAGAATATAGAGTGGATTTCATCCCCCAGCTACGGCCTTGACTGAGTGTTCTTTTTCAGGACAGAAAGTGTAGGGCACAATTACCAAACTTCCCAGCTTTTTACTAACATAAGTGTGTCTCTCCAGATGTTTTTTTTTTTTTTTGTCTAGTAAAGTTTAGATTGTGTTGAAAATTATTTTCCTGCAGTTTTCCTACCTGCCATGTGGATGGAAATCAGGAACCCTTGGGATGTGGAGCTATTTAAAAATAAATGTGGCATATGTAACTATAGCAAGCGATTATATCAATTCTAAATGGACTTTGCCCTAAGAAAAATAAAAAACCAAGCTTTGGGGTTTTATTTCATTTACCAGAACCCAAGTGAATTTAGCGTGATTGAAGTGCCTGTGTTTGGCTGGGCTCCTTTATGTAATGCTGGCTTGTTGGACTGGTTTGAGTGGACCCAGCTGTAAAACTAAGAAGCCCCTCTGGACACAATCCTTTCCCAGATGCCAAAAATACCTCCTCTTTTAGGAACTGGAGGAATAATTCTGCTCCAACAATAGGACATTCTTTCTTCTTGAAGGTTTTATTTTTTCAGGGAATCAGAATGGAGCAGGAGGTTATTCTCCGCTACAAGGCAATGCCCAGAGCAGGGATGGAGCCCTAACTTAGTTAGGAGACTGGGAATTTGATCCAGCATCCCAAAGAGAAAATTATTCTATGTTTCTCTTTAGACACAGCACCCTTGTCCCTAAATGCACATCAGCCATGTGTGGGCATGTCTGTGTGTTTGTGCTTGTTCTTGTGCGTGTGCGTGTGCGTGTGTGTGTGTGTTTGTGAGTGTTGCTATATGGGGACAAGAACCACTAATATTCTTGGAACAAATCTTTGTTTTTATTTCTGAAGGCATCTCACTCATAGAGTTCTTTCAGAAACCCCAGTGCTGAGGTATTTCAGCATGGCATATTAAGGCTCTGTAGATTATGTTGCAGGAGGTATTTATATTCTCTCCCTACATATTGCTTTGTGTATTATCATGTAGCTATGACCTCTTATGGAAACTTTGCCCTTCCTTTACTTTCTTCTCTATGCAAGCTCTGTGGATTTCCCACACAAGTTTAAAATGCATGTCTCCCAGTTTTCTTTTAGCTCACCACTTAGTGTGAAACTGGCGTCTTGATTCAATTTGAACAACTGTGAGAGTTCAGATTGAAACAAAACAAGAAAGCATTACCTCTCTGTCTGATGTTGACTTTCAAATTGGCTAGAGGGCTCCTGAGATTAAACAGAAGATGAGTGGTATCTTCTTGTAAGAATCCTTTCCCCCTTTCTTTTTAATAGAAACTTTCTGACTGAGACAAAAAGGCCAAAAGAGTCTGCTAAACACTCAGAACATCTCACATGGCCATTCCAATTGGGAAATAAAAAAAGAAAGACAAATCTTGTAAGGCACCTCTGTCCCTGTTCAGAGACCATGAGCTCACAAAGTTAGGAGTGGTTACTCACCCCACTGGTGGGTCTAAAGTAATTAAATGGGTGTTGCAAAACCAAACTGAGTGGATTTAAGCATCACTTGGGATGCTGAGTCCCTTCCTTGGGAAGGTGAAAATATTCATTCTGATAGCAAACAGGCGAGTTTTCCATTAGATTCTGTACTCTTTATAGCATTTGCTACTTTCTACTGTCATACTTGAGTCTTATATCCCTTACTCTAGCAACAAGAAAGCAGTGTTATAGCTTATTATGTCAAAGTTGTGAAGGAAGTACGTACTTAGCTGAAAAAATCATGTCATTATTTTTCTTAATTATTTCAGAAATGTCATCTCTGAAACCATCTAATTTTTTGTAACTATGAGGAGAAAATTGAATAACCACCCATTTCCAGAAAACCACTTTAAAAAGTTTGCAGTCAATTTTTTTGTATGGCCATGAAAAAATTCAATGATATGGGTAAGCTTGCAGGATGATAGGAGACCCATTACGTGTAATCAGGAAAAAAATATTATGGTGTATACAGGCAGACTATTTCACATAGTTCAGTTAGTTTAGGTTAAGAAATGTTTTCTCTCAGGAAATGCCTTTAAACCAGGGCTACATTTTATTTAATGATGTGGAAAAATTCCACAAAATATCCTTATGAGAAATGTATTTAATTTTCTCTTTTTAAGCCAGTCAGCAAGTAAAGTGAGCTGCATATTGCTCGCATTACTAACACTGCCTGGCAGAGCGCGCTGAAATATGCCCGGTCATGCACATTCAGAGGTAATGTTACTTGGGAGCACTTGGTACGGTTGCTTAGCACTTTCCAGAAACTGATTGACTTCAGCTGCTAAAGATTTCTGCTGGGATACTGACAGATGCTGAAAACCACAGTAAACTCCCCTTTGCCTTTTTTGGTTCCTAAGTATAAAGGAATAAACAACAATACACCCTGGCATTGCTAAAAAAAAGATCCACACCTTTTTTTTCCCCCAGCTCCAGTGATTACACTTAACAAACAGCCTATATGCTCTGATCTAAAAGAGCAGCTAGCAACTTTGGCATCATCAGGATAATGTGGGGAGTGGGTTGGGGGGGGGGTGCCGAGATAAGGGAAGGCTCAAGAGATATGACTTGATCTCTACGTGTGCAACTTCCCTTGCACTCTGGCTACTGCCCTGACTCTAATGATCTTTTTCAGGGCTTAATCACAGGCAGGTTGTTTTTATCTGTTCCAGGGTCATTCTGTTTCTCTCTCTGACCTTTGGTGGAGGCAGACTTAAACACCATTCTGCTCTTTAAACACAGCCAGGCAGTAATGACATTCTCAAAATATGTGGGCTTAGGTTATGAAAACCACTGAGTTGACTGATAAAACAGCGTGTTAAATTATCTTTTCCTCCTATATTTACAATTTTCAAGCTCTAATTTTTACTCCAGGTTAAAAGTAAGCTGCAAAGATAGGTTGATTTTTTTTTTTTTTGTAGAGGTAAATGTGACTGACAATTCTTGGTGCAAAATGAAATATATCTGGTTCATTTAAGAGTTTCCCTCTTATTTGACCTTCACTCTTGCTTCCAGCTCAAGGCTACTTGCTTGAACACTACAAAGAAAATATGTGTTTTTCTGAAGTCAGATATGCAAAGGAAAAATTGTGCTGCAAGTCTGCCTAAGCATTTTAATGTTATTAAAAGCTGGCACAGGTAGTTTTTTTTTTTTTTAGAATAAACTTCTACAAATTTTAAATATGTACACTGGCCCTGAAATCAGCAAATTAACAGAGTATCTGTATACTAAGAGTATAAACACAACAAAATAGTAGTTCTTGACCCTGGTAAAGACCTTAATTGCAATTATTTATTTTCCTGCCGTAGGTTAATTGCTGGCAGTTTTCAATGTGCTAATAGCTCTTAAGGAGGATGTCAGCTATCAGTTAAGACTGAGATATCACTGTTACATAGGAAGAGCTTCTGTCCTCTAGACTACTGATTGACATTTGGCATGGATAAAATTTTGGGCATAAGACTGATGTAGACAGTCACTTGAAGCCAAGTGTCTGGCTTTATCTTCGTCCAATGGGAACAAAAAGAAACTGGTGTCCTGCAACACAGTATATCATCTCTTTGACCTGGAGACAGATGTTATCTCATGCTTAATAGAGGTTATTTTACACAGTGCTTTCAGTTCCTTGGGAAATAAATATACTGGTCTTCCCAACTAAAGACCAGGAACTTCTCTTAAAGAACATACTTGCAAGAGAAATAAAGGTTTCCCTAACATGATCAAATAGTTGAGGCCTCCTCACCAGTTATCTTGTTTCATTATAGTCAATACCTGAAAATTTCTGAATAAGTTGATCATTGACCCCACAATACAATAACTCATGTTATATAGAGGAACAAAGAAAATAAACATAAGCTCTTTTATAGGTAATCAACTAATGTCCTATTGTTTTTTATATTTTCAAATTACTTAATGAATTTTTATACTTAAAACAATTTATGATCACAAATATAACTTCATGATATTTTTATTGCTATTTTGACACAAAGTTCTATACTTTAGCTCTAACAAAAGTGAAAAAAAGTGAAGTTTCAGCGCATGTTTATGCTAATGATTTCAGATAGTGTTCCTCTTCCCCCTTTCAGTACATAGGTTACTGAAGAATTGGTCAGATTTCACTGAAGGTTTAAATAGTCCAATACAGTCTCTAATAATTACTTTCTATTCTGTAATATCATAACACTGGACTGTTTCATTCCATGCTGTGTATTGGATCACTCATTGTACAGTCTCTATTAGGAGACCCAGAGTGACTGACTGAACTTTTTTTAAAAATTAATTTATTTATTTAAGAAAGGAGACATTAGTCACACCCTACTAGGGAAAGAGAGAGGCAGACTGGGGGTATGGACCGACCAGTCAACGCCCTTGTTCAGCGGGGAAGCAATTACAGAAGCCAGACCTTCTACCTTCTGCAACCCTCAACGACCCTGGGTCCATGCTCCCAGAGGGATAGAGAATGGGAAAGCTACCATGGGAGGGGGTGGGTTATGGGAATTGGGTGTTGGGAATTGTGTGGAGTTGTACCCCTCCTACCTTATGCTTTTGTTCACTAATCCTTTCTTAAATAAAAAATTTTAAAAAAAAAAAAAGGAGACATTAACAAAATCATAGGATGGGGGGAGGTACAACTCCACACAATTCCCATCACGCAATCTCCATATCCCACCTCCTCCCCAATAGCTTTCCCATTCTCTATCCCTCTGGGAGCATGGACCCAGGGTCCTTGTGAGTTGCAGAAGGTGGGAGGTCTGGCTTCTGTAGTTGCTTCCCCGCTGAACATGGGTGTTGACTGGTTGATCCATACTCCCAGTCTGCCTCTCTCTTTCCCTATAAGGGTGAGTCTCTGGGGAAGCTGAGCTCCAGGACTCATTGGTGGGGTCTTCAGTCCAGGGAAGCCTGGCCGGCATCCTGATGGCATTTGGAACCTGGGGGCTGAAAAGAGAGTTAACATACAAAGCCAAACAAATCGTTGAGCAATCATGGACCCAAAGGTTGGAATAGTGGAGATGAAGTGTTGGGGGGTACTCACTGCAAACTCTAGTGTACTTCTGCTTTCAGGTATATATTTGCCCTAGTTTATGGATACATGTGAACATATGCTTTATCTCCTGGAACTTGGCCTATATCTAGGTTTTGGGACTTTGTTAGGAAGTGAACCACCTGGGATGGAATTAGAGAATACTATGAAAGTAAAGGTCTCACCCGAATGATGAAGCTAAAGGGTTGTCGTTCCACACCTGAAGTCTCTGGACACAGTCTGAAGTGAAGCATGCTGGGGTGGCACTTGTTGCGTCTGACTGAACTTTTATCATGTTTGTCTATCTTAAATGTATTTTGTGGAAAATTACCACAACTAGTTAAACTCTTTAAGATGAATATTCTCAAGAAGTGCTTAGGTTGGTGTATTGTAGCTCTTTGTCCCGACCGACCATCTTTCTTGCTTGTAGAAATAATACATATTCATGATACAAAATTTGAGGAAAAATTTAAAGCACTTTTAGAAAGTAGCTTTGGGTTTGTTATTTTCACCTCATTTTGATGTCCTTTCCCCCCTGAAAGAATTTAAATTGAATATTGATTTTATTTTTTTACTCCAGAATATATCAAGATAATAACTGGATATTGATTGAATTAGTCTTTAAAGCAAGTGATTTAGAATTCAAGATGCTTGGAGTGTTTTAATTTCTGGTATCTCCTGAGAACGGAACACCTTACTAATTTCTAGAAATAATTCCTCTGTATAATAGATGTTGGGGCCCAAGACTCAATCCTTATTCAAGAAGAAACTCCCAGTGAAGTCTAAGATTTAGGCAAGAACATAGCGTTAAGGCTGTGTTTTATGTTCTGACCAATACCACAACCATTCACTTGCGAATCCTCCTGGGGCCCCACAATGAATACCATCTGGCTTTGAAAACTTGAAACACTTACATGTCTTACAGGCTACGTAATGACTTCCTGGAAGATTTTATTCTCCATCAACAGTTTACTACAAATGATTACAAGAAAATTGTTTGTCTTACTTTAAGCTTCTTTTGTACCAACAGCTTCTCATAAATTCTTAAGTTTTGTATCCTTTTTTTCTTTTTGTGAAGTTGATCTTTCGCAGTAATTTTTTAACCCAACTTTTAGACAATAATGTGAAAACTTTCACAAAGATTCCTAGTAATCTATTCTCATTCCATATAAAGTTAACACATATATTTAATACTCAATGGTTATAGCTATAGTCAGGTAGAATTTGATTTTCTCTATTATATTTATCATAAAGAATTTCTGTTTTCTTTCTGAGGAATCTCTTCCCTGCCTCACCACACAGGGATTGTTCTCTCTCTTGCCCTTACACTTTATTTTTCATAAGTGCATTGCCCTTCAGTGCCTTTAACTCACTGTGCGTATAGAACCTTAAGGTTGATTCTAGGCTGCTGGCGTGCTCTTTGTTTGTTTAGTTTTCTCCCTTTGGTTTTCTGTTCTTCCTTTGGTCTCTTTTCTGTAAGTAAATTGTTCACTGGGCTACTGCTGTGGCTGCTGCTGCTGCTACTTCCTATGTTGAGGATTGTACAACTAGAAAAGCTTTTCACTCTAAGAAAAGCTTCTTTACGGTTAATTTTGCCTAGGAATTTTTAATCTTTTGTATGTTTATTCCCACCCATGTGACTAAATTACAAACAATTTGAAGACAGAGACTTTAACTTGTTAATATTAATCTAAACAGTACCCAGTGCCTAGTACAATGCCTCCCATACAAAATATTCAATAAGCATTGAATGGAATAAATGTCTCTGTATGTTCTAGGACTTTAAAAAGCTCATTTTTTAAATAATTGACCTTTATTAGTTTATGATAACAAATGTATCATTTATAAATAATTTAGAGGAAATAAAAATGCAGAAATATTTTTGGGAGTGTGCTTTAGTTGAAATAAAAATAATTCTACTTAGAATATGGAAGTGGAGTGGGGCAGGGCAGTGGCCACCCAGTTGAGCACACATGTTACCATATACAAGCAACCTGGTTCAATCCACTACTCCCCACCTGCAGAGAGGAAGCTTCACAATCTGTTTAGCAGGTCTGCAGGTATCTCTCTTTCTCTCTCCCTCTATATCTTCCCCTCTCCTCTCAATTTTTCTCTGTCCTGTCATATAAAATAGAAAAAAAAAAAAAAAGGAAAAAATAGCCACCAGGAGTGGTAGATTCATAGTGCTGCCACCCAGCCCCAATGAAACAGTGATAACCTTGGTGGCAAATATATATATATATACACATATATATTTAAATATATATATGTCCATATACATATATAGTCATGATATGCTATAGGTGTGGAAATAAAGATTATGGTGAATGATCTCTTCACAATTGTATTGTTATCCCAAATCTAATTTAGCAACTAGCTTCATAGGTGGCATACAACCCATGAATCAAAAACCATCAATATATGCATCCCTCTCCTACTAGCACTTACTCTCTCCATGACCTACCTTGTGTCTGCAGATTTCTTTTCAGAGAGAAATTCTTGAAAGACACACACCTTCCCTCAAAGCCGTCTTTTCATCGCTGTCTAAGCTCAAACCAGGACTAGGAGAACTGGGATTCAAGCCTAAGCAGTTTTGCTCTAACTCCTATGCTCTTAATCATCTTGCTTTTACTTTATAGAAAATTCCTACTCATAGTGCTCACTCTGCAAGTTATTTCCCATAGCATCAATCCACCCACAAAAGTTTAATCTTCTTTACATGACAAAGTTTGAAATATTCATTCAATGATGAATGTCACATTTCTCTGAGTTGTCTTTTCAGATGGATTAGCATGATTACTTTTTCCTGCCAGATCACAGACAACATGAAATAGGGTACTTTGATCTTGTGAGGTGGGGAGGGGGGAAGAAAAATGACCTTGATTTCTTTCCAAGCATCTTTATCAAGTTTCCAAGCATCTTTATCAAGTTTGGGAAGTGTTCAGTGGCAGAGCACAGGACTAGAATTCATTATTGTTCAGATTTTATCACAGATACCACATAGGCTGGCTGAATGGAGATCTCTCTCTCTCTCTGTCTCTCCCTCTCTCTCTCTCTCATAAAAATAAATAAATAAATTGTTTAAAATATATTTCGGGGGCCAGATGGTGGCACACCTGGTACATGTTACTATGTGCAAGGACATGGGTTCAAGCCCCTATTCCCTATCTGCAGGAGAAAAACTTCATGAGTGGTAAAGCAGGTCTGCAGGTGTCATTCTGTCTCTTGCCCTCTCCATCTTCCCCTACCCTCTTGATTTCTGGCTGCCTTTATTCAATATGTAAATAAAGATAATTTTTAAAAAATTTAAATCAATTTAAAATATCTTTGTGGCCCATGAGGTGGCATATTAGAGTTCAGGACTTGTAAACATAAAAGTCCTGAGTTTAGCCCTTGGTACTGCATATACCAGAGTGATACTCTAGTTTACTCTGTCTGTATCTCTCTCTTATGAATAAATGAATACAATTTTTTAAAAAGCACATATTTATCATAAATTGAACCTAGTTTGGCAGAGGAATAGGTTAGACTCTAGGATTACTATATTTTGGTGAACATGTTCTTCTTTTAATAGCCTGAAATTAGGTCACTTCATGTTTCCATGAGCTTAATTTGAAATAAATGCCTTCTACAACTGAAGAACCTAGAGATTATATTCCAGCATGAATATATAATAACCTACCGATTATATTCCAGCATCTTGTCAAAGTAGGGGAGCCAGGTGGGGTATTGGGGATGGGAGAGGAAGCTGCTTCTCACACTATATCATAGGTATTATAATTTCAGCTAATATCAAATCCCCACAGTACAGTAGAGAGGAGTGGAGAAGAATTCCTGACTAATTGGAAAATAGTTCACTAGTGCCTGGTCTGTGGAAGACGTGAACTCAAATTAACAAAAACTGTCACCAGTTTCTAGGATAGACTGTGTTTTTACCCATGTCACCACTAGACAAGGAACTATGGTGGTGAATTGACACATTATTTCTTTGTATTTATTTATTATATCTATCAGTAAGAACAGTGCTAGCTTATTAGGAAGGCACACTAAAGGACTGATGTAAATGTACTTGGAAAATGTACAATACAGTCAACAAATATTGCCTCAGGTAACCTCCTTACCAGTTCTGGGAGGCAATGAAGGCCACAGAGAATTGCACACAGATGTTTTCTCTGTTATGTGTATCTGGGTATGTGGACACAATAGCCTCTGGGATTCAGCAAGAACATAAGCCTATTTTGTTGAGAAAAGCTCAGTCTCAAAGGTCTCTAAAATTATAGGAATGGCAAAATTATAAGACTTGAATAGTGTCCTGTTTTGTCATGTGCACCACGCAGGTTTAAGCTCAGCCTCCACTCCATTGAAAGAAGTCTGGTGTTGTGGTGTCTTTCTGTGTGTCTGTTTCTATCTCTCTCATCTCTCTGTCACTGTCTCTATCTAAAAAGTAGTAGTAGTAAAATGAAAGTAAATAAAATTACTGTAAGTTGAGGTTTAATTATCAGCCAAGAAAATTAAAAGAATGTGAAGATGAAGTAATAGACAAAGTTCTTGTCTTTGCTCTCTTCTAATGTGGCATGGCTGCTGACAACACGGCATTTCTTTTTTCAGTATGTTCAGTAGTTCTCAAAGTATATTCCTCTGACTATTGATATCACTTGGATTCTCACTGGAAATCCTAGTTTATCAGAAATTTCCATACCAGTTATTCCAGAAACTCTGAAAGTAAAATACAGTAATTTTATTTTGACAAGCTCCCCCAGGTGATTCTGATATACACCTTTTTTCTGTGTGAATTTTGTCAGTGGAACTTTTAGCATCTACTATTTTAACCATAAGAATACCGATTATCTTTGACTTATGGTGGTTCTCAGGACTGAACATGGGATCTCTCAGCCTAAGACATGAAAGCGTGTCTTGTGAACCACTGAGCTATCTCCCTGGCTGTCACTAGAATTGTTGAGATCCACACAAATTGTTCTACAGAGTTGTTCCTCAAACTCATTTGTTTGTTCCACTTCCTGAATCAACCCCCAAAATGTCAATAAGCTAGATCTGTACAATTTACTTTAATATAATATATACTATTTCTTGTCAGATAAATTTTTGGAAAACATTTTCTCTGAGTCTTCAGATTTTTTAAAAAATTTTTAAATGAACTTTCTTTTTATTTATTTATTTTACCTTTTGTTGCCCTTTTTTATATAAGAGTCTTCAGATTTTTAAATTTATTTTCATAGCAGTGTCTTTTAATTAGATATTCATTTCATTTGCCAATGTGACTCATATCTGTGACCCATATTGCAGTTTCTGCTGGAAGAAGATAGGCACACAAAACTGGTGATGGGAACAGTGTGGAATTAGAACCCTATCCCCTTATACTTTTTTAAATCAGTATTAAATCATTAATAAAAAATAAAACAAAATTAGAGACACCATGATATCAAAACTTCTACCAGTGTCATCCCACTCCCACGTGTGTACAAAGGGGGCTTGAACCTGGGTCACACAGATAGCAAAACTATCACTTTTCCAGGTGAGTGATCTCACCAGCCTCTAGGAAATTCTTGTGTAATCAAATACTCTTATGGGGCTTTGGGAAGAAAATCTAAAGGCAGTAGGATATATCTAAGCAAGGATTTCTACATGGTGATAACATACCCATGAAAAGAACATATGAATCAGAGAAACGACCAGCTAAAATGTCACAATATTTGAGGATTCCTGGAGCCATCAGAAAACAGCAGGGTGTGTATATGACTACACTAGGTACATCAGAAATAGGTGTTATATAAGCATGAAGCAATGAAGTAAGCAATGAAGTAAGTCATCCACCTACTGTGGAAATGTCCTAACCTGGGGGTCCAGAGTTGAATTTTGTTAGATGTATATGCTATGTATGATATATCTAAGTATAATTACTATCAAATGACACATTATGTAATATCTCTATAAATAGACTGCTCTCTCTCATCTCCCCCAACCACAAAAAAGAAAAAAAGAAAGAAAGAGAGAGAAAGAGAAAGAAAATCTCTGTAATAAACTCAACTATACAGGGTCTTAGCCAAAGGACAGATTTTTTTTTTAAGTAACATATGTAAGCATTTCTTTCAATTCTGAGGAAAACCTATGTCCCCTTATCAATTTTATGCTAAGTATTTTTCTACAGGGGCCAATAAAGTCATGTACCTTAAACTCCAGTGTAATGTATTTTACCCTTGGAAAGAGAGGATTTTTCTCATTTCTTTTTTTTTTTTAATTTTATTTATTTATTTAAGAAAGGATAAATTAACAAAACCATAGGGTAGGAGGGGTACAATTCCACACAATTCCCACCACCCAATCTCCATAACCCACCCCCTCCAATGATAGCTTCCCTACTCTCTATCCCTCTGGGAGCATGGACCCAGGGTCACTGTGGGTTGTAGAAGGTGGAAGGTCTGGCTTCTGTAATTGCTTCCCCGCTGTACAAGGGCATTGACTGATTGGTCCATACTCCCAGTCTGCCTCTCTCTTTCCCTAGTAGGGTGTGTCTCTGGGGAAGCAGAGCTCCAGGGCACATTGGTGGGGTCTTCAGTCCAGGGAAGCCTGGCTAGCATCCTGATGACATCTGGAACCTGGTGACTGAAAAGAGAGTTAACATACGAAGCCAGACAAATTGTTGAGCAATCATGGACCCAAAGCTTGGAATAGTGGAGAGGAAGTGTTAGGGGGGTACTCACTGCAAACTCTAGTGTACTTCTGCTTTCAGGTATATATTTTGCAGTAGTTTACGGATACGTGTGAACATATGCTCTCTCCCACAGAAACTGGTGTATATCTAGGTTTTGGGACTTTGTTAGAAAGTGAACCACCTGAGATGGAATTAGAGTATACTATGAAAGGAAAGGTCTCACCCGAGTAATGAAGTTGGAGGGTAGTCATTCCACACGTGAAGTCTCTGGACACAGTCTGAAGTGAAGCATGTTGAGGTGGCAATCGTTGCGTTGATTAGGTTGTGATCAGCAGATGCAATATTATTTGATATGGATTGGGAGAGGCATACGGGAAAGTGGGCCCTATCCAAGGGTTCCAGGACTGGGGGAAGTAGAGGCTCTATAGTGGAGACGTGAGGTTCCTGCTGTCTGTCTTAGGGTTCAAAAAGACAATCGATAGTTAATGTTATCATCACATTATTTGGTAATTGGGTTAACTTTGAGAAGTCCTTTTGTTAGGGTTTGCTGTACAGTACCCAGTATCTTGCATATAGCTGTGCTATTGGTTGTTTCTGATCTACTTGCTTTAGTCTTTTGAGAGAGTCTGCATATCAAATACACAGCCTATATATTAAAAATACTCCGTCTGTGTTTTAAAAAACTTCGAGACATACAATTAATTTTCCCCCTCTCATATTAATTAACTGGTGATTTATATGTCTACATTTTGCTAGGAGTGTACATAAACACCATTCCCACCACCAAAAGACTGTGACCCATCCCTCCCACCCACTCCCAGCCCCCACTGGCCCAGGAAGCTACATGTCTACCCCTTACCACAGGGATTTTACTTTGGTGCCCTACTTACAGTTTGGTCAGGTCCTGCTTTTAGTTTCCCTTTCAGATATTCTTAGTCAGCTTCTGTTGATGAGTGGGATCATCCCATACTCATCTTTATCTTTCTGACTTAGTTCACTTAACATAATTCCTTCTAGCTCTGTCCAAGATGGGTCAGAGAAGGTGGGTTCATTGTTTTTGATAGCTGCATAGTATTCCATTGTGTATATATACCACAGCTTTCTCAGCCACTCATCTGTTGTTGGGCACCTGGGTTGCTTCCAGGTTTTAGCTATTATGAATTGTGCTGCTATGAACATAGGAGTACACACCTCTTTTTGGCTGGGTGTTATGGAGTCCTTGGGGTATAACCCCAGGAGAGGAATTACTGTATAATATGGAAGGTCCATGTCTAGCCTTCTGAGAGTTTTCCAGACTGCTCTCCAGAGAGGCTGGACCAATTTACATTCCCACCAGCAATGCAAAAGGGTTCCTCTGTCCCCACAACCTCTCCAGCATTTGTTGCTGCTGTCCTTTTTGATGTATGACATTCTTACAGGAGTGAGGTGGTATCTTAGTGTTGTCTTAATTTGCATTTCTTGACAATCAGTGACCTAGAGCAGTTTTTCATATGTTTGTTAGCCTTTTGGATTTCCTCTGAAATGAATATTTTGTTCATATCCTCTGCCCATTTTTGGATGGGGTCATTTGCTTTTTTTGGTGCTAAGTTTGCTGAGCTATTCATATATTTAGCTCACCAGAAACAAAAATCAACTCCAAATGGATCAAAGACCTGGATGTCAGACCAGAAACAATCAAATACTTAGAGGAAAACATTGGTAAAACAGTTTCCCACCTACACCTCAAGGACATCTTTGACGAATCAAACCCAATTGCAAGGAAGACTAAAGCAGAAACAAACCAGTGGGACTACATCAAATTGTAAAGCTTCTGCACATCCAAAGAAACTATTAAACAAACAAAGAGACACCTCACAGAATGGGAGAAGATCGTCACATGACATACATCAGACAAGAAACTAATTACCAAAATATATAAAGATTTTTCTCATTTCTTTACCAGATCATGTTTCCTCCCAAAAGTTTCTGTTAACAAAGATTATTTACACGAATTTAAGTTGATTTTCTTCTTCATCCTATTTCTCTTCCTCTATCATTTTAATTCTCATTACTATCAACACTAAAGCTGATACTTCCTGAGGCCTTATACTCTGCCCCATCTGAATAAGGATTTTTTTCATATCTCACGTAAACCTCACAGTAGTTCTACGCAGTCTACTTTGTTACTGTACTCACTTTACAGACAGAAAATTAATATTAAGCAAAATAAAGAACTTTCCTAATTCTGAAAAATGAACTGGTCCAAACTCAAATATTTTACACTCTAGAGACTGGCATTTTAGGTTTCTTCTGTTAAGAATTTTTTTTATCTATTTATATGGATTATTTCTTCTGTCCACATGATGATCATTTAGTACTTTTTTCATTATTGCTGCTACTGCTGCAGCTAAGTAACAAATACACCCGACAATATCTTCACATACTCTTCTAACTTCTGCAATTATGCAGGTCTGAAGACATCTGGAAAGCAAAGTTGGCTCAGTTGGCTTTTACATTACATGGGGTTTTATAGTCAAAGTAATTTAACCTTCTTCTTTTCTCTTCACAGTGGTACACTATTTTTATAGTGTCTAAGAATCCCTTTATACATCATGCATGTCTCATTCCAGTCCTATTCTATCTTTATATATAACTCAAAGTAAAGATTGTCATGCCCCACTGATTTCTATCAGCCAAATGTGTTGCTAAAATTCCAATTATGATGACACTGACTCACTCATATAAATTCAACCCTACAGTTTAGATTTTTAAATTTCACTATTATCATAGAGATAGTCATTAATATATTTCTGCATCAAGCTATACATAGCATTTTGTATCAAAGTCCTTTGTGGGGAGCAGAGTATATATACCTCATTAGCCTTGCTCTTGAGAATATCTAAACTTTCTTTTGAAAAAGAATGTGTGTGTCTATGTGCATGTATACACACATACACATAAAGCTACATTGGTAACCAGAATTCTATTCTTTTTATCTGACCTACAAATGGGAAATTGAAAGCTACCCAGGTATCTGTATTAATATACAATAACAACAGCCAAGATCAGAAAGATGATCTCTTCACTAGATATAGACAGAGAAAAGTTAAGGAATTCATACCCTCGGATTCCTGAGAAAATTATTTCTTTCTGAAGGAAAATGGTAGAGGAAGAAAGAAGCAATGACTCAGAGGAAAATACACTTTGTGTATTAATCATTGACTATAGATGGACCTCTATTACAGACTCATCAGATGGAAAAAGTATTTTATAGATTAAATTGTACATGAACACATTAGTTATTGTAAATGTCATTTTTGAGTGTGTGAAATTAAGTACAGAAATGTCCTTTCCTGTATCTATTCATCTTATTACACAGGCATCATATTTATAAGCTTAATGACTTTGGTTGAAAGCATAATGAAAAAAAAATTGGTACATTCTCTGCTTAATTTTATAAAGATCACATAATAATGGTGACAGGTGGAGCCACATGGGGGTGGAGGCAAATTGGTCCTCTGTCCCAGAAGTCAAAGACGTGCTGCAGACATCAGGGAAATGTCTCGTGGTTGGGAAAGGTAAGGAAACTCAGCAGGCTGGGCTTTGATATCTAAGTCTTTCATTTTTAATTAAAGAACATAACTCTGGTGAAAAGTCATCTTATCATCCTATTTCATATTGGCTTGGATGATTGCTCTCTAAAGGAGATAATTGGGTACAGTCCTAACATAGTGCCTAGAAGGTGCTGCATATCTAAGAAAATAATAAACATTAACACTTATTGAGCATCATCTCAGTTACTACTCACACCTCAGTAAAGGACTCATGGTTATTATCCCCCTCTTTGCAAATGAGAAAAGTGATTCTTAGAAGAGTTGAACAATTTTTTCAGGCCCATAAAACTTCCTGGTGGTTAATCCAGGTGAAGTAACAAGAAAGTTACTTCAGAGACTATACATTTAACTACAGTGCCATATTCTTTCCTTAATTATAGATTGCAATGCTATGTTTTTATTTATTTATTTATTTATTTTAGAGAAAGCTTTCTTATATACATTGTGAAATATTCTTTCCTTTTTCTATGTATATAATCTGTTAGAATAATGCCCTAAATGAGCATTACTTTTAGTACCTTACCTTTAGCCAGGGAACCTCCTTGATTCCAGCAATAGAAAGATGTCTCTCAAAAGCCAGACTTTCCACCTTCTGTACCCCACAATGATCCTGGGTCCCTACTCCCAGAAGGATAAAGAATAGGGAAGCTATCAAGAGAGGCGATTGGATATGGAGCTCTGGGGGTGGGTATTGTGTGGAAATGCACCTCTTTTATCCTATAATCTTTTATATATTTCCATTTTATAAATAAAATTTTTTTAAAAAGAAAGATGTCTCTGTTTTTCTTTTCTTTGACAACATATTATCATGACCCATACTTTTGGAGACTTTTCTAATGCCTCTTAATAGTCTCTTTTCCAATATTCCAAAACTTTCTCTTTTTCTTAGTAGGAATGTAAATCAGCTGCTTATTCTCACTCATATAATAGTGGCTTTTTATTATTGTTTATATTATTATTTTGCAACAGGGAAAAAATTGTTAACATTTTCTGCCCTTACCTTTTCTTTTCTATTCATGTGCAGTACCAAGTAGATTTGATTACAATGGCCCTATAATACAATTTGAGATCTGAGAGTGTGATGCCTCCAGTTCTGTTCTTTCTTCTCAAGATTGTTTTGGCAATTCTGTGTCTTTTCTGGTTCCAGACAAACATTTGTAGCTTTTGTTCTATTCTCCTAAAAAAATGTAGTTGGGATCTTGATGGGGATAGCATTAAATTTGTATATGGCTCTGGATAGTATATTCATTTTAATAATGTTAATTCTTCCAACCCATGAACATGGAATATCTTTTCACTTCTTTGTGTCTTTTTCAATTTCCTTGAGTAGTAACTCATAATTTTCAGTAGATAAGTCTTTCACTTCTTTGGTTAGTTATATTCCCAGATATTTTATTGTTTTTGTTGCTATAATAAAAGGAATTGATTTCTGGAGTTCAGCTTCATTTACATTAGTGTTTGCACAGAGGAATGCCACTGACTTTTGAATGTTAATTTTGTAGCATGACACCTTACTGTATTGCCTGATGATTTCCAAAAGCGTCTTGCTGCATTCCTTAGGTTTTTCTATGTATACTATCATGTCATCTGCAAATAGGGAGAGTTTGACTTCTTCTCTTCCAATCTGTATGCCTTTAATTCCTTGCTCTTGCCTGATTGTTATGGCAAGAACTTCCAAGACTTTGTTGAATAGTAATGGTAATAGTGGGCAGGCGTGTCTAGTGCCTGATCTGAGGGGAAATGCTTCCAGAGTTTCACCATCGAGTGCGATGTTGGCTGTAGGTTTGCTATATATAGACTCCACTATCTTCAGGAATTTTCCATCTATACCCATTTTTTGTAGTGTTTTGATCATAAAGGGATGTTGTATTTTGTCAAAGGCTTTCTCTGCATCTACTGATATGACAATGTGGTTTTTGATCTTGCTTTTGTTGATGTGGTGGATCATGTTGATTGATTTACGTATATTAAACCAACCTTGCATGCCTGGGATAAACCCCACTTGGTCATGATGAACAATCTTTTTAATAGACTACTGTATCTGGTTGGCTAGAATTGTGTTCAATATTTTTGCATCTATGTTCATCAGAGATATTGGTCTGTAGTTTTCTTTTTTGGTTGTGTCCCTGTCTGCTTTTGATATCAAAGTGATGTTGGCTTCAAAGAAACTGGAAGGGAATATTCCACTCTCTTCAATCTTCTGGAAGACTTTTAAAAGTAGAGGTATTAGTTCTTCTTTGAAGGTTTTGTAGAATTCATTTGTAAAACCATCTGGTCCCAGACTTTTATTTTTGGGAAGATTTTTGATAACTGTTTCAATTTCATTAGCTGTGATGGGCCTGTTCATGTTATCTAGTTCCTCTTTACTTAGTTTTGGAAGTTTGTAGGTATCTAGGAAACTGTCCATTTCTTCAAGGTTCTCTAGCTTGGTGGCATATACTTGTTCATAGAAGCCTCACATGATATGTTGAATTTCTGCAGTATCTGTTGTGATATCTCCTCTTTCATTTATGATCTGATTTTATTTGGGTCTTTTCCCTCTTTTGTTTTGTGAGTCTGGCTAAAGGTTTGTTGATTTTGTTCACCCTTTTTAAAGAAATATTTACTTACTTATTGCCTTTTGTTGCCCTTGTTGTTTTATTGCTGTTGTTATTATTGATGTTGTTGGATAGGACAGAGAGAAATGGAGAAAGGAGGGGAAGAAAGAAAGGGGGAGAGAGAGACAGACACCTGAAGACCTGCTTCACACCTGTGAAGCAACTCCCCTGCAGGTGGTGAGCCGGGGGCTCGAACCAGAATCCTTACACCGGTCCTAGCACTTTGCGCCATGTGTGCTTAACCTGCTGCGCTACCGCCCAACTCCCAATTTTGTTCACTTTTTTGAAGAACTAACATTTACTTTCGTTGATCTTTTGTATGGTTTTCTTATTTTCAATGTTATTTATTTCTGCCCTAACTTTAGTGATTTCTGTCCTTCTGGTTGCTGTAGGTTTTCTTTGTTCTTCTTCTTCTAGGTCTTTAAGATGTGCAATCAGGCTGTTTATTTGTGCTTTTTCTTGTTTCCAAATGTGTGCTTGTATGGCTATGAACTTCTCTCTCAGTACTGCCTTAGCTGTGTCCCAAATATTTTGATAGCTTGTGTCTTCATTTTCATTGAACTCTTGAAACATTTTGATTTCTTCCTTGATTTCCTCTTTGACCCAGAAGTTGTTAAGGGTCTCCTACGCCTATACTGAACTTCTCTGTTCCAGACTCTTGGAAACAGAGTTGGCAGTCAGCTGAGATAAAGAACAAACACCTCATCACAGACTCCTGCAAGCGTCAACCTGGCTTTGACCTAGCACGTTATGATTGGGCCCTCCTCAATCGCTATCGAACAGGCCATGGCCGGTGCGCCGCTATGTTCCATTGCTGGGGAGCCAGAGACGACCCGAACTGCCCCTTCGGCTACAGACAGACTATGACCCACACAGTCAATGACTGCCACCTCTCCAGATTCAAAGGAGGTCTCGAAACTTTACATCAGGCTCAACCTGACGCTGTTGACTGGCTACGGAAGAAGGGCAAACGCTAGTAGCAGTAGTAGTAGTATACTATTGAGCATCCACATGTCGGGACTATTACTAATCTTTTGTTGATTGTTAAGTGTTAGTTTAATTCCATTGTGATCTGAGAAGATGCTTGGGATGATTTCACTGCTCTAAATAGCAGTGAAAATTTTGCTGATGCTTTTTTTGTGGCCTAATATATGGTCTGTCCTTGAGAATGACCTATGTGGACTTAAGTAAAATGTGTATTCCAGTTTCTTGGAATGAATGACTCTGAAAATGTCCAATAATTACAGTTTATCTATCTCCTCAGTTAGCTTCCTCATGTCTTTATTGATTTTCTGCCTGGATGATCTGTCAAGCTGAGAGAGTGAGGTGCTGAAGTCCCATACTATGACTGTGTTGCTGTTAATATATTGCTGTAGCTCTTTCAGTAGGTGTTGATGTAGTTAGATGGCTTCTCATTGGGTGCATAGATGTTAATAATTGTTAGGTCCCCTGGATTGACTGATTCACTGAGCATTAAGTAGTGTCCATCTCTATCTTTTTAATTTTATTTATTTTAAAGTCTATCATGTCAGATGAGACTAGCAGTTCCTGCCCTTTTTTGTGGGCCATTGGCTTGTATGAGAGTTTTCCATTCCTTCACTTTGAGTCTGTGTTCGTCTTGTTGAGTTAGGTGGGTTTCCTGTAGACAGCATATTGTTGGATTCTTTTCTGATCCATCTTCCTACTCTGTGCCTTTTAATAGGTGAATTCAGGCCATTGACACTTATTGATATCAAGGATGGAAGGCATTTTAATGCCATTCTTGTAGAATTTTAGAGTGTTCTGATAGATGGCCTATTTATGGTGGTCTGACTGTTTATAGGAGACTTTCAGAACTTCTTTCAGGGCAGGCTTGGTGATAGATGATTCTTTCAACTGTTGCTTGTCTGAGAATGTTTTTATGCCTCCATCTAGTCTAAATGACAGTCTAGCAGGATACAGTAGTCTTGGTTGAAAGCCTTTCTCATTGAGCACTTGATAGATATCTTGCCATTCTCTTCTGCCCTGTAGTGTTTGTGTGGAGAAGTCTGATGCTAATTTTATGGGTTTTCCTCTGTAGGTAACTCTTTGTTTTTCTCTTGCAGCCTTTAGGATCCTTTCTTTATTCTTATCCCTTTCCATTCTAAACATAATGTGTCTTGGTGTCTTTAAGTCTAGGTTAATTATTTTTGGGACCCTCTGGCTTTATTGAACCTTTTTGTTGTCTAGACTAGAGAAGTTCTCAGCTATTATGTCTTGAAGAATGCTTTCTTCCCTTCCCTTTCTTCCTCTGGTAAGCCAATAATGCATATGTTGTTTCTTTTGAAATCATCCCATAGGTCTCTGTTGTTGTTTTCAGTATCTCTTAATCTCTTTTTGAGATCTCTTACTTCTTTTTTAGTTGTCTGTAATTCATACTTCATCTTGCTAATTTTGTCTTCAGCCTTATTTATTCTATTCTCTCTCCCCTCTACTGTTTTCTGAAGTTCATCTATTTTGTTACCCTGTTCTGATACTGTTTTAGCTTGTTCAGTTAGTTGTGTTCTTAGCTCAGTTATTTCAGCTTTCAGCTCTCTAGTAACCTTAAGATAATTAGTGTTTTCTTCCAGTCTCATTTGTTGTTTCTGCCTTTCTGATGACAATTTTTTCAAACTCTTTACTCACTCCTAGGATTATTTCTTTAACTAGTGTTTTGATGTTGACCTCATTATTTTGTTGTTCAACCTTTGGGGGGCTTTTAGCTGGACTCTTGTCCTGGTTCATTTCTCCAATATTTCTTCTTGTTGGCTTAACCATTTTGTATAGTATGTTATGAGATCCCTCTCTCAGTACTTTTCAAATTACTGATCACTTTTTCCTGGATTGACTTGTGTCTAAGTAAAGTAATTAAAGGGTTCTCAGTTGTGGAAATTGACAGTTGTTTCAATAGTATTTTAATCCTTGAGTTGGAGCTCAGTGGCTTAAAAGCCTCTTTTGTTTTTTCTTCCTTGTAGGCTATGGGAACCTGAGGGCTTTTAAACTATAAGTAGGCTTCTTAGCTTTATCAATGACTGCTGACCAAGAGATAAAGCAGGTTGGGGCAGAGGTAATCCAGTGGTTATGCAAAGAGACTTTCACAGCTCCACTGCTAGATCTACACTGAGGTATAGATCTTCTTCTGAGTTTCCTCATTATTTCTCTGTCCCCTGGTGTCAGCACAGGGCCTCCCTGCCGCTGTTCCAGATTTTGAGGGCAATAGCAATGGAGACTCACAGTTGCATTTGGTGAGTCTCAGGGGAGTCCTCTCCTCCCTTCAGTGTCCCTTTGTTGGTGAAACAGACAGGAGATAGTGTCTCAATTGGTAAACTTCTGGAGCCACTTATTCTCTCCCTATGCTTCTCACTGTCCATGAGCCACATATGTTTGCACTCACCAGAAATTTGGTGGGTTCCTGAAGTCTTTCTAGTCCTGTCTTATTGTTGTCTCAGGTGGTCTTCTTTGGCATTCCTGTCTAATTTTAAAAGTATATATGCTTTCTACTCTTATTCCCAACTCTGACACCATCTCCCCAGACAATACCTTTAGCCTACTGCATATTAACTGCAGGCTCAAGCAAGAATTCGTAAAGTCATGGGCCCATTGAAAAATACCTAAATTGACTCCCTAGTTTTTTCCAAAATGGAGACTGCAAATATTCTTATAATAACTGCTCTATTCTTACCTCTAGGTTCCTGATTATTAAACAACTTGATCTGCTTTATATCTTAATGCTTTTCAGCCACCAAGTTGCAGATGCTACCACGATGCCAACCTGACTTCCCTAGGCAGACGACCTCACCTATGTGTTCTGGAACCCCACCTGCTCAGATCCCTGCCCCGCTAGGGAAAGACAAAAACAGGCTGGAATTACGGATCGACCTGCCAACACCAATATCCATTGGAGAATCAATTGTACCCCTCTTGTCCAATTGACTTGTCTTTTATAGTTAAAGCAATAAAAATGAAAGAAAGAAAAGAAGAAGTATATATGTGGAGAGTAAGATGGAGTCTGTAATGCTTGCTCATTTAACAACACTATTCATGGATATAACCAGCTTTCTATATACATTTTGGCCTTTGTAATCATAAAGAAATTTGTTTGTCTAGATTATTTGACTTGGATCCTACCATGACTCAGTAAATGATTAAATGCCCATTTCTGTGACTTTTGAATGAGATATTCACCACTCTGACACAATCAGTAAATGACAAACATTATTTCTGTTGTTATAATGGTCACAAAGGTTTACCACTCCTGCACAGTGGCTATCAGTTTTCTGCCAAAAATGTAAGAAAGAAATGGAGTAGATGTAATGAAAATGTAAACTTCAGTTCCAAACAGAGATTTAAATGACTGGATCTAGATTTGTGTTCTTTTTGGCTTCTCATTTAGAAATAGGCAGAGAAGGAGTTTAGAAGAACAGTGCCTCTGGCATGATGACTAACTATTTGAGAATTTCATTAGAAGAGAAAGTACTTGTCTTTCAGTCATTCATCAGGAAATCACGACTGCCTGCTTACTCTACCAAATCCTGCAGAATGTAGGAGAGGGTAAGAGTCTGGGGGTGGAATCTTCAACTCTATAATAATTTCCTTGCCTAAATCCAATCTTTTCTATTTCAAGTCATGAAAACACATATTTTTGTGATGGATTGATAGATACATACACATACCGAATGCGTGTATATTATCTTTTCATAAACATTTACCTGTCTATGTCAGTAACTTAGGGTGTCTTTAAATAAAATCTCAACTGATTAACCTAAAATAAAATATTCTCTACATGAGTCCCCAAAGGAAGATGAACCCTAAGAAGGACTACTTAAATTCATTCCAGAGAAAATGGGGAATAAATGAGAATACCAGGTAGAGTTAGAGGGTTATTTTGTTGAACTGATTTCTATATAATGTGCAGGAAGGTTAGAGCTCATAAGGTTCCACATTTTAAAATAAATCACTGCATGGAAGTGCAGGAAATATTACTCAGGATTTTGTTCTGATGTTTGGTTAACACTTTACTCCCTGTATAGAATTCAAAATTACAGAAGGAGAGCACCATCTAGGCAACCCTTGTACTCAAGCAGCAAAAATTGGCTGGAGGGTCTCTAAAGTCAGGCACAAAGTTAGACTTTAGGACAAGATGGTGAACGTTCTCACTGGGAAGCTGGGAGGCTGCTGGGGATTGGGGAGAATAGTAAACAAATAATGGCTCTGATGAATGTATAGTTACTAGCTGAAATAAGTGCATTAAAAGAAGAGAATGGATCCCCCCAAAAAATAAATAACAAAAGACTCCAGGTAGGGGGTGCAGACAAGGAAAGGCTTCCCTGAGGAAGTTCCATTTGAGTCTTAGATCTAAAGAACAAGGCTGAGCTAAAACTAACTGTTAAACAAGGAAAGAACAATCCTAGATCCAGGGAAGAGCACAGGAAAGAGGGAATCCCATCCCCACGCTCCACCCCTACTGAATCCAAAACTGTGCAACTACAAGTTAAGGATTTGGTTTTTAGAAACAGGAGGAAGCCCATACAAGGGTTTTAAGCAGGTTGGTGACATGATCAAATTTTTGTTTTGAAAAGAGCACTTTGGTTGCTTCCTCTCCCCCAAACTTTGGTTGAAAATAAATTGGAAGGACATTGTTTAAAAGCCATTGTTTCATTGGGAAGTGGGAAAGTGTAAACACAGAACTTTGGTGCTAGGTGCAGTGTGGAACTGTACCCTGTAATTTTAGAATCCTGTGACCCACTATTAATGAAAAATAAAAAAGTGTTTAAAAAAGTAAAACAAAAGCCCTTATTTTCACTAAATAAATGTTGAGGCCTGCAGCTGTCACAACCACTTTTTTTTTCCCCTCCAGTGTTATCACTGGGGCTCGGTGCCAACACTATGATTTCACTTCTCCTGGAGACCATTTTTCCCATTTTATTGCCCTTGTTGTGGTTGTTATTATTATTGTTGTTGTTGGATAAGATAGAGAAATGGAGAGGTGAGGGGAAGACAGAGGGGGAGAGAAAGATAGACACTGCAGATCTGCTTCACAACTTGTGAAATTACCCCCCCAACCCCTGCAGGAGGGGAGCTGGAGGATCAAACCAGGATTCTTATGTCAGCCTTTGCACTTTACACCATGTGCACTTAACCCATTGTGATGCTGCCCAGCCCCCCACAGCCACTTTCTTATGGTCACCTGACTCCACTAATATTTTTCTACATTCCTGAGGATATTGGAAGCTATTTTTGGTATAGGATCAAGAACTTTCTTGATCTTTGATTTGTCTTGTGATTGGGTCTACATGCCCTTATATCTACTCAAAATTTTGATTGGCACAACTAATCACTGTTCTTGTTGATGAACATACAGATGAAACCTAAAAAGCAACAACTGTGTTTTATAGTCAGAGACAATGCTATATTACCTTTTACTTCTTTCTGTCCATTTACCTCTCTGTGCTTTGACTCTCTCTGTGTCTCACTCTCTCTGTTTTCTCATTATACCTTGACCTCCAGTTCAACAGTGTTTTTGCTGTGAGCATATTGAGGGGGGAAGGAGAGAAGAAAGCTTTGGATACCAGGCAGGAACTAGTCATCCAGACTAGCATATTTTTAGAAAGGTCTACTTGCAATACTCTATTTACCGACTTTCAATTAGTCAAACTAAAACCATGAGTGAGGGAATTACCCTTCACAGAACTCTGTGTCCCTTCACTAAAAACTCATCCCAAAGTTATGTTAGGAGTAGATCCAAAGGTCAGAGAAGTATGAGCTTGTTGTATGAGGTTGATGTTATCTACTAAAGGACATGAAGGGTGGCCAGGTTGTGGAATACCTGAATGAGTACACACATCACCATGAACCACAAGAACACAAATTGGAGCCTCCAGTTCATACTTGCAGGAGGGACAGTTCACAAGTGGTGAAATAATGCTGGAGGTCTCTCTCTTTGTCTTCTTTTCCCTTTCTCCCCTTCCCTTCTCAATTTCTGTGTCTTATTAAATAAAGAAAAGGGGGGGGTTGTTACAGAGAGTGGTGGATTTGTTGTGGAGCCACCGAGTCCTAGTAAATAACCCTGATGGAAATAAGAAAAAAAAATTTCAAATATATAAATAAAATACAGAGTGAAGAGAGGCTACTGACAACCCAAGTCCTAGGTCCTTCTTTTACACTGTGTGTGTTTAACCTGCTGCACCACTGCCCGGCCGGCCCCCAAGTCTTCCTTTTATAATAGCTGATTCTGAGGTATAAAATGTTGATGTAGCATCCCATGCTCATGGATTGGAAGAATAAATATCATCAAAATGAATATTGTCCCCAGAGCCATATACCAATTTAATGCAATACCCATCAAAGTTCCACCAAGCTTCTTTAAGAGAATAGAACAAACACTACAATCATTTATCTGGAACATGAAAACACCTAGAATTGCCAAAACCATCTTGAGGAAAAGAAACAGAAATGGAGGCATCACACTCCCATATCTCAAACTATATTCTGAGGCCATCATCATCAAAAAAGCCTGGTACTAGAACAAAAAATAGGTACACAGACCAGTGGAACAGAATTTTAATCCCAGAACTAAACCCCCATACCTATGGACATCTAATATTTGATAAGGGGGCCCAAAATATTAAATGGAGGAAGGAGGCTCTCTTCAATAAATGGTGCTGGGAAAACTGGGTTGAAACATGCAGAAGAATGAAATTGAACCACCTTATCTCACCAGAAACAAAAATCAGCTCCAAATGGATAAAGGACCTGGATGTTAGACCAGAAACTATCAAATACTTAGAGGAAAACATTGGTGGAACACTTTCTCACCTAAACCTCAAGGACATCTTGGATGAAACAATCCAAATTGCAAGGAAGACTAATGCAGAAAAAAACTAATGGGCCTACATCAAATTGAAAATCTTCTGCACAACCAAAGAAACTATCACACAAAACAAAGGGAGCCTTCACAGAATGGGAGAAGATCTCCACATGCCATACATCAGACAAGAGACTAACAACCAAAATGTACAAAGAGCTCAGCAAACTTAGCACCAAAAAAGCAAATGACCCCATCCAAAAATGGGCAGAGGATATGAACAAAATATTCATCTCAGAGGATATCCAAAAGGCTAACAAACATGAAAAATTGCTCCAGGTCACTGATTGTCAGGGAAATGTAAATAAAGACAACATTGAGATACTACCTCACTCTTGTGAGAATGTCATACATCAAAAAGGACTTCAGCAACAAATACTGGAGAGGCTGTGGGGACAGAGGACCCCTTCTGTCCTGCTGGTGGGAATGTAAATTGGTTCATCCTCTCTGGAGAGCAGTCTGGAGAACTCTCACAAGGCTATACATGGACCTTCCATATGACCCAGTAATTCCTCTCCTGGGGATATACTCCAAGGACTCCGTAACACCCAACCAAAAAGATATGTGTACACCTATGTTCATAGCAACACAACTCATAATAGCTAAAACCTGGAAGCAACCCAGGTGCCCAACAACAGACAACTGGCTGAGAAAGCTGTGGTATATATACCACAATGGAATACTATGCAGCTATTAAGAACAATGAACCCACCTTCTCTGACCCATCTTGGATGGTGCTAGAAGAAATTATGTTAAGTGAACTAAGTCAGAAAGATAAAAATGAGTATGGGATGATCCCACTCATGAACAGAAGTTGAGAAAGAAGAACAGAAAGGGAAAATAAAAGAAGGATTTGACTAAATCTGGAGTAGGGCACCAAAGTAAAAACCCTGTGGTGAGGGGGAGGGTGGACATTTGGCTTCCTGGGGTGGCTGGGGTGGGTGGATGGGAGGGGACACAGTCTTTTGGTGGTGGAAATGGTGTCTATGTACACTCCTATTAAGTTGTAGTCATATAAATCACTCTTTAATTAATATGAGAGGGGAAAAATTGATTGTATATCTCGAACCTTTTAAAACACAGACTGAGCCTTTTAAATACATAGGTTGAGTCTTCAATATGTAGACTCTCTCAAAAGCCTAGACCAGGAAGAACAGAAGCAACCGGTGGCACAGCTATATACAAGATGTTGGGTATTATAAAGCAAATCCTAACAAAGGGACTTTTCAAAGTTAACCCAATTACCAAATAATGTGATAACAATAACTATCCATTGTCTTCTTGAACCCTAAGACAGGAGGCACCTCACGTTTCCACTATAGAGCCTATATTTCCCCCAGTTCTGGAACCTTAGGTTGGAGCTCACTTTCCTGCATGCTTCTCTCAATTCATATCAAATAATATTGCATCCGCTGGTCACAACCTAATCATCACTACAAGTGCCACCTCAGCATGCTTCACTTCAGACTGTGTCCAAAGAATTCAGCCACCAGGTTCCAGATGCCATCAGGATGCCGACCAGACTTCCCTGGACAGACAACCCCACCAATATGTCCTGGAGCTCCACTTCCCCAGAGACTCACCTTACTAGGAAAAGAGAGGGGCAGGCTGGGAGCATGGATCGACCAGTCAACGCCCATGTTCAGTGAAGAAGCAATTACAGAAGCCAGACCTTCTACCTTCTGCAACCCACAATGACCTTGGGTCCATACTCCCAGAAGAATAAAAAATAGGAAAGCTATCAGGGGAGGGGATGGGATATAGAGATTTGGTGGTGGGAATTGTGTGGAGTTGTACCCCTCCTATCCTATGGTTTTGTTAATAACTCCTTTTTAAAATGAATAAATAAATAATTTAAAAATGTTAATGTAGATTTCATAGTTAGATGGCATCAAAATATACCTTCTACCAAGTCTAAACATTTCTTCAGCATGCTAGGACAAGAAGCTATCACTTGCTGCTGAGAGTATAACTTAATCATAATGTCTTCCTTATCTGAAGGCCAAGCAGACTCCTCCCCTAACTTCTACTAACTTAAGCTAATTGTTTTCTCTGTCACCATACAGAGGGCTAATTCTTTGTTGACATGGTAGCCCTTTAGCTCTTTGAGTGTGTTATTAAGCTTTCTCAGTCTTGAGAAGACTGAAGTTCTTTATTTCCCTGCACTGGTAAAGTTTCCAGTACTGCATGGAATATAATTCTCTGAACCTGATAAATACCATTCATAACGTGCATGGTTGACTGATCAAACAATTTGGGCTCAGTCAACTCTATTATTTTTTTTATTATTATTCTATTTATTTTTTTAGTTTTTTTCTTTATTGGGGGATTAATGTTCTACAATTGACAGTAAATACAATAGTTTTTACATGCATAACTATTCTATTTATTTTAATGAGAGAAATACTGGGAGAAAGATACAGAGAGAGACACCAGAGTACTGCTCAGCTCTGGGTTATAATGGTGCTGGAGATTGAACCTGGGATTTTGGGGTCTCTAGCATGAAAGTTTTGCATAACCATTATGCTATTTCCCCAGCCCAGTCAACTCTATAATTGTATCTAGTATTTTCAGTCTTGTTCCATTTCCATCTGTGTACCAAATTTGAAACAACATTTTCATTATGGGAAATAATATTAGACCCTTTACTTAGACACTATGAATATAATTCTAATTCCATCTCAGTTCACTCAAAATTCTTTCTCTTCTCCTTTCTTTCTTTCTTTCTTTCTTTCTTTCTTTCTTTCTTTCTTTCTTCTTTTCTCTCTTTCTGGTTGCCTCCAGAGTTATTGCTAGGACTCAGTGAGCCCCCATATTCTTGGATAGTCTTGATTCCCTAGGACTGAGGTGGGGGTCCCAGAATATGTATATATATATATTTTTTTTTCCTCCAGGGTTATTGCTGGGGCTCAGTGCCTACACTATGAATCCACTGTTCCTGGAGGCCATTTTTTTCCCATTTTGTTGCCCTTGTCGTTACCCTTGTTGTTAAACAAGCTCCCTGCTGATGATATTTTTTCTTATTTGTGGAGTATAATATTAGGAGAACCAGGTTAGATTTCAATAGACACTTCAGAGAGCTATTCAAAAGTGTCACAGAAGAGAAAAAATAAATTGTGCATACTCATTGTACTTAGAAGGCATAAGCATATTGAATTCTACTTCCCCTAGCTTCTCTTTCTTTCTCCCCAACTCTGGAGTAGATAGAATAGTGCTGTTGACTGGGGCCCTAATCGGGGAATCCTGAGATTCCCAGACTTAAAACTCGAATACCTCTCTCTATTGTTACCAGTCATTTCTATCAGAAACAACAAAATAGACCTCTTTGTGGGCCCCCATAGAACCTTTCCCTCAACTTGGATGAACAATGGTAGAGAATGTTCCATCCTCCGAAGGGACAACATACTCTATGCTACACCTGAGGAAGATGTATCAATACTGGGTCCTGAAACTCAGGCAGCTTGGAATGTTCCTACCCATGACCACAGAATGTGAGCTCATAAATACAGGGATGCAGAGGTCACATAGGCTCCTAAGCTGAATATGGGCCCCAGATCACATCAAATCAATGGGGTTTACAGTCAACAATATTTATACCCCTTTCCAATATTTGGGAGCTACTCTCTTCCCTGATCCAGCTTTCTGGTCCTTTTTCCAGCCATGACATCATCTCTCCAGACAATAACTTGGATCCACCTGCATATCAGATTTCAGGCTCAGGCAAAAAAAAAAAAAAAACACACACACAACCTAGTATAGCTACAGGCCCTTTGAAATATAACTAAAATATGCCTACTAGCTGTCTACAAAATGGAGGACCTCCCAACACTTCATCTGCACTATTCTGCTGGGCTAGCTTAGATGGCTGAGTGGGAACGCAATCCAATGTTTATTGATTAGAAAAGAATCTGCCTTTATACCTTCTGAGACGGAAGTGGCAGGCCAGAAAAAGGAACTGGGTAGGAGAGTGCATGGAGAGAAGGAAAAGAGGGCGAATTCCTTCTAACCAGTGGGGATTAAACCAATGCCCTGCAGTCAGGGCAGGTCTCAGACAAAACAGTGATTATGTAAATAGACCACAGCATCAAGCAATGCAAGGGAACCTGGTGTGATGACCAATACAGATAGAAACAGAAGCAGAATTAGCCAAAGGAGAAATAATGACCAACACTATTCCAGCCTTTAGGTCCATGATTGTTCAACAATTTGTTAGGCTTTTTTATGTTAACTCTCTTTTCAGCCACCAGGTTCCCAGATGCTAGCAGGAATGTAACCAGACTTCCCTGGACAGACAACCTCACCAATGTGCCTTGGAGCTCCACTTCCCCAGAGCCCTTCCCCACTAGGGAAAGAGAGAGAGAGGCTGGGAGTATGGATTGACCTTTCAATGCCTATGTTCAGCGGGGAAGCAATTATAGAAGCCAGACCTTAAACCTTCTGCATCCCACAATGACCTTGGGTGCCAGGAACCATTTCTCTGCTTGATAGATGATAAGCTTTGAAACAATGCAAGCCCTCGAGACAAGTTTCATTCTCCCCCCCTGGGCAGGCCATTTTCCCCTCAGGTAGACCATTTATCAGAAATAGTGACACAACACATAGTTGTGGTAGCAAACATGATTTCATCCATTGTATGTTGCAAGGAACATTCCCCTTTGAAGACTGCTCCCCCTCCTCTTCCTCCAGCACTTCCCCCCTTCCCCAAAGCCTTATAATGCCTGTGTACACAATAAAATTTTGCAGCTTGATCAGAAACCTGTCTTGCTGTCGTTCTTTCATGTCTCATGTCCCTTTCATTCCATATCTTTTAGGTTCCTAGCCCCTGCTCACCGCCCTGCTGGTCCCGACTGGCACCCAATGTGGGGCGAAGAAGCCTTCTAGACCTAGGAACTCCGCTGATCGAGAGGATAGGCCTATCCGAATTCACTGAGTCACTGCGGCCGAGGGGGTAACGCAAAGACTCGCAGAGATCGCCATGGAAATACCCGACCGTGAGTCACATCTGGAGGGGTGTTCACAGCGGCTGAGGTTAGCAAAACCATAGGACATGAATTTAGCAAACAAGATTTATTCATTAAAGGACTCAAGAAGTCACTCAAGACACGAGGAACTAGGGTTAAAAAGAAAGAATTAAAGAAGTTTTTAGATTATATTGGAAATATTTGCCCCTGGTTCTCCCAGGAAGGCACTATAGATGAGAAACGTTGGAGGAGAATTGGTGACTGTCTTAATGATTACTATCAGTCTTTTGGTCCTGAACGTGTACCTGTTTCTGCCTTTTGTTACTGGAATTTAATTAATGATATCTTAAAAATCTATAATAACCACCCTGATATTAAAAACCTTATTACAGAGGGTGAAAAGGTCCTATGGTAACTTTCTCATCTGCTGTCCAGGACAAAGACCCCATCCCCATGCCCTTCTGTGGTTATTGATCTTGATCTCCCAGTACCCAGTCAAAATAAAAGCCTCCCAGCACCCGATGAAAGTAAAAGCCATGTTCCCCTCCCTACACTTGGGTCCATACTCCGAGAGGGTTAAAAAATAGGAAAGCTATCAGGGGAAGGGATGGGATATGGAGGTCTGGCAGTGGGAATTGTGCAGTGTTGTGCCCCTATTATCCTATGGTTTTGTCAATGTTCCCTTTTTATAAATGGAAAATAAAAAAAAATAGTGCTGTTGAGAAGAAAGGAACTATTCAACTAAGAATTAGGTAGCCACGTTCTCTTCCCCAACTCTAGGCTTAGGATGCATCTGAGTATAAGTAGTAATAAACCCTAAATCAGACATATATCAAGGTTTTGAGAGGCAGAAGTAGCACACCCATTTAAGTACAAGGACCTGTGCACAAGGACTCAAGTTCACTGCAGCGAGCACACTTTATGAGCAGTGAAACAAGTCTTCAGGTGTCTTTCTCTACCCCTCTCTGCCTCTCCCTCCCCATCTCAATTGCTCCCTGCCATAGCCAGTAAAGTAAAATTTAAAGGAAAAATGGTCACCGGAAGTGGTGTAAAAATGAGAAACATTAAAATAAACAAACAGATAAATAAATAAATGGGAAACAAAAAGAGAAGGGAACCTTCAGTGGAACTCTTTGAGAATTTAACCTATACTTTTTGAAGTTGAGGGCACAGAAAGACTAATGGCTCATGTCTCCCCCACTGCAGGAACTTCTGAAGAGTACAGTATTGGGAAGATACAGCTGGGGAAGAACTGTAAAACTATTGTGTATAGGAAAGTACAATGTCCTTTGGTTTGCTTGGGGTTCAGATTAGTATGAATAAATACCTGGAGGTGTAATACATACCGGACCTGTTTAGGTATATGTCATCAGTGAGAAAAGCATCCTTATCAAACTTTAGCTTGGGGGGGGGGAATTTCCCAACAAGTTTATTAAAACATATTCCTAGACTATAAAATGGACTTCCTAGTTTGTTTGTTTGTTTTTCACTTTATTATCCCTATTCTCATCTGCTCTATTCCTACTTTTTGGTTCCTGTTCATTAATCATTGTATGCTATTTTACATCTTACCACATTTCAGCCATAAATTTACAGATTCTATCCTGAACTCCCTGAGCAGATGACCTCACCAATATGTCCTGGAACCATACTTCCCCAGAGCATTATTCCACTAGGGAAAGATAGAAACAAGCTGGGGGTATGGATCAACCTGCCAATGTCCATGTCCAGTGAAGAAGCAATTGTAGAAGCCAGAACTCCCACTTTCTGCACTCCCCCCCCCAAAAAAAAGAATGTTGGTCCATTCTCATAAAGGGGGAAAAATATTAAGAAAAGATGACCACGGGGCTCTGAACTCCAATACCATCAAGACCTGAAAACAGAAGAGGGAAAAAAGAAGGACCCTCCAATGTAGTAATAGGTGTAGGTGTGATCTAGAAAGGAAAAGAAGGCAGGGCTATAGAAAAAATGGTGAAATATGTATAAATATAGATAGCTGTAGAAATAATAGTCAACTTCTAGCTCCAATTCTTTGATGAGACCTTTTCTAGCTCATTGGACTCCTTAGTTTCATTTTGGATGGAGCACTTTCTAACATAGTTACAGAACCTAGATCTTTACTATACTCATTGCAGTATTACTAGCAATGGGTTCTTTTCAACTGGTATTTATTGATCTCCTTACAGGAACTTTTCTAAGCAATGGGAATACACTGCTGAATAAAACAAAAACTAACCTTCCTCTGGGGCCTACAGTCTTATGGGAAAAGCATAAAGAAAACTGTTAAGGGTCAGATGGTAGCACAGTAGGTTGAGCACACATGGTGTGAAGTGCAAGGACCCGCTCAAGAATCCCAGTTTGAGCCACCGGCTCCCCACCTGCAGGGGCCCTGGTTGCTTCGCAAGCAGTGGAGAAGGTTTGCAGTTGTCTCTTTCTCTCCCCTTCTCTGTCTTTTCCGCCTCTCTCCATTTCTCTCTGTTCTATCCAACAACAATGATAGCAATAACAACAATAACAACAACAATGAGGTTAAAACAATGAGGGCAACAAAAGGGAAAAAATAGCCTCCAGGAGCAGTGGATTAATGTGCAGGCACAGAGCCCAAGGCACGGAGCCCCAGCAATAACCCTGGAGGCAAACAAAAAAATGAAAGGGAAGAAAAGAAAACCCTTAACACTACAAATGCAAATAATGTAAGGTGATGTATTCTATATGAGAAATAGAAAAGTAAAGAATGAATGTTTGAGAAAAGTTGTTCTTCCTGGCAAATCTCATCCAGTTATTATCATTCCATAATTTACAACCAAGAAATAGCAAACCCGATATATATATTCAAAAGTTAGGTTTGGAGTTTAATCCATTTTAATTTCAAAAGACTCCATAAAAGATCTTAGACAAATTGTTGATCATGCAAGGACAGGTGCAAGGACCAACGTAAGAATCCCGGTTCGAGACCCTGGCACCCCACCTGCAGGGGAATCTCTTCATAAGCGGTGAAGCAGGTATGCAGGTGTCTATCTTTTTCTCCCCCTCACTGTCTTCTCCTCCTCTTTCCATTTCTTTAAAATTTTTTTTTTATTTAAGAAAGGATTAATTAACAAAACCATAAGTAGGAGGGGTACAACTCCACACAATTCCCATCACCCAATATCCATATCTCACCCCCTCCCCTGATAGCTTTGCTATTCTCTATCCTTCTGGGAGCATGGACCCAGGGTCATTGAGGGTTGCAGAAGGTAGAAGGTCTGGCTTCTGTAATTGCCTCCCCGCTGAACATGGGCGTTGACTGGTCAGTCCATACTCCCAGTCTGCCTCTCTCTTTCCCTAGTACGGTGTGTCTCTGGGGAAGTTGAGCTCCAGGACACATTGTGGGGTCTTCAATCCAGGGAAGCCAGGCCAGCATCCTGATGGCATCTGGAACCCGGTGATTGAAAAGAGAGTTGACATACAAAGCCAAACAAATTGTTGAGCAATCATGGACCCAAAGGTTGGAATAGTGGAGAGGAAGTGTTAGGGAGGTACTCACTGCAAACTCTAGTGTACTTCTGCTTTCAGGTATATATTTCACATTAGTTTATGGATACGTGTGAACATATGCTCTCTCTCACAGAAACTGGTGTATATCTAGGTTATGGGACTTTGTTAGAAAGTGAACCACCTGAGATGGAATTAGAGTATACTATAAAAGGAAAGGTCTCACCCGAGTAATGAAGCTGAAGTGTTGTCATTCCACACGTGAAATCTCTGGACACAGTCTAAGGTGAAGCATGTAGAGGTGGCAATCGTTGCGTTGGTTAGGTTGTGATTGGCAGATGCAATATTATTTGATATGGATTGGGAGAGGCATATGGGAAAGTGGGCCCTATCCAAGGTTTCCAGGACTGGGGGAAGTAGGGGCTCTATAGTGGAGATGTGAGGTTTCTGCTGTCTTAGGGTTCAAAAAGACAATCGATAGTTAATGTTATCATCACATTATTTGGTAATTGGGTTAACTTTTAAAAGTCCTTTTGTTATGGTTTACTGTACAGTACCCAGTATCTTGTATATAGCTGTGCTATTGGATGCTTCTGATCTACTTGCTCTAGGCTTTTGAGAGAGTCCACATATCAAATACACAGCCTATATATTTAAAAGATTCAGTTTGTGTTTTGAAAAACTTCGAGACATACACTTAATTTTCCCCCTCTCATATTAATTAACTAATGATTTATATGTCTACATTTTGTTAGGAGTATACATAAACACCATTCCCACCACCAAAAGACTGTGTGACCCATCCCTCCCACCCACTCCCACCCCCCACTGGCCCAGGAAGATGCATGTCTACCCCTCACCACAGGGCTTTTACTTTGGTGCCCTACTTACAATTTGATCAGGTCCTGCTTTTAGTTTCCCTTTCAGAACTTCTTACTCAACTTCTGTTGATGAGTGGGATCATCCCATACTCATCTTTATCTTTCTGACTTAGTTCACTTAACATAATTCCTTCTAGCTCTGTCCAAGATGGGTCAGAGAAAGTGGGTTCATTGTTCTTGATAGCTGCATAGTATTCCATTGTGTATATATACCACAGCTTTCTCAGCCACTCATCTGTTGTTGGGCACCTGGGTTGCTTCCAGGTTTTAGCTACTATGAATTGTACTGCTATGAACATAGGAGTACACACCTCTTTTTGGTTGGGTATTATGGAGTCCTTGGGGTATAACCCCAGGAGAGGAATTACTGGATCATATGGAAGGTCCATGTCTAGCCTTCTGAGAGTTTTCCAGACTGCTCTCCACAGAGGCTGTACCAATTTACATTCCCACCAGCAATGTAAAAGGGTTCCTCTGTCCCCACATCCTCTCCAGCATTTGTTGCTGCTGTCCTTTTTGATGTATGCCATTCTTACAGGAGTGAGGTGGTATCTTAGTGTTGTCTTAATTTGCATTTCTCTGACAATCAGTGACCTAGAGCAGTTTTTCATATGTTTGTTAGCCTTTTGGATCTCCTCTGTAGTGAATGTTTTGTTCATATCCTCTGCCCATTTTTGGATGGGGTCATTTGCTTTTTTGGTGCTAAGTTTGCTGAGCTCTTTATATATATTTTGGTGATTAGTTTCTTGTCAAATGTATGGCATGTGAAGATCTTCTCCCATTCTGTGATGGGTCTCTCTGTTTGTTTAATAGTTTCTTTGGATTTGCAGAAGCTTTTCAATTTGATGTAGTCTCATTGGTTTGTTTCTGCTTTAGTCTTCCTTGCAATTGGGTTTGATTCATCAAAGATGTCCTTGACGTATAGGTGGGAAAGTGTTTTACCAATGTTTTCCTCTAAGTATTTGATTGTTTCTGGTCTGACATCTAGTCTTTGATCCATTTGGAGTTGATTTTTGTTTCTGGTGAGATAAAGTGGTTCAATTTCATTCTTCTGCATGTTGCAACCCAGTTTTCCCAGCACCATTTATTGAAGAGAGCCTCCTTTTTCCATTTAATCCTTTGGGCCCCCTTATCAAAGATTAGATGTCCATAGGTGTGGGCATTTATTTCTGGGCTTTCAATTCTGTTCCACTGGTCTGTGTGCCTATTTTTGTTCCAGTACCACGCTGTTTTGAAGATGATGACTTTATAATATAGTTTAAGGTCTGGGAGTGTGATGCCTCCATTTCTGTTTCTTTTCCTCAAGATAGTTTTGGCAATTCTAGGTGTTTTCAGGTTCCAGATAAATGATTGTAGTGTTTTTTCTATTCTCTTAAAGAAGCTTGGTGGAACTTTGATGGGTATTGCATTAAATTTGTATATGGCTCTGGGGAGAATATTCATTTTGATGATATTTATTCTTCCAATCCATGAGCATGGGATATCTTTACATTTCTTGGTATCAGTTTCTATTTCCTTGAGTAGCGACTCATAGTTTTCAGCATACAAGTCTTTCACTTCTTTGGTCAACTTTATTCCTAGGTATTTGATTGATTTTGCTGAAACAGTAAATGGGAGTGATTTCTGGATGTCTTTTTCTTCAGATTTAGTGTTTGCATAAAGAAATGCCACTGATTTTTGTACATTGATTTTGTAGTCTGATACCTTGCTATATTGCCTAATAACTTCCAGTAGTTTTCTGCTGAATTCTTTAGGTTTTTCTATGTATACTATCATATCATCTGCAAATAGTGAGAGCTTGACTTCTTCCCTTCCAATCTATATTCCTTTGATTTCTTTCTCTTGCCTGATTGCTATGACAAGAACTTCCAATATTATGTTGAAGAGTAACGGTGACAGTGGACAGCCCTGTCTAGTCCCCGATCTGAGGGGGAATGCTTTCAGCTTCTGTCCATTGAGTATGATGTTGGCTGTGTGTTTGCTATATATAGACTCCACTATCTTGAGGAATTTCCCATCTATTCCCATTTTTTTTAGAGTTTTGAGCATGAATGGGTGTTGGATTTTGTCAAAGGCTTTCTCTGCATCTATTGAGATAATCACGTGGTTTTTGGCTTTGCTTTTATTGATGTGGTGAATGACATTGATTGACTTATGGATGTTGAAGCAGCCTTGCATTCTTGGGATGAATCCCACTTGGTCATGATGGACAATCTTTTTGATATGTTGCTGTATCTGGTTGGCCAAGATTTTGTTTAATATTTTGGCATCTATGTTCATCAGAGATATTGGTCTAGTTTTCCTTTTTTGTTCTGTCCCTATCAGCTTTTGGGATCAGGGTGATGTTGGCTTCATAGAAGGTGGAAGGGAGTATTCCTGTTTCTTCAATATTATGGAAAAGCTGAAGAAGTATGGGTACTAACTGTTTTCTGAAAGTTTTGTAGAATTCGTTTGTGAAGCCATCTGGTCCAGGACTTATGTTGTTGGGGAGATTCTTAATAACGGTTTCAATTTCTTTGTCTGTGATTGGTTCATTTAGATTTTGTAGTTCTTCTTGGTTCAGTTTTGGAAGGGCATATGCTTCTAGGAATTGTTCCATTTCTTCCAGATTCTCTAGCTTGGTGGCGTATAATTCTTTATAGAAGTTTTGCAAGATTCTCTGGATTTCTGGTGTGTCAGTTGTGATATCTCCTCCATCGTTTACAATTCTATTAATTTGAGTCTTCTCTCTTTTTTGTTTGTTAAGTCTGGCTAGGGGTTTGTCAATTTTGTTTAATCTTTCAAAGAACCAACATTTGGCTTCATTGATCTTTTGTATGGTTCTTTTATTTTCAATGTTGTTTATTTCTGCTCTAACTTTAGTGATTTCTGTCCTTCTGGATGCTTTAGGGTTCCTTTGTTCCTCTTCCTCTAAGTCCTTGAGGTGCTCAGTAAGGTCGTTCAGTTGAGCTTCTTCTTGGTGTTTAATATGTGATTGTATGGCTATAAGTTTCCCTCTCAGTACTGCTTTAGCTGTGTCTCAAATATTTTGATAGATTGTGTCTTCATTTTCATTTGTTTCCAGGAACATTTGAATTTCCTGCTTGAGTGAGTCTCTGACCCAGTGGTTCTTAAGGAGTATGTTGTTTAGTTTCCAAATTCTGTGACTTTTAATAATTTTCTGTTTGTTGTTAAATGTTAGTTTTACTCCACTGTGGTCTGAGAAGATACTTGGGATGATTTCAATGCTCTTGAATTTATTGATGCTGTCTTTGTGGCCTAACATGTAGTCTATCCTTGAGTATGTGTTATGTGGATTTGAAAAGAAGGTGTATTCCAGTTTTTTGGGGTGAATGACTCTGACAATGTCCAAGAGGTCTAGTCTGTCAATCTCTTCATTCAATTCTCTTGTATCTTTTTTGGTTCTCTGCTTTGTTGATCTGTCTAAGTGTGAGAGTGGGGTATTGAAGTCCCCCACTATTATTGTATTACTATTGATGTATTTTTGAAATTCTTTCAGTAGGTGCTTAATGTATTTAGATGGTCCCTCACTGGGTGCATAGATGTTAATAATTGTTAAGTCTTCTTGGCTGATTGATCCTCTAATCATTATGTAATGTCCTTGCCTATCTTTTATTATTTTATTTAATTTAAAATCTATCGTGTCTGAGATGAGAATGGCTGTTCCTGCCCTTTTTTGTGGTCCGTTAGCCTGTATGATAGTTTTCCATCCTTTCACTTTAAATCTGTGTTTATCTTGTTGTGACAGATGGGATTCTTGCAAGCAGCATATGGTTAGGTTATGTTTTCTGATCCATCCCCCCACCCTGTGCCTTTTGATGGGTGAGTTTAAGCCATTGACGTTTATTGATATTATGGATTTAATGTATTGTAGTGCTATTGTTCAAAAAATTTTTTTTGCTTGCTCTGATATATTGCAAGTATTATAGTGATGTTCTTGTTTATAAGAGGTCTTTTAGAACCTCTTTCAGGGCCGGCTTGGTGATGGTTGCCTCCTTTAATTCTTGTTTGTCTAAGAAGGTTTTGATCCCTCCATCTAGTTTGAATGAAAGTCTAGCAGGATATATTATCCTTGGTTGAAACCCTTTTTCATTCAGGGCTCCATAGATATCTCACCATTCCCTTCTGGCTTTTAGAGTTTGAGTGGAGAAGTCTGCAGATAATCTTATGGGTTTTCCCTTGTATGTGACTTTTTGTTTCTCTCTTGCAGCCTTTAGGATCCTTTCTTTATCCTTACTTTTTCTCAGTGTGACTATGATGTGTCTTGGTGTCTTCAGGTCTGGGTTGATTCTGTTTGGTACTCTCTGAGCCTCTTGAATCTTGATGTCCTTTCTGTTATTCAGGTCTGGGAAGTTTTCTTCTATTGTTTCCTCTAGAATGTTTGCTTCCCCTTCCTCTCTTTCTTCATCTGATGGCCCATTATATGAATGTTACTTCTTTTGAGATCATCCCATATGTCTCTGTTGTTGTTTTCAGTGTCTCTCAATCTCTTTTTAAGCTCTTTCACCTCTTTCTTAGTTTTCTCTAACTCATTCTCTGTCTGACTAATTCTGTTTTCTGCTTCTGTTAGTCTGCTTTCCCTTGCCTCAGCTTCTTTCTTCATTACAGCTATTTCAGCTTTCAGTTCTCTAATTGCGTCAAGATAATCAGTATTTTCCTTCGGGGTCTCAACTGTTGTTTCCCTAATACTGCCATTCCTTTCCTCCAATGTTGTTTTTATTTCTGTGATTAATAAGTTTATTATTGCTTGCATACTTTTCTTATCTATGGTTTCTTCTGGGCTCTTGTCTTCATTCATTGGAGTAGCAGTTTTATTTGTTTTTGATCTACCCTTTTTTTTGATTTATGTGTTTCCTTTTTTTTTATGCTCTGTTGTTCCTCAGTTGTTGTGTCTTGAGTACAAGTAACACTGTACTAAATACCTTTATGACAATTGCACTCACCAACCTCAGGAATTACAGTAGCAACTGAAGCAAGTATTGAAGCAGTTTAATCGTTACCAGTTAGCCAAACAATTTCTCCAGTCCATGAATAAATAGTAACCAAATCCCAGTGAAGAAGAAAGAGAAAAGAAAGAAAGGATAGCAAGAATAGACAGTTATGCAAATCTACTATCCACTGTATATTCTAGGGGTCACAAGAGGGGAAAGGGAACTAGAGCAGAGATACACACATAGAGAGTCCACTCTGAGTCAGATTTCTTCCCCAAAATAATTCACAAATTCAGAAAGGCAAAGAAGAAGGAAGAAGTGTATGACAAGATAAAAAAAAAGAGAGACAAGAGAGAGAAAAGGGAAAAGATAAGAAAAAGAGGTGTAATTAAAGAGCAGTGAAAGGAAATTCCCAAATGTGTATCAGTAAATTCAAAAAAGCACACTGTTTGGTGGTGTGGGGGCTGGGGGCTGTGACTTTGGAAGCTGTAGGATTAAGAAAGAAAGGATGACAAGAATGAGAAAAAGAAAAAAAAATGAAAGAGAGAGAAAAAAGAAAAAGATAAGAAAAATAACAGTCATAAAAGAGCAGTGAAAGGAAAGGTTTTTTTTTTTAATGTATTTATTTTTAATTATTTAATTAGCTATGCGGGGTGAGGTGGGGAGGGTTGGCTACTTAGAAAGAAAAAAGGCCAGAGGTTTCAGAAGGGTATAGACTTAGAATGAATGATACTCCCTGGTGGGACAAGAATTTGGTAAAGAAAAGCTCCCCTGCTAGGAGCTGGTCCCCAGGGACTGGTTGGGGGGGGGCAGGGAAGGAGGTATGGTTAAAAATTAAAAGGAAAAAAAAATTTTCCCCTTTTTTCCTACTATAATTCTTAACCCAAATTAAGTTATAGTCACCTCCTTGGTGTCACCGCTAGAACCCCTTATTGGCTGGCCTACTAAAGGCAGAAAATCCTACCGTTTCTAGGAGATGTGATCAGAGCTCAAGCCACTAGCAGCTTCTTAGTCCACCATCTTCCAGGAACCTCCTCTTTCCATTTCTTTCTGTCCTATCTAACAAGGGTGACATTAATAACAACAATAATAACTACAACAATAAAAAAACACAAGGGCAACAAAAGAGAATAAATAAATAATAAAATAAAAATGTATAGATAGAATATAACTAAGAAAATCATTTGGATGGGCAGTTCAGGAGTTGATGCAATGGATAAAGTGTTGACTTTCTTGAATGGGGTCCCAAGTTCAATCCTCAGTATTATTATGTATCAAAGTGATGCTCTCATTTGCTTTCTGTTCTCCCTCTCTTATAAGTAAATCAATGAAGCTGGTATAGTGCATCAAAGTTAAGGACTCTGGGGAAGGAAGCACGTATATGTGTGTGTGGGTGTGTGTGGGGGTGGTACTTTGATGTCCTGATACATAATGGTGGAAAATGGCCCAAACAGAAGGTAACAATATTTTGCAGATAGCTATCATTGTGAAATAAGAAACTTTACTAATGTGCCAGCAACTGTACTATAAACAACCCCTCAATAAAATTATTTAAAAATAATAACATAAAGCATAATAAGCAAAACTAAATCAATAAAAAGAAAATTCAGGAGATGAATGAAACTAAAATATACTATTGTTTCCATTAAGCAATAAAATCCATACAAGAAAAGAAGTAATTAAATGTATTGGCATTTGCTATACCAAAACCCACTAAATCAAAACCAGAGTCATACTCCTCTAAAAGAAGAGGATGAGGTAGAATAGGAGGTGGAGGAGGAGGAAGAAGAGAAGGAGAAAGAGAAAGAGGAGGAGTAAGAATAAAAGGAAGAGAAAGAAGAGGAGGATGATGAAGATAACAGAACCCTTTTATTTGTTAGTGATTTAATAATGATCAATAAGATTGTGGGATAAGAGAGGTACAATTCCACACAGTTCCCACCACTGGCGTTCCACATACCATCCGCTCCTCCATTGGGAGCTTTCTTATTCTTCATCCTTCTGAGAGTATGGACTAAAGATCATTATGGGGTGCAGAAAGTGGGAGGTCTAGCTTCTGTGATTGCTTTTTCACTGGACATTGGCATTAGCAGGTTGATCCATACCTCCCAGCCTGTTTCTGTCTTTCCCTAGTGGGGTAGGGCTCTGGGGAGATGGGGCTCCAGGACACAATGATGAAGTCATCTGCTAGGGAAGTAAGGTTGGTGTCATGGTAGCATCCGCAACTTGTTGGCTGAAAAGCATTAAGATATAAAATAGAACAAATTGGAAAACCCTCATTAATCAGCTTAATCTATGTAACATTTTTCCCCTGGATTAGCTTGGAAAACATTAGCATCAGACAATAATCTTGACTACTTAACTCATGTGTGTTTTTATATCTCCTAGATAGTGTGCATCTGGAAACCTGCAATAGTGTGTTTATACCTTTTCCCATCTCTAGTTTGCTGATTATATCTCTGTGCTTAATTGCTCAGTGGAAACTTGTTGAGATAAATGGAGTAGAACCCTTGAATAACTATAACTTCTGAATAGCTATGTGTATCTCTAATGCAGATAATTTCTCAGTTCCAGGTTTCTTTAGTCTCCATTTCATCCATGTATCTGGAATGCAGAGAATGTTGATCACTTCTATGAGTTCAGAGAGCATCAAAATCAGAAGTTGTACAAATGACCAGATTGTTTACTTTTTTGATCCTAGATAGGCATTATTGATTGCTTGGTCTTACATAAATTATAACTTAAGGTAGTTCCTTATGAGGTTATGTTCATTTTAATTTGTTCCAAATAAAAAGTTTTCCAAGGGGCCAGGTAGTGACGCACCTGGTTGAGCGCACATGTTATAATGCACAAGAACCCAGGTTCTAGCCCCTAGCCCCCACCTGCAGGGAGAAAGCTTCGCAAGTGGTGAAGCAGTGATGCAGGTGTCTCTCTGTCTCTCTCCTTCTCTATCACCCCCTTCCCTCTTGATTTCTAGATGTCTCTGTCCAATAAATAAATAAAGATTTAAAAAAAATAAAATAAAAAGGTTTCCAAGACTGTTCTTTTAGAATCTAGAAAGGTTTATTAGCTATATATGTTTTAGTGTCAGAAAAAAAAAATTCCAAGGAAGATCATCCATTATGCTCTCTGGAAAAAAAGAACAATTAAAGTCAACTGTACTTGAGTGAATTACCCATTCATGTTAGGCTCTGTCTCCCTCCTCTTCATTAAGAATTTATCAATTTCTTAGAAGGAAAACCTACTATACAGTGACTCCATATCAATATTTAATGCAGTAGTGCCTGAAGCACTGGATTGACTTTCTTATTGTGAAAATGGGAAAGGAAATTAAGACACTGCCTTATTTTTCTAATGTTGGAAACTCCAGATAAATTACAGTTTTGGTGTTTTTCTTTAAATCCTAAGAGTCGTAATGATTAGGTTCTTTGTGTTCATTGATATGATCTTGCTAGTTTCAGTTTGTCAAACTTAACTGCAGCATTTAATGTTATTGATCAGTCTGCTAAATGCTAGGACGCTAGGATGCTCTCACACTCTCATATTTATATGGCTTGGCTCTGTCTTGTTAAAAAAAATAAGCTGGAAAAAAATAAAAAATTAACTTATTGGTTTACTGAAATAGACATACATTCTCTAAGAGTAATTCCCCTTGTACTAATATGTATAGTATATTAACGGAATCCTCAACAGATTTTTTTCATTTTTCACACCTAGTGTTGGAGAATGGACCCACTGTCCTGGAAAGTCCAGCCTATTGTTTCCATGAGGTCTGAGTGGGTTGACCCCCAGCTCTCCTTCCGGGTCGAGAAAATGGCAGGTTCCCCTGACCTCATGAACTAATAATGATGGATAGCTTCTCCGGAATGGGGCTACCTTCCTGCACATGCCCCTCTTCTCCCCTTAAAACAAAGACCCTGAATGTACTATACATAGTGTTTGGCCAAACTTGAAAAACCACCGCCAGCTCCTGTTACTCAACCCCCCATCTTCCTCCCCTTGCCCTGAGGTGCTTGTAATTTACCCATGGGAAAATATACATTGTAAAGCTTGTGATCAAACCTTGTATGGTAACTTTCTACTTGTGATCAAATAGTTTGCAGGTCAATATGTGACTATGCATTGTGTTGTTTTATGTTTGGGGTAATGATTACCTCAACCTTCTCCCTGGATAATGGGTATATTACTTTTGCTTTCTCTTTCAATAAATGTGTTGCCCCAATAAGTCTCTCCAAGAGCTGACTGCTTGTCTCTGTGAACACTTTGCCTTTGACACATGGAGATACCCCAGGACTCCCAGGGGGTTCAGAGCACTGATCTTCGCTTCCATTGGCCAGGGGGGTGGGGAACCTGGTGTGGCAGCCCACAGTCTAGAACATACAGAGAAAGCTTAATATACCCCTGACACTTGACAGTTCTCTTGTTACTTCTCTGAAGCCTATCTACCTTTCAATGTGAGTACAATGATTTTGCCACTGCCCACATATTGACTCTGATATGGTATCAAATTCACTTAACAAGAAAGACAGAATATTCTGCAAAGTAAGAGTAAAAAAGGAGCAGACACTACCTGATATGTGGAAAGGCACACACTTCACACAAAGTTCACATTGCATTATTTGAGGTAGTCAAACAAGGGGAGTGTGAATCTTCCTTTGTTATTACTGGCTTTCCTTCTGGGATGCCTGCCAATGTAGACATGAAAAAGTTATTTTCAGGTCAAACCTGAAGTGTCTTCACTTAGTCACTGAGTCAGATTGTAAATGATTCTAGATCAACTCTGTGATATAAATGTTTCAATAATTTTTATCCCCGAAGTAAACCTTTGTGGTGTTCCTTAAAAGCATTTTCTGTAGTGCTCACTGCTACACAGCATCATTTGAAGGTTTGCACAAGAAAAATGATACTTCTCAATGAATATGAATATGATTAAAACAGAAAAAAAAATTCTCAATAACAAACTATTAAGCACATTTAAAGGGTCCATCATGCTTGAGATTCCAAGTTCCTGGACACTGCATATACCTAAACTGTTATTTTTCTTTTTCCTCATTTTGCTCTCTCTCTTTCATGATATAAATAAATAAAACTTTAAAATTGACCACTACTTTCTGGATCATGTATTACTATTACTATCCAAATGAATCAAAACCAGGACATATTTCTTCATAGCAGGACAACTCACCACAAAATACATAGATGAAACCAACACCCCTCATCAGCAGATGGACTCTTTTGCCCAGACTTCTGTGGTAAGTGGGTTTAAGTCAGTTGGACAGCTGCAGAATGGAGAGCACAAGTCATCCCTATAGAAATAAATTTCTGATGATACATTGTTTTTACAAACAGATTGTTTCCAACCGCTTATAAATTGATGATATCATGCCTAATACTATATGTGTGTATCATATAATATACATAACTGGTTCTATATAAATACAACATTGGGTATATGAATGCAAGTATAATGTGAATCATCTTGAAGTTAAAAATTACAATATAATCAACAGATATTATGAAGACATTCTTCTCCAGTACAGAAATATTCTTTCATCCTTCTTCCTTTTATAGGGCAATTTGTTATCTTTGAGGTTTTTTTCAGTTAAATTATTTAGGTGGGTCAGAGTCCAGCTTTACCTTCTATGGTATGCCTATGTCTCACAGTGTAGTGACTACTGAGATTTTTCCAGCTTTCTGAATTTAGTTTAGAGATAGATTCACAAATTTGCCACAAACTAGAAGATACTTCCAAGATGTTAGAGGAACTATTAAGGGGGAAATGCTCTTGCTGCTGGTTGGCATCTTTACTTAGTCTAGGAGTGGAGAAAGAAATTTCAGAAGAGCCAACATAGAGTATGGTAAAGCCAAGAGGGAGAGAGAACTAGCAGTACTGCCATGCTATGGGCTACACAGCTGGGGGATTTCTTAGATTATTGCCTTAGCTTAATCTAGTTAAAATGTTAAGTATAAAACTGAATATTATATGATCTTACTTGTTGGGCAGGTCAACACAGTGTGTTAGTGATTTCTATAAGGAATCAGACAATGTTTTTCATAAATTCCTCATACTTGCATGCAGAAATGTAGACTGGATGCAAGCATAGTCAAGTGACTTTATCAATAATTGAAGACTCATGTCCAAGAATGCTAATTCCATGTCAACCTGAAGGAAATTTTACAGTGGTATGCCTTGAGGTGCTTCCCTGGCCCTGTCCTTTTTGACATACTTATCAAAGGTTTGGATGAGCATACCGATGACCTTCCTATCAAATTCTACAGATGATTGGAGTGCTGAATCGAGGTTGGGTAATGGAGACAAGTTTCTAAAACTCTTCATGAACTAGACCATCAGAACGGAATTTTTAAGAACAAATGTGAGATCCTTAGATTAGATCCAAAAACTAATTATACAATTAACTTGATAACATCAGAAGTTTAGTTAAGTGCAATTTCAGAGATATGCTATAGAGACTTAAACATATGAATTTATTAAGGTTCTTTGGATTGCATTAAGTAGGACACAATGCTGACAGAGCTAAATGTCATGTGGAACAATTCATGATTATCCCGGTAGGACAGAAGGCTGGTAGGAGAATATAGAGCTAAAGAAATAAAAGTTTTTAAATGTTTCTGTACCAGTGTTCTACATGACATATATAAGAAAATAAAGACTGCCAGTGGGAATGGTTACCAGCTTCCCTCACTTTCACATTTGCTATTTGAATATCTTATTACATCTTCCCAGAGAGGAAGATTTTTTGTTTGTTTGTTTTGTTTTGTTTTATTTCTTTTTACTGTGAAAGAAAATAAGTTATGCTACATGATAAAGAATAGAATAGGAAAGGAAGACTTGGTAGAGGAAGAGATAAATAGACTAGTTAACACATTTGAAGAATTTGGTTGTGTACAAAGACAGAAAATTCCAGGGTATTTTTAAGGTATAAGAGAGTCAGGCTAGAAAGACAACATGATAACTATATAAAAGACTTTCATGTCTGAGGCTCTGAAGTTCCAAGTTCAATCCCCAGGACCACCATAAACCAGAGCTGAGCGGCACTCAGTCTTTCTGTGGCTTACTCTGTATCTCTCTCATTAAAATAAAGTATTTTAAATAAATAAGTAAGGCAGGGGGAGATAGCATAATGGTTATACAAAGAGACTCTCATGCCTGAGGCTTCAAAGTCCCAGGTTCAATCCTGCACCACTATATGCCAGAGCTGAGCAGTGCTCTGGTAGAGAGAGAGAGAGAGAGAGAGAGAGAGAGAGGAGAGAGAGATTGGGAGAGAATGACAGAGAGAGAGAGAGAGATAAAAAGTAGGGATTTCAATTTGCAATGGTCCCCCCCCCACACACACACAATTGCATAGCTTTTAGTGTAATGAGTCCAGGTTTTGTAATTGTTATCTGGAATTTCTCAGATTTTTAAGCCTTTTTAAGCCAGGCTCTGTCTTTACCAGTGTCCCTTCTCCTTCACTGGGAGATGAAAGCCTTGTGAAAAAACCTACCACATTCTTAACCAATAAGATATGATTGTGTGTTTTATAAACACAATGAGCCTGGAAGCAGTCAAGACTAATTTGCTTAAATGATATTGATCAATATAGTTAGCTGGAGGTTTGGAGAAATTCAGACAATAAAATAAAAATAAAATTTGAGACAAGACAAAAGTGTTAATGTTTTTAGAACATGCAATAATTCTTATAAAAATATAAGGTAAAATCAAACTATCAAAAGTAACGAGAAATTCAAGGACAATAAGATAAAAATTAAAATATTATTAAAGATAACTAGCATTTTCATGCCAACAATAACAAATTAAAATGCAATAGAGAAATAAAATATTTCTATAAGTATATAAAATCTATAAATCTGGAAGCTAATTTCATTAAAATCTTTATAGCAGAAGTTTGAAATTCTGATAAAAAGAAACTTGAATAAATAAAAAGTCAGGTCATGTAAACATGTAATATCTTTATTGAAAGATATAGCTTCCACAAGTCAATATATAAACTCAATTCAATTTCAATAAAAATTCCACTAAAATATTTTTGGAAAACTGGATATATTTTTTGTAAGATTAAAAAAGAATAATAAGGGGGTCGGGCTGTAGAGCAGTGGGCTAAGCTTAGCATGTGGTGCAAAACTGAAACTCAAGGACCGCCTTAAGGATCCCAGTTTGAGCCCCCAGCTCCCCACATGCACGGGGGTGTCCCTTCACAACCAGTGAAGCAGGTCTGCAGGTGTTTATCTTTCTCTCCCCATCTGTGTCTTCCCCTCCTTTCTCCATTTCTCTCTGTACTATCCAGCAACAACAACATCAATAACAACAATAATAATAACCACAACAATGATAAGAACAAGGGCAACAAAAAATGAAAATGAATAAATAAAATATAATAGTAATGATAATAAATGTCCTTGAACAGCAATTGCAAATGGTAAAAAAAATAAATAGTTTGACTTATCAGATAATGTATATTGAAAATTATGGGGAAAAAAACAACTATAGTTTAAAATGTCTAAAAAAATAGCTGTGAAAATTGTCAGATGGATAGTAGGTTTGATATGTAGACATCTTTCACAGGGAGACACAAAGGTGTAGACATGTGAAAAGAACTGTCTTATAAATCTTTGTTTCCCCTATAAGGTTAATGGGGCAGGAACAAAACCTTTGTATTAACTCACAATTTTTCAGTCATTCTTCCCTGAGAAATAAGAATTTGGGGATCAGGTGGTGGCACACCTGGCTGAGAGCATATGTTACAATGCGGAAGGACCTGGGCTTCCCTGTAGGAGGAAAGCTCTACAAGTGATGAAGCAGTGTTGTAGGTGTCTCTCTGTCCCTCTCCATTTCTATCTCTCCCTTCTTCTTGATTTCAAACTGTCTCTATCAAATACATAATAAATAATAAAAAATTAAAAAGAAAAAATAAGAATTTGTGGTAGAGAATATTCTCAACTTAATTAACAACAAAAACTTAAACAGCATGTTACTGGAAAAAGAACACGTAAATAAAAGACATATATATATATCAGAATTAGGATTTAGTCTTTTAGGGAGAAATTGGGATCTCAAGGTAGAAAAATGTCTTAAAATTTAGATGCTCATAACATGGTTCATGGAAAGTATAAGCATGGAGTTTGACTACATCAGAATAATTCAAGGGTCAGGGGGGAGTTTCACAACAGTACTGCACCAGATGGCTATGCCTGAAGCCCTAGAGATCACTTCCCAGCATGACTATATATACCAGAGCTCAGGGATTCTCTAGTTTTTCTCATTCTCCTCTCTCTCTCTCTCTCTCTCTCTCCCTCTCTCCCTCTCTCCCTCTCTCCTTCTCTCTCATTTTTCTTTCTCATTTTCTCAGGTTATTTCTTGTGAAAATAAGAACAATAAAATTTTTTTGAAGAAAAAAATTGAGTTCCTTTTAAACAAGAATAAAATGCAACCTTAATAAATGAATCATAGGCCAGAACATCTAAAACAGGCAAAATAATAGTTTCTAAAATATGTAAGGCACACTCAAAACTTTTCAAGGAAAAGACAAAGAACCTTTGAAAATTGACTGAAGGGTATAAATATGCAAGTCACTAAAATCCTGAAGTTAGGAAATATCCTTGAAGAGATTCCAATATCACTAATAAACAATTGCCAGGACTGTTGGAGGATAATACTTTATGTTATTATATCGGCAAGGTTTAAGCACTGAGCCAGACAGATAGCTCAACGGAAAGTGTGTGTTTCTTGCCATTTGCATGGCCCAAATTTGAACACTTGCACTGAATGGAAGGTACTATGTCACTGGAGGAAACTCTGGTGCTAGAGTGACTTGCTTTTCTCTCTATACCTGTATAGAAAAATGTCCCAGAGTTATGAAATCATGTGTGTGGATGAGGTCTTGACTCTGGGGAGGGGGCATGCTGGGGGGCAAGCACTGAATATAACATCTGCTAGGAAGAATATAGAGAAACAGCTACAGAAACCAGTTAGCACAATCATTTTAGATTGCAATTTGGTGAGATTTATTGATACCTAGTATATATATGTACTATGATTTAAACTCCACTCTTTATACAATGAATTATAAGGGACATGAAAAGAAGAAAGCAACACCATGACTTTGGCAATGAGAACTGGAGGCAATATGCATGTCCTCTCATTAAAGAAATAGTTATGCCCCCACAATGCCCCCACAATTGACCTTGCCCTCAATGTGGATCAACAATGGTAGAAAATGTTCCATCTTTAGAAGAGGGATTGGGCAGCATACTCTACCTACCACCAGAGGAATATTGGTCCTGAAATTAGTGCAACTTGGAACGTGCCTACTCATGACCACAGAATGTGAGCTCAGACCTACAGGGATGCAGAGGTCACATAGGTTCCTAAGCTGAATATGGGCCCCAGATGACATCAAATTGATGGGGTTTACAGCCAGCAATATTTATACACCTTTCCCATATTTGTGAGCTACTCTCTTCCCTGATCCAGCTTTCTAGCCCTTTTTCCAGCCATGACATCATGCCCCCAGACAATAACTTGGGTCCACCTCCATATCAGATGTCAGGCTCAGGCAAAAAAAAGTTATGGCCCTTTGGAATATACCTGAAATAGACTTACTAGCTATTTCCAAAATGGAGACCCCAAATCTTTATCTGCAATATTCCAGACTTAAGGTTCATGATTAGTCAACAATTTGTATGGCTTTATATATTAACTGTCTTTTTCAGCCTCCAGGTTCCAGATGCTACCATGATGCCAACTGGACATCCCTAGGCAGACGACCCCACCATGTGTTCTGGAGACCTACTTCCTCAGACCCCTGCCCAACTAGGGAAAGAGAGAGGCAGGCTGGGAGTATGGATTGACCTGTCAATGTCTAGGTTCAGCGGGGAAGCAATTACAGAAGCCAGACCTTCCATTTTCTGCACCCGATAATGACCCTGGGTCCATACTCCCACAGGGTTAAAGAAAAGAAAAGCTAACAGGGGAGGTGATGGGATATGGAGCTCTGGTGGTAGGAATTGTACTTTTACCCTATGGTCTTATCAGTGCTGCCACTTTATAAATAAAAATAATTAAAAAATAAATAGTTATGTAGTATATAATATTTGCATAGAATGGAAAAAGTGTGATAGTCAAAATAAAAAGATTTTCTTGCAGTAGTATGGCTAAGTCTCACAAAAGAGTATACATACAGTGGAATACTTCTAAGTCTTTAAAAAACAAGTATATAGTGCCGTATTTGACAATGTAGATGAACCTTTAGGATATTATACCAATTAAAATAAACCAGTCAAAAAAGTATTATTGCATGTTCTACCTATATGAAGCATCTTAGAGAATTAAGTTAATAGCATCAAAGGGTAGAATACGTAATGCCAGGGGCTAGAAGAAGAAGAAACAAACAGATTTATTAGTAAATGGGCATAAAACTTTAGTTAAGGGAGTCAGGCAGTAGCATAGTGGGTTAAGCGCACATGGCGCAAAGTGCAAGGACTTGGTAAAGATCAGGGTTCGAACCCTTGGCTCCCCACCTGTTGGGGAGTTGCTTCACAAGCAGTGAAGCAGGTCTGCAGATGTCTGTCTTTCTCTCCCCCTCTCTGTCTTCCCCCCCCTCTATTTCTATCTTGTCCAACAACGAAGACAGACAACAATAATAACTACAACAATAAAACAAGGGCAACAAAAAGGAAATAAATAAATATTAAACAAAAAACAAACAAAAAAACCTTTAGCTAAATAAGTGTGTTCTAGAGATCTCTTCCACAACATTGTACCTATAATTAGCTGTTTTATGGTTTTTTGTTCTGTTTTGTTTTTAAACCAGAACAGTTCTGGTTTACAGTGGTAAGGAGGACTGAATCTGAGACCTCCTAGCTTCAGGCGAAAAAGTCTTTCACATAATCATTATGCTATCTCCCTGGCCCACCTATAATTAACATTAACACATTATACATTTAATTTGCTAGGAGGGGAGGTTTTGTGTAAATCTTCATATGACAATAAAATAAAATGAAAACTTCTAGGTGAAATAACAGAAGTTAGGGTAAAGAACAGTATCACTCGTGTAATTTTTTTTTGCATTTCATAAATGTTAAGGCTAGGTGGTGGTAAACCTGGTTGAGTGCACACATTACAATGTGCAAGGATCCAAGTTCAGACTCCCAGTCCCCACCTGGAGCAAGGGAGTTTCATGAGTGATGAAATAGTGTTGCAGGTGTCTATCTCTCCCCACTTCCATCTCAGTTCCTTTTGTCTTTATCCTAAATAACATTAAAGATTCAGAAATGTCAGTGTCTTGACAAAATCACTGGCATATGAACAAATTTGCAGAAGGTAGATAAGAATAATTCATATTGAAAATATAATGGTAAGGGGGCTGGGTGGTGGCATACCTGGTTGAGTGCACATGCTACAATGCACATGGACCCAGGTTTAAGTCCCCGTCCCTACTTGCAGGGAGAAAGCTTTGTGAGTGGTGAAGTATTGTTGAGGGTGTCTCTCTGTCTCCTATCACTCCCTTCTGGCTCGATTTCTGGCTATCTCTAATTAATAAATGAAGATGATAAAATTTACATATATACATATATATATGTAAGGACTTCTAAAGACAGGGAATGGTATTAAGGGTGGAAAAGTAAAATAAAGGAGGAAAGTAAATTTAAAACACTGCATGGACTAACTAAATGCTATGGACAAAAGAGCAAAATTTACTCAATTCTGTACACAGATAAAAAATTAATAAAATTAAGAGGGACAGGGAAAATGAAAAAAAAAATCTACTTCAAGTATACCAAGTATAGAATCTTTCTCCCCAAAACATGTAAATGAGGTTTAATCATCTAAATTTCAGGCAATATCTGCTTTTAAATGATCCAAAGGAAGTATCCTTTTGCTCCTGAGGTCTTAAGGTTCAAATGATATGTCTACACATCAAACGGAATGAACTTAATTTATAAATTATGCATTCTTTCTTCTCTTTACATGTCTATTCACTTAGTTATATCCTAGAGCATGATCATTTACATAGTGCCATAGTATATAATTTTTTCACGTGAATTACAGCATTTGATCTTCACAAAATATATAATATTCAATAGTACTTGTAGGAAAGGAAAAATAATTTTCTCTGTATCTTTCTAGGTTCTTGATTAAGATATGTCCTGTAAGAAGCAAAGGTTAGCAGGAGAAAAACAAAAGGAAGTATGGTGTCGTTGATGCCTCCTATATACATCAGAACGACTCAAGAAAACCTAGTCATTTCAAGAGGGCCTAAGTCACCACTCTAAATACCCTCTCTAGCTAAAGACAAAAGAAAGATCTTGGGGGAGTAGAGGATGGCCTGTTACTAGAGGTTACTAGTGAAAGCATAGTAACATGTAACAAGAATATTATTGTTACTACAGATCTAAATATTTGCTTTTTCTATTAATTAGTTTTTTTAAATTTGGTCATTCTTCTTTCTCAGATACAGAAAGGAAGGCATCCTTACAACTGGAGATTTATCTTGCAAATGAAAGTGTCTCTTACAAATGTGTGACATTTATTCAGTTTTAAGAACTTTACCTATGTCTGCTGCTGTTATAACTAATCAAAATAATATAGAACTTTGTTAGAACTATGGTACTTATCATTGCAGAAACATAACTTTGATGTAATCTTATAAACAATTATTTAATCAATAATAAAAATTATATTAAGTTTTAAAAACACAGTCAAGCTACAACAATCTTTCTTCCAAACAGGCACACTTGAGGGTGGCAAAGTTTGCTCCTTGTCAGTATTATTGACATTATTGTTATTATTTAGTTGTATAGTTATTGTCCCTCTTCATAGGTTTTAAACACTCACATTTTACTCATGTCACAAAGGAATGAATCCAGATCATGTGATTTGACATTTTATTCTTTCTACAACTTTAGCAAAGAATATGCCCCCTGTTTTTTAGTTTGTTTGTTGTTTTTCTTTTAATGATGAAAACTTCTCTGGGAGGAAAGGATTATTAGAAAGTGAGGAAAAGGTCATTTTGAAGGCTTTACCCAAAACTAGGCACATACCAATTACCAATTTAGGAATTAAATTCTAGTTTTAAGTCTTAATCAAGAAAAGGCCAACAGTGAAATATCAGATCAATGTTCTCTTGCAAGTGGGCTTCTTAAAAATAAATAAACAAAGGTTTACAAATTTACTAGCATCTCTTAGTCCAACTGAGGGCCAACTAAGCACCCCACTCTCATTCCAGAGCTCTTGTGTTTTCTAGAACCTGGTTTTGAAATTTTGCGAGTAAGGGAGCCAGACTCACCCACTAGAGTGGACTTCAGGCCTGTTGGGGTCACCTAGCTTTCTGCAAGTAGACCCAGAAATCAAGGGTGGTGTTTCCTCTATATTATTTTTATTTTCATTAGAGCATTGATCAGCTCTGGTTTATGGTGATGGTGGGATTAAACCCGAGACTTTGGAGCCTCAGGCGTGAGAGTTTCTTTGCATAATCATTATGCTATTTACCCTGTTTCTCCTCTGTATTATGATTGATCAAATTTAGTGGAAATTCAGGAGTTTTTTTTAGAGACTGTATGCCAGTTCTTCTGTACTAAAAGGCTTTCCAGGCTCAGTAAAAACTCTTAAATAGGCCTTAACTCCAAAAAAAATAATAAGTTCTGAAATCTCTATAATCATACTCAGAAACTGTGTTTTTAACCATGTCCAGGCATTAGAATCAGCTAAGGAGGCTTACAAAAACATCAATACTTTTATCAGTAGACCAGTTAAATAGAAACTACTGGGAATAGAACCTCTATATCATAACTTTGTTTGCTGTCTTTCCAGGTGATAAATGTTGTGGAATTTGGCAGTGTTGATGGTTGAACAACTTTGTGAACCAGTAAGAATCACTAACTTCTACACTTTAAAAGTGCAAATTTTTTGTCTTTCAATTATGTCAATTGATACATTGCCAACTTGTCATACTGTTAAGGATGTCAATTAGGTCTTAATTTAAATATTATGCATTTTCTCAAGATACTCTTGAGATGCTTCTTAACCTGAGTTACATACTGGAATCTGAGAGTCTGGGAGGAGAGATTTTTATCCTTCCTCACTCAATTTTTCTCACTGGCAAAGGCATTAACACCAGATAGATTAATAGAAGAAGAAAAAAAATTCAATTACTTACAAATTGGGGCATCTATAATAGACATAAGAATTTTGAAAGTGATTAGGCAAAATGGGGACGTACGTATCCTTCTGAGCTGTAGAGAAGGAGCTAGCACTCTGGAATTTGATCAGGAAGGAAAGCAGCTCACAAGAAAATGAAAAGATAATGCTTAGCAAGGAGCAGAGAATAGTTTTAATACATTTTGCTAGGTTACTTCCTATCTAACACACCTTGCTCCTCTTGTTCTGTAGTTATCTGTAGTGACAGCTCTCTTCTTAGAACACACTATCTATTCTCTTTAGGCAGTTAAAGGAGAGATTATAAGCTCTTCCTGAGTCATTAGGCCCTACTAGCCCTTAGTTTAAGACAATTCAGATGCCAAAAGGTCTTTAGAAACTACTGAATTCTGATTATGACCACCACAGCTTCTGATGCTATTGGTTCAAGTAATGATGTGGACTTCGGTAGTTTGACAAACATACCCAGATGATTATAACATGAAGCCGGGGTTGAGACCACTGGTTCAGAGTGATGGCTCTAAAACTATGTTGCTCAGATGAGCACCTGGGAATTTTTAAGAAATTCAGTTTCCAGGGCTGGGTAGGTGGTACAACTAGGAGAGTACATATGTTACCATGCATGAGGACCAAGCTTCAAGTCCCAGATTTCCACCTGCAAGGAGGAAGTCTCATGAGAGGTGGAATAGTGCTGTTTCTCCACTTCTCTCTGTTTCTCTGTCTCTCATGCTCTATAAACTGTAAAAGAAGTGATGTAGATATCATAATGATTATGCAAAAAGACTCTCATGCCTGAAGCTCCAAAGTTCCAGGTTCAGTCTTCTGCACTACCTTAAAACAGAGCTGATCAGTACTCTGGTAAAAAGAAATAATAATAACAACAATAATAATAAATAAAAATAAATAGTAAAATAAAATGGCCACCATGAACTATTGTGAAAAGAAGGAGAGGAAGGAAGGAAGGGAGGAAGGAAGGAAGGAAGGAAGGAAGGAAGGAAGGAAGGAAGGAAGAATCCAGCTTTCTAGTTCTACTCCAGACCTAAGTCACATGAACTCTAGTAGTGGATGCAGCAAGCTTGGACTGATTTTTTTCAGAGACAGAAACAGAGAGAATGAGGAGAGAGGTGGAGGGAAGACACCACAGCACTAAAACTTGCTCCAATGTAGAAGGGATGCACTCATAGTTTGGTAGAGGAGCACTCTCTAGGCAAGATAATTTGCTCACTGAGCAATCTACATCATAACAAGCCCATCAAGTGATCTTTTTTCCAGCAATAAAGGAAATGCATTCTAATCTAGCTATTATTCTTGAATTTCCCTAGTCTCTAAGTATTTGTGCAAGTACTATGCTCAGTGCAGAAAACACTTTCATACCACATTGCTAACCAAGAACAGCTAAGGGTCCTAGCTGGAGAGTGACATATCTGGAACTAATGAGTGAATAGAAAACAATATAAAATGATAGGATATAGGGAGTTGGGTGGTAGCACAGTAGGTAAGTGCACGTGGCACAAAGCCCAAGAATCGGTGTAAGGATCCCGGTTTGAGCCCCCCCCCACTCCCCACCTGCAGGGGAGTTGCTTCACAGGCAGTTAAACAGGTCTGCAGATGTCTTTCTCTCCCCCTCCCTGTCTTCCCCTCCTCTCTCCATTTCTTTGTCCCGTCCAACAACGATGACATCAATAACAATAATAATAACTACGACAATAAAACAACAAGGGCAACAAAAGGGAATAAATAAATATAAAAAATGCTAGGATATAATATTTCTCTCATATAAAAATACTCATTCTAGTTCTTACCCCCAATCCTTGAAATTAAAGTTACAAAATGCAATTTATGTAGACTATAATTCTCTTATATTTGGCATTTTCAAATTCCAAATACATTCTGTGACTTTAAATCCTTCCTTAACCTTCGCCTTTTGAGCCAGTGATTCTCTTTTTTGTTAGTTTTGATCAATACATGATTCCTATTTCCTGCTTCTGCAGCCTTTTGAGCACATAATTGGAGTGACTATGACATTTTAAGAGATATGTTGTTTAGAATTTTGCTTTCTGAAAGTTTATAATGAAAAACCAATATTTAAATCTGTATTGAGCATTTTGAGACCATTTTTTCTACGTGCCAGTCTATAGCTGTGGAGTATTTACTGCATCATTAAGTATGGACTCCTCATCTTTCCTTAAATTTTCAGCATATATGGGCATATCTCTTAACAATATTGATCTAAACTCTGGCTCTGATGAAATGGCTAGATTATTTGTCCTGTTTTTAGGGCACTTTGATAAAACGAGGTTGCTCATAATTATTCCACCTAATGCCAATTATTCCCAAACATGTTTTACAAATAGAAGACTTGGAAAGCAATGTTCTATCCAGTTTATCTCAGAGAATTAAAATAACACACACACACACACAGCACACACACACACACACACACACACACACACACACACCCCTAAAAGCTAATTAATATAGAGATGACACAGCAATGTTTCTGAGGTATGGATTTTGGCTACCTTTTTGCTTGAATAGAGAAATAAGCTGTAAAACCAAGCTTTGTTTCCTAACAATAGTGAATTAAATTTGACTTCTAAAGTCTGTCAGCATCAAAATACAGTTTTATGTGCCTCTGTCTACCCATCTCCTATTCTCTACCAACTAAGAGTGTTTAAAATCATTCTATCAGTAACCTCATCCTTTGAGTTCTATTCCATTCCCAGTAGGCCCCTGCTATGGTACCCCATCACCATGGTGACATTCAGACATATCTCAAGAGACCTGAGCAGATGAATCGAAGCATGGAGCTCATTATCTTTAGAGTCAAAAGAGAGAGAAATACACACACAAGTAGCTGGAAATCATGGAACATGGGTAAAAAGATAGTTATTAGGACCATTTATAGAAATATTTTCAAGGATAGATGATTAAGTAAAATCAGAGAATGGGGCTGAAAATAATTGGAAGTGAGGTCAGTGAATTTGGTTTGAAAGGAAATACTCTTTTAGTGAAGAATGAACATGAAATGATCAGCCGGTTATTTTTATAAAGATGTTGGGAGTGACTTTCAAAATATCATGTGAAATAATTCTCTGTGAGTTTGTAGAATTCTTCTACCTCCTGGGAAGTTCTTTTTAAATATGTTCTCCCACTGGATCTCAGGACTTCCTAAGTCTTGAAAATGGATTTCTACTTATTTTCTGTGAATTTCATTGCCCAAATATTGTTAGTAACATTTTTTTAAAAGTTACAGAAAGTAACTGATCCATTATCTTTCACTAATAACATATCAATAATCTCCTAAATTAGATAATTATATCATTATATGCAACATGATCTCTGAATATAACAGGTGCAGTTAGAAGGGGGCACAGACTTAATATGACAGCAGAAAGTCTACTCAAGGATGAATACTTTTTAAAAAATTGCCTAGTTCTTCATAAACATTACCACCTGCAGATAATCAGAAAATATACTTGATAGCATACACTTTGCTGTTTTTCTTTTGGCGCTTAAATTATTTCTTCTGTAATAAAAATCACATTGAATTTTTTTCTCTTCATTATACAACCAATCTAAACATAATGTATTATGTATTACCATTAAAGTGAAATTCCATATACTTTTATATTCATACAGTACTAAATAAAAGAGATTAATAAGATAATTATTATTATGTATTCTTTTTAGAGCCTCGGTAGAAATGTTAAGCTATTTTTGAGACAGTTAATAAAATATTTTTCTTTATAAAAGTCACTGACGGTTACATAAAGAATATGAAACAGAGATCTATATTATAATAAAAAGGGTGTATATTAGTTTTCAAGTAGTATGGAAAGAGACTTTTTCTATATGTCTGCCATGAAAAGAAGCATTTCCTCCAGGTTCAAACAGTAAGGGACTTTTCGGGGTTAATAATTTAAAAAACAATTGAATAAAACTGCCTCTCTCAAACTTTCACAGACAATTCAGTATATAAAGAATTTCTACTTGATAGTAGAGGAGGACTGAGAAGGGGTTAAACTGTTATATGGAAAACTGAGAAATGTTACACATGTACAAATTACTGTATTTCCAAAATTTGTTATTAATAAGTAGCATAATATTATATGAATGCAATATTTAGTTCCACACCACACTCACCACCAAGTTCTGTGTCCTTATTTTCCAACCTCTCAAAGATAACCACCACAATCTCACAAATTTTAGAAAAAGTTTGCTGGCTTCTGATTTTTTTTTTGTTTTTGTCAGTTTGTGTGAATTGAATCTCTATCATAATTAAAATAGTAAAGAAAGGGAAAAAAGGATTGAAGAATAAGTGGAACAGTTTATAGGCCCCAGTGATAACCCTGGTGGGCAAAATAATAATAATAATAACAACAACAAGAATATATTAAGTCTTCTAGTGCAGTCCAAATTATGGCACAGCAAAACAGAATGCAACTTGCAAGTATGAGGTCCTGAGTCTGATACCCAGCACCACATGTACCAGATAATGCCCTCATTCTCTTTCTTTCTCATTAATAAATGAATGTTTTTCTTTAAATTCTCTATTTATTTATTTATTTATTTATTTATTTTTCCTTAAATTCTCTGCCCTTGATTTACTTATTCCTCCCTCTTCACTAACTCCAGGAATCACTGGCTTATTTTTACTGACTGTGGTTTTGCCTTTTTCAGTCTGTCATCTAGCTGGAATCATATAAGCCTCTGCAGAGTGTTTCCTTTCACTTAGTGATAGGCTTTTAAGTTTCCTCCATGTCTTTTCATCACTTAATAACTCATTTCTTTCAGTAAGAATAATATTCCATTGTCTAAACAAATCACAATTTAATTTTCACTCACCTACTGAAAGATATCTGGGATGTTTCCTGGTTTTGAGAATTCTGAATAAAATTCTTATAAATTTCTATGTGCATTTTTATATGAGTATATTTTCCATTCACTTGGGTAATTACTAAAAGGAATAATAACTGGACTGTATGGTAAAAGTATACTTTTTTTTTGCCTCCAGGTTTATTGGTGGGGTTTGGGGCCAGCACTATGAATCCACTGCTCCTGGTGGCCATATTTTCATTGTTGTTATTGTTTCTGTTGCTGCTGCTATTGTTGTTGTTGGATAGGACATAGAGAAATTGCAAGAGGAGGGGGAGATAGAGGAGAGAGACACCTAAAAAACTACTTCACCACTTGTGAAGTGCTCCCCTGTGTTGGGCTGCATTGTTGGGGAGAGACCAGGAACCTGTGATGGAGTGGGAACGCAAATTTTTATTCACGCAAATGCCCCAGAGTTGGGTGACAGCACAGTGGATTTAGGTCATGTGGACGTAGCAAAAAGGCCACCTCCCACTATGCCCACCAGCCCTTCTCCAGGTCAGGATGCAGAAGAGGAAAAAGAGTGAAACTGGAACAGCAGCGGGATTTATAGGGTAAAAACCAGAAGTGGCAAGTCAGAAACGGAAATGGCTAGGAAAAGGGGTGGAGAGAGGCAAAAGGCATGCTGGGAAGGTGGAAATGTCCTTAGCAACTGTTGTGATGATTTTAACTGAATTAGCAATACCCTGAGGGGATAACGTGGTGGGGAATCTTTCAGGCAAAACAATGATTATGTAAATGGACCATAGTATCTGCAATGGAGCATAGTGGATGGGGCCTGTTTTTTTTTTTTTAATTTATTTCTTTATTGAGGAATTAATGTTTTACATTCAACAGTAAATACAATAGTTTGTACATGCATAACATTCCCCAGTTTCCCATTTAACAATACAACCCCCACTATGTCATTTATCATCCTTCATGGACCTGTATTCTCCCCACCCACCCCAGAGTCTTTTACTTGGGTGCAATATGCCAATTCCATTTCAGGTTCTACTTGTGTTTTCGTTTCTGATCTTGTTTTTCAACTTCTGCCTGAGAGTGAGATCATCCCATATTCATCCTTCTGTTTCTGACTTATTTCACTCAACATGATTTTTTCAAGATCTGCTGAAAACGGTGAAGTCACCATTTTTTACAGCTGAGTAGTATTCCATTGTGTATATAGATCACAACTTGCTCAGCCACTCATCTGTTGTTGGACACCTGGGTTGCTTCCAGGTTTTGGCTATTACAAATTGTGCTGCCAAGAACATATGTGTACACAGATCTTTTTGGATGGATGTGTTGAGTTCCTTAGGATATATCCCCAGGAGAGGAATTGCAGGGTCATAGGGAAGGTCCATTTCTAGCCTTCTGAGAGTTCTCCAGACTGTTCTCCACAGAGGTTGGACCAATTGAAATTCCCACCAGTAGTGCAGGAGGGTTCCTTTGACCCCACACCCTCTCCAGCATTTTCGGGGCTGACATCTTCAGGCTCGACATCTCCCCCTTTCTTTTTATCTAATGGCTTAGTATCAGGAATGCAGGGTGCTTTGTGAGGCAGGGAGTCTTATAGGATGAGGCACACCTTTGGGGTTACCACTGTCCCTCCTTGCTCAACCTCTCGGTAGAGAGAGAGACTAACAGGATTGACACACTCCTCAGGTTCAAGCCCTGCCAAGCTCAACCACATCTTCACAATTTCCCTACATCTCCCTCTTTCCAATGGCCATATTTAAATGGGTCAATATCTGTAAAATACTCCATCTCTGACAGAGGAATAGTAGTGTAGGGGTGAACAGAAACCTGTTGGGCATAAACCTAAACAATATCTTGTAGGCGTTTTCAAAAAGAACTGGCTCAAGACATGGAGGGATAAGTAGGAGTAGCAAGGGACAGCGTGAGACTGAAGAGAGGCCTGGTAGGTGGAGAGGGGCTGCCTGATGGGTGGAAAGGGGTGCTGCCCGATAGGTGGAGGAGTGGGGCGAGAGGGGTGATCTGGTGTTGTAAAGTCCCAAGACAGCTGTCTGTAAGGTCCATGGACTGCTACATTCAGTCCTCGAGAAGTCCAGCAGTGTAAAGGGAGTGTCCAAAGGTGTATCAGCAAGTCTGATAGAAGCATCAGTCCAATGCCAACGATCAGGGGAAGACTTGTGTCTAAGTAAGGTAATTAAAGGGTTCACAGTTGTGGAAATTGACCATTTTTTCAATATTATTTTAATCCCTGAGTTGCAGCACAGTGGCTTAAAAGCCTCTTTTATTCTTTTTCTTCCCTGTAAGCTATGGGAGCTTGAGGGCTTTTAAACTATAAGTAGGCTTCTTAGCTTAATCACTGACTGCTGACCAAGAGATAAAGCAGGGTGGGGCAGAGATAATCCAGTGGTTATGCAAAGAGATCTCACAGGCCCACCACTAGGCCACTGAGGTATAGATCTTCTCCTGAGTTTCCTTGTTAGTTCTCTGTCCCCTGTTGTCAGCACACACCCGCCCCTGCTGCTCCAGATTCTGAGGGCAGTAGCTATGGAGATTCACATTTGAATTTGGTGAGACTTAGGGAGTCCTCTTCTCCCTTCAGCCATCTTTTTGTTAGTGAAACAGACTGGAGGTGGTGTCTCAAGTGGCAAACTGCAGGACTGTTGCCAGCTACTTAATCTCTCCCTAGGCTCCTCTCTGTCCATGATCCACACATGTTTGCACTCACTGGTGATTTGGTTGGTTCTTGAAGTCATTCTAGTCCTGTCTTGTTGTGGTCCCAGGTGGTCTCCTTTGGTATTCCTAGTTGACCTGGTAATGGAGAGGAGAGAAACACAGCTACTACTGCTCAGTAGCCCCACCTCTAGAAGTCCCCCAGTTATACTGTTTTCAGTCCTTAGAATTTCAGCTTCTTTTCTTAGAATTTACAGGTGTTTGCTTTTAGTTTCTATAATGCATTTGTTTTCATCTAAGCACACAATCACTTTCATGTAGACAGGATTTACTTTACCATTCAAATCAATATAATTACAGTATGGTTTGATTGGGAGGAGTTCATGTTACAATAATAAAAGCATATTATAATTATATTGATTTGAATATATGTTTGAAACCTTTAGTTTTCCTTCTCCTTGTCAGAAACAAAAGGGATTTTCCTCTTATATATATTATGAAGACCTGGTAGATTCCTTAAAGGTAAAACTATCAAAAATGAATGGATTCATATATATATATATATATATATAGAGAGAGAGAGAGAGAGAGAGAGAGACAGAGAGAGAGAGAGACAGAGAGAGAGAGACAGAGACAGAAAGAGAGAGAGAGAACAAAATCATAGGATAAGAGGGGTACAACTCTACACAATTTCCACCACCAGAACTCCCTATCCCATCCCTTCCTTTGATGGCTTTTTAAAAAATTATTTATCCCTCTAAGAGCATGGACTCAAGGTCATTATGGGGTGCAGAAAGTAGAAGGTCTGGCTTCTGTAATTACTTCCCCGCTGAACATGGGAGATGACTGGTCGATCCATATTCCCAGCCTGTCTCTCTCTTTCCCTAGTGGGGAAGGGCTCTGGAGAAGGGGAGCTCCAGGACACATTGGTGGGGTTGTCTGTCCAGAGAAGTCTGGTTGGCATCATGTTAGCATCTGGAATCTGGTGGCTGAAAAGAGAGTTAACATACAAAGCCAAACAAGTTGTTGACTAATCATGAAACTAAAGGCTGGAAAAGTTGGGGGGTCTCTGTTTTATTGATAGCTAGCAGGCATATTTTAGTTATATTTCAAAGGGCCTGTGACTATAGTAGTTTTTTTTTTTCCCTGAGCCTGAAATCTGATATGCAGGTGGATGCAAGTTATTGTCTGGGGAGATGATGTCATGGCTGGAAAAAGGACCAGAAAGCTGAATCAGGGAAGAGAGTACCTCCTAAATATGGGAAAGATGTATAAATATTGTTGACTGTAAACCCCATCGATTTGATGTGATCTGGGGCCCATATTCAGCTTAGGAGCCTATGTGACTTCTCTATCCCTGTAGATCCAAGCTCACATTCTGTGGTCATAAGTAGGAATGTTCCAAGCTGTCCCAATATCAGGACCTATCTTCCTCAGGTGTAGCATAGAGTATGTTGTCCAGCCTCCCTTCAGAGGATGGGCAACATTCTCTACCATTTTTGATCCAAGTTGAGGGCAAGGTCCTATGGGGGCCCACAAAGGGGTCTGTTATGTTGTTCCTGATAGAGATGACTGGTAATATTGGAGAGAGGGATTTATTCGAGGTCTAGGCCCATCATGTCTGTTTGGCAATCTCAGGACTCCCTGACTAGGGCCCCAGCTGATGTTGCCTTATAGTGACTAAAGAGTCATCCTTAGAGTATGCCAGTCTCTTGCCCTTATAGCTGAAAGATTTTTAACTTTCAATGAGGGCAACAAAAGGGAATAAATAAATAAATATATATATAAAAGATTTTTAACTTAGTCACTCCATTCAATCAGATAACAGTCATTGCACTTCATGATATCACTCAGACCTTGAAAGGGCCTGGTATGTTTTCTAGTGGCAAGACTGTCCAGTGACTACAACATCTCTTTGTTCTTCTATAAAAACTGTATTCATCTAGCTGTAAACAATTATTCCCCCAGCTATGAGTTGGCAGCTATATTTTTTTATGAAAAGATGAGGAAATACATCAATTGAATTTTATTGAATTTTGTTTGATAGATGAAAAGTTTTAAAATAGGTATTTAGGAGACAATAAAAATATGGTCTCTGGTGGTTACAAAGCAAAACATTAAGAGAGATAAAAAATAGTTTGAGAGGCTGAGTGGTGGAGCACCTGGTTGAGTACACATTACAATGCACAAGGACCCATGTTCAAACCCCTGGTCTCTACCAGTAGGGGAAATATTTTACAAGTGGTGAAGCAGGGCTGCAGATATCTCTGTCTCTTTCCATTTCTACTTCCCCCTTCCTCTCAATTTCTGGTTGTCTCTATCCAGTAAATTAATAAATAATAGTAAAAAAGAAATATTAAAGAATAATACCAAAAAAAGTTTTTAAAGGAATAGTTTGACACAGGCCTTTTAATACCTGCTGCTTCTATATTTTAACAGTTAACTCTTTGTGTTTGTCCATTTTACAAATGAAGTCATGTCCAGTTCATGCCTTTATTTCAAAACCACTTCTACTTTCCCATTTTCTTCCAAACCAGGAACTACTAGAAAATTTGCACAATTCAATAGACATAAATAGAAAAATCAACTATGATCCTCTTTACATAATTACTTATCAGCATTTAGTTAAGAATTCTTACAAGTTGGACCAAGTGGTGACACACCTGATTGAGCACATATGTTACAAAATGCAAGGATTCAGGTTCGAGACCCCAGTCCCTACCTGCAGGGGGAAAACTTTGAAAGTGATGAAGCAGTGTTACAAATGTCTCTCTGTCTCTCTCTCTTTCTATCACCCCCTTCCCTCTTGATTTCTGGCTGTCTCTATCCAGTAGATAAAGATAATACAAAAAAAAATTAAAAAGAATTCTTACAGACTTTTCTTTTTTTCTCTGACCATATGTGACCATATTTCAGAGGACAAAATTTAAATCATATTATACATACAAGCTTGAAATTTTTTTCACTTAAAGTTTTGTAGACATTTTTCTATGTGGCCCATATATATTTATAAAACTTTAAAATTTGTAGATAAATCTACTTTTATTAATGTCGAGGTAATAGTTTTATAATTTATCAGCTTTCACAGGTAGATTCTTCTGACTTATTTATAAAGCCTTTCTTTCTTTTTAAAAAATATTTATTTATTCCCTTTTGTTGCCCTTGTTTTATTGTTGTAGTTATTATTGATGTCATTGTTGGATAGGACAGAGAGAAATGGAGAGAGGAAGGTAAAACAGAAAGGGAGAGAGAAAGATAGACACCTGCAGACCTGCTTCACAGCTTGTGAAGCAACTCCTTTGCAGGTAAGGAGCTGGGGCTCTAACAGGGTTCCTTGCACTTTGCACCACCTGCACTTAACCTGCTGTGGTACTGCCCTGCTCCCGACTCTTTTTTTTCCCCCTCTTCTCTCTCTGGGTCTTGATGGAATTGGTGTTCAGACCCTTCTGGTTACCCTCCCCTAACACTCTTCTGGGAGTATGGACCAAAATTCTTTTTGGGGTGCAGAAGATGGAAGCTCTGGCTTCTTTAATTGCTTTTCCTCTAGACATGGGCACTGGCAGTTCGATCCATACCCCAAGCCTGTTTCTATCTTTCCTTAGTGGAATCGTTTTAAATTTATAAAATTTCATAACATGAAGGAATGTTCCATGATTTATTTACCATTATCTTGTAGTTGAATTTGTTTGCAGATTGTTTTAAGTTTTTAAATACTATAATTTATATACACCAAGATAATAAAAAATTACTGGTATGTTTTTAAGGCTGCTGAATCTTTGTGTTGACTTGCCTTTAGAAATTTTCTCTAAATTTGCATATATGTCAGACATTGAGTGCCTATATCACTGAGTCTTAACCAAATCTGAAAACCAACATTTTTATAAAGTCTTAAAGAATAAAAAGGAGATAAAAAGATGACGTTATAGTAAAACTGCATTTCTATGTTTCTAGTAATGTTGAACAACTATTCCTGTGCTTATTGGCATTTTTATTCTCTTATTTTATGAAGTGCCTTTTGTATTTGCCCCAAGTATTAGTTGACGTCTTTTAATTTTTTTCTTTTGTCATTGCTTTTGTTTATTATGAAATTGTGCATATTAATATAAAGGGACATTTATGATGGGGAAGATAAGTGGAAAGATGAGTGTCAAGGAAAACAACAGAAAACTTTGACTACCTTCAGCACAGCTATGTTTGCTAAACATAGCTGAAGGTGGAGTCAACCAGTCAAGAACGGGAAAACGACTGAAGGAAAATGGTTTTCAAGGATAAAATACATGTGGGAGAGTTTCCTAGATATTTGTGTAATATAAGCAGGGCATTAGCAAGAAAGGGCTCCTTAAAGAAAAAAAAAAACTACTTAGGAGTCACATCTTTGAATGACAATAGAAATCTTTCTTTTTCAGAATGAATAAGTCTTTTGGCTAAACATGGATAAAAGCTTTTGCTCAATATGGCATAATAACTCTAGTAGGCTCACAGCAGCAAAGCTAAGTCTGTCTCAGCGTCTTATTACAATAAAATCAATTTTAACCTCTTAAACCCAAGACATAAATCACTCACTTTTCTTTTCTTTCAAATAACTTATAAGTATATTATCATAAATGCTACCTGTCATTAGACTGATAGCTGTCAGTAGCTTAAAAATATGAATAAAACTGAAATTTTATTTGAATATGAAAATCATAATAACATCTTGTAGAGAGATGACAATAATAAGAGGTTATGGCAGACAAAAAAAAAAAACCCTCAAAAAGAGGAAAATCAGGAAAACTTTCTTCAAATTAAATAAACTCCTAAGTAAGTCTCAACAAAGCAGTATTACCACTAAGCCTAACAATCAGTAAATTACTGATTGGCCCTTGGTAGTGAGTAGCAATGTAAAAGTAAGTTTACCTTGTTAATTTTACATTGAAAATAGTATTAAGTTACAGAGTATAATTTCAAAATTGTACAATCTGCATTTATATTTCTTTCCAACTGATACTTGAAACCTTCATTAATATTTCTCTAACTATGTGAAAATTAATCTCACCTACTTTTTTAAGATACGCTTTTTAATCTTTTAGTAGGATGAATGAACTCAGATGCCTTTTAAGAGATACAGGTCAGTATATTTCACATAAAAGAAGTTTCATTCAAATTTTAAACTGTCGCTTTTGTATTTTCTGGTTTTAAAAATATAATGTTACATATAAATATTTGATTGTATCTCAGAGGTATTATGCTAAGTGGAGGAAAGGTTAATCTCAAAAAGCTACAAACTTTATGATTTCATGTACATTAACATCCTTGAAATGACAAACTACAGAGACAGGTGAGATTAATAATTATCTGGGGGGGGGGGATAGTGATGCAGTGGGGATGGGTGTAACTAATAAAGGGGTAACATAAAAGAGTTTCTTTGTGTTGCTGGGACAGTTTTTGTTGTGGTAACAGTTACCAGAATCTCGACACAAGATAAAATTAAATAAGATAACACACACACACACACACACACACACACACACACACACAGGTAAGTACATGTGAAAGCTGAGTAAGGTCAGCAGTCTGCTGGGTTGTATTAATGTCAGTTTTCTGGGATTTATATTGTCTTATAGCCATATAAGCTGCTACTGTTAAAGGATGATGAGTGAGGGATTTAGAGTTGTTTTGTTGTTGTTGTTATTTTGTTTTGTTTTTGCATTAAGTCCTCAACTTTGAATGAATATGTAATTATAATTTTTCAGAGAATTTACTTATTTATTCATAAGAAAGGCAGAGAGAGAGAAAAAAAAACAGACATCACTCTGGTACATGTGCTGCCAGGGATTGAACTCAGGATCTCATGCCTGAGGGTCCAATGCTTTATCCACTGTACCAGCTCCCAGACCACGATTATAAAATTTAAAAACATGGTTTCTACTCATCTATATTTTTCCCCTCTGCCACTGGGGCTTTTTGTACCTGTGTGATTCTACCATTCCTGGTGGACTCTTTTTTTATTATGTCATGGAGAGAGATTCAGAAAAAGAAGAGATATCATAACACCTCTCCACAGTTCCTCAAGATTCCCCTCTGCATGGTGCTCCCAATGGTGCCAAGGACTCCAGTAGGGTCTTTGCAGATCACAAAGAGTACAATCTACCAATTCTACCAGGTGAGATATCTCTCAGACCCCAAAACTCTTTCCACTCCATCTGGAGAATTATCAGAAGAAAAGCAAATTAGAACTCTTAGTATCCAAATTATATTCATGCACCAATAATAATTCATTCTGCTTGTTAGATAATTCCTTAGCTTCTTCTCCAGTGTGTATATGCTCTTATTTCAAACACATTTCTTTTTTTTAATTTTGATATATTTTATTTTAATTTATTTTATTGGTGATTTACTATGTATTTAGAAAATTATAGGGGTATATTTCCATACTGTCCCCACCACCAGAATTCTATGTCCTCATCCCCTCCACTGGAAACTGCAATGGTTCTCCCAAGGTCATTAATAATGGCTGACTTTATAACTATCTATATCATCTCTAGCTATCTATCTGTACCTATATCTATATAGTTTGCCTATTTTTCCTCTGTTCCTGCCTTCACTTCCTTTCTTTCATTTTTTTCAAACACATTTCTAATGTACTTGGTTGCCAGAACTCATATGGGTTGGCTCTCAGCTAGGAAGGTAAATGACCAGTTCTCCCTAGCTCCTTCAAGAGACGATGTGAAATAGAGACAGGAGACACCAGGGAGAATTGAGGCACTCTCATTTAATGGCAGACAGACATGGGTTTAAATAGGAATTCAGACAAAGAACATATTTCAAACATGTCATAAATTACAGGTTTCTTAAAGGTCAGCTTGCCCCTATGGTAGGGGGCTGGTATGACAGGAATTGATGAGATACATAAAGGTCTAGACAATTATTCTCCATGATGCAAGCAACGTAATTATCCAAAGGTATTTGAGAGAAACATAGGGGTTAAACCAGCAGGGTAAGATAGAGAGAAGATAAGCAAGCTTGATAGATATCAGAAGGCTATAAGGGAATAACGTTTGGAGTTTCACTGACTGACGTCAAGGCGGTGTTTGATGAGTATGCTTTCTCTAGTGATCAAAAGTGAGGTGATTGTGTGAACTCTGGGTGACTATGTGAACTTTAAATGAACCTTAAGGCAGGCACCCATGTGGCCTGAAGTTAATTGAGAGAGGCAATGAGGTTTCTGTGAGCTTGAGAGTCTGAAAGGGAAGAACTAAGTCTGAGAGACTGTTTTTCCCCTTTGCTCATCTCGGTTGAGAGAGACTAACAAGGGGGTGTCTTCTCAGATCTCCATCCAAGGATGGGGGAAGTTTTCCCTAAGCTCTATCAAGCTTATACATAGCCCCACAGTTGGTAATTTGGTTTCCAAGAATATAGTAGATACATCCATTCAATCACCCAGTCATTTTTGTGTGTTTATTCTTTCACAGTATTTTTCAGATTGTGTTAAATAGTGTGATAAGCATGATATTATGATGTATTATATGGTTTCTGCACCCAAGAAGTTTATGCTTAGAGCAATGACTCCTGCAGAGGTATGAAAAGGGAGAAATAGTGGGCCTGTGTTCAACGATGGTGCAGTGGATATCTCAAGGGAGATGGTGCAGTGGATAAAGCATTGGACTCTTAAGCATGAGGTTCTGTGTTCAGTCCCCAGCAGCACATGTACGAGAGTGATATCTAATCCTTTCTCTCTCTCTTCCTATCTTTCTCATAAATAAAATATTTTTTAAAAAATGAAAAAGGAAAAGTGAACTTACATGATTTTCTTTTCTTATTAAAGTTTTATTGATTGATAGATGTTGGGCAGTATGCCAGCTTCCCCCTGCTTAACTCTGCAGTCTATTTACACAACCACTAGACTAGAACTGCCCTGCCTGCTGGGCATTGGTTTAATCCCCACTGGTTTATGATGTATTTTTGCTCCGCCCCCTCTCCTAGACACACCCTGATTTCTACCACTCTCTTTTCACTCCACCCTCTCTAATTCAGATCCTGTTTCCACCCTACTTGGCGAGTATATATACAACTGCTCTTCTGTTTGAACACACTTGGGATTGCCTTCTGGCTCCGAGAGTCCCAGAGTCTCTCTCCTGCGATGCTAGCCCAGCACGAGTTCCTGATCCCTCTCCCATGCAGCAGCCTAGGTTGGCTCTAGTTGAGTTCTCTGTAACCCAGAGAGCACTTGCTGGGGAAGAAGCACCCTCAGGCTATCCCAGCAAAAGATAAACAAGGCAAATAAGCACATACCTGATGGATGCCTGGGAGGGGGCTTGGTGGTTACAGCACTGGACTCTCAAGCATAAGGTCCTGAGTTTGATCCCTCAAACCATGTGTGTCAGCGTGATGTTCTGGCTCTCTATCTCGTGTTGACAAATACTTTATTTTATTTTCCCTCCAGGGTTATTTCTGGGACTCAGTGCCTGCACCATGAATCCACTGCTCCTGGAAGCCATCCCCCCCTATTGTTGCCCCTGTTGTTGTAGTTATTATTATTGTTGTTGATGTCATTTGTTGTTGGATAGGCCATATGCCAGTCCCTGTTCAGGCACCAGATTTCTGGCTAGCTTCACGGGCGGGAGAAAGACAACCAGGGACTCATGGCTGAGCTGAGAACACAGTTCAATCTTTATTGACGAGCGGGTATGCAGTTCCATCTATCTCTAATCACAATCCTGTCCTTATATATCTCCTGAGGCAGAAGTGTCAGGTTGGAAGAGGATGTACATAGGATAGGGAGTGGGGAGAAGGAAAGCGCTTGAACCAGTGGGAATTAAACCAATGAAAACAATGATTATGTGTTGTTAAAATTCGTAGTCTCTTGCTGGGCGGGCTAGCTTCACGGGCGGGTAACAGAGACGCGGAGACAACAGCTGGGCAGGGAAGCTGTATTTCTTTATTCAGGAACAACGATTCATAAACTAAGACAAACTAATCACCAAACAGAACTCTGCTGTCTCTCTGCGGCGGCGCAAGCACTCTCTCTTACACTCCAACTCTCGAACTCAGGAACTCTCTAACTCTGTAACTCTGGAACTCTCGAACTCTCTAACCCTGGAACTCTGCCGGGGTTCCTTCGGGGCGGGGCCAAGCAGGCACGCAAAACTAACTGGACTGATCCAATTGTCTTGGCGGGGGAGAACTACCCAATGTAAAGCATACAACAATTATGTAAATAGACCACAAAGTTAAGCAATACAAGCGAACCTAATGTGATGATCAAAACAGAAGGTCTTATAAGCAGAATTTAGAAGCAGACCAACAGATTGACTGGATAGAGATAAAATTGAGTGAGAAGGGCAAGACAGAGTGGGAGAAACTTACAAAGTTTCTCCCTCTGTAGGTGGAGATCTGGGGTTTGAGCCCAAGCCCTTGCACATGGTAACATGTTTGCACAACCATGAGCACCACTGCCTGGCCTCCAGGCCTTTCAAACTGTCCTATTCAAGAAGTTCTAATGTTTTTCCTAGGACACAACTCCTCACTTTCGAGAGTAGAGGGAATAAATGGAAAAAAAAAAGGTTATATGTGATTATAAGGGTAGAGGTACTAATCCAAAAGAATTAATATCTTTGTAAGAAGATTCACTAGATCTCCCATTCTCCTCCAACCTTCCCCCCCTTTTTTTCTTCCAGCCCTCTATTTTTCTTCTTTCTCTTTGTTTTTGCTAAATAAAGGTGTAGTGAATTGGGGGGCAGACTGTGGCATACTAGGTTAAGCACACATAGACCCGTGCAAGGACCCAGTCAAGCCCCTGTGACTCACCTACAGGTGGGGGATGCTTCACAAGCAGTGAAGGAGATGTACAGGTGTCTGTCTGTCTCCCTATCTCTCTCACCTCTCTCAATTTTTCTCTGTTCTCTATACTAAATTGGAAGAAATAGCTGCCTGGAGCAGTGGGTTGGTAGTGAGGGCACTGAGCCCCACTGATAATCCTGGAGGCAAAAGAAAAAAAAAAGTAATGAGTTAATAGTTGGCTGTATGCTAGGAAGGAAACTCTCAGTAAAAACTGAGTGGATGAAAGGATGGCAGAGGACCTAGTGGGGGTTGTATTTTATGTGGAAAATTGAGAAATGTTATGCATGTACAAACTATTGTATTTACTGTCAACTGTAAAATATTAATCCGCCAACAGAGGGAAAAAAAAAGAAAAAAAAAACTGAGTGGATGAAAACCTTGAACTTGGATTTCCCAGCTGCTAGAACTTCAAGAAATAAATATCTGTCTTTTTTAAGCCACTCACTCTGCAGTATTTGATTATGGCAGCCTGAGTTGATTAACACATATTGTTCCTAAATGAGGTGCTACATCTCTGGGCATGAATTGGAACTGTATAAACGTGTAGAGGTTGATAGGGTTTTAAGAAGTCTGACAGAAAACATCTTGGTTTCTGTGAGCAAAGCAGATGCAAATATGACTGTTAAAAGGCAGATATTCTGGTGAAAGAAATGAAAAGAAGAAGGTTTTGGGAAATTTGAGGAAAGTTGTTGCATATTATAAAGTCACAAAGAACTTGACTGAATTGTGTTCTTGTGTTTGGTGGAAAATAAAACTTATAAGTTAAGAACTGAAATTTTAACTACGGAGATGTCTAAGCAAAGTTTTTGAGTTATGACTTGGCTTTTCCTGCCTACCCACGGAAAAATGAGGGAGAAGAGATATGAACTGAAGAAATAATGGATTATCAAAAATAAAAGTAAAAAAATAAGAAGAATCAAAATTTGACAATTTAAGAAACTTTCTATCTGTCCATATTGCAAAAAAAGTGGAGAAGCACTTTTCTGAGAATTCTAATGGAGTGACTGAACAACTATCTGATAAAAGAGATTGTGGCTGCAACTCATAGACTTAGTCATCTCAGCTAAAAGTCAGGCTTGCTTAACAGAGTTTCTTTGTAGTTTTTACAGACAATGACTATAGTCACTGAACTAGATGATTCCAGTCTAAAGACTCCCAGATTTTAGGTTCCTGTTTTGAAAGTTGTATAAACGAGTGACACGAAAACATATCCAAGAAATGGAGAATTAAATCTTTTTTTAAAAGCCCTAAATTGTTTACTTTTTTTTTTAATCCTTTTTGAGGATTCATCTTTTTACCTGATTGGATATTGGTTGGTTGACTGACAGGTGTGAAAAACACTTAGGGCAGCTCTTTGGATAAGACATGGAAAGCTATATAAATTCCTTGATCAAATTTAAATACCCTTAAGCAACCTCCATTAACCTTGAACACCCCAATCTGTTCCCCGAGGCTCTACAACTTACTCAAAGCTCAAAGCATATTTAGAGTTAGAATGAGTCCAGTCCATCTACAAAGAAAATAAACTAAGTGCCACTATTGTTTCAACGAAAAAAAAGGAAGTACAAAATATTATATATAATATATATAAAAATACAATATGACCTTAATGTCGTATTCTGTATCTTATTTATATTGAATAAGCTATGGTAAACACTATATTCAAAGGCCATATTATTTTCACTCATGTTCAGCAAATGTAGTATTCACAAAGTAAAATAACTATGTTTACTCTTTGTTGCCTCTTCATTTATTTAAAAACAGTAGGCTATTGATGATTTTGTAATTGTGTTATCAGTGAATAACCTGAAATATAAGGGTCCTTATTACTTTTTCCATAAGCACATTAAAACTGTGTGTAACTCTTTCTAATTGTATGTGTTTATGTGCATGTGAGTATACGTATAATATTTGTATGTTTGTATATATGGACATGCATTTGAGTATATGTAAGTGAACAAGAGATTAGCCAAAGGACCCAGATTCAGCTGGCTTTAATCATTTAAATGTAGATTGCACCTATTTAAAATTAAATTCAAATAGTTACAAGGTAGAATGAGGAAATATAAAACAGAATAATGGAAATAAGGGGGGGAAACATAGGCAGTTGCCCCTAGCAGTTAGCTATTTTAGACTGTGAAGTGATATCCCAAGAGAAACCAGGGAGGCTCGATCACTTGAATCATTTAAAATTGGACTGGACTAAGCTCGAGAGAATATACCGTTGGGAATAATCATGCTCTGACAGAGAAAGACTGAGAGATCTTTTCCAATTCTAATTGCCATGATCCTGTGTAATTCAATTTGAAATGGCCTTGCTATACTAATTCACAAAGAACCTATTTTTACTAACTCTTTCTTTTTCATAATCCTGCTTCTGATATCACCACTCCTTTAAAAGGAAAAAGAAACCCTAAAGCCTGGTTCCCAAGTATTCATTGAATTACACTCCTTATTTCTTTTTTTTTTCTCCAGACAGATGATTTTGCAGACTCAAGCACTGTACTTCAGGCTGGTCAGACAGTGATTATTATCACCCCCTGCTTTCATGCATTAGAGCTGGGCGTTAGCAGGTAAGGGTGAGGGCTGACAAAGAGGTTTTCAAAACTGGTCAGCATAAATGCTTCCAGGAGGCCAATTCTGGATAATCTATTGAAATGTGGATCAAAAATACTGCCAGCCGAGGCTGAATACCTCTATCTGTTGCACTTAAGCCAAATAGTAGAATGCTTTCAGGGGGTGGGGGGGATAACAAAAGCCATAATTACTTGTGGAGCATGTGGAGAATTGTCTTTTCACATCATTTGGGGGTTAATTTTATGAAATGGTTGCCATTCTGTCTGGGTCCGGTGTCTGTCTCAGTCACTTTATTTGTTTTGAGATGCTTCAGGGGTAATGTCCCTAGAGTCTTGAATCCAGGAGGCCTTCAGGTTTCTAGGAGCCAATTTGTGACAAGATCAAAGAGGGCTATATTCCCAAGAGCCCGTGTTACTCTTTGGAATTTACAGGTGTGCCTCATTTTGCACAGTACTCACATGTTTGAAAAGTATTGGAACATAAATGCTGGTGAATAGAATTTTATTAACCCATTAATACTTTTAATTGGTAATGAACCATGATCATTTAATTAATCATAATTGCAGTGGAGTCATGCACAAATCTGTTTATAAGCTAAGAACAGTTTTGTGAAACAAATATCAGTATTTTGTGGTGTTTTTCCTGAAATAAATGTAATAATCTCCTAAATTTTAAAGTTAAGCTTTGAATAAGGTACAGTGGTAAATAATAAATTAGAGTGATAAAATTTTTCATTTTGCTTTGCTGACACCAATTCTTCATTTTGAAATATTTCAAACATATAAGAAAGCATAGTTATGTAGAAACATTCACATTACTCAGGATGAAAAAAATAGCAGATTTTCTATTTTGTTCTATCTATATTTTTTCTTTCAATTCCTGTTTTGTTTTCATAAACATGAGCATAAATTCTTTTTGTAAATTATATTTACTAGTGACTTAATATTGATTTAGAAAATCATAAGGTAACAGGGGCATAATTCCATATCATTCCCATTACCAGAGTTCTGTCTCCCCATTCTCTTCATTGAAAGCTGCAGTAGTTCTCCCAAGGTTGCACATATAGCTTGACTAGTATTTCTATAATTATCTGTCTATACTTATACATACTTGCCCATTTTTCCTTTGGTCATGCCTTCTCTTCCTTTTTCACACTTATACCAATTGCTACTTCAAAATGTCCCTCCTTTGTTTCTCTTCTCTCTCTAGGTCCTGATGGTGTTGGAATTTGGAGCTCTCTGGTCATCTTCCCCTATCATTTCTCCACCTCTGGGAGTATGGACCAACTTTTTTTTTTTTTTTTTTTTTGTGGAGCAGAACATGGAAATTGTGGTTTCTGTATTTGCTTTTCCACTGGACATTAGCATGTCTATCCATACCTCAGCTTCTTTCTTTTTTAAAAAACATTTTCTTTCTTTCTTTCTTTCTTTCTTTCTTTCTTTCTTTCTTTCTTTCTTTCTTTCTTTTCCCTTTCAATGCCCTTGTTTTTTATTGTTGTAGTTATTGTTCTTTTTATTGATGTCATCATTCTTAGATAGGACAGAGAGAAATGGAGAGAGGAGGGGAAGACAGAGAGGGGGAGAAAAAGGTAGACACCTGCAGACCGGCTTCACCTCCTGTGAAGGGACTCAGGTGGGGAGCTGAGGGAACCGAGATCCTTATGCTGGTCCTTGCACTTTGTGCCACATGCATTAACCCCCTGCACTACTGTCCGACTTCCCCCAGCTTATTTCTATCTTTATCTAGTGGGGTAGGATTCTGGAGGGGTGAGGTTCTGGAACACATTGATGAGGTTTTCTGCCCATAGAAGTGAGGATGGTATCATGATAGCATTTGCAACTTGGTCGCTGAAGGAAAGTAAGACATAAAGTGGCACAAAATGATTAATGGACAGAAAACAAAAAGTAAGAATAAAGCAAATGAGAATAGGTATCTTACAGTGGAAAGAAGCCAGCAAATCTATTTTAGGTATGTTCCTAGGGGCCCATGACTGTCTTAGTTTTTGCTTGAGTTTGATAGCTAACATGGAGGCAAGCAAAAATATTGTCTGGGAAGATGGTGTCAGAGTTGAGAATAGAGCTAGAAAGATGGATTACTGTAGGGAGGTTGTGGGAATGTGGTGGAGCCTGGCAGGGCTTGACCTGAGAGGTGAGTCTGTCCTGCTAGTCTCTCTCTCTACAGAGGGGTTGAGCAAAAAGGGGGACACAGGAACCTCAAGAGGTTGCAGGCCATATAAGACTTCCCTGCCTCACAAAACACTCTGCATCTTCCCACCTCCAGGAGCCAGCATTCTTTAAAATATTAAGTCTGCTCCACCCTGCATTCCTTTTATTATCTACATATCATTCTTCTGCTTTGTCTTACAAATTACTAAAGGTCTCCTTCCTAATTCCCCGCAGGGTATTGCTGATCCTACCAGTTGAACCCCTAGTAACAGTTGCTGGGGAGGTCTATACCATTCCCGGCCCCTTATGCCTTTCTCCGCCCCTTTCCTAACCATGTATGGTATTGTTAAGCCACTTCTGTTTCTGGATTTTCTCTTCTGAGTTCCAACCTGGAGGCACACGTGCGGGCAGACTGAAAGGCTGATGCTGGCCATTGTGGTTTTGTGCCATGTGGCTTAACCAGGTGTGCTACCGCCCGACTCTGGGGTGATCAGATGAATAAAGATTTGAATTACCTTGCCGCCACAAGCTTGGTTCCTGGGTCATCTCTCTTTCTCAGGCTGCTAACCCAAAAGATTTAGGTCAGAGAGTAGCTCCCAAACTTGAAGAAAATCTATGAATAAAATTAACTGTTTACCCTATCAACCAGACCCAGGATATATATATATATATATTCATATTTAGCACAGAAGCCTGTGTAATCTCTAAATTCCTGTCAGTCTGAGCTCACAGTCCCTGGTCACTGTTGGGAATATTCTAGGCTGCACTCATTTGAGGACCAGGTTTTCTTGAGCGCAAGGTAGGATAACTGAGTCTCCCTTTAGATAGTAGGGCAGTCCCTACCATTGCTACTTTACAGGGAGAAAAAGTTACTGGAGTAATTCACTAGAGGGATTATGATGATGTTCTTGATGGAAATGACCATTGATGATGGAGAGAGAGATCTATTAGAGGTTGCCCTTTTTCCAGAGAGCATCTATTATGAAACTCTCTGAGCCCTCTCATGACTATCGCAGGTCTAATTAGCATGAAAAATCTCTCATAACCATCCATGAAGCCTCTACATTAATTTTTAATAAATGTCCCATTGTGGCAGATGTTACAACAGAGTAGGTACAATATCACTGAGAAAATAAATTATATTTTCAGCATAGCAACTTGATTACAGTTGCATAAAATCCAAGAAAAGTCTCTCTCATTCATCATAATGTATTATTCTCTAAAAGATATTATATGTTGTCAATTAGAAATAAATCATAGTGGTCCCACAAGATGTTAATAGTTCACTCACTTTCTCATTCATACAACCTAGGTTTATACTGAAGGAAACTTGCTGTGCTCTGGCATCTTCCTGCCTCTACTTCTGTCTTTATGTTTCTATCTAGGAAAAAAAAGGTAACTCTATAGTAGTGAAGCTCCAGTGAACAAAAAGAAAAAATAAAGGAAAGAAAGAAATCATACTTGTCATAAAAATACACTGTAAACAATTGTGAGTACATATTACTTCAAAGGAGTCGGGTGGTAGCACAGCGGGTTAAGCACAAGTGGAATGAAGTGCAAGGACCAGAATAAGGATCCCAGTTCGAGCCCCCAGCTCCCCACCTGCAGGGAAGTTGCTTCACAGGCGGTGAAGCAGGTCTGCAGGTGTCTATCCTTCTCTCCCCCTCTCTGTCTCCATTTTTCTCTGTCCTATCCAACAATGAAGACAACAATAATAACTACAACAACAATAAAACAACTAGGGCAACAAAAGGGAATAAATAAATAAATATTTTAAAAATTACTTCAAAATTTATTTTTGTACGAAAGCAAAAACATGTGAAAATGATGAGATAGATACATAAATAAAGGGCTTTTTCAAGTTCACTATTCACAGTGCTCAAAGAGAAGTTTCCAGACACTTGGATGAGACTGCTCAGTGGTCAGGATTGAACAAGAAAGTTTTTTTTTTTTTTTTTAGTGATTTAATAATGATGGACAAGATTGTGGATTAAGAGGGACACTATTCCATACAGTTCCTACAAACAGAATTCGATATCTCATTCCCCCAACTGGAAAGGTGTCTAGTCTTTATCCCTCTGTGACTATGGACCAAAGATTCACTTCATCTTCAGCAGCAATTTTCCAACAATGAGTTAGGAGTGAGTGGGCCATCCTTTTAAAGTTAAAAAAGGACCTATTTTAAAAACTTCAAATGATTAAATTTTTTTTTTAATAATAAACACTACACTGTCTTACTTTGCCAGTTTCTTCTTCTTCTTTTTTTTTTTAAATGATTTTATTTATTTATTCATGAGAAAGATAGGAGGAGAGAAAAAACCAGATATCATTATAGCACATGTGCTGCCAGGGATTGAACTCAGGACCTCAAGTTTAAGAGTCTAATGCTTTATCCACTGTGCCACTTCCCAGACCAATGATTAAAACTTTTTTAATTATAATGTTAATGCTGTTGGGATTTGTTATAAAATTCTAAAGCACAGCTAGAGAGGTAGCACAAACAAAGGTTTTTTTAATGACTTATTTTAAAGTGTTTTGGGAAAATTGAGTACAAAATCTGCCCATAAACTTCCATTCCACCCAACTCCTATTTGCCCTATTTTCAACATTATGCATTAGTATGATAAAACATTATTAGTGATGGGTCAAATACATGACTGTAAGCTGAAGTCCCTAACATAAGTGTTCATTCTTTGTATTATATATTCAGTGTGTTTTGAGAAATATATAGTCACCATTACAATATTAACAGCCAGATTTCAAACTAACAAAATACAAAAGGAAGACTAAAATATATCATCTTGAACCATTTAACTGTGGTAAAACAAGTTAAATAAACCAAAACCCCTAAACTTAGGGAACTTATTCTTTATAGTTCTTACCAGACAGGAAAGCAATATAGTAAAAATTAAGTAGTCTTTTTTTTTTTAATTATAGTTATTTTGACAAACAGTGCTGTCAAAACAGCAAATTTGTACACCACACACTCTAGTTCATTTTATCATGTATACAGTTCTCAAGGTTTGGTGTGAATACTTCATGTTTAAAGTATGTATTCCCTTGAGAATCACACAACCATTTAATTTCTGCTCTGGTATCTGGCCTATTGTGTTTATAAGGTTCTACTGAGAAATAGAATTGATGATTTCTTCCATAACCACAAAGAAAATATTGAGAGTTACTGATTTCAAACCACTATTATAACCTCTCATGTTTTTTCTGGAAAAATGTTTTCTTTCCAAATGGGGGGGGGGGAAAGAGTTCCCTGTGAAATGTCTTTTAGGTATCACCACATCCTTGAATATGTTGAAATTCCATCTCACACTTGGTCAGAGAGAGATTAGAGTTCCCCTTCTATACTTGGCATAGACCAGGTATCACTGCCTAGCCTAATAGATCTCTATTGGTTACTAAATATGCAGGCAGTATTGTCGAGAAGAGTAGATTTCAGCTCTAGAATTCACCTTGCCTGTTTTTCACAACAACTTCCTTATTTGAGATCCTCCCAGATTCCCAAAGACTTAGATGAAATAAGCAGTGGTAAATTTTTCAGTTTTCCCTTATATGAGATGGAATTTAAGACATTCTTGGAACATCAAAATCCAAGTTATAATGAAATATTTCCTCTAGAGCAATGGATCTCAATGCCAAACTTAGGCAATATCTGGAGACATTTTTTGTTGTTACAAATAGAGACTAGAGAGAGTACTGTTGACATCTAGCAGATTTAGGCCAGGGGTGCTGTTAAATAGCCCACAGGGCACAAAACCACTTCCAAAAGATTAGATGAGAAAAAAAAAAAAACTAAACAAACACAGAGAAAAGCATCAATAGTGCTGAGGATGAACAACCCCAATGTACAGGTATAGTTAGGCAGCAATTTTTGCCATATTATATTGAAATACTTTGCATTTTGAAGTATTGCATTTGTTGAAATATGAACATCTCACATCTTGGTTTTATTTTCATCATACTTTATAAACATACTATCCAGTAGAAGTAGAAGTAGTAAATGATGTGTTTTCTTATCACCTTGACCACGAATAAAGCTACAATATTTGTAAGGCAGATAACCTTAGTTGTCAACTCATAATGTAAACTGTCACAAGGGATAGAGATTATCTGATTTCCCAGACTTTTATAGTGTCATTATTTTCCCCTCTAACTACGTTCTCAGTATCTTTGCTGACAAAGATATTCTAGAATGGAAGACAATTAAAGGCGCTTTTTTTTTAAATGAAAAATAAAGTGTTCAAGCACAAAAGAATACACAGTGGACCTTTTATAGAATGCTTAAAGTTTTCTTTCATTAAAAGAATTTAAGTGGCTGTTTGTCACTTAATAGGGATTCCTGTTGTTACAGTACTGTCATTTTTTATGCTTAAACACCAGCATCTTTAGATTTGTAGGACATCCTTCAGAATTTCACATTCTTTGATTTCAGGCTGGGTAGTCTCAGATGATATCTTTCCATCTTAAGATCACATTACAAAAGAGTTTGAGAATGCCCCAGCACAGATAATGCAAACTAGCAACTGAGAATCTGATCTTACTTACATGAATTTTTCCTTTTATTCTTTTCAAGCTGGGCATGGCACAAGATGATTGGTTACAAACAGAGTCCATTATGGTGCTGACAATAAAGATGAGAGCAGGTTGGCTGTAATCAGGGATACTGGAATGTGGAAGTGAGAATTTACCAGCAGCAGTTATTTTCATTCTTTTGCCTATGGATTTTTCATTTCATTCTCATCTCTAATTAAGCATCAGAATCACTCATAGGCTGAAAAAATTATAAATGCATGGTGAAGAGGTAGCACAATGGATCATACTGAACTCTCAAATATAAGGTTCCTAGTTCAAGGCCTGGCATTCCATGTGCCAGAGAAATACTAAGTCTCTTTTCTCTCTCTCTCATCTTTCAATACATATGTAAATACATATAATGTAAATATGCACATACAGGTGCATATACACACACAGGAATCCAATTGTATTTATTCTGAATTGGACCTAAATAACAGTGCTGCTGTCTGGTGGTTTTAATGTTCATTTTGCAGTTTCTACCAGGCTTCTATGTAAACATCTCTTTCTTCTCCACACTTTTAACCTGTGCTGACATGTGGAAGTGTTCTACCATTAAAAAATTGTTTCTTTTCTATCTCAACCTTCCAATTCTGGAGCAGGAAAAGCTGGTGTTTGCAGTAAGATAAGCTCTTGTGTTTAAGCTGAGGTTTCTTGCCGCAGACAATTGAATATTAAAAAGACAACACCAAACCAAAACCAGTAAGCCAAATCTGATACAGCTCTTAGCATCACAGATAGGGAGATTTAAGAATTTAAGGTTGGGTTAGTACCTTATCAGCACGTAGTGCCACAGAGACAAATTTATTAAAGCACGCAACTTAATGACTTAGTGTTCATTCAAATCTCCTTTCAGATTCCAACCTTTTTTTAATTGAACTACTTATGGGGGATCTGTTTGATAAGGGGTAGAGCCCCCATACTCACTGAAGTCACTTCAGAACTTAAAAAAAAAAAAAAAGGAGCCCTGGAGTTCTGCAGGGAAATTAACACATAGCACCCTGAGAGGAGTGGACTGCTTCAAACTGTTAAAAGACAAACAGTATACTAAAAGCTTAAGATTGAGCCATTTGAACTCAACACAACCAAATCAGAAGTGGTTAGGATTGCAGAGAATAAGTTATTTAGTTGGCTACTGCTTAAATCCCAATTGCTGTCTATGACAGAGTGTCCTTTGCATTTCGGGTAACATCAAGGCATTTATAGACTTAGAGTTAGTTTTGCTTACTTAGTCTTCCAAGGCAATAGAGCTCCAAAAGGTCTCCTTGTTTAATTAATCTAAAGAACTGCTAACCACTTTGTCAAATGGTCGCTGAGCCAGATACAATAGTCTGATAGGCAAGAATGAATGAGAAGCATTTTAAATCCTCATTGCAGCCTCTCAGAAAAATCACCAATTATATAATCCCCAGCCAGGCTTCTTGAGATAGTCTTGAGATATTAGTCCACAACTTATTCTGCCTCTCCTATCTTCTCTCTCAGAATACCATTACCCAGTCCATCCCTTATCAATATCTTAGTCTTTTGATCTTATTGTAGATGTCAGTGTATTGAAGGTTTCACCATAGTATCTGCTGCTGCTTTTCTCTCTCTAGTTTCAAACTCCAACCCCCTTAAGCCTTTCTTTCTCCCTCCTCCTCCTTCCGGGATCAGTTACTGGGGCCCTGACTCCATATCCTTTAAGATGTAAATCTAGCAGCTCAGCTCCTATTCTAATCTGCAGGACAAAAGGCCAGTCCAAGAGTAGCCTCACAGCAAGGCTCCTTCCTACAGCCTGGAGAAGGAAGAGGTTTGGAGAGGAGCTTAGAGTGCTCCAATAAGTACATATTTCCTTTGCAAATTTGAATGCAGACATATTTGTATATGCCGATATGTAAGCATAAATACATAGAGGATCATTGATATGTGTCATGAAATATTGTGGAAGGATTCAGAAGTGACTTTGTGTGAACATGAAAGGTATGTATAGAAGCATATGCCAGATTAGTGCTTACAAATTAATTTTTGTTAACTAAACACTTTTGTGGTAGATTACTAAATTATTATTTTTTTTGCCAAAGGAATAAAAAATGACTTTCAATGATCTCACTGCTGTTAATTTTATAGTAATAGAACAGTAACTACTGTTTACTGTACTAGTAGGGGTCAGATGTGAGCAGGAACATACAAGCTTTTTGAAAAAAATGAACAGAAAAAAACAACAAACAAGAAACCAAAGTATCTTTAAGGTCTAGAGAAATGATGTAAGATACAAAATATGAGTTAATTTTTTTCTTGTTTGCATTCCTTATTAGAAAGAATATTCCTGCATATAGTCTGAGTTGTTTTATTGTTGTAGCTCTATCTAGCACCTTGTACAGTGATAATGAACTGAATAAACGATGCAAGCAAGCATTTCTGCAGTATTTGCTAAGTGCCTGGAATTGTGCATGTGAACACAATCTATTCCTCTCTCACATTTTCTGCCACTGGTGTTATGTATAGACAAGATCATTTAAGGCTTATATCACCTATCCCTTGAACATTCTTTTTTTCTTTTAATATTTATTTATGCCCTTTTGTTGTCCTTGTTGTTTTATTGTTGGATAAGACAGAGAGAAATGGAGAGAGGAAGGGAAGACAGAGAGAGGGAAAGAAAGATAGACACTTACAGACCTGTTCCACCGCCTGTGAAGAGACTCCCCGGCAGGTGGGGAGCCCGGGCCTAGAACTGGCATCCTTATGCCGGTCCTGGCGCTTTGCGCCCGGTACGCTTAACCCGCTGTGCTACAGCCTGACTCCCGAAGATTCTTTTTCTTTTTCTTCTTTCCTTATCTCTTACCCTCCCAGGATTTAATTGTTGTGTTTAACTACTTAGACCAGTGCTGCGCAATACACAAACAATGCTAGCTCCAAATGTGAACAATTAAAAACTATTTTTTTCATGGTAGTCACATTAAAAGAAGAAAGCAAAATACGACTGGGGTGATAGCATAATGGTTATCTAAGACTTTCATGCCTGAGACTACACAGTCCCCACTTCAATCCTCAGCAGCACCATAAAACTGAGCTAAGCAGTGATCTTGTCTCTCTTGTTAATATAAATAAAATATTTTTAAAGAAAAAAGATAAGATTAATTTTAATATATTTCATGTATCAAATGAAATGTCTCAATTTTTAGTCAAGAAGAAATGCATCTTAATGCAACCTTTTTAAGTCCTAAAAGTATATTTTGAGGGAGTTGGGTGGTAGGTAGCTCAGCAGGTTAAGTGCACGTGCGCGAAGCACAAGGACCAGCGAAAGGATCCTGGTTCGAGTCCGGCTCCCCACCTGCAGGGGAGTCGCTATACAGGCGGTGAAGCAGGTCTGCAGGTGTCTGTCTTTCTCTCCCCCTCTCTGTCTTCCCCTCTCTCCGTTTCTCTCTGTCCTATCTAACAACGACGACAACAACAATAATAACTACAACAACCGTGAAAAACAAGGACAACAAAAGGGAAAATAAATTAAAATATGTATATATATGTGTGTGTGTATGTATTTTTTACATTAAATTTGCAAATTCCAGAACACAGAGGCTGAGTAGTGGTACATCTGGTTGAAAACACATGTTACAAGTGCAAAGACCCAGATTTGAGCCTCCAGTTCCTACCTGCAGGGGGAAAGCTTTGTGAGTGGTGAAGCCGTACTGCGGGTGTCTCTCTGTTTCTCTCCCTTGGTAACTCCACCTTCCTTTGGATTTCTGGCTGTCTCAATCCAATAAATAAGTAAAGATAATTTCAAGGAAAAAAAAAACATGTATTTACATATTCTGTGCATTTCAGTTACAAATAGTCAAATTTCAAGTGATCTTAGCCACATGTGGCTAATAACAATTGTATTGTACAACATGGTTTTTGACCAATCTGAGTCAGATATGAAATTGCTAACCAATCATTACAAGTCATTTCCTAAATAATATATACCTTCCTTTGCATGGGAGTAAAAATCTGCCGTCCTCACTCCAAATTGTCTATGTCAAAAGGCTAATTGCATAAGAAGGACCCTGAAGGTAGAATGAAGATTTTTTTTCCAAGGTAAGAATTAATCCTAGACGGGGCCAGGTGATGGTACACCAGTTGAATGTACAAAAGGTCATGCATAATGATCTTAGTTCAAGCTCTGTTCCCCACCCACAGGGGGGAGACACTTCACTAGTAAGTGTGCAGGTAGAGAAAGAGAGAGATGTTTTAATTCTAGAGAGGATTGGTCAGTGGAGAAGGCAGAATGCATTTGACTTCCTTCACTTACCTTTTTCTCTTGATTTTCTCCTTGCCAGAGACCTTTGTATTAACTGTTTGAAGATGGAGTGTACGACCACATGGTGAGCTATTCAGAATTTCTACATTTTTCTCACACAATACAGGAGGTCTACATGTTGATAGTTTCTTTTTTTTCTTTTTATCTTCTCAATCTGCTTAATGTTTGTTTGACTATATGACCAGGCTTGAAGAATCCAGACAGGTAGAAATAAAATGTTTTCTTATACCTTACTTATATCCAAAATGTTTCACTTATTTGTATACTGATGTCACATGTGTATACTTTGCACTCAATACACATTAGTAGTATAGGTACATGATAAAATGACATGGACTTATTTTACTTTTATTAATATTTTATATTAATACAATTAAAATATTGCATTTTAACAGTATATAAGCTTCAGGCGTGCATCATTAAAAATTAACACGTGTGGGAAGTGCTATTAAAAATAAAATTATAGGATGTACAAAGAGGATCATCAAAGTATCCAGGACAAAAGACTAGTTATATGAAATCATTAAGGAAAAAAAAACAGAGAGAACGATAATCAACACATAAATATATACTATATGTTAAAGAACATCATTGTCACCTGTGTGACTCATGTTCAACTCTGGCACCCACAGCACTGAAAGTTCTTCCCCCCTCTTTGCTTTTTCTGCCTCATTCTTTCTGTCTGAAAAAGTCAGCCTGGAGGGAAGATACTCCCAAATGACAAAAGCAAACAAAATCTTCATTGCAGAGAAGGGAGAGTATTATGAATACCTTTAATTCATTCCACTGTTCATGGAGCTTCCCTTAGTGCCATGCATGGTGCTGCCTTAATATGTTGGAGGCTTTAACCAGGGTCCTTATTATGTACTCTACTACAGAAACTCTCCTCAACCCAGAATACACACACACACACACACACACACACACACACACACACACACACACACATTTATATATATGTCATAGCACTGCTCAGCTCTGGTTTACAGTGGTGTGGGGAATTGAACCTGGGACTTTGGAACCTCAGATATGAGAGTCTCTTTGCATAACCATCATGCTATCGATCCCTGTCCTAGTTATTTGATAAACATTATCTCATGTATTGGTCACAGCATATTTTATGAGATTGAGATTGTCAGCCTTACCTTTTTTTTCAAGTAAATTGAGGTTAAGTGATTTTTTTTTTTTTTAGTGATTCGATCAGATTAGAATCGTAGTAAATTTCAGAGTCAGATCTGCAACTTCATTTGTCTGAATCTGAACTGAACCTTTCTCTCTATGTCACAATGTTGATGCAGAAACAAAAGGAAATGTAATCAGGTGCTATTCAACCCTGAGAATATGGCAGTCTCCTTATCTCAAAAACTCATCTTACTCCAGTCAGGGCTTAAAAAAGACAATGGTTTGGGGCGGGGCGGTGTTCAAGCACCTGCTCCCTACCTGCAGGAGGGATGCTTCATAAATAGTGAAGCAGATCTGCAGTTGTACATTGATTGCTCTGTCTTCCTCTCTGCATTCCCTTTCCCACTCAATTTTTCTCTGTCCTATCAACAGAAAGAGAGAAGGTGAAAGATAAAAAAGGGTAAAGAGGTAAATGGTGCAAAATCTATAGAACTTCAAGATAGAAAGATTAAGTAATGCCTTCTTCCCAAGGTCTGTATAATAGTTTCACCATTTCCCATAGATCTACATGACAGGTTTCTGGATTTAAGGTTATTTAAGATCATATATGGAGGGGAGTTGGGTGGTATCAGCGGGTTAAACGCACCTGGCATGAAGCACAAGGACCGGCATAAGGATCCTGGTTCTAGCCGCGGAGCTCCCCACCTATTGGGGAATCACTTCACAAGCAGTGAAACAGGTCTGCAGATGTCTGTTTCCCCTCCTCTCTCCATTTCTCTCTGTCCTATCTAACAAGGACATCAATAACAACAACAAAAATAACTAATAACTACAACAATAAAAAACAAAGGCAACAAAAAGGGAAAATAAATAAGTAAATATAAAAAAGATCATATATGGAGAGCAAAATGAAGTCTGAAATACTTTTTCACTTACACATAGCTACTGAAATCTTTCTCTGATTTTGATGTTACTCAGAATACAGCAAATATTCTTTCATTGTTTTCATTTTATTTTCAGATCATTTATTAGAAAGAGACAGAAAATTAATTTTATATTCCTTTAAAGAAAGCAGGAGAGGCTGGGGAGACAGCATAATGATTATGCAAAAAGATTATCAGCTTGAGGCACTGAAGGTCCCAGGTTCCATCCCTAGCACCACTGTAAGCAAGAGCTGAGTAATGCTCTGGAAGGAAAAAAATATATATATATGTATTTCTTAAAATACTATTTTAAAAGAAGAAAGAACATGCATAACTTACATTTTATGATCTAAACCTCAAGTGATTAAATATCTTTTCAAATATATTAATACTAGAACCAAGAAGTTAATATAACTACATTCTTCTTCTGAACCTCCTTTAACCAAAGCACACCTAAAGTCTTCTCTTTAGATTAAGAATGCTAAATATAAGACTCTTGCTTACCTATTCTGTAAAGCAGGCTGCTTGTTGAAAGTCAAAGAATAATGCATTCCTGTGCAGATGTAATTGTACAGATAATTGCCTCTATCATTTAAAAATATCATTTGCCAGAATGGTGTCTATGATTAACTGTGTACATTTATCATTGAGTTGACTGTGGTACATTATAAACTCCTCTCCCTATGCACATGTATCTTCCATTTTTCTTGTTTCTTTCAATATATTTAGTAATTCAATTGTCTATTATCTTTTTCTTAAGCTACAATTTGTGAAAACAAAAACTAAGTTGCTCTCTGACTGCACAAGCCTAGCTTTTTGACTTGACATCAAGGAATAGAAATGACATTTGAAATCTCTTCCTCTTGTCTCATAGGTACTCCTGAATCTAAAATCCTGGGGGAAAGGATCATGAACTGATATTTAGATATCTTCATTACCATCTTCTCATCTTAAACCACACTTTTTTTTTTTGGTAAGTTAAATGGTACCAGGGAAAGAAAAACTAATAATTTAAGTCTCTCTCATCTACAGAACCCAAGAAACAAAGCAAGGGATAGTATGAGGTAAGGACCCAATGGGCTATAATCTATTGTAGCAGATCCAGGGACCCTGAAAGGGGGAAGAGATGACAAAGGGAGTCTGATGATCTAGTGCCTGTGGTCAAGGAGATGACAGCTTGGTGGAGGGTGAGATGAAAATGGAAACTGGAGCAGGGGTAGGTAGCATAATAGTTATGCAAAGAGACTTTCATGCCTAAGGCTCTGAAGTCCCAGGTTCAATCTTCTATACCACTATCAACCAAAGCTGAGCAGTGCTCTAATAAAAAAAAAAAAAAAAAAAAAGGAAGAAGGATGTAAGGAACTGTACCATGTAACAACAGTCCTAAGTAATATAAATCAACATTATTCTCAATAAAGTAGTATTGACATTAAAAAAGAAAATTCTTATCTCAAAAAACAAAACAAAAATTACACAACTATATGTAAAATCCTAACTAGTCAAATTTATGTAATGTTAATATAATTATTTTTAAAGGTTTGTTTTATTCCATGTGAAAGAGAAAGAAAGGGAGGTTGAGAGAGAGAGAGAGAGATCCACAAGAAAGTGGAAGCTAGAACACTAACTATGGTACACTCTTTACTGGGAGCCTCAGGCATGCAAACTATTTCCCTGGGGCTGCGAATATAATTATTAACTGAAACCTGAGAACAGTAATCTGAGAACAGGCGCCGTCTTTAACATATGGTTTCCTGATATTGTTTCAGCTTCTGCTCTACTTGGACTTTCAGAATATTAGGACTGTCTTTTTAAATCTAAGTTCATCTGTGAGCCTTCCCCATCTTTCCTATCAATCAAAGTAAAAGTCATCAGAAGCAGATATTGCTTTTTTTTTTTTTTTGGCCTCCAGGGCTATTGCTGGGACTCAGTGCAAATCCACTGCTCCTGGCGGCCATCTTTTCCATTTATGTTGTTGGATAGGACAGAAAGATATTGAGAGAAAAGGGGAAGACAGAGAGGGGGAGAGAAAGATAGACACTGGCAAACCTGCTTCACTGCTTGCTAAGCCATCTCCCTGCAGGTAGGGAGCCAGGAGTTGGAACCCGGATCCAAGCACCTGTCCTTGCACTTAGTACTATGTGCTCTTAACCCAGTGCACTACTGCCCAGCCCCCTGCTGCAATCTTTATGATGGCCTATAAGGCTTTCAGAAAGTCTCTTCTGTGACATCTAAGATTATATCTTTTGTTCATTCCTGCCCTGGCCTTCCCCAGTCAGGGAGTATCCTGCTATTCTTTCAATATTGTATCTCCTTGCTCAGAGCTCCAGTGGTTCATGTGAGCAAAGGCATATTATTGAACCAAAGTTTCAAATTGTTCACAACACAGAAAAAAGGACAACCAGCTGATAGAGTTGTTATGAGAAAACCATATTTATTCGAGTACTAGCCAAACCTGAAAAAATGACAGACTCCTTTCTCAAAAGAATTATTTTATTTATTTATTTATTTATTTATTCATTAATTTTCCCCCAGTGTTTTCCCACAGCACTGAATGTAAAGTTTTCTGCCAGGAAGTGTCTTTTTTGACTGGAGAAGTTTATTTGTCAGACATTGTTTGGCTAAAAAAAGTCTTATTACAAGACCCTGGGTTAGAAGTGACAGTTTCCAGTTTTAACATTCCTTAGGATTAGGAAAACTGTAATATGGAGAGCAAGGTGGAGGCTGTATGCTTGCCTGACTTTATCTAAGTATTTTCTCAGCTGTTACATTTTCAGAAAGCCTTCTTCAACTTCTCTAAAAATTTCACCTTCTACTCCACCAGATGCTGCCTATTTCTAGCTCCTACATTGCTGTTTTCATTGATATGCTTTATTATTTAGCTGGTCATGTAGTTAAACTATTAATTTTATCGATTCACTTTTCTTTTTGGAAAATAAGTTCTTGGGTCAGCAATATAACTCACCTGGGAAAATGATTAGTCTGCCATGTGTACAACATAGGTTTGAGCCCAGTCCTTATTGTGCTGGGGGAAACTTCAGTGCCCTGGTGTTTCTCTTTCTTTGTCTGTCTGTCTTTTGGTCTCAGTTCCCATCTCTCTTTCTCTTTTTCTATCTGAGGAAGTTATCGCAGTGCAGTGAAATCCCAGTAACAAAACAAAATAAAAAAAAAAAAGAAAGAAAGGAGAGTAGACAATCAAAAAGAGACTTTTATTTTGTTGTTGTTGTTCATTGATAAAGCCTAGTTCTTGGAACAACACCTGTTATAGTTGTTGATACTTTTAAAGGAATGCATTTTATTTCAGTGTATTTTTAAATCAGTCAACCCTACTTCCCGTGCACAGGAGACGTGGTTTGTAGCATTTCCAAAACTATATCTACAGAACTCTAAATTCTGAAAGAGGAGAAGCCCAGCTCATTATTACAAGTCACAATCTGGTCGGTCTGGCAGATACTATAGTATGATGGGTTATGTTTGTACTGCAGCTGACAGAATATGAGAGAAGGTTTCAAGTGAAAGCCTTTTAGCCCAGGCAGGAAGGCAACATAAGTCCGCTACAGAAACAATTTTTTAAAAATTATATATATTTATATATGATTTGATAGAAATTGAGAGGGAAGGGAGTTCTTCTAGCGTTTGCCCTTCTTCTGTAGCCAGTCAACAGCATCAGGTTGAGCCTGATGTAAAGTTTTGAGACCTCCTTTGAATCTGGAGAGGTGGCAGTCGTTGACTATGTGGGTCATAGTCTGTCTGTAGCTGCAGGGGCAGTTCGGGTCGTCTCTGGCTCCCCAGCGATGGAACATAGCGGGGCACTGGCCCTGGCCTGTTCGATAGCGATTGAGGAGGGCCCAATCATAATGTGCTAGGTCAAAGCCGGGTTGACACTTGCAGGGGTCTGTGATGAGGTGTTTGTTCTTTACCTCAGCTGACTGCCAGCTTTGTTTCCAAGAGACTGGAACAGAGAAGTTCAGTGTAGGCGTAGAGGACCAGATTGGGTGACGAGACGTCAAGCGTTGGACAGGGTGGGCGAAGATATCTGCGTATATTGACAGGTCCGGTCGAGCGTAGACGTGGGAAATGAACTTAGATGATGCCGCATCCCAACGAATATCTGGCGGGGCGATGTTGCTAAGAACTGGCAGCCATGGAACCGGGGTGGAACGGATGGTTCCAGAAATTATCCTCATGGAGGAATATAATTTGGAATCGACCAAGTGGACATGGGGGCTACGGAACCATACTGGGGCACAGTATTCTGCAGTGGAATAGCATAATGCCAGAGATGATGATCGTAGTGTGGAAGCGCTCGCGCCCCATGAGGAGCTGGCCAGTCTTGCAATGATGTTATTCCTCGTGCCCACCTTTGCTGCAGTTTTTATGAGATGTTCGTGAAATGACAGAGTGCGATCGAGAGTAACGCCAAGATAGACTGGCTGGGCTTCGTGCCGGATTCTCGTATCGCTAAGCTGCACATTAAGCTCACGCGAGGCCGAGGCATGGTGTAGATGGAAAACAGATGATACCGTTTTTGCAGTGCTAGGGATTAGTCGCCATTTTTTACAGTAATCAGGTATCAGAGACATGTCTTTCGTGAGTGTTTCCTCGAGGATGTCGAACTTGGATGCCTGAGTTGCATAGCAGAAGGGAGTGATAGGAAGAGACACCTACAGCCCTGCTTCACCACTTATGAAGCTTCCCCCCTCTAGGTGGAAACCAGAGGCTTGAACCCATGTCCTTGAGCACTGTAAAGTATGCATTTAACCAGGTGTGGCACTGCTTTGCCCCCAGAAACCGTCTTTTTGTTTTTATAATTTTTAAAAATATTTATTTATTTATTCCCTTTTGTTGCCCTTGTTGTTTTATTGTTGTCATCGTTGTTAGATAGGACAGAGAGAAATGGAGAAAGGAGGGGAAGACAGAGAGGGGAGAGAAAAAGACACTTGCAGACCTGCTTCACCAATTGTGAAGCGACTCCCCTGCAGGTTGGGAGCTGGGGGCTCAAACCGGGATCCTTATGCAGGTCCTTGTATTTCATGCCACGTGGCTTAACCCGTTCCCAAAACCATCTTTTTTTTTTTTTTTTTTTAAAATAATAGATTGCTTTCTTCACTGACTGCCATTTGATAGATTTTAGTATTAGTTCTGTGAAGACAAAGACCAGCTCTGCAATACCATTATATCCTCAGGGCACAGTATATAATAGATGCTCGATAATTTTATAAATGAACAAAAGACTGACTAAATGAATGATAAGCTCTGTGGAAGTAAATTATTAACAGTTTGGTGGCCTCAGAACAAAGAAGTGCATTATGTGAGTTAAATGTTTAATGGTATCATGCAGAATTAGTTGGAAGGAGTTGTTTTCCACTTGAACTTATCTGTTAACCTGACCAGCCACCCTTTCTCAAGGACTCCTCAGGAACTAGAATTGTGAATTTACCTTGTTTAGTTACTTTTCTTGGTTTTTTAAGGGACTTTCAATTAGGTCTGGTTTAGGTTGCAAGCATTACCTTAATGTGGAATTTGTATGCCTGTGCTAAGATTTAATGTGAGACTTCTCTACTAAGACTTGAAGGGTGAACATTTATTAAACAAGGAGGAGACTGTTTAAAAGGAAGAGACAGATAATGATAGATTCAGATAGGGTGACCAGTGATTTCTTGAGGACATGAGAAAGGGCCAATTGGATAGTAGCGAGTGCGGGGAGTAAGGAGGATTCTAGAAGATGAAATCTGAAGGAAGACAATGAGGGTTGTGCAGGTCAAGCGCACATGGTACAAAGTACAAAGATGGTGTAAGGCTTCCAGTTCGAGCCCCTGGCTCCCCACCTGCAGGGGTGTTGCTTCCCAAGCAGTGAAGCAGGTCTGCAGGTGTCTTTCTCTCTCCCTGTCTCCCCTCCTCTCTCGATTTCTCTCTGTTCTATACAACATCAGTGGCAACCATAACAATAACAAGGGCAACATAATGGGAAAAAAATGGCCTCCAGGAGCAGTGGACTGGTAGTGCAGGCACTGGCCCCAGCAATAATCCTGGAGGAAAAAAAAAAAAAGGAAGACAACTGAGTATGACCCCCAGCACTGCAAATGCTGTACTGATACTCTGGCCTCTCTCTCTCCTTCATTAGATAAATTGTCTTTTTTTTTTTTTTTTAATCTTTATTTTGAGAGGCATAGAAAGCCATTTAAATAGTGATCAGGCCAAAAAGTTTGGTTTTTCTCTGGATTAGATCAACCTATTGGCAGAATGAAATATATTAGATAGAGGTAAGAGTGAGTAGCTAAGGTCATTTAGGAGAAAACTAATTGCTATATTCCTTGATAGAATATTGCATTGTTTGCTTAATAAAGTTTAGATGTTCTCTTCTAAGAAAAAGTTTGGCTATGACTTAACACACTAGAAAACAGTAAGCCAGGAGTGAGGTATCTGGGTCTGATGAAGCAATAGATGTGCTTACATTTTGTTCTTGATGGTTTTGAGGTCTCATCGTAGAGTCATATGGAAAAGTAAATGAGGTTCCAGGTGGTGGTGCACCTGAATGAGCACACACATTACAGTGTGCAAGGACCCAGGTTCAAGCCCCCAGTCCCCATCAGCGGAGGGAAAGTTTTGCAACTGGTGAAGCAGGGCTGAAGATGTCTCTCTCTCTCTCCTTTGCTATCACCTCCTTCACTCTTGACTTCTGGCTGTCTGTATCCAATAATTAAATAAAGATAATACAAAAACATAAAAAAATAGAAAAGCAAATGAGAAGGTGGGTCTTATGATGAGAAGCATTAAGTTCTAATGCTGAAGTTTGGGACTTTCATTCCACAAATACTAGTTAAGATTATAGCATTGGTCTATAAGTCATAGCTGAATAAATAGATGAAACTAATTGGTGATTAATGAAGAGAACTCTGAAAATATGGACTAATAAATGCCAAAGAATAAGAAAGTTTCACAAAGAAGAGTCGGGCGGTAGCGCAGTGATTAAGCGCAGGTGGCGCAAAACCCAAGGACTGGCCTAAAGATCCTCTGGCTCCCCACCTGCAGGGGAGTCACTTCACAGGTGGTGAAGCAGGTCTGTAGATGTATATCTTTCTCTCCCTCTCTCTGTCTTCCCCTCCCCTCTCCATTTTTCTCTGTCCTATCCAACAACTATGACATCAATAGTAACTACAACAACAATAAAACGAGGGCAACAAAGGAAATAAATGAATGTTAAAAAAAAAAGAAAGTCTCATGAAGGAAGGGTGGGACAGTCAATGGTTCATTTGTTGCAAAGGAAGAAAATGAAGTGAATGCTGAAAAGACAATTCTGAATTGGTGAACTAGTCTCCCCACTTCAAAGACACATGTTAGGAACTGAAGCTAGTAAAAATACTCAGAGGAGGAGTATATAAAGAGCCTACAGGGGGCCAGGTAATGGTACACCTGGTTAAGCATTCACATTAAAGTGCACAAGGAGCCAGGTTCAAGCCCCTGGCACCCACTTACAGGGGGAAAGCTTTATGAGTGGTGAAGCAGGGCAGCAGGTATCTTTCTATTTCTTTCCCTATTTCCTCCTCCCCTCTCAATTTCTCTCTATCTCTATCCAATTAAAAAAAAAAAAAGAACCTTGTCAAAGCCCTCCTCCAATTTTATAAGTTTAAACGAAGTATCGGATGAAAAGACTCAATACATAAAATTTTACTCTATATCTCACTTCTTCAAAACATGTACATTCCATCTAAGGAAAGAGAACTGTTCATCCTTCGTCCAGCCATGGCTGTCAGCCAAGAGTAGAGATGTTGTAATTTGAAGTTGACAGCAAGATGACCCTTACTGGGTCACTACAGTTCTGTCTTGTGGCAGATTCCCTCTGCTGAAATATGGAGGTGCCATGATGTTAAATCAATACAAGTGAGTGATGTGGAGATTTGAGATGAAGCTAAACACAGCTTCTTTTGATTTTACCTTTTCATTTTTCTTGCTGGGCACCACTTTAGAAGAATAATAATTTCTGTTCAGGTTTGAAGTTCCATCCAAATGACATTATTCTAAGAGAATCTGAAGGGTCTAAATGTTAATTGTGTTCATTTAGAGTGCCATGCAAAATTTTTGTTGAAGATAATAGATTTCCTCTGAAATCTGTGAAGTCGCAGAAACAAATATTCCTGGAGTATCTGGAAAGTGGCCTAGTGAAGTAGCATAATGGCTATGCAAAAGACCATGCCTGAGGCATCAAGGTCTCAGGTTCAATCCCCAGTGTCATCATAAACCAGAGCTGGTTAACATAAACAATAAGTATCTTGAAAGTTATGATTGCTAATTAAAGACGTAGCATCAATATATACCTATATAATATATAATATAATAAAGGAAGTCAAATTTGTAAAAGAGTAACATGTATTTGAACTGAATAGTATCCAGAATTTTCTTTCCAATAATTCAGTACGGGTTTTATAATTTGGGATTTTGGCTGGGATCAACTGAATAGTTCTTCAAGTCTCTCTTTTTTTTTCCTCCAGGGTTATTGCTGGGATTCAGTACAGGTACTATGAATCTGCTGCTCCCGGATCTTTCTTTTTTTCTTTCTTTTTCTTTTCCTTTTTCTTTTTTTTTTTTTTTATCAGAGCACGGTTCAGCTCTGGTTTATGGTGGTGGGGGATTGAACCTGGGACTCTGGAGCTTCAGACATGAGAGTCTGTTTGCATAACCATTATGCTGTCTACCTTCCACCCCTGCTCTTGAATCTTTACATGGTTCTTGCACTTAGTACTATATGCACTTAACCAGGTGCTCCACTTCTTGGCCCCTTGTTCTTCAAATCTTGACTTTGCTCTTCAAATTTTGATCTTCCTCAGATTTATGCAGGCATTGCTTGTCAAGATTATCTGCTTTGGGGCTTGGCTAAAACAATATGGGTAAATGAGCTTTCTAATGCCTACTAACAAGAAGGTCAGATTTGACTTTTTATAAGAGGGCAAACTAGAGAACTACTATAGTATATGCAGTGCAGGGGAATGAACACAGGACCTCACACATGCAAGTCCTGCTCTCTGCTATTGAACTATCTCCTTGGCTGCTTGAATGTATCCTCAAGTGAGGCTCTGAACTGGCTTAACATTGCTTCTACTATATTCTTTAACCAAAATCAGTCAATTCAGACTTAACTCGATTGATGGGAAGGACTGATTGCGAAGATACACTGGAAGGGGGGGAAGCATTTGTTTCCTTCCACTGATGATGCATCCACTTTTGAACTATTTGATCTACATATGGATAGATAAAATGTTCAATATTTGAGCAAAACTTTTGGAAGGAGCAGTATTTTCATTATTTCTTTGATGGCAGTTTCAAACTAAGACCATCCTCAAAGTAGCCAATGAGGACAAGATTGCATTAAGTGAATACTTTTTATTTCACTTTGTTTCTGTAACTATCAAGAAATTTCCCATGCTTTCTGTGACTGTCAGTATACATCTGTGTATACTGACAGTATATAACCAAACACAAAGCAAAACTTCTTTTTTTAAAATTTTTTAATATTTATTTATTTTTCCTTTTGTTGCCCTTGTTTTTTTATTGTTGTTGTAGTTATTATTATTGTTGCTATTGATGTTATCGTTGTCAGGACAGAGAGAAATGGAGAGAGGAGGGGGAGACAGAAAGGAGGAGAGAAGATAGACACTTGAAGACCTGCTTCACTGCCTGTGTGAAGTGACTCCCCTGCAGGTGGGGAGCCTGGGGCTCGAAACTGGATCCTTATGCTGGTCCTTGCACTTCCGTGCCATGTACGCTTAACCTGCTGTGCTACCGCCTAACTCCCACAAAGCAAAACTTCTTGATGATAATGAATACTATTTAGGCACTGGCCTGACAGTCTTCTATAAAGATTTTAGAAGTGCCATTAGGATATATGCATTCACTTGAAAAATGCTGCAGTTTCTTCTACTTTTTGTCTTCCCAATTTTAAATTTCCTTCTATTAAAATAGTAAATTTCATTCCCATAATAAGTTAAATAAATGAAAAACATAACTGGAAGATACCTACTTCAACATTTCATTTTGTAATATGTAGGCATCTTAGGGATGCAAGGGCATTTCATGGAAAGGGAGCTTTGAAATTACTTTGTATGCATATCGAGAAAATAAAACTTTTTGATGTCTTGGCTCAAACTGAATAGGATCTCACTTAATAGCCCATGTAGTACTTTAAGATGATTTATTATTATGCTAATATTGTAATGTAATATTTATTAAGCACTGGAACTGTGCAGAATGCTAGATAGCCAACAAGAAAAAATCCTGATAGATTTTAAGTAAGAGCTAAGAAATATCCTCTCCTAATTTCTGGAGAATAGAATATTCAGACTCTAGAATCAATAAATCCTATTTAATTTAGTGTAGATCATGACCCCACAAAAAGGGGGGACTTATGGAGACATAGCATGATACTCTGATTAAAAGGTAATCATTTTAAGATAATACTTTCCTTTATTTCATTTTATTTATTTATTTTTGGATAGAGACAGAGGAAATTAAGAAGGAAGTGAGAAATAAAGACACCTGCAGCACTGCTTCACCATTCATGAAGCCTGTCCTCCCCCAAGCAGGTGGGGATGTTGGGCTTGAACCCAGGTCTTAGTGAATTGTAATAAGTGCACTCTACGGGGTGTGCTACCACCTGACCTTCATGCTAACACTTTTTCATGACCCTAGTGTTGGCACTGTGGATAATGCCTTGGAGTGTCAGACATGAGGTCTAGAATTTGATCCCTGACATTATACTATGACCCACATAGTCAACGACTGCCTCCTCTCCAGATTCAAAGGAGGTCTTGAAACTTTACATCAGGCTCAACCTGACGCTGTTGACTGGCTACGGAAGAAGGGCAAACGCTAGAAGAAGAATAGATGAGAGAATGATGCTCTGGTTCTCCCTATGTCTGTCTCTTCTTCTTTTGCATTAATAAATCTTTTTAAAAGTTAATTAATTAATTAGTTTATTAATTTAAAAAAGGAGACATTAACAAAATCATAGGATAGGAGGGGTACAACCCCACACAGTTCCCATCACCAGATCTCTATATAGCTTTCCCATTCTCTATCCCTCTGGGAGTATGGACCCAAGGTCATTGTGGGGTGCAGAAGGTGGAAGGTCTGGCTTCTGTAATTGCTTCCCCACTGAACATGGGTGTTAACTGGTCTATCCATACTCCCAGCCTGCCTCTCTCTTTCCCTAGTAGGGTGGGGCTCTGGGGAAGCGGAGCTCCAGGACATATTGGTGGGGTTGTCTGTCCAGGGAAGTCTGGTCAGCATCATGCTGGCATCTGGAACCTGGTGGCTGAAAAGAGATTTAACATACAAAGCCAAACAAATTGTTTAACCATTGTGGACCTAAAGGCTGGAAGAGTGCAGATGAAGTGTTGGGGGGGGGGTACTCACTGCAGACTATTATGTACTTCTGCTTTCAGCTATATATTTTGCCCTAGTTTATGGATATGTGTGAACATATGCTCAGCATTAATAAATCTTTAAGTTAACACTTTCCTCTCAGATTTGAACTTATAATGAATTTAAAATACTTTCCATTCAGAAAAAGCTTTGGTTTTTAATCCTCTTCATCATAATCTGATATTTTGAGACAGTAAATTACCGTAGTTTGTATAAAGATTAGCTTTATAACTAGTCTTAAACTACAAGATGAAATGATTTGAAAAATTATTCCTTAAGCACAATGTTAGAGCATCATAATACAATTTACAATGTTGATGCAGGGTATTTAGAAGTTTCAAACTTGAATTACAAATCTGTAGGAAGAGGAAATTTTTCCTAAAAATTTAATAGTTATCTGTCATGGGACCACACATACATGTGCGATTCCATCACTCCCTAGACTTTCCTACTTCTTTCTTTCTTTCTTCCTTCCTTCCTTCCTTTCTTTCTTTCTTTCTTTCTTTCTTTCTCTCTTTCTTCCTTCCTTCCTTCCTTCCTTCCATCCTTCCTTTCTTTCTTTCTTTCTCTCTTTCTTTCTTCCTTTATTTATCTCATTCTTTCTTTTCATTTTTTTTCCTTAATTTCAGATAAAGCATGATTCAGAGAAAAAGGGTGAGGAGTGTGTGTACAGGGTGGGGGGAGGAACTAGTATCTCATTCATGATGCTTTCCCCAGTTGTATGGAACTCTAATTTGATATCAGTACTTTAACCTGGGGGGTCTTAAGAATGGTGAGAATGAGTGTCCCTACTGTGAAATAGTACACTTTTTTTTTAATTGAGGGGATTGATGATTTATAGTCAATAATAAAATACAGTAACAAAAATAAAATACAATAGTTCATACATGTATAACATTTCTCAGTTTTCTATATAACAGGTCAACCAACCCCTTCTAGGTCTTGTGATATCAGGTTCTAGGACCTGAACTCTACCCCCTACCTCAGAGTCCTTTACTTTGGTGCAATACAGCAAACCCAGTTGAAGTTCTGGTTTGTGTTTTTTTTTTTTTTCAACTTTTTAAAAAATTTATTATTGGTGATTTAATAATAATCAACAAGATCATGGGTAAGAGTGGTACAATTCATACAATTCCCACCACCCTTATTGGAAGGGTCCCTATTCCTTATCCCTCTGGGAGTATGGACCAAAGATCTCTCTGAGCTAAGGGGCACTGAAGGTTGGATGTCTGGCTCCTGTAATTGCTTCTCTGCTGGACATGGATGTTGACAGGTTGATCCATAATCCTAGCCTGTCTCTACCTTTCCCTAGTAGGGAAGGGCTCCAGGGAGGGGATTCCAGGACACACTGGTGATGTCGTCTGTCCGGAGAAGGCAGGTGGGTGTCATTGTATTTTTTCAACTTGTTTTTTAAAAATTATCTCTATTTATTATTTATTGGAAAGAGACAGCCAGATATTGAGAGGGAAGGGGGAGACAGAGAGGAAGAGAGATACCTGCAGCCCTGCTTCGCCACTCACAAAGCTTTCCCTCTGCAGATGGGGACCAGAGGCTTGAACTTGGGTCCTTGCGTACTGTAACATGTGTGCTCAACCAGGTACATCACCACCCAGCCCCATTTTTCAGCTTCTGTGAATGAGATAATACCATATTGATCCTTCTCTTTCTGACTTATCTCACTTAACATGATTCCTTCAAGTTCTATTCAAGATGGGGAGAAGACAGTGAATTCACTATTTTTAATAGCTAAGTACTATTCCATTGTGTATATATACTACAACTTACTCAGCCACTCATCTGTTGTTGGCTACCTAGATTACTTCCAGGTTTTGGCTATTACAAACTGTGCTGCTAAGAACACAAGTATACACAATTCTTTTTGGATGGGTGTTTTGGGTTCCCTAGGATATATCCCCAGGAGAGGAATTGCAGGATAGGTACACTTCCATCCTTCTGAGTATTCTCCAGACTGTTCTCCACAGCGGTTGGACCAATTGACATTCCCACCAGCAGTACAGGAGGGTTCCTTTGTCCTCACAACTCTCCAGCATTTGTTGTTGCTACCTTTTCTGATATATGGTATTCTCACAGGAGTGAAGCGGTGAGATAATACACTTAACCATACACAAGGACCCTAGTTTGAAACCTTGGTCAACACATGGAAGCGCCACGCAAAGGGGAAATTTTGTGAGCAATGCTGTGGTGTCTTTCCTGCTATCACTGTCTTTCATGATCTGTCTGAAACAACAACAAAGCAAAACAAAGCAAAACCTGTGTGTTGGGAGTAGTGGAATCATGCAGGCTCGAAGGTCCAGTAAAGGGAATAGAAAAGAGAGTGGTACATAGTAAAATCACTCTTGCTTGAATGGCCCAGGTTCCACAAAACAATAGCAACAACAAAGGCTCATCTCTACTGTGACCAAGAAATGAAAGAAGAAAAAAAGATGTTGAGACATTCAGATGACTTAATGAAACTCTGCACTCCTAATTATCAAAATCCAAATCCCCCTAATAGATCCTTCTGTATAAAAAAAATACACATAATTCTAGGATAGAGTTTCTTAGGTTGTCATAATTCTATACATTCCTCAGTTGGTTTGGATCTGGAGTGAAACTGTAAAGTCAAAGCTTAGACATAGCATTTGCAATTTCATGAAATTATGCTCACTGACTAAGGGTTATGTCCTCTACTCATCTTTAAATAGAATCCTTACACAAGCTGTTGGAAATCTTGGGTAAGAATTGATTAAGAAATAAATTCCCTTGGGGCTGGGGGGGTGGAGCACGCAGTAAGCACACATAATAAATACTAAGCACAAAACCCTGCTCAAGGGTCCAGGTTTGAGCCCCTGAGCCCCCGACACCCCATATGCATGGGTCTGCTACATGAGAGTGGTGATGACGATGCAGAGTCCCAGTGATAACCCTGGAGGCAAAAAAAAAAATCCTTCTCTCTGTCTTTCTATATGCTTATATATATGATGGATTCAATTAAATTAAAAAGATGTTCTTCCTTTCTGGGGTTTCTAAGTAAGTAGAACAACAACAACATCAACAACAACAACAACAAATACCTACTTATATGCCTTTTGGGTGATGGAAGATGGGCTTGGTGGGAGAGAAGATATTTGAACTTTTAGTCTTAATACAGGGAGAAAATAGAAAAATTGCCTCTGAGAAGCTCACTTTAAACTTTTTCTGCTAATTATTGTCATTGTAATAAAGCATAAAATATAAACTTTTATGTTCTAGGTGATATATACTTATGGCACTAGATATATATACTTTTAGGGAATATAGACTTATTTAATACTTCATAAAGACCATTTTATTATGTTATACTAGTTGACTGCTTAGGATTGTGAAGTGCAGATACATTTTATTTGGTAATTTATACTTATAAATTTGAAGAGGTAAAAATTATGCTTTACCTGGCATGGAGAGTGGAATAAATTTTGAAGGTTTGCCTATTTCTCTTTCTCTTCCCTACTGTTCCCTCTAAAAAAATGTAGAATTAAAAACTACATTGAAGAGACTACTCAGAGTTGTCAAGGTATTAGGCATGTGTGGTTCTGAATTTATTCCCAAGCACTGCAGGAAAAATAAAAAAATAAAAAAAAGAAATCAAAGAGGGAAACACAGAACAGTAAAAGGTTCAAATAACAAATAAATATGAAAACGGTCAAATAACAAAAGATATGAAACTTTCTGTGGAAGGAAACTTGTCTGAATTGCAGATTTATGGGATTAGCCATATAACTGGTACATAGTCTAAAGTCTAGACAATGAGAAGTGATGTGAAAATGGCTGAATCAAGATGCTTTTGTCTGCTTCTTTATTTATTTTTAAAAGGGTTATTCACTTATTATTGGATAGAGGAGACAGAGAAAAATTAAGAGGGGTGGGGGAGATAGACAGGAGAGAGACAGATCAGCAGCCCTGCTTCACCACTCGTGAAAGTTTCCCCCCTGCAGGTGAAAAACAGGGGCTTGAACCTGGGTCCTTGTGCACTGTAATGTGTGTGCTTAGCCAGGTGTGTCACCACCTGGCCCCTTATCTGATACTTTAAAAATTACATAATTACATATAAGTACATACACTGTTGCAATGCGGGAAAACGTAACACCCATTTACACATGTATATATAAATTATATGGTGTAGCTAGTTATCAAAACAACCATTCAAACTTAATGTGATTTATTTATTTATTTTTATCTCTACACTTCACCACTGAATGTTGACTTTTCCAGAGGTTGGGTTTGGGGTGGGGTGGTAGAATACAGCATTAAAGTTTTCTTCAATGCAGTAGGTGCCAGGCTTAAACGTGGGACACAAACTTAGCAAAGCAGATACTATCCAAGTGAATTAAGTTGCTGGTCCCCCCAAACTTCTGTATTTTAAAAAAGCTTAATGGGGACACAGAACTTTGATGAGGACAGTGATGAAAAAAAAGACTATGCTATAAACCAGCAGTCAACAAAGTTCTAGTTAAAACAAATAATAAATAATATTAAATAATTTTAATACTATTATTAAATATTAATAAATATTATTAAATAATAATATTTTATTATTTCTGTTCTTTTTTATTTATAAAAAGGAGACATTGACAAAACCATAGAATAAGAGGGGTACAACTCCACACAATTTCCACCACCAGATACCGGTATCTCATCCCCTCTGATAGATTTCCTATTCTTTATCCCTCTAGGAGTATGGACCCAAGGTCATTGTGGGATGCAGAAGGTGGAGGGTCTGGCTTCTGTAATTGCTTCCCCAGTGAACATGGGCGTTGACTGGTTGATTCAAACTCCCAGCCTGTCTCTCTCTTTCCATAACAGGGTGGGGCTCTGGAGAATCGGAGCTCCAGGACACACTGGTGTGGTCCTCTGTCCAGGGAAGTCTGGTCAGCATCATGCTAGCATCTGGAACCTGGTGGCTCAAAAGAGAGTTAACATACAAAGCCAAATGAATTGTTGAACAATCATGGACATAAAGGCTGGAATAGTGTAGATGAAGAGTTGTGGGTACTCCATTTTGTAGGTAGCTAATAGGCATATTTTAGTTATATCCCAAAGGGTCTTTGGCTATACTAATTTTTTTTTCTCCCTGAGCCTGAAATCTAATATGCAGGTGAATCCAAGTTATTGTCTGGGGAGATGATGTCATGGCTGGAAAAGGGACAGAAAGCTGTATCAGGGAAGAGAGTAGCTCCTTACTATGGGAAAGAGGTATAAATATTGTTGACTATAAACCCCATCGATTTGATGTGATCTGATCTGGGGCCCATATTCAGCCCAGGAGCCTATGTGACCTCTGCATCCCTGTAGAGCCAAGTTCACATTCTGTGGTCATGAGTAGGAACGTTCCAAGCTGCGCCAATGTCAGGACCCATCTTCCTCAGGTTCCATCCTTCAGAGGATGGAACATTCTCTACTGTTGTTGATCCAAGTTGAGGACAAGGTCCATCAAATGATACTTTAAAAAAGATAAAACAGTAATAAGTAGTTCAGAAATTAAAAAAAAAAAAAACTTAAAAATGTGTATCTCAAATAATGGTACCAATTTAAAGTACTGCTTCTGCTTATTCACAGACTTCATGAACAAATGATGCAGGACAGAATATTTTCTACAAAGGAAAGGAAGAATGGTGAAAGGTGGGAAAATTATGATGGAACTTGGAAGTTATGCATGAAGTTAGACATGTAGAGAAAAATTTCCTTTTGAGCTTCAGGCTGCACACAGAACAGACAGCTTGATCAAAAATAAGAAAGTAAAATTTCCTAAAATCTCTAAGGAGAGAAAAATCTAGAAAAGATTATTTCTAAAGAATCAGAGAAAACTTATAAAAAGTAGTGAAGAGGGAAGAAGACTTCAGTAAATATCTTCAGTCAGTGAGCAGAAAAGCTAAGTAACAAGTTAGTGTTAGAACCTGGGTCTTTGAAATGTGTTCTGAGTCTTCTAGACACAGGTCAGGGCTCATTTAAATATTCATCCATTATTTATCTATTTGGAAGGTTTATAGCTAATCATAATTTCATCTTTGCTATTGAGTTTATTTTCTTTGTGGTTTCTTCTTGTGTATCAGTTCTAATTTAGCTGCTATATCAAACAAGAGTTAAATTAGTCTGTACTCTTTGGGTTTTAATTCACCAACTTGTTTCACTTATTTATCTGAATTCCTGGCTGAATAGAACTATCCCTTCTCTCTCATAGCAACTGATGCAAAGAGCCACAGTGGATGTGTATTGGACTCTGGACCATGAAGGCCTGAGTTTTGTCCCTGCCATTGCATATACTCTGGTCCCTCCTTCTCCTCTCCGTCATTCTGGTCCTCCTCTACTACCTCCTTACCGTCTTCCTTTTCCTCTCTGCTTGATTATTAATAAGTCAAGTTTTTTTTTTTCATGATCCAAACTAGCCCCAAAAGGAAATATTAACCCATACATAACATATATTTATAAGTAAGCTTTATTTTGTCAAATACACCTTAAAGACAAGATTCTATTTTGTGATATTTTAAAAATACCACTTTATTTTACTAGAGAAGATTAATTTCTCAGATATATCAACAGCCTTATCTTGAAGATTAGTAACATTTCTCCAGAAAAATAAGAAAAGAATGTATTTTTCTTTGGTCTGAAGTATTGGTGTTACTAAGATAAAAAATAAATTACCTACATATGTGATTCTCAGTCTTCCATGCTCACTAGAATTCCCCGATGAGCTTTGGAAAATTGCAGATTCCAAGTCTGACTACTCCCAGCTAAAACTGGGAGTGGGACCTTGGCATTGTCCTTTTATTTTTATTTTTCAAAGCTTCCTAAGTGATGCTAATTTGTAGGAAGAATTAGAACCCTGATCTGGTCATTTCAAAGTAAAACTAAAAAAGTCAAAAGTTAATTATGTCTTAAGTTGAGACATAACAGTTACTGCTTCAAGATTATCTGTTTTAAAACCACACTTCTAGGTGCCTCATTAGCGCAGTTGGTAATGTATCAGTCTCATAAAACCACCCTTCTTGGTTGACTAGTTTTAAATTTAAACATTTTTAGAAGACAGTTAAGCTCTTTTATTCTTTACCAACCTACTACTCAGGTCTTAGCTCCCTACATGTAACACTGTTTCAATCTTGTCTAATTTAAAACATTTGAACATTCACCACACTTATTTTTCTGCATTTTCAGTTTCTTGCTGTTTTATTTTTTTCATGCCTGCACCTTCGTCTATACTTGGGAAAATACTATTTACTTAATAATGGTCATCTGAAAAGTCATTGCCTCTCAGGCAGTGGGTTGATCATAGTGTAATTATTTTATTTAATGCTCATTTGTATAAACTCAATCAACTTGAATATTTTCCTGAAGTGACAAAGCCACATAATCCAATGGTGAGTGTGCAGTAAACCCTATCCATATATCAAATACTGCTGCTTAGTTACACCAATATCAATAATTAATGATATAATACTAGAAAAGGATGTTTGATTTAGTTTCATGAATTACTTCACAGACATTTGCTATGTTTTAACAGTTGAAAATTTCATTTCCTTTTATACGAACCCTTTGAATCACTTTAAAGGAAGACCATACAGTGTGCTTTACTTCCTGTTTAAAATGTGACTACTCAAGAGTTTAAACAAATTAGAGATGCTTAATATATTAGGGCATTGGTACTATTTTAAATGTTAGATTTTCACATTTGGCTATAGTATGTGTTTCAAATAGGAAATAAGTGGATACAATTTCTTTTTCTTTGCTGCTTCTACTTTGACGCCACAGGAAGCCAGCTTGCTAACTCCTTGATACTTGATATTTCACTGACTAAAAAGACTCTCAGATGAAACTCAGCGTTTTTCCTAAGACAGGAGTCATGAATTCTTTTATTCTAAAGATACATATGTCCCTTGAAAGGGTTGGGAATCTTTCCTGCAAAACAGCCTCAGTCAGTCATATAAGCACCTATTAGAACTACTATCAGAGAGGCTGAAGGGAGAAATGAACCCTGCAACAAACAACACAGTGTATCCTAAAATAAAACAAGAATTCGTAGACAAGAAAAATTATAGGTTAGGGAGGAAGACTCATATATATATTCCTTCGGTCTTTAGCTTAAGGTGTCCCACTTCTTTTTTAGTGCTATGATTTTATATAAAAAATAGTATGGAGACATTTGAGCTAATATTCTGAATTTACACCTTTTAAAATTAGAGAGATGGTTGGTCTATCAGAGGCTAATTGCACAGATTGCAATTTAGATTGAGTCACAAAGCAGAAAGATTATTTTTCTTTGACAATCTCAGTATCTTTTCAGGTGGGAAAAATTCTGTAATTGAGAAAGTACTCAACCTTTAGGAGCGAGCCTATCACATCCACATAAGAGCGTGTCAATGAGAACTGTTCCTTTGCCCTCAAGCCTTTATTGATTATGATCCCAGATTTTCTATCAAACTCAATTCTTGGCTGAGCTGCAGGCAATAACCCCGCTAGGTGCGGACTGCAGACCCACCACTTGAGGGCGTCTGAACGCTTCCAAACAGCTTGCAAGCCCCTGGAAATCCAGAGCTACAGGACTGGAGAGCACTGGAGGAAGAACACGGTATTTGATTTTATTGGACTTGTAAATAAAGGGGAGAACAGGTTTGGGGACAGAACGGAGCAGCTTGCTTTCTTGGGATAAGCCCTTCTCACAGAAGCAGCAAAGTCCCTAGAGCGCACTAGAGAATAATACCAGGAAGGCAGGAGGCTGCGAAGCCCCGAGAGGGCGAGCCTCCAGGGTTTTCAGCCCCACAGCACCCGGCCTCTGATTAGTTTCCCGGGCGTAGAAGCACTGGGGGGATGGGGGAGAGGAATGAGCCCCGAGGCGCCCGGACAGCCTCACTATCAGACATTCGAGTTTCGGTGGTAGTCGGGGACCTAGGCGTTGTAACTCCAAGGTCGCTCCAGCTCTTTTCTAATAACAAAAAGACTCATGCCCCCGACCTCCTTTCTCCCAGCACCAGGTTCATTCAAAGCACTTCTCCTTTGGGGAATGAGAAAACCAACCCTGGAGTCGAAATGGTAAAAGATGTAAGGCATTGCTGATGTGCTCTCTTGCCGCATTCATTTTCTCCTCGCTGAAGAAGTTTCGCACTGCATTATAATCACTTACACTGTGCCTTTTCTCGGTAAAAAAAAAAAAAAAAAAAAGGTGTTTTCAAAGAATCAGCTTTAAACAAAGTCTTGCTTCCTGCTCACGAACATTTAAATCAGTGGTCGGAAGAGGACGGTTGAAAGGCGAGAGAGAGAGAGAGAGAGAGAGAGAGAGACTGGCTCAGTTTTCCAGATAACTCAGAGCTGAGCAGAGTGGGCTGTGAACTGGACTGATTTACGAGAACAGGGCTGATTTACTGAAGATCCCTGGCAGCTCGTCTGCTGGGACTTAAAGTCACCTGAGGGGCCCCGAGACAAAATTTGGTACTCCAGCTACATAGTGGTAGCCGGTTCCTTCGTAACTGGAAGGCTCTCAGGTAAAAAGATGTCAACTCATTCCTCAGCAGAAGCGGAATTCAGCATCCAAAGGGTTACGCGCGGCAGCCGGGCTCAGGAGGAGAGGGCTCTTCGGCACTCCCAGTAATTCAATTAGTCAGGTTTCTGGAAGGTGGGGCCATAGAGAGGGGTAGGAGGCGTGGGGTTGGGAGGAGATTAGGAAAACGCCTCTTTCTCGCGGAGCAAACCAATCCGGTTGGAGAGGAGAGAGAGACAGAGAGAGTGAGAGAGACGGAGAGAGAGAGAGACTGATCAGTAAGCAAACAGCAGGCCTAGACAGAGAGAGAGAGAGAGAGAGAGAGAGAGAGAGAGAGAGAGAATGAAAACCGATCAGTAAGCAAACAGCAGGCCTTTCCCTGACTGGCCATTCTAGCCACCCCCGCCCCTTTCCAAGTAAACTGTAAGGAAAAGGAAAGGAGGAAAAAAAAAAGAGAGAGAGAGAGAGAAAGGAGTCCACATGACCCGGATCACAGCAGCAGCAGAGCTGGCTGGGCGCGGGTTGGCGGCGCCTCCCCCTGCACAGGCCAGAGCTCACACCCGCGCTCACGCCGCCCGTCTGCCCCGCGCCCTGAGCTACACGCCCGCCCACAGCCCTCCCCTCCGCCCAAGTCCACGTTCACGCGCGCCGCCGCGCGCTCCCGTGTGGCTGCTGCCGCTGGGTCGCCGTTGCTCTCGACTTTACACGCAGGTCATTAACGAGGGGGCGTACCCGGGGAATTTTTTTTTTCCATAAAGCATTATTCTTTCTTCTTTTTCCCCCCCTTTTGCAAAACTGACTTTTACCCCTTTCCACTGTTCGCCAGACCTTTCAATCCTTACTGAAGCTGCTCGTGTTGTTCCTGCTGCTGCTACACTGAAGTTTATTCTCCCGCCTGCTTTTAGAATTTGGTTGGTTTTCACCTCTTGTTGCTGCTGTGCCCAAGGAGGGAAAGAGGAATAGCTGTGGGAGGATCAGGAAGGTTTTCTGATGTAGTCATCGGGGAGGTGCCACTCACTCGTGCAGACTCTCTTCTCTTTTCCTATTTCAAACTGATTGATGCATCTCTACAAGTTGCTGGGCTTTAGGCCGGACCGGTCGGAGTCGCAGGGACACTTCTGAGAGCTCATCCAGGGCTCCTGGCATCGCGTCTGCGGGCTTAGACCTGCTCCCGGAAGGCAATCAGAGACTGACACCAGCCCATTCAGGAGTTGGAGTGATTCATTTGAAAGTGATTGTTTCCCTTCCCGCTCTCCAGTCGAACAGTTGGGTTGGCCTGGTCCTGCAGGTTTGGGGATTCCAGCTTCGCCTAGCTAGCTGGTTCATAACCTTTGCTCTTCATTCACTGGTGCACCCGCACCCGGCCCAAGCAACGCCAGCGCGAGAAATCCCCGGGGCTTGCCAGCTCTTAGGGTGTCTTCTCCCACCGCCAGCGCCGCAGTCCGACTCCTCCGGGGGACCTGCCGGAAGACGCGAAGAGCCAAACTTTTCTCTGAGGTTTGCAGGGCGAGTCTGCTCTTTGCCTGCCTAGTTGCCACTTGCAAGACGCCAGCGGGGCTGCTTTTGTGGCTCTGCATTCGTACACTTCTCACCACACCAACCAGAGCCCGCAGCACAGACGACTTCTCCGAGATTTCCAGGGTACCCGGCTTAAGGCACCGAGGCGGGAAAAGGGGGTTCTCAGTACTCCTGCGGCCACAGGCGTGCCGCCTTCGGTCTACGCAGAGCCCTCCTCTAGCAGTTACACACCGGCTGCCAAAGTAACTTGGAGTGAAGCGGGGCGCGGTGCGAGGGCCCTGGGCGGCGGCGGAGCCGTGTTCAGCCCGCGGTGCCGACAGTGAGCTGGGCCCGGCGGGCCAGTGTATGTCTCCCCGCGGCCTCGGCACGCAACTCCTGGTGACTGTGCAGCGTGCGCCGCCGCCTGCTCCAACCCGCCGCCTGCTCCAACCCGCCGCCCGGCCCGGCGCGCACCTCCTTCTCCCGGGGTGACCGGCCTGCCGCCGCTGCCCGAGACACAGCTTGGCACCCCGTCCCCCGCCCTCGCCACCGCCACACACACACACACACACACACACACACACACACACACACACACACACACACACACACACACACGCAAGCTTCTCTCCATCTTGTGATTCCTTTCCCCCTCCAGAACCCTCCAGTGGGGCTGCGAGTTTCTCCCCCCCCCCGCCTTCTTTTCTTCTCGCTCTCCTCCCCCTCCCCTGCTTGCGGTGCACCTCTTTTCTTCTTTTTCCCCCTTCTTCATTTATATCTATCTTTATTTATTTGGCTCCCACACTCTCTCGCGCGCTCAGCCTCTCTCTCCTTCCATCCCTCCTTCCCTTCCTCCATCCCTCCCTCCCTCTGGATTCTCGTTCTCTCCCCGGAGTGGCGCGTCGGGGGCTCCACCGCTGGCCAGGCGTGATGTTGCACGTGGAGATGTTGACGCTGGTGTTTCTGGTGCTCTGGATGTGTGTGTTCACCCAGGACCCGGGCTCCAAGGCCGTCGCCGACCGCTACGCCGTCTACTGGAACAGCAGCAACCCCAGGTAAGGCGATGGCGGGGGGCGAGGGGGGTGCGGCGGCGAGCCGGGGCTCCCCTGGCCTCGGGGCCCTGCGGAAAGAGCGGCGGCGGGGACCACCGCGCTCCAGCAGCCGGCGGCGCGCGCCCTTGGAACCTGCGTCGCTGGCGCGCTGCTGGCTGCGAGGCGCCCGCGGGAAGCGTCTCCGCAGCGCTCCTCTTTGTTACACCGCTGCGGAGAGGCCAGGCGCCTCTGGGAGCCCCCAGGGCTGCTCAGACCGGCCGCCGCTGCGATGCGCTGGGAGACTCGGAAAAGGCGGGAGCCAGTGAATGAAGACTTCTCCACCTCGGGCTGGCCGGCATCCTGATCCGGGCGCGGGACCTGGGCACTGGGAGTCCTGGGTGCGCGCCGCCAAGGGCTCCCGCCTGCAGCGTGTGCGCGCAGGGATTGCGGGGAGAGCCCTCGAAACATTTTCCCAAAGTTATTATTTCTCCCCCCCTTCTTTTCTGATTTTTTTGCCTTCCCTTCACCCTGTGCGCTCCTGGAGCGCACGGGCTGGTGGGGGGGAAGTGACGGGGGCCTGGGAAACGGAAGCTTTAGGTTTTTATTTTTCTGTTTTAACTGCGAGAAAACTCACTGAGCCCCTTTCTCTGCCTGGGCCCGGCGCGCCATTATTGAAGGTGATTCTCCGACCTCTCTCACCTTCCGGTGGGTTCTAGGTGCCAGAAAGTTTGATCTAATGTGGGGTTACGTCATGTGTGCCGAGTGAGCTGCTGGAGTTGACCGAACCCGGGGAGTGGTAACCTTTAGTCTGCGGTCTGACCATGTCCAGTTGTAAGAACCTGGGACCGTTATGCGGGAGTCCCTGAGCCCACCCGGTACACCGGTGGCTAGAGGTGGGCGCCCCTGCGAGGGAGTGGGGGGTCGCTCTCGCTTGCATGCTGGTCCCTGCCTCCTTGCAAACTGCTTTTTCAGGGACCTAGGATGGAGGGTGGACTCCTTGGCTATCCAGAGCTGTCCCGAGTTCCACTTTCTCCAGGGGTTTGCAGGCAGCAGTTGTTTCCGTTGGGCCCACATTACTCTGCCTTTCTGGGATTGTGGCCAACTTCCAGCTGTGGGCTGGTCTCGGTGCCCGCCTAGGAGGGAAGTAGCATCGATTATACCTAACCACCACCCCCTCTACCCCCATTTTTCCCTTCTTGGGCTGCAGTGGAAGTTGGGAGGCGAGAAGCTTTGGGAAAGTTTGTGGTTGCCTAGTCCAGTGTGCCTAGGGGGAGAGGGCGGCGGGCGCCTCCGAGTCTTAGTACCTCCGGGTGGCCCTCTCTGGCTCTTGCCTTCCTTCTTAATGTAGCCTGGGGAAAGATTCCTTACATGAAGTAATTTTTGCTCAGATGAAGACTGGCAGATGTTTGGTTGGTCGGACATACACACAGAGAGATAAGATACTGAGATCCTGGTGTCCTCTTAAGCTAGGAAACAAAGTCACTCCTAGGTAGCCCAAGCCCTAATTGCACGTCTTGGCAGAATGGTGAGACATCCCTGAAAGTTTGGTTTACAAAGAAAAAGTCTCGTGGATGTGGGTGGTGGGATGGGACTCTTATTTCTTAGTTTGACATGCCACTTACCTCTATTAGGGAAAGAGAAAGAGAAGCCTTCCTGCCAGAGGAGATGCCTTTTATTAACGCTGACAAGACAAATAGAGCAAGCTTTCCAGTTGTGATGGTGTTAAAAGCAAGTCTCATTATGTTGGTTGGTTTTATTCCCCTTTGGGCTTTATTAGACAGCTTATATGAAACAGAGAAATTTGTATTTCTAAACTTTAGCACCTTATTAAATACAACAAAGGTGGAATAGATTAGTTGAATTTGGGATATTTTGTCCTTGATTGCTTTGTCTTTCTCACTCCAGACTTTATAGTGTGGTCTTTTTCTTATGGTATTCGGGTATTTGCATACTTAGTTTGTGCCAGTCATCCTGGTTTCACACAGTATCAGCAGCAGCCCCCTCTCCCACCCTACCCCTCCTTCTTAACCTGTCAGGCTAGTCTGAGTTAGTTCGAGGACATTTTATCTTAGGTTATCTCTGTTTTATGCTTTTGATACTGTTGTTTGGTTTGAGATTAGCACATTGATTTTTGTCATAGGTCATGTTTTTTAATAGCTCTGCTCTGCCTGAAGAAAACCCTCATGCTCTGGATGCCATGGTGACTCTGAACCTGCCCAAAGTTATTCTGTAGAATTTTAAAATACTAAGAGTGTTCTCAGATCAATATTTGTATCTGAGATCTGTAGAAACACCTTTTTATTTGTTCATCATCAGTTTGATAATGTTCAATTAAAGGCAAGATGTCCCTCTGTCCCCAGAGATTCACCTTTAGCACTTAATGTATTTAGGGGTTTACAAATATATTTAACTTCCTATGCTACCACAGTAAAACTTACTTTTAGAAAATAATATGATTTAAAAATTAAGTAGGTAGATTTGTCCTTTAAACTTTAACTTAGATGGTGTCTTTTTAAAAAAAAAAACTCAGCTTGTATGAAATTTATAAGGACCAAATGGAAATAAACATTTTAGAAATAAATGATAGTCCATAGAAATCACAGTAGATAGTGCAGAAATACTTAATAAAATTTGTAGGGGGCTATTAAATTTTGTGAATTCCACATTCGACATTCCTTGTTATCATTTTGTAAAGTAAGCTGGCCAAGCCTTTGGGTTTTATATACATTCTGTCCTATAAGAGTTTGCTAAATTAGTAGTATAGTCTGAAGACTTCCATCTTTTTGGAAAAAGTGGAAGACATTATTTGCAGTTTAAGTAGATTAGACATTTTTTTTCTATAAGAAAAATTCATTGGTCACATTAAGTTAGTAATAATGGATTCTGTGACAAGATAAAGTAAATAGATTTTAGTTTCTATAAGAGTTTTTGATCTAAAATTGTATTTAGATAAATTTAGAGTTAAATTTTAAGTAGTGATTATAGATTTAAATATCTTAATTGTAACTTGTGTAGTTACAGGAGTTTATCAGCTACATTGGGATTCATTGCTGACTCCATTCACAGAGGAAAAAACAAACTTTTTTTTATCAGATAGTTTAAATGTTAGGATCTTTCTTTTTAGGTATGCACTTCTGAGAAATGAATATTCAGTTTTTAAATACTGATAACTTTTAGTAGTCAAATATTAGTAGGCAGTGGTCCAAACTGATTTCATATGTCTAACTGGTACAGATCTCTAAAATAGTAATTGAGAACTATTAGTCTGAATAAGCATATAAAATTTACCTCTGTACATTTGCTGCATTTTAAAAAGTGGAAAAGTTGTATGATTTCACCTAAATAGTTGAGAAGAATAGAATGAGTCTTTTACTGTAACACAGAAATCTGAAAAAACATGCTACTAAGTAACATTAAGGAATGAAAATCCATGTCAAGGAGAGTATAGCTAATTGTCCCTAATTTGTTTTAAAAGTGTAAAAAGCTTTCAAGTAACTTTTTTAGAGACTTGTAGTCACAAAACTTGATCTACCTACTCTCCTAGAGCTAGGCTTGTAAAGATAGCGGTGGCTCAGCATTAAGAGTATGTATCTTAATTTGAAGTGTGCCATAAGCAGTATGGTCTTGCCAATGAGAATTTTTTTTTTTTTAAACATTGTGCATATATTGAAAGTTCTTGGATTCTTTTGGCCAGTTGCCAAAATGATGCAAGGATAATTAAGCATGTCTTCTACTGGTTGACATTAATAGGCGAAATAGTAAAATAATACAGTTATAGTTATAACCAGAACACTCTTAAGGATTCTCTTCATTTGGTACTTTGCTTCTGTTGAGGTTTGAGTATCACTATGGTACCAGTGTAGAGGTTTTATTCTCAAGTGAAAAATCTCTAGAATTCTTTTCGGCCTTACTACATTTTAAGCTGGTCATATCTTTTCTTTGGAGTTTTTCAATTCTTGCAGAGATTTGTTAATTAGACATTTTGTGTTAGGGTAGCAAGTAGTTGATACCATTTAGTTATGCTAACATGTAATCTTGGAGTGAAAGAGATGTGAGTTCTAGGTCAACTCTTCCAAATCCTTCTGACAGTCTTAAGTCATGAGTTATATAGCTAAGTATAGTACAAATAAGTGGTAACCTTTCTCCTCTAATCACAATCCTTTGGGTATTTTTCTTGCTCTAAAATTCACTTGATTCAGTTTAAATCCTGAGCAATATATGCTGAATTACGCCTTCTTCACTGACAAATGAAATCAGTTTGGTTTGAATCTAAGTATACCTTGAGGGAAGATGGGGAAAAATCATCCTGGTTTTGAATGAGTTTTATCACCAGACTTACAGAGGATTAGCTATTTTTGAAATCATAAATGTTTTAAATAATAATTTATACTCTAGAAAGAATAGTTATTTAAGTGGAGCATATTATTTAGAATTTTTAAATTTAATATTATCTTTGAGATTCGGTGCAGTGTATTATGTCATTAGACTTTTTAATATCAGAATTTAGGTAAACTCTAGGATAGACTAAAAATAAGTTTATTTATAGTCCATGTTCTTACCCATATCCATTTATAGGGGACTTGAATAAGTCTTCTTCTGTTCTCCTTTCTTTAATCTAGTAAAAGGAATCTTGTAATACAAAAGTACACATCTTGTTTGGGTTCAGCTTTCCATAGTTACCTGAAAGCAAAGTTAGTTAATAAGATGTTATTTTTTAAAATTTATTTTATGCACTGTATAACATATTTATAATGATTTTTTTCAGAAATAGACAACTGTTCATTTTTTAGGTGACTGGAAGTCTGTGCTATTTAAAGTGTCTTGACTGTACAGTCTAATTTCACATTTCCAATGTGAGACCAAGGTGAATAATCTACTTTTCATTAAAAGAATCAAAGGGAGCCTTCAGTAGTTCATTACTCCTGTTAGTTGATTTTAGTTGCGTTGACTAAACTGTTGGCTCACTGAATGAATATCTTGGTGCCATCTGTGTTCTGGCTGATAATCAATAGCTTTAGAGCCTATGAAGGCTGAGGATCAGGTTTGGAAGAAACACTCAGTAAATTTGGGGCAAATTAATCTTGTGGATTTCTTGCCATTTAATCTTGTAAAATGCATTCTGAAAAGGCATTTCATTGCATTCTGTCCACTGGCCTGATTTCTTGGTGGATAGGGACAGATAAAGATGAGTGCTTCCTTTTCTCCCCTGTTGTTGTGACCCATGCAAGCTACCAGATTCATGCTGGGCCAAGAAAATGAATGAATACAATTAGTCCTTCAGGAGACCTGGCCTTTGCAAGCTTGGGAGAAGTATATGCCAAAAGAATGTACCTTTGAAGAAGAAAAAAGTCAAAATAATGAAGTTATAGAAGCATTTAAAAAATGTTAAGAACAAGATTGTATGTGTAGTAGTGACTGATCTATCAGCTTTTTTCCCCAATATAATATCAATTCTTTAATAGCTTAAAAATATCACATACTGTACAGGTTTGTATTTTGAAAAACTTTTTATTAGCAATAAGTATTATGTAGCTGTGCTATCTTACTTTAAGTAACCAACGGCTTTGTATCAACTGATTCCATATTATCTATTTTCATTGTAGAAACAGTATCCAAACTGTTAGAGCTGTAGGACTACATAGACTGTCCTTGTTGAAATGGAATCCCGTATTTCCCTAAATACAGTGATGAAGACCCTGGCCACTTACCAGTGTGCTCAGGATCAACCTGAACTGAGAAAAAAATTGTCCTTTGATTATTTGTGATGGATAATACCTTCACATTCAGGTATAAAAACCTCAAAGAAGAGTATAAGAGATGAGGTATTAATATTCACTTTTAGTAATTCATCTTACGATGGTGGTGGTAGACAGCTAAACATCAATAAATTACTGTCTTTTTAAGGACTTGATTTATATTATTAGATTTATATTTTAGTCTGCTCTTCAACTTGTGCCCTGAGCTGTTATGTAGAAAAGTTTCTTGTGATTAATTTCAACTTCCAGTGTTTCTGAACGGGATATTACTCACTACTAGGAA